>NC_140483.1:179737080-180937080 GCF_964271855.1 Acomys minous | reverse complement strand
GGAATTCATTATGTCTTAACATTTTCAGTATAAATAGCAACAAAATAGTCTCATTTATTTAATTCAGTTAATATTGTCTCTATTTTCTCATAGTAGGAAGTATTATTCTTTTGGGTAAGAGTTGGATTAGAAATACAGGGGCCCATCCAGTCTTGCCATTCCAGCATTCAGGAGGTAAGCAGATAAGGTCTTCCTGGTCTAAATAGAAAGTTGAAGGTTTGCTGGACTACATAGTAAAACCTTGTTTAAAACGAAACAAATAAACGAAGAAAGAAAAAAATTTAAAAAATAAACTGAAATACCTAAAAATGAAGCTTCTTTTGAACAATTTAAAACAGTCCCTTAGCAATCTGAACATTGAATATTTTAGCCAAATCAAAAACTCATACTGAATCAACATAAAATTATTTTATTAAGACAATAATATACTTGAGTATTTTAAATAATATTTTATTCCAATGAAGTAGGATGTGTAGGTTGGCAAAAAATCATAACAAAGCCATGATTAAGAAGATTTAACACCATCAATTTACTTGTAATCCTATTAAAACCAAAGACAACATTATTCCTATCATTTTGGCAAATATATCAACACAAACTCAAAGTATCTTGATTTTCTTTTTTACTTTTTTAGATCACAATTATTCCTTTATTTGAGAAATAATAAAACACAGGATTGCACAAATGAAAAAATGTTTTTTTAAAGAAGACTGAATGCCAGCATTACTTCAGGAATGCTAAAGACGGTTTTTAAGGAAAACAGCTTGGAACCATATATTCGATCAAGTCGTGCACAGTCTCTAATTTTCCTCCTGTGCAAATAATGAAGTTTCGCAAGTCTGATATACTCTATGCTTAGCTGTAACTATTTTGAAATATATCAGTGTTTATTCTTTTTTCTTATTGTTCAGATATCCATTTGCCTTTGCGTCCCATCAAGGCATGGCCTGTGTAGCAGGGAGCCCTCTTCTCATCGGATGAGCTGGACAGAAATAGGTCTAGGGGGAACAGAGAGGGTGCTTCTGAAGGTCCACAGTGAGACCCTAACCCGCGCAGAGCACCGATCCCCTACAGAGCAGCTGCCACGGCTGCAGACTCGCAAACAGGTAGCGGAGGTCGCTGGCAAGGCCCCACCTACTGAGGTGTTTACAGTGGAGTCCTGAAGATATGGACAATAACAGGTACGGGGAACAGAGAGCATGCTTCTCGGGGTCCACAGTGAGACCCAGAACCGGCGAGCAGCCGCTACGGCTGCAGACTCTCAAGCAGGTAGCCTGGAGCAGGCAAGGTCACACCGGCTGAGGTGAGTGGCGTAGTGCCTGGAAAATCTGGATAATACTAGGTCCAGTGGGAACAGAGTGTATTTCTGGGAACCCACAGAAAGTTTCAGAGCCCGTGCAGAGAGCACAGACCGCCCTGAAGAGCAGCCACCAGGCTAGCAACCACCCAAGCGGGTAAACAGAAACAAAGACAATGCCCTGCCTACTATGATGATTAGCGTGGTGACCCGCCTGCAGGTGTCATTGGCATGGTCTCTGGAAGATCGGAACCATACTAAGTCCAGGAGTATCAGCGTGTTTCTGGGCTCATCAGTCTGCAAAGAGTCCCAGAACTCGACAGGAGACCAGGCAGGTAGGGATACACCCACCAGCTGCAGTGCTAAAGCTGTGCTTACAGCTTGTCTGGTCTGTTCTAAGAATTTAGAGGAAGAGTGCACTCTTCCCAGCAGTGGGACAGGTGCCTGTTATTGTTAACCAGGAACTCTGTATCTGAGACTGAACTGTGGGCAGTGTCTCTCCAGGCTGGAACTACTGGCACAGAAGAAAAAACACAGGACAACGGGTGGCTCTGATGCCAGACCAACCTGCTAGTCCCGAGAAAGCCCCAGGGGCCAGTGTTCAGGTGAGCAGGAGTGCAAAACCTAAAGCCAGAGCCGAGGGTGTTTGCCTCACCTGCATTCCCTGTCTTCCTCTCAGACCATTCATGGGCCCGTTGCCCCAGGGGGGACAGGGAACTTGGAGCTGAGCCTACCAGTCCACAGAGAAACCCAGGGCCATCACTGGGGACCAAGCAGCTGCAGATATACTCCCCCCGCCCCCAGACACAGCGCTAAAGTGGTACACCCAGATGGTCTAATCTAAGAACCTGGAGGAAGGGTGCACACTGCCCAACAGCTGGACAGGTTCCCGCCAGTGATAACCAGGAACTTGGTATCTGAGACTGGGCAGTGTAACTCCGGACTGGGGCTACTAGCCCAGGAAAAACACAGGAAAACAGGTGGTTCTGATCTCAGAAAAACCTGCAAGCCCTGAGAAAGCCTCAGGGCCTGGAAACCACTTCAATGTGAGCACAAAACCAGAACTCTGAGCCAAGGGTGTTTGCATCAATTGCACCCCTGTCTTCTTCCCTGACCACCTGCGGGCATGCTGGACCAGGAGGAATGGAGAGTATAGATCAAGCACACCAGCCCTCGGAGAGACCCAGGGCCCACACAAGGTCTCAGGCAGCTGCAGTCACACCTCCTGCCACAGCTTTAAGGCTTCCAACCACCGAGCAGGCATGCCTCTGGGCATGTCACACCAGCCCACTCTCTGTCTCCCTCTCTGGATGTTCTGTGGTCCTGTTCACCCAGGTGGAACAGAGAGCATGGATCAGGGACCCAACCTTAAAAACAGCAAGATGACTAGAGGTCAATGCAAAACCTTAAACAACAATACCAAAAAAAATATGGCATCTCCAGATCCCAACTATCCCAATGAAATCAACCCTAAGAACTCAAACACAATTGAAATACAAGAAAATGGCCTTCAATTCATAGTAATAAAGATTATAATGGAGCAAATAGATAATATCTGAAAACAAATGCAGGAAGATGCAGCCAAACAAATTGAAGACATTAAAAAGGCCTATAGAGAGGAACACAATATTTGAAAGACATTGAAAGATCAATTTTCAACTTCATATGGAAAAACAAAAAACCCAGAATAGCAAAAACAACCCTGTACAGCAAAAGATCCTCTGGAGGAATCTCCATTCCTGATCTCAAGCTGAACTATAGAGCAACAGTCATTAAAATGGCATGGTACTCGCACAGCAATAGGCTGGTGGATCAATGGAATCGAATCAAAGACCCAGATATGAATCCACACACATATGGTCACTTGATTTTTGACAAATAAGCCAAATCTATTCAATGGAGAAAGGACAGCATCTTCAACAAATGGTGCTGCTCTAACTGGATGTCTACATGTAGAAAAATGCAAATGGACCCATATTTGTCACCATGCACAAAACTCAAGTCCAAGTGGATTAAAGACCTCAACATAAAACCAGAGACACTAAATCAGTTAGAAGAAAAGGTTGGGAAGAACCTGGAACACATAGGCACAGGAGACAACTTCCTGAACAGAACACCAACAGCCCAGGCCTTAATGTCAACAATTAATAAATGGGACCTCATGAGGCTGAGAAGCTTCTGTAAGGCAGGAGACACTGTCAAGAGAACAAAGCGACAGCCTACAGACTGGGAAAAGATCTTCACCAACCCTACATCTGACAAAGGTCTAATATCCAAAATATATAAAGAACTCAAGAAATTAAACACCACCAAACCAAATAACCCAATTGAGAAATGGGGCTTGGAACTAAACAGAGAATTCTGATCAGAGGAATATCAAATGGCAGAGAAACACCTAAAGAAATGTTCAACATCTTTAGTCATCAGAGAAATGCAAATCAAAACAACTCTGAGATTCCATCTTACTCCCATTAGAATGGCCAAGATCAAAAATTCAAGCAACACCACATGCTGGCGAGGATGTGGTGAAAGAGGAACACTCCTTCATTGCTGGTGGGAATGCAGACTAGTGCAGCCACTTTGGAAATCTATCTGGCACTATCTCAGAAAACTAGGAACAAGGCTTCCTTAAGACCCAGCTATTCCACTCCTTGGAATATACCCAGAAGATGCTCCAGCATACAACAGGGACATATGCTCAACCATATTCATAGCAGCCTTATTCATAATAGCCAGAACATGGAATGTCCCTCAGTAGAAGAATGGATAAAGAAGCTGTGGTACATTTACACTATGGAATATTACTTAGCTATAAAAAAACAAGGAATTCCTGAAATTTGTGGACAAATGGATTGAACTAGAAATGATCATAATGAGTGAGCTAACCCAGAAGCAGAGAGATTCAAATAGTATATACTCACCTATATCTGGACACTAAGCCAAGGGGCATGTCTCATGAAAGTCTTCACTTACCAGGAAAATGGGATAGTGATGAGGACATCCTAAGGTGAGAGAAATATAGGAGACAGGGAAATAGATGGATCCAGAGGGTCCTAGAAACCTACAAGAAGAATACTATGATGGGCAGATCTGGGCCCAGGGGTTCTGCTTGATCTATGGCACCAACCAAGGACAATATGTGCGGTCATCATAAAACCCCTACCCAGACATGGCCAAGGGACAGAATATTCTCCACAGTTAAGTGGAGACTGGGAACTGACTTCCACATGAACTCTGGTGCCCCTTATTTGGCCATGTCCCCTTGATGGGGAGGCCCAATGGCTACATAGAGAAATCCTGTCTTGAAAAAACAAAACAAAAGAAAACAAAACAAAAAACACCAAAAAAAGAAAGAAAAAGAAAACGAATTTAATTTCATACCAAAACACACACAAAAAAACTCAACTAAAAATATTTATTTTTGTCCTTCTGAATGAGAATTAAGTATTCTCCCTAAGGTCCTCCTTGTTATTTAGTTTCTTCAGGTCTATGTACTGTAGTGTGGTTATCCCTTATTACATTGGGCTAATATCCACTTATAAATGGATATACCATGCATGTCTTTCTGGGTCTGGATTTCTTCACTCAGGGTGATCTTTTATAGTTACATCTGTTTACCTGCACATTTCAAGATTTCCATGTTTTTAGTAGCTGAGAAGTATTCCATTGTGTAAATATACCACAGTTTCTTTACAAATAAAGTTCCTATGAACATAGTTGAGCAAATGTCCTTGTTGTATAGTGGAGCACCTTCCTGGTATATGCCCAGAAGTGGCATAGCTGGATGTTGAGGTAGAACTATTTCCAATTTTCTGAGAAAGCACCAGATTGATTTCTAAAATGGTTTTACATGTTTCACTGCCACCAACAATGGAGGAGTGTTCCTCTTTTTTCCACATCCTTGCCAGTTTTTTTATCTTACCCATTCTTGTAGGTGTAAGATGGAATCTCAGAGTCATTTTGATTTGCATTTCCCTGATGACTAGGGATGTAGAGCATTTCCTTAAGTGTTTATTGGCCATTTGATATTTCTCTGTTGAGAATTCCTGAAGCAGTTGAAGAGAAAGAACAGAATGGGAGCCTACCATAGAGGTTCTCTGAAAGACTCCACCTTGCAGAGTATCCAAGCCAATGTTGAGACACACAGCCAAATTTCAGAGTGGAGCTCAGGGACTCTAATGGAAGAGTTTGGGAAATAGAAGGACCAGGAGGAGGCAGGAGCTCCACATAATAAAAACTCAAAAACCCAGAAGACATGGATAGTGAATCTTAAGTAGTATCTAACTCTAATAACACAAACAAAGTATGCTTAAAATTCTTAGGACACATCTGTTTTCTCTTACCATCAAATTTGGATATGTTTAAGTTCTATAAACATAAGAAAAGGAATAAACTGACATAACCTTATATAACTGTAAGTCAAGCTGAAGCAAAGCTTTTGAGGGAACTTTTTATGTATACAACATATATCTGAATACATTAGAATAGAGCGTGTGTGTGTAAAAATGATACGAATTTTCATTTATATCTGATTCTTAAGACAAAATAACTCAGAATAACAAACTATTAATTTCAAAATTTAAAAGGAGTGCTTGATAAAAATGAATAAAAAATTTAAGACTACATGTTTATTTGGTTTGTCTTAAAAACCTTTTGTTGATGGTATTACAAAAATCTTTTGTATTCCTCATTATAGTTTATATTTGAAAATGCTTTTCTTTTGCATGTTTTCCTTAGTTCCAAGCCAGTGTGGCTAATTAACTCTTACATGTCTATGCTTTATCTAGAAAAATGTTGAGATTGAAACCTGGCCTTACTGAAGAAATTTAGGTACCGTCTCTGGATTCTTAGTTGCCTCAATAAAAGAATTTTCAAACAGAGGGAAACTCAAGAACTATTTTCTTATCTTTTAAGGGAAAAAAAAACCAGAGCCTACAAGCTGTAAGCCTTGACAGTGGCTAGGAGGAGGAATATGGAGGAGAGAAGAAAGAAGCCTTGTCTTGTTAGTAAGTCCAGCATTTTCAGCAATGGAGGTTAAAGAGCAGGCACAAGACAAAAGCTGTTTGGGGCAGCTCTAAAGAAAGGGTGAGAAAGTCCTATGTGTTGAGTCTTTGACCAGTACCTGAAAAAGATAGAGAAAAAGAAAAGGGAGCAGTCATCCTTTCCCCAGTCAAGACTCAAAAAAATAGGCAGACATAACAGAGATGCCAAGCAGCCATGAGTACGCCCCAGGCAGAGAACTAAGAAGGAAGATTGTATTGTCTCATTAAACAGATAATTGGTCTTTCAATCTCTCTAGCACAGCTTAATCCTCCTTCAAAAGACAAGTCATTGTCTTAAATGTTTAATCACCTTGGATTCTGTGACCATCAGAATGGTACAGGAGAGACTCCACCCTCCGTCCTCAAAATCCTACCCCACGAAGGCAATTATTCATGATATAAGGGTGTTCCCTGAAACACAGGTGGTCATCTTGTAGGAATGAGATTGATGCCCTCAAAGAGAGCAATAAAGACTCCTCCAGATTCCAACACCATATTTGTGGCATTGATGAGATCAGACTTAAGTTCATACACTTCTTACCTCCTTGTCCCAACGTTTTGTCTACTTAAAGCTAAATCCGGTGATCATTCTACAAGTGTTGGCTTAGGGTAAATGGACTTCTTTTTTTTTTAATCTATTTATTATAATTTGTTCATATTACATCCTGATTGTTATCCCCTTGCTTGTATCTTCCCATTACCACCTTTTCTCCCTCTTCTGCCCTATTCCCCTTCCCTGGACCTCTGATGGGGGAGGGTGCTCCTCACCCAGCATACCACTACAGCCTATAGGTCTCACCTGGATAGCCAGCATCCTCTTCCTCTGTATGCCCTCAGGATCTCCCAGCCAAGGGAAACTGATCATGTCAGAGGCAGTCCCACTCCCCCAACAACATTGGAGAATGTGCTGTCCATTTGCTATGTCTGAACAGGGGGTCTAGGTTCTCTCTATGCATTGTCCTAGGTTAGTACATCTGTTTGTGCAGGCCCCCCTGGGTCTAGATCCTCTGGCCTTGGTGGTCTCCCTGTGGGGCTCCTGAATCCTTTGGATCCTTCCATCCCCTGAGTCTTCCACACCACTCTCAGTGTTCCACCCACACTAACTGGACCTCTTAATCTGTTCCTCTCTTTGCTTTTCACTATATTCCATGTACAGATGATGTTTTATGAACGGGTAGCTGTCTTTTATCTGCTCTCACTTACAAAAGTTTTTGTCAAAACTCCCTGTACAATATAATAATTCTACAAAATATACACACATCAAAATATCACATTTTATTCAACTGCTAAGAATGCTTGAGGATGATTTCTGCTCTTCCAGAGGATTTGAGTTCATTACCCAGCACTCACAGTTACAGAACTCACAAGTAACTATAACATCAGCTCCAGAGAAAGCAGCACCTTCTTCTGGCCAGTGCAGACACACACACACACACACACACATACACATACCACACACACACAGAGACACACCACACACACACACCACACACACACACAAAGATACACCACACACACACCACACACACACACACACCACACACCACACACACACACTACACACACCACACACACACACACACCACACACACACCACACACACACCACACACACCACACCACACACACACCACACACACACACACACACACACACACAGAGAGAGAGAGAGAGAGAGAGAGAGAATGGAGTGGGGGAGGGAGGGCGGGAGAGATAGACAAAGAGAGAGAGAGGAGGGGAGAGAGAAGAGAGAGAGAGATGATAAAAATAAATAAAATTTCAGTCAATAAGATGGCTCGGTTGGTAAAGGAGCACACTACATAAGACTAGGAAAATCCATGTAAAGGCAGGAGGAAAGCGTTAACTCCACAAAGTTGTCTTCTCAGCTATACACTCACTTGTAAGTGCATGCACACATGTGCACACACGTTTGTGCTGAAAGAGTGAAACACTGAAAGAGTGATAAGTCCCTATGATACATATATATGACATACATTCTGGCTTTTTTCAGGTTCTTAAGTCTATAAGTCTCCATACATCTGTTGTGAAATTTTCCATCTTGTAAGATTAATAATCCTTGGTCCTTACTCTACTTCACTGGGGCTGTAATGGCAAATCAGGAAGGTGGCTTAAAACAATAGAAATTTATTCTCCATCATACTAAGTGCTAGAAGCTTATAGTTAAGATCTTTTCAAAACTGATTCTTCTTGGAGGCCTGAGTGAGAATCTGTTCCAAGCTCTCCTCTATCTTCTGAGAAACACCAGATTTTATCTCTTCTCAAGAGAAAATTCTGGTGGGATTTTGTATTCTTCTTTCGTGAGGCCCATGGGCTATGTCATCTCCTACTTAGCAGTACTTGGCTCTGAAAATGCAAGAAAAAGTGGTGGTCCAAGAAGGTAGGTGGCCCAAGATCCGGTTTTCCCATCATCACGCACAGAGAGTAACTCCGTTATTGGTTCACCTGAAATCTAAGCACAACTTGTCAAACCATCTGATCTTTTGTGTCAAGGAAATGATAAACATGAGATGAGTAGCAGTGCATCTCTTCTCAAAGAAAATCAAGTCTTCAGAGTCACTCTACTAAATCACTGTAACTCTTCCTCCCGGAACTGCAAGCTTGTTCTATCAATCACCATCTCTGACGCTATTGCAGCCACATCGTTCTCTTTCATCTTACTTAAACTAGGCACAGCAGGGTCTTTATGCATGTTGTCTTCTGTTTGAACACATAGCTTCACAGTGGTCCCAGACTCTTTATTCCCTTGAGGCGTTTCTTACATAGATTCTGACATTAATGTAAAATAGCAATACCCCTACACCATACCTTCACTACTTATACCCAGCATTTCTTTCCCTTAAGTCTTTGTGGTACATGATACATGTTATTGTCATTTGTCTCTCCTTTCCAGAAAACCCCAGAACAGGAGTTCTTGCATACATGGTAACACAGTAAGTGGTAAATACGTAGGTAATTTAATTTCACAAACCACATTGGATTTCTTTCTAAATCTTAGCTTCTTTGGCAGTATCTAATTTGAAAACTAGATATAATTCCTTTCTTTAAGTCCAGGCACAAAACACTGTAAGAGAGTTGACTACACCTCTTTAGAAAATACAGTTGATGGATGGTGCATCCATCTGTGGAAGTAAGGAGGACAGAGACAGACAATGCGCAGTTTATCTAGTTAGTGAAACCCCATTGATATAGTTTATTTAAAACATTAGTGTTCCATTCAGTTGTACACTTTCTTCACCACTTACATCACATTAATGTTATAAGCCATTAAAAGTGATATTATATATATATATATGTATATATATATATATATGATATATAAACAGACTCCAGGCATTTAAAAAATTTCTCAATAAGTGGTAGCTAATATATTAAATGTGTCCTTCAAGAGCATTTGTCTGCTACTTATATGAATACACAAAGTGTCTTTCTAGTTAATGCTGGGTACCGTCATAATGTATTCATTTCCTCTATACAATTTCTATAAAATTAAGATATTTGACCATCTTCCTCAGGAGCCAATCTATTTACTGTTAAACATAAATGTTCACGCAGTTTAATCTGTTTATCATCTACATACAGGAAACAAATATCTCACCAGGGCAGCATCTGAAAGAGTCACATAAAAGTGCCACATTGTTTAATACTGCTCATTCATTTTGTCTTAAAACAAGTTATATCTTCTCTATTTGACAAGGAATGTACCAGGAGAATGAGCAGATGAGCTCTCTCTCTCTCTCTCTCTCTCTCTCTCTCTCTCTCTCTCTCTCTCTCTCTCTCTCTCTCTCTCTTTCTCTCTCTCTCTTTCTCCCCCTTCCCTTCCTCCCTCCCCCCTCCACCTCTCTTTCCCTCTCTCTCCCTCTCATTCCTTCTTCCTTTCCCTCCCTTTTGCTATCTCCCTTTCTTGTTTTTCTACACACACACCAAATAGATCTTATTTATAAGTTCTATTCTATTGACTTGTCTTTATAAATATGCTCCAACCTCATTTACTTTTATGCCTTTTCTATTGTTTTTGTCATAATAAATTAGCATAAACTTTTCAGTGGACTAAATTTTATCACAAATCTGATCTTAAAATACACCAGTAAAAACATTTCCATCATATACTATGATATTTATAATAAAGACAAAATGTTAATGAGGCAGCCGAGGCTCTCAGTTCTCACTTTCCACTGTCTGCCAGCTCTACAGTGATCTAAGATTCCTTCTTGTCACTGTTTCCTCTCTATGAAATTTCTCACTCTACAACATGCACCACTTTCACCTAATTAATGTGCTTTTAAAGTAAGGAATGTTTGATCTTTAAAAGATAATTATATGAACACATAGAAAACTTTCTTATTTTGTTCAATTCCAGTCCTATTCTTATTTGTTATCATGGGACTTCACCCTATATCTTAAAGTTTCCCCCCCGCCTCTCTCTCTCTCTGTGTGTGTGTGTGTGTGTGTATGTGTGTGTGTGCATGTATTCATGTGTGCATCATTGTGTAGAGGCAAGACGTCAACATTTGATATGTCCTAGTTTGTTTCTATTGCTGTGATAAACACTATGACCAAAAACAATTAGGGGAGTAAGGGGTTTATTTCCTTCTTACACTTCCACATGAGAGTACATCAGTGATGGAAGCATAGGCAGGAACTCAAGTAAGACAAAAGCCAGTAAATAGGAACTGAAGCAGCGGCCGTGGGGAAACACTGGCCCTGAACACAATGGACTGGGCTGTCCAAAACCAATTATTAACCATGAAAATATCCCACAGACTTGCCTACAGGCCAATCTGATTTAGTCATCTTTTGCAATTGAGATAATCATCTTCCCAGATAACCCTAGTGTGTGTCAAGTTGACAAAAAAAGCCAATAAGCTTGTATCTTCTTCAATCCTTTTCTTACTTGGTTTTTTAAGCCAGGTCTCTCTAGAGGTAACCAATCCGAATAGACTAACTAACCAGCAATCCCAAGAGATGGTCCTGTCTCCAGTGTCCCAACACTGGAATTATCAGAGGAAGCCTTCATTCCTGGGTTTTAAGAGGGCTCTTGGAATCAAACTTTGGTCATCTTCCTTGCAAGGCTTATCAACTACAGCTTCTCCTCACACTCCCATTTTTATATTTCTATCACTTTATCATTTTGATTTTTTATTTGATTGTAACTTTTATTTATTTTTCAATGAAGTCTAAATTACTTAGGAATATAAATTATGTCTGACATTGCCAGGGAATCCTACGCTTCTGCTGGTACATCAAGCTTTAAGGCATCTGAGAGAACTTTGGTGTACAAAAGAAGATGTGTTTCTCGGGTCTGCTACTAATGTTACTCAGCTCCAACAATTCCCTTTGTTTCTCTATGTCCCCACAACCAAATGCTTATTATGTTTTTTAAGTTTGTCCCTCACAAGTTTGTGTTCAAGGAGATGTTGTGGAATTTTGTGATGTTAGGACGAATGGGACGTGTCTAAGTCTCTGAGGGTGCTGTCCTCAGATGAGCATACTTCTCTCTGGGAAGTTACCAAAAGGGGAATATTTAGAAGAGTAAGCCTTGTACCATCCCTGGTCTATCTAACTCACCATGTGGCAACTTCCTCTCCCACACACTCCTGACATTGTCATACAGTAACCAATGGGGGACTCGTGAAGTACTCAATCTTGAAAATTTCCCCTCTAAATTGTATGATTAATAAGGCTTATTTTCAAAGTACCAGTATGAGGTGTTTCACTGTAGTAACAAGCTAATTCTAAAAGTTTCTAGTGCTTGGGGAGTAACATCTGGTTATTTGTCACTCTGGCTTGTTATCCATTGTTGATCTATCCAGCCCCTATCACGTAAGTGAATCTAATAAAATCTATTTGGAAAGTCTACTGAAAGAGCTATTTCCCAAATATCAGAGAAATAAAATAGAGAAAATGCTTTAAGGTTCAGGAAAGTCCGTTTTTGTATTAATATTTCAGTGCACATGTGAACATACTGTGTAAATTGGCTTTGAGTGTCTTATCCCTTCACAGTGTGAACATGAAGGATACTGTATTTCACTTGAACAGTATTATAAATACCTCATGAAGTCATGGTAGCTGCTGTTGGTCAGTTCCAGAAAACCTAATAAATAAAACATATTTTCCTGTAATTTTATCATGAAAGTGTATCCCTAATAGTTTAAATTTTATAAAAATTAGAATTAGTGATAAATACTGACATGTTTGATGCTCTTCTTTCAAGCATTCAGATGCTCTTGAACTCTTTGTTTCCTAGACTTTATGACAAATGCTAATCCTTTCTATGGGTGACTAATATTCTATTTTCTCAGTTTAGAAAAATAAAGCTACCAAAATGCTGAAATTGTGAACTTCAAATCAATTTGTAATCATGTTACAGAGGGAGAGTGTGAATCCAATAGGGTCTGGCCACAGAAATTTGAGGGAACACAAAATATTTCATTGACTTAGACAATTCCTAGAGTTAGAGTTCATCATGTACTTCATTTTCCTTCACAAATTGTGGATTAGAAGTGCCTTAAGGAAGAGGTAAGTAACTAATTCTCCAAAAAGCAGGACCACAACTCCCAACCAATGTTATTTAAGTTACCTGAAAATCATATTAGATATCTGATGCTTACATCTGAGACAGCATTGTCAAGGCAAACAGCATTTTTGTAACACATCTTCTTCCATGTTTCCATTAACCTCAACTCTTCCAGACACACACTGCTTAGTAAGGTTTTCGCAGGCAATCATGCCAGCTTAGAATAGAATGCTGTTGCTTTGCTACATCATTCTACCACTGAAGAGCAAGAATAATAAAATATACCCCTCATGTTTTGTTCACAGTAGACATATACTAACTTTGAATAAATATGAAATACTCCTCAGGTGGAATATACCACTACAATGCAAATAATGAGCATACACTCAAGTCTCAACAAACGAACATTCTATCTTCATGTGATGCTAATCACAGCTGATCAACTCCCTCAACACCCATGCTTAGAACAAACATTTGTAAATGTGCGTTCACTCACCTTGTACTAGTAATCTGACTGTCTAAGCCTGTAACCTCCAGAAACAAAGCAAGTCCACAGCATCATAAAGGACAAGAAGATATGAATGATTTGTGATTATTCTTCAGTGGGGTGGGGGAATGATGCAATATTATTGGAACACTAAACATGGCTAGCAACTATAGATACTGTGACAAATAAAAATAGAAAGACAAGGCCCTGTAATGGGATTAAGACAGAGCATCAGAAAGTAATGACTGTGGATAAAGACAAACATCATGACTGTGGCAGGCAGTGTGACAAATGAAATGCTTGGGTAAGCAAAATCCAGGAAAGCAGACAGCTGAAAGACCCAAGACTAAGACTAAGACAAATCTGTCAGCAACACAGATAGCATCATACTGTGCCAGGAGACAATGCTAAATTATACATGTTAATGATGAATCAGTCCAGCAAAGCCACAAGCAGAACAAAATGAATGAAATTCACTGCTACAGTGCTTGATATAGGCTGTTACTTAAAGGCAGATGTAATACATGTGCTATACTCTATTAGGAATGGCATGTTTGACCTCAGAAATAATGATAACACACTATTCAACAACACCAACCATTTTCTAACATCTTTCTTTAGTTATTAGGAAATATTTACTTCCATAAAGAACCTTGAACTAAGCAGTAACTATCTTCAGAAATGACATTAGGGGGCTGTGCTGGCTATGTCAACTTGAAATAAGCCCGTGTCATTTTAGCAGTGGGAGCCACAGTTGGCAAGTCTGTGGTGCACCTTCATTGATGATTGATATGGGAAGCCTCAGCTCACTGAGGATAATGCCAACTCTCGGCTAGCAGTCTTAGGTGCTATGAGAAACAGCCTCAGAAAGCCATGGAGAACAAGCCAGTGATCAGTGTTCTTCTATCACCTCTGCATCACTTCCTGTCTCCAGATTCCTGCCTTGAGTTTCTTCCCTGATTTTCCTGTCAGATGAAGTAAAATCTTACAATGTGAAAATAATCCTTTCCCTCCAAGTTACTTTTAGTCATGGTATCTCTTCACAGCAATAGAAAGCCCTAGACAGTTGGGTGAAGAATAATAGAAGAGAACAGACACAAAATATTTTTATCAAGGAAATGAAAACAAAGCTGAAATGAAAGGGGGCAAAGCACTAAGGATGTTGTTGATGAAGAATATTCTAGGTGGTGGCACTGGCACAAAGACCCAGCAGTGAGGACTGTAAGAGAAAACAAAAGACACTGCAAGAAGAGATGGAGCTAGAATAGAAAAGCTTGGAATAGTGAGCCCAAGTGAGGCAGTGATAGAAGCACAGGCTCACACAACCACCTTTTATCGGCAGAAACAGGTAAACCTCGCAGGCACCAGAGGAATGTGATCTTCCCTTCTGAGAAGCCACAGCATCCTCCACGAGGGCCAGCCTTGAGGTCCATACTCACCAGAGGAGCTGAGGCTTTCACTCCAGCTAGCAAGGCTTGTTCTCCTGCACATCCTCTGCACTTGCTTCTCTATTCCTTTAGAGTTATATTAATCTGCATCCATGCTTGTCATCACTCACTTCATTGCAGACCTCTACTCAATGTCTTTTAATACATGTCTTTCTTAGAGACCCGGATGTGAGGCCTCTATTATCTGCTCTTCTAAACCTGACTTACAACTATTTTGATGTAGTCCTTGTTTGTCAGCTGCTGTTTGGTAACTATATAAAACACATTTGCAGAAAAAGAATGAGATACAAACAGATGATAGATAGATAGATAGATAGATAGATAGATAGATAGATAGATAGACCGGTAGATAAAGACTTGGCTCCTAGAAGGTAAGGTCTTTATGGCTAACTTATGGTAGTGCTCATTGTTGACAAAATATGTTAATGGCTCATAAAGAATAAACTCTGAGTCCAGAACAACCAGGAATACAAGAGAAACCCTGTCTCCAAACAAACGAACAAAAAGAACAAACTCTGACCAGTTCCTTAGATAATAAGTACATGTAAGATCTAAAGATCTATATTTTGTCCTAGCAATTTTATTATGCTTAGCATCTCTACAATTGTACCCAAGCAAATGTGCCTCAAATTTCAAAAGAATGATCGATCATGACTGTCTGCTTACCTCTCCTTGCAGCACTGTAAAAAAAAGAAGTTATACGTGAGGAGAAGTGGGCGTATAAAATTAATATCCATAAGATAAAGAGAAGAAAGAATATTTGCCATGCCCCCATGTAGTAACGGCAAGATGAAGCAGATATTATTGGGAAGAAAAAGTTGTTGCTATCCTAATTTCAAAGGCATGTATTGATATCTAATCAGATGACTTGGATTATCAAACCCCAAAAGAGAAAAAATCACCAAGGCCCTCAATATTACCTTTATGTCATGATGAACCATCATAGAAGAGAGCTACCTCAAAGAGCCAGGGCAATAAAACACATGAGCACTTATTAAACAAGCATCAATTTTTGCGAATTTAATGTGCTTACGAACTAATACACAAAACACCTCTACAGGTGTTGTACGGAATTGAGCCTCACTAGGAGACAGTCGGCAAAACTTGCAGAGATATAGAATTCTCACTCTGTTTTTGAAGAGATGATTTCTAGAGAAGTAAAAAAAAAAACCACACTACAAGTTATACAGAAGATTCTCACAAGAAACAGAGGTTGCAAAAAAAAGAACAAAGAAAACTCACTTCTTATTTCAGAACCCATGGTTCTAGAAAACTAAGAAACACAAGCATTCTGTACAAAGGAAAGTAAATACACATTTTGGGGACACAGTGGAGAAAGAGAGAAGCAAGAAAGTTATGCAAAGACCTGTATTTTTGGCTGAAATTTGTGATGCAAAGCTCAGTGAGCTGTTCTTTAAGATTATCATAGAGTGTGTTCAAAAGAACTTACAGGATGGACCAGGCTCACAGACATGGCAGCCACAGTATTACCTGCTGTGCTTACAAAAACTGTCAAAACACCCATAACAGAAAGTATCAGTTTGTCATTGTTCATGTTAAAATATTTATGTCTTCTGACAAAGATCAATCAGTGTAGCTGTTACAATTGTCATCCTGCTGCTCTGCTCGGGTTATAATCAACATACGAACATCACCAGCAGCATCTGAGAAACAACAGAGAAGCAGACTCCCAGGCCCAACCCAGACTTGATGATTCAGATTCTGAATTTTAATAACATGTTTGGGTGACTGCACATTAAAATGTAGACACATTGTCAAAAGACGGAAAAATATGAAATGTTAGAACAAAATTTCTTGTTATTTACCTGATTAATGTTCAAGGGTTTAATGCAATTACCAAGAGATTTATTTTTGGGTGCTTATGCATAATAAACCAACAATAGTGATTTGCACACACATTTTAAAGAAGGCAGGCAAGGCACAACCAACCTTGAGTTCGGTGTTGTGAGGATTCTTGCCGTCATCTCCTCTAGGGTACTAATCCCTAGATTTCTGAGCCTCTCACATGAGCACAGGTTGGTACTGCAAGTGTTCTACAATGGTCTCCACCTTGGTATCCTATGACTCTAAGATGCATCTGAACAAGTATGTAAAAACATGTTAGAAGCACACATTGCCAATCAAACTGTATGCTCACCTAACACTGAAGAAACATCTCTTCCAAACAGCCATGTGATTAAGCACATGTCAGTTTGTGGAAAAACTGTTTTTCAGTACTGTAGTCAGACTTGTGGCTACTTATTATTGGGTTCTTTTTCCCCCTCCCTGAACCACTGCTATCCATTCCAACTCCCCAACACTGTGTAGTAAAAAAAGAAGGTTAGAGGGGAATGGGCCAATGATATTGTTAGACTACTTTCTGCTGATTAGAGGTATTGAGTTCCTTGGAAAAAATTTGATCTTTCTAATCAGGATATCTCCAAGCAGCAAACCAGCAATCCAGCAAACAGAAAACAGCAACAGCAGCAGGAGGAAGAGAAGCAGCATCCAACGCACCTGTCTGGGCTCTGGCATTTATATACTCTCTGAGAGTTCCCAGAATTCCAAACATAAACTATCTTCAGCTGGCAAAGTCATGCGCCTGCTAGAACATGAGGCAAATCATAGTCAGCTGCCATGGACAGTCTGACACGGGCCATGTCCCACACCTGAGATTAAAACAACAACGTATTGTGTTTTAAAAGAAATCAAAAATTATGAGTACACAACAGTGCAGCTCTTTTTCTATTGTAGCCATGCGCTCTTCTCCTGTCTTCTTCAAATGGCAGGCCTCGCTACTAGTAGAGGCTGTCTTGGGGACTGTCCCTAAATAAAATATTGACATAGAGGAACTAGAGTTGCAGTAGTGGAGGAGACGTTAAGTTTGTATACATTCATCAAGAATCAGCAAAGGTGCAAGCAAATCCAGACATGTATTACCTGGAAGCTCTCAATGATCTTTATTCAATGTTATGTAAATATTAACCTCATTCATGACCCTCTGAGAAGTTATTACAAAGCATCTATGTCTATAACTCGACATGTGGAGAATCTATGACTTCAGATTTAAATCTAGGTACCATCACATGTTAGTTCTGAATACATGAGATTGTTTATGAAGACACTCACCATAGCATTAGAATAAGCTTGGAAGCTGGACACTAGTATGCAAACACGAATACAGTCTTCTTGCAGCCCTGGTTGTGGCAGTTTTGAGACCTTTCTAATGTTGGTTTGAGCAGCAACAGAAAAGGACAAAGAGCAAGTGGCCTGGCTTATCCTGCAGGAAGAATACAAGAGGAAGCAAAAGGAAGATTTTATGGTCACTTTCATCATCTTTCATACCTGTGGTTTTGTGTTAGAAGATCAGGCTGTCTGCCTCCTGTGTCAACAACTCTCTGTGGGAAGGTTAATGTCACTTCTAAGTTTAATAATTGCCCAAAGTCAGGAATGAACCACAAACCTTCTGAATGTGATGCATACATCCAAATAAACAAGGATGACAAATGCAAGCTATATCTGACATTCTTCTTTTTTTTATTAAAAATAGATTCTTCCCTCATACAATACATCCTAACCACAGGTCCCACTCCATCTACTCCTTATAGTTCCCTATGTTACCCCTTTTCCCGACATACTCACCCCATTCATTTCATCTTCAGAAAAGAGCAGGCCTCAAAGACCAAACAGGATGAGGCAAAGCACAACAAGACAAAAGCCCTCATATAGAGGCTGAACAAGGCAACCCAATAGGAGGAAAAGAGTCAGAGATACACCTGCTTCCACTGAAAGAGTAGCACAAAAATACTGGGATAAGAGCCATAACTTATATGCAGAGGATCTGGTATAGACCCATGTAGGCCCCTTGCTTGCCATCTCAGTCCCTGTGAGCACATATGAAACCTGCTTAGTTGCTTCACTGATCCATGTTCTCCTGGTGTCCTCTATCCCTTCTGACTCCTACAGTCTTTCTTTCCATTTTCAAGGGTTCCCTGGTCTCCGAGGGGAGAGATGCTATGGTGACATACAATTTAGACTCCACATGTAATGCCTGGCCGTGGGTCTCTGCACCCGCTCCCATCTGCTGCCAGGGGAAGCCTCTCAAATGACAACTCTACAAGGCCCTGATCTATGAGTGTAGCAGAACACCATTAGGGTCATTTCATCGATTTTTCCAGTTGTGTTTTGTTCTACCCTAGGCTATCCAGGCT
Organism: Acomys minous; assembly: GCF_964271855.1. NCBI lineage: Eukaryota > Metazoa > Chordata > Mammalia > Rodentia > Muridae > Acomys > Acomys minous. The sequence continues at coordinate 180,918,061 of NC_140483.1, read as the reverse complement.
CTCCCTATGCTTAATGAGCTGTGTGAATGGTATTCTAGGCAATGGAGCCCCGCTGCCAGTTTTCAGTGCGAGACCTTCTGTCCTAGCACCAGCCTGGGTTGTTCAGGGATATCCAACGGACCTCCTCAGACAACTCAGCTAGATGTAACCCAGTCTCAACACTGGAAGCCTTGCTTGCTTACAAGAGATAGCCAGTTCAGACTCTGTACCCTCCATTACTAAAGGTCCTCACTAAGGTCATCCTCAGAGTTTCCATGACGTTTTGTGTGCGCTGTTCCCACACTGCCCCCCAAATACCCTCCAATCCAAGTTGTCTCACCACACACTCTATTTCTCCCTCTCACCCACCTTATTCTGGTCCCCTCTGCTCCTAGCACCCATCTGTCCCCAGTCCACTTGCACAATCTAGTCTATTTCTCATTCCAAGGGCAAGCAGTGTGTTTACCTTAGACACTCTTTCTTCCTTACATAATCTCTCTGGATCTATGGATAGTAGCTTGATTACCATTTACGTAAGAGCTAATATCCACTTATAAGTTAATACATACTATATTAGGCTTTCTGAGCCTGATTTGCCTCATTAAAGATGATTTTTATCCAGTTCCATCCATTTGCTGGCAAATTTCATGAATGTCATTTTTAAAATATATTTTATTAATTTATTCATATTACATCTCAATTGTTATCCCACCCCTTGTATACTCCCATTCCTCCCTATTTTTTAAACAACTGAGTAATATTCCATTTTGCAGATGTAGCAGGTTTTCTTTATCCATTCTTCTGTTGAGGGACATCAAGGTTATTTTCTGTTTCTGGCTATTACAAATAAAGCTGCTATGAACATAGTGTCCTTGTGGTAGGATAGAGCATCCTTTGGTTATATGCTCAAGAGTGATATAGCTGGGACTTGAGATAGATTGATTCTCAATATTCTGAGAACTATCCAGATGGAATTCCATAGTGGCTGTACAAGTTTTCACTTCCTCCAGCAACGGAAGAGTATTCTCCTTGCTCCACATAGTTGACAGCATGAACTGACACTTGTGTTTTGAAGTTAACAATTTTGATAGGTGTAAGATGGAATATCAAAGTAGTTTTGATTTGCATTTCCCTGATGACTATGGATGTTGAACATTTCTCTAAGTATTTCTCAGCCATTTGAGATTCTTCTATTGAAAATTGTTAGTTAGATAATTTTAAATGTGTGTTTTATCTCTAGTTTCTTGAATTCTTTATGTATTTTGGATATTAGAATTCTATCAGATGTGAAGTTGGTTAAAATCTTTTCACATTCTGTAGGCTGCCCATTTCTATGATTGTTGTGTCTTGTGCCTTACAGAAACTTGTTGGAAGTTGGTTTGGTCAGCCCAAATGAACAGACTCACATACTCCAAATTGTTTGTAACTCACCTAAGAACTTATTCCTGTTTGACCAATGGAAAGCCACCATGGCTGGACATGGCAAATGGGATAGGTGTAGCTCAGGTTCCTGGGCTTTTCAGAAGAAGACCAGAAGAAAAAAAGGGGAGACTGGGGGAGGAAGGGAAAAAGAAGGAAGGCCAGCACCATGGGTTAGGTGGAGGAAGATGCACATGGCCAGCATGGATGGAGATTTGGCCCAGATGATGATAATTAGCAAGTATTTGGAATTTTGGGTGTACAGTGACTTGATAGCAGTTATTAGTAGCAGATTGCATGGGGTTGGGGTTGGGTATGAAATACCTGTCCCCCATGTGAGAGGTAGTTTAGGGGATTAATATCTGCCCTGCCCCAGGATAACTAAGGCTATTTTAAAATATATCCAGTGTCTGTGTCTTCATTGATTGCCAGCAGGTTAGAAATTACTTCAGAAATAATAATTACAGAGGTAATAATAAACATTTATTAGGACATATTTCTAAAGTAACCGCAACAGAAACTTTCCAGTTCCATGAGATCCCATTTATTAATTGGTGATTTGAGTGCCTAAGCTACTGGTGTTGTGCTCCAAAAGTTTGTGGCAGTGTATTTAAGGCTGCTTTCCACTTTCTCTATCAAGATCAGTGTTTCTGGTTTTATCTTGAGCTCTTTGATCCAGCTGAACTTGAGTTTTGCACAGGGTGAAAAAAATGGATCCATGTGCATTCTTCTCCATGCAGACATCCACTTTGATCAGTACCACTTGTTGAAGATGCTTTTTCCCCCCCCCCCCCAGTGTATGTTTCTGGCTTCTTTACCAAAAATCAGGTGTGTGGACTTATATCTTAGTCTTTAGTTCAATTCCCATTGATCAATATGTCTGCCCTGATTCTAACACCATGTGGTGTTTACATCTATAACCTGGAAGAACACCTTGAAACCAGGGGAGATAATACCTTCAGGCCTTCTATTATTGCTGAGGCCTATTTTAGCTATCCTGTTTTTTTGTTTGTTTGTTTGTTTTGTTTTTCCATATGAAATAGAGAATTGTCCTTTCTAGATCTACAAAGAAATGTGGAAGAATTTTGAAGGGAATTGCATTGAATCTGTAGATTGTTTTTGGTCATTTTTACTGTGTTAATCATGCCAATCCATAAGCATGGGAGATCTTTCTATCTTCTGATATCTTCTTCAATTTCTTTCTTCAAAGACTTGCAATTTTTGCCACATAGGCCTTTCATTTTCTACCATGAAGGGCCTTGTTTCCCTGATCCCTTTCTCAGCCCAATTGTCATTTATGTATAGAATTGAGAGAATTAAGGGTATTTTGGTTTTGTTTTGTTTTGAGTTAACCTTATATATATCCACTTCACTGAAAGAGTTTATCAGCTGTAGAAATTCCCTCATAAAATTTTTGAGGTTGAGAATACCATCATATTTATTCTTTCAGTTGGTTTATATGGTGGATGATATTGACAGATTTTTGATTCTCTGAGATTTTGAATCTCTGGGATGAATCCTACATGATCAGGGTGGATATTCTTTTTTATTTGTTCCTTAATTTGGTTTGGACTGCCACCTCCTGAAATAAATTTGACTAAGTTCCATCTGTTTCTATGTTCTGAATAATTTGAGGAGTATTGGTATTAGGCATTCTTTGAAAGTCTAGCAGAATTCTGCACTAAAACCAACTAGCCCTAGCTGTTTGTTTGTTTGTTTGTTGTTTGTTTTGGTTGCGAGATTTTTAATGACTGCTTCTGTTTTCTTGGGGGTTACAGGTCTGTTTAAATTGTTTGTTTGATCTTGATTTAACCTGGGTATGTGGCACCTCAAGTCAAAGTAAGACTAAGTGCATCCTCTCCCACTGGGGCCTAGCAAGGCAGGCCAACTAAGTGAAATAGATCTGGTGGCAGGCAACAGAGTCAGGGATACCTTCTAGTCCCATTACCAGGGGGCCCACCTGTTAACCACGCTGCACATCTGCTACATACATGTAGAGAGTCTATGCCCAGTCCACACATGCTCTTTTGTTGGTGTCTCTGTCTATATGAGCCCCATGGGCCCAGGTTAGGTGACTCTGTAGGTCCTCCTGTGGTCTCCTTAATCCTTCCAGCTCCCTCTATCCTTCCTCTTACTCCTCCACAGAACTCCCCAAACTCAGTTTATTCTTTAGCTCTGGGTCTCTGAATCTGTTTCTTGTTAGTTACTAGTTGAAGCCTCTCAGAAAACAGTCACAGTAGGCCCCTGTCTGCAAGCACAATAGAGCATCATTAATGGTGTCAGGGTTGTCTCTCTCCCATGGGGTGGGTCTCAAGCTGGGCCAATCATTGTTTTGCCATTCCTTCACTCTCTGCTCCATCTTAATCCCTACATTTCTTGGAGGCAAGACAAATTCGGGGCAAAACATATTATAGGTGAGTTGGTGTCCCCATCCCTCCACTAGGAGTCCTAGCTAGCTGTAGGAGGTGGCAAATTCACGCTCCTCAAGCCCCACTTTTAGAAGTCTAAGCTAGGGTACCCCCATAGTCTCCCTGGACCTTCCTCCATCCCACGGTTGTCCACCATGCTCCAAGTTCTGTTATCCCTTCTGGTCCACGTCCTCCCCTAATCTCCTCACACCTCGTCCTCATGCCCCTTACCTTCCCAAGGCCCTATCCCACCCAGCTCTCTCCCTCCATCTATTTCAGTTGTCTGTTTTGTTTCGTGTTCTGAGTGAGATTCAAACATGTCTTTGGGGGTCCTCTTTGGCTTCTTTGGGTCTGTGGAATATAGCATGGTTATACTGTACATTATGGCTAATGTACACTTTCAGTGAGTATACATCATGTACATCTTTCTGGGTCTGGGTTACCTCACTCAGGATGATCCATTCATGTTTCATCCATTTGCCTGCAAATCACATGGTGTCGTTGTTTTTAATAGCTGAGTAGTATTCCATTGTTTAAATGTACCACATTTTCTTTATCAGTTCTTCAGTGGAGGGACATCTAGGTTGTTTCCAATTTCTGGCTATTGTGAATAAAGCTGCTATGAACATTGTTTGAGCAAGTGTCCTTGTATTAAGGTGGAGCCTCTTTCAGGTATATGCCCAGGAGTGGTATAGCTAGGTCTTGAGGTAGAACTATTCCCAGTTTTCTAAGAAATCTCCAGATTGGTTCCAGTGTGGTTGTAAGAATTTGCACTACCATCCGCAATGAAGGAGTGTACCCCTGCTCTGAATTCTCACTAGAATGCACTGTCACTTGAGTTTTTATCTTAGCCATTCTGACAGGTGTAAGATGGAAGATCACAATCGTTTTGATTTGTATTTCTGTGATAACTAAGGATGCTGAGCATTTCTTTAAGCACTCCTCAGCTATTCGAGATTCCTCTGTAGAAAATTCTGTTTAGATCGGTATACCATTTTTAACCAGATTATTTGGTTTGTTGGTGTTTAATGTTTTGAGTTCTTTTTATAATTTTGATATTAATCCTCTGTTGAATATAGGGTGAGTGTAAATCTTTTCTCAGTCTGTGGGCAGCCATTTGGTCCTATTGAAAGTGTTCTTTGCCTTGAAGAATCTTCTCAGTTTTATGAGGTCCCATTTATTAATTATTGGCCTCAGTGCCTGAGATGTTGGTGTTCTCTTCAGGAAGTTGTCTCTTATGCCAACGCATTCAAGGCTTTTCCCTACTTTCTCTTCTATTAGATTTAGTATATATGCTTTTATGGTTGAGGTTTTTTTATCCACTTGAACTTGAATTTTGTGCAGGTGATAAATGTGGATCTGTTTGCACTCTTCTACATGAAGACATCCAGTTAGACCAGAGTTATTTGTTTAAGATGTTTTCTTTTTTCTATTGTATGCTTTTGGCTTCTTTGTAGAAAATCAAGTGTCCATTGTTAGTAGGTTTATTTCAGAATTTTGATTCAATTCCATTGATCTACTTGTCTGTTTTTATCCCAATACCATGTGATTTTTATTACCATAGTTTTATAGTACCACTTGAAATTGGGGATGGTGATACCTCCAGAAGTTATTTTTATTGTACAAAGTTGTTTAAATTTAACTTTATCATAGAATATCTTGTTTTCTCCCTCTATCATGATTGTAATTTTTCCTGGATATATTAGTATGAGCTGTCATCTTTTGTGTCTTAGAGTCTTAGCACTTCTGTCTTTTAGAGTCTCCACTGAGATGTTAGGTATAATTCTAATAATTCTGCCTTTATATGTTATTTATATATCTTTATATTACAAAGAAATATTCTTTGTTCTCTGGATTACTGTTTTGATTATTATGTGGAAAGGAGACTTCCCTTCTATTTGGTTTTCTGTAAGGTTCTTGTACCTTTAAAAGTTTGTCTTTTTAGGTTAGAAAAACCTTTCTTCTATGATTTTGTTAAAAGTATTTTCTAGGCCTTTAACTTGGCATTCCTTTCCTACTCCTATTCCTATTATTCTTATGTTTGGTGTTTTCATGATGTCCCAGATTTCCTGGATTTTTTTGTGTCTGGAATTTTCTTAGATTTAACATTTCCTCTGATTGATGTATCAGGTTCTTCTATTGTATTAAATGACAGGAATTCTCTCTTCCATCTCTTGCAGTCTATTAGTGACGCTTCTGCCTGTAGTTTCTATTCATTTACCTACATTTTCCATCTTCAGGACTCCCTCAGTTTGTGTTTTCTTTATTGCTTCTATTTGCACCTTTAGATATTGAGCAGTTTTCATTTGTCTTCTTTAACTTTTTTTCTTAGCTTTATTTAATATATTTATTCATTTTCTTCAAGTTTTTGTTTTTCTTTTCCTCCATTTCTTTAAAGGATTCATTCATTTTCTCTTTAAGGATCTCTATCATCTATATAAAGTTTATTTAAAATTCCTTTTCTAGGAGCTCAACTAGGTAGAAATATTCAGGGCTGGGGTAGGTGAGTGGCTGAGGACTCATGGGGCCACATTGCCCTGGATGTTGTTGATTTTGTTCCTATTCTAGTGTCTAGGCATTTGGTTTTGTGGCAATTATAAGTATAGGTATTGATTTCTGAATTTGTGCTTGTTGGATGGGGGTGTTGTTCCTTGGTTTCTGTTTTCTCTCTGGTCTTCTCGCCTGAGTGGCCTGTGGTTAAGTAAAGGGTCTCTGGTGGATTTGGGGGCTGGACTTCTGATGGTTTGATGGCCTCTGGTCTAGCCAGTGGTCTTGGGGTTCTATGTGCCAGTGTGGCTTCTGGTGCACCCCACAGAGGTGTGAGCCAGGATATAGTGATGTGAAGAGGAGAGACTGTTGGTGTAAGCTGGATGGGTTCTGAGAGAGTGTTATATTTCCATGAGAAGGGCTTACCTGTGGTTCTGACTGCTGTTTGAGCCTCTGGTGGAGCAGGGGGCATCCCCCTGAGGTGTGGGTCAGGATAGAGTGATTAGGAGAGGAAAGGCTGTTTGGGACATGTTAGGTGGGCACTGGGAGAGTGTTAATTGTCTATGTACATTTAATGATGGCTTGTATTTCACTAGGACTTATAAGTCTGTTCAAATTGTTTATCTGATCTTGATTTAACTTTGGTAAGTAGTACCTGTCCAAAAAATTACCCATTTCTTTTAGATTTTACAGTTTGGTAAAGTACATGTTTTATAAGTATAATCCATATTATTCTCTGAATTTCCTTGACATCTGTAGTTATGTTCCCCTTTTCATTTCTGATTTTCTTAACTTGAATATTATCTCTGTTGTAGAGCATTTTTAATCCAGGAACATGGCTGCTCTGGCAAGGGATCATATCCAAAGACTTTTTACATCTGTGCAGCCCCGCTGGAGTGCATACTGTACTATGATCTGGCGGGAATACATACATGCCCCTAGTGTACACCTTTAGGCCCAAACAATGAAGGCAAGGTTAGCTTATAGAAGGAAGCAGCCATATTTGAAAGTGACTTCTAATTGAGGGATAGACAAAGTGACAAATCAGAGAAAGGTTTTACTGGATGAGTCAGAAATAGAACAGACCCAACGCTCATGGGAATAGAACAGGAAAGAAAGGCTACCTAAGAGAGCAGCAAGGGAGAGAAAGAAGGTTTTTTTTTCCCAAGTATTGATAACTGAGACAGTTTTAGAGAAACAAGTTGCAGAGAGAACAAGCTAGATACAAATAAAGACAGAATGAGCCAGAGAACGAGAAGGAGCAGAAGGTTAAAGTAGTTTGACAAAATTAGTCTAAGGCCAGAGAGAGCAATTCAGTCAGAATCCAACAGAAGTCAGCACGGAAAGGAGTTTAGGCCAGAACAGCTGAGTTGAACCAGCCAGTGAGAGTTCAGAAAGAGCTAGAAAGACCTGGAAAAGTCTCTCATCTCATCCCCTCATCATAGGAAATAAAACCAACCTTTATATTTACACTGTCTTATCCAAAAATCTTTGGATAAAGGTTTTCTGTCCTGTTGATTTTCTTAAAGATTGAATCCTTTGTTTTGTTGATTCTCTCTTGGTTCCTTCTGTCTTACTGGTTTCAACACTCAGTTTCATAATTTCTTGAAATGTAGTCCACTTGGGTGGCTTACTTCTTTTGTTGTAGAGCTTTAAGGTGCACTGTTAAGTTGCCAGTATGAGATATTTCTTTTTTGTTTTTAATGTAGGCGTTTAGTGCTATGAACTTTGTTCTCAGCAACACTTTCATTGTATCCCATAAGTTTGGGCATGTTTTTCATTTCTTTTCATTGAATTCTAGAAAGTCGTTAATTTCTATCGTTACTTCTGTCTTGTACCAGCAATCATTCAGTAGAGAGTTGTTCAGTTTCCATAAATTTGTAAACTTTCTTTTGTTTCTGTTGTCGTTGAAATTCAGTTTTAAGCCATGGTAATCTGATAGGACTCATGTTATTTCAATTTTACTGTATCTACTGAAATTTACTTTGTATCTGAGTATGTGATCAATTTTGGAGAAAGTGTCATGAGGTGCTGAGAAGGTGGTATATTCTTTTGTGTTTGAGTGGAATATTCTGTTAGGTTAATTTGTTTCATAACATCTGATAGCTCCAGCATTTTAGATTTTGTTTGAATGACATATCCGTTGATAAGAGTGTGATATTGAAGTCTCCCACTATCAGTGTGTAAGGGTCAATGTATGATTTACACTGTAGTAGTGTTTCTTTTACAAAGAAAAGTGCTTACAGCATAGATGTTAAGAATTGAAATATTATCTTGGTGGATTTTTTCTTTAATAAATATGTAATCTCTTTCCCCATCTTTTAAAATTAATTTTTGTTTGAAATATATTTTGTTAGCTATTAAAACAGCTATACCACTTGCTTTTTAGATCCATTTGCTTAGACTACTTTTTCCAACTCTTTAATCTGAAGTAATGTCTATCCTTGATGTTGGATGTGTGTGTGTGTGTGTGTGTGTGTGTGTGTGTGTGTGTGTGTGTGTGTGTTTCTAGTATGCACCTGTTTGCAATGGTCCTGCTTTCTTATCCATTCTGTTAATCTGTGGCTTTTCATTGGGGAGTTGTGACCATTGATATTTAGAAATATCAATGAACAATGATTTGTAATTCCTCTTTTGTTGTTGTTGTTGTTGTTGGTGGTGGTGGTGGTGGTGGTGGAGATGGTAGTAATATGTCAGGTGAGGGGGGAAGGCTGTGTGTACTTCCCTTATTTTATTTTTGTTGATGTAATATTACTCATTTACTGTCTTTTGATGTGTATAATTCACCACCTTGGTTTGGCTTTTTCCTTCTAGCATCATCTGTATGGTTGGATGTCTAGGTAGCTATTGTTAAAATTTGACTTTATCGTAGAATATCTTATTTTCATAAATAACAAACACTCCAAATGTGCTGTATAAGTCCAAATTAACAAGGATGACAAATACAAGCTTTGCCTGAAATTCTTTAAAACAACTACTGGACACCAAAATAAAGAAAAAATAAGATAAAATAAGGCTGTATCCATCAGTGGTGAAGTTTACATAAAAGAATAGAGCCACTTCCTATAAATTTAATGTCACACTTTCTACTATGTATTTTAAAATTTCAGTACTGTGCTTAGCAACATGTAACCCTATACTAATCTTTAGAACTCTGCTGACTACAAATCAATATAAAAAAGTCTGAGCACTTCTTTTGGCAAAATCAGTATATCCTAATATCCTTTTTATATGTCATACATCATGATGAATTTATATGAAATTTTTATAAAAGTCAATTAAGAAAGTATAAAGTCAATATAGAGTCATTAGATTTTAACATTGTTTTTGAAATTTTCTAAAAACATTTTCAGAGACTTATATTTTTTTCTAGTAATACAAAACGTATTGATTTTAGCATGAAGTTTGATTTTCTCTAGGGAAGTGACACATGACCTCACTAATCACAAAAAAACAAATACTTGAATACCTTTCCCAATGCTCCAACTTGTCCATTTTCATGGTATGAATCCTTATGTCTCCCAAACCTTAATAATCTTCACTGTGATCCCATATTAGGTAGTAGCATTGAGATGAGTTTTAGTCCTTCATAATCATGATTATAGCTATTTTTTAAAATTCCCGGGACTATGGCTTTGCTCTTCCACATTGTAAAAATACAAGAAGTTACCAATTATATGCCAGAATATAGACCTCACATAAAACAGGGACTCCTACTCTGGCATTTTGTGTTTGAATTTAGGTTTATGAGTTGTGAGAAATAAATTTCTGCTGTTTACAAGCACCAGATAGCTAATGTATTTTTATCACAGCCTGAACAAAGATACCAATCCTAAAGACTTAAAGGAAAAACTGATAAATTATTATTTTTTAAATGCTTCTAATGTGTCCTATCTATAGAGAACTGCTGACAGTGCATAAATCTAGTTCCACAATAACTTTCAAGCTAAAAATGAATGAAAAGTCAATGTTTTAAAAACTAATTTGCTTCCCCTTGTTTGGAGGAGATCATAGATTATGAATCCTAGTGCTATTTTTTAATTTGATACATAATTATTGCGCTATGTTGGGTTATTGAAGTGCAAAGTAGACAGTTGTGTACTTATTTTAAGACCAGAGAAAACAGAGGACATCACTAAGAACCACAGTTGCAATATAACAATTTAATAATTGTTAAAATGCTATTAAAAAAGGAAATTTCACGATTTTATATGTATTTCTTTTTAGTGAAAATTGGTTATATTAATTTGTGCTTTTAATGCAGTTCTATTATATACAATAAAAACTAAATTTATGGATAAAAAAATTTGCCTTTGTATATGCCTAGTGTGCCTTTGTATGTGTTTTTCAACTAATACATTGTCAATTTGCTAAGTGGATATTTGTCAAGCTCTTGAGAAAAAAAAAAAGATCAGAAGGCCAGTGTGGTGGTACACGCCTTTAATCCCAGCACCCAGGAGGCAGGGGAAGACAGATCTCTGTGGTTCAAGGCCATCTCATTCTACATAGGGACATCAAAGCATGCCCAAAGAATGTTAATATGTTTTACCTGGAAATAGATGAGTGTATTTCAATAAAAAAAATAGAATATTTTTAGTATCTATCATCCAAATTCTTTACAGCTCCAATCTGATAAGTTGTTCTAGCTATAGACTAAGCTGTGTATTGTACTTGTGATTTCTATCTCAACCCACATCTTCCCTATATACTCACACACTTTAAAAAACGGCAAATATGGAGCTAAGTCATGGCTCAGTGGTTAAGAGCACTTGTTAGCCTTTCAAAAGACCCAAGTTCAGTACTCAGCATCCACATGGTGGCATACAACCATCTGGAACTCAGGTCTACATTCCCATAGGATTCAATACCCTCTTACTTTCGTAGAACTAGTACACATATAGTACATGTACATACATGCAGGCAAAACATCCATTCATATTAAAACCTTTAAAGAAAAGTCAAAATATCATTATCTAAATACCCTAGCCAAAGCACCATATAGTGTTGTCTCCAAATTTATTAAATATGAACTGTGTTAAAGATGAGTTTTTGGTGATCTAATCAACACTGAGATTCCATACGTTTAATACTGCTGGATATTTTATGACTAAAGCCATAGCTGCCTTGGAGGACAAGCTATTCAGGAGCAATAAATTATTAATATAATCATAACTAATCCTAAGGATGTAATGAAAAGATTTAAAGGTGATCATTCAAAATGTTTTCAAGAACATCATCAAGATGAATGGTAAGCATAAAAGTCCAGAGGGTAGAAGGCATTTGGTATGCTAAGGGACACCAAGAAACCAATGTGCTAAGTACAGTAAACATGGTGGTGACAGAAGCGAATGGTGAGAAATACAGAAAAAAACAGTCTGGAAGATCAGTATATTCGAAGGAGAAGGCAAAACAGTCTGGAAGATCAGTATATTCGAAGGAGAAGGCTCTGGCAATCTTCAGGAATTTAGAGGAAGTCCAAAGCTATGGTTGGTTTTTTTTTATACATTGATACTAAGAAAACTGCAGAGTACCATAGTTCTCAGTCTCCATCTTCCCTACCTGACCTTGGATTTTCATGAGATCCATGCTCGTTAATTCAGCCAGTAACATCATTGTCCCCTGAGATATCTGATGTCCAGAACTGCAACACATAAAGCAAAACTCATGCCTGCCTTAACAAGTATTCTAAAAATAACATATTACTCAATTGTTAAATAAAAACTAAAGAGTGATAAAATTCCTGCGTACCAAGTTATTTGTCTTCCCAAAACATCTTTCCATATATAACATTCCAACAAGGCCTGACAAATAATCTCCACAATGTTCTGTCTAGAAATCTCTAGTTCCTTATCAAGAACTGCAAACCGTGCTCACTTCTAAAACATGTAGTTGATTTCCGATCACTATCTAGGCATGCCTCCTATGCAATGTCAGAACTATGCCCCCGGAACCTTTGGTCAGTCACCAAAATGAATTAGAATCATGCCTGCTCCAACTGCCACAAACCCATCTAATCATGTTTTTGGGGGGTTTTTTGTTTTTTGTTTGTTTGTTTGTTTTGTTTTTGGCTCATCCTATGCCATGACTGCATTCACTTCCTTCTACAGTAAAGATTCTTTTGATTTATCCATTTTACATAGGAGTTATTTCTTTAAGTGTAATGACTATGTGAGCTCACTGAGGCTCATGTGGCAAAGTAATCATCTATAGGCAAAATCAAGTGTGTGAGTTTTCTTTATTATTAAGTTATTCTCCTTGGCCACAGAAACTTCCCTCTTCAGTAAACAGTAGTTAATACTTCATAACTGGTCAAAGTGCTAAAATTAATTGCATTGAATGAATAGTCTAAAATAGAAAGGATATCTACATTGGCCACCCAAGACTCAGGAGGAAGAAGCAGAAAGAATGTAAGAACCATAGACTGAGGAGAATTGCTATAATGTGTCATCTTTTAGGCATGCCATGGTCAAAGTACTCATGAACTCACTGAAGCTACACTTATCTGCAGAAGAACAAGAAAGTCAATACCAGGCAACACTAACAGGACTCAGTGTATTACAAAAAGAAAAAGAAAAAAAGAAAAAGAAAAGGAAAGGAAAAGGAAGGGAGAAGAATGAAAATGGGAAGGGTGTGTCTTGGGAAGAATGACACAAGGCATAGAATTGGAGAATGGGAAATGTATATCATCGAAACATATTGTATATATGCAGGAGATTGGTAAATAATAAATGAAAGATCCTGAAATGAATAAGCAAATAAATAATTTGCTCTCTTCACTATTCTACTTATGACTCAATAATCTGTAATAGGCTGAAACAGCTGATAGCATACTGCCTACAGAATGACCCTGACTTGTAATCTTTTCCAGATTCTAAGGTAAGTTTTGAGCCATTAACATGTCTTCAAAGAATAACAAAGGTTCTGCATAACTGTGTGAACAAGCTGCAGCCTAACCTTACCAGAAGCTCATAGTAATCCAAACCCTGTGCCCAAGCCCACTGAATGCATAAGTAGAGAGCTATCAAAATGAATACATAAAGTTATAACAAACATGAGAAGGCTAGCCAACAAAAACCTCAGGTTAGCACAGTCAAGGTATATAATCGGTCATGCCAATGAACATATATTGAATTTCTGCAGTATAGATGTGGGTAGTGAAATAAAGAAAAATGGAAGAAGATAACACATGCAATTTCTGACCACTATCAAATGTTTTCACAGAGAGTTTCATTGAGAACTTGAACAAAAGTCTAAAACAGTGATTCTCAACATGGAGGTGTGATGTCCTTGAGGGTAGAACGACCCTTTTAACAGGGGTCACATATCAGATATTTTGCATAGCATATATTTATCTTATCATTCATAATAGTAACAAAGTTAAAGTTATGTAGTAGCATTGAAGTAATCATACGGTTTGGGGTCACCGCAACATAAGAAACTGCATTAAAGGGTCACAACATTAGGAAGACCCTAAAGGAAAGGAAAAAATAATTAGCCATTGAAAGAAAATGGTAAGCATAAATGTCCGAGAGTAGAAGGCATTTGGTATGCTAAGGAACGTAAAGAAGCCAATGTGCTAAGTAAAGTAAACATGGTGATGACAGAATAGAATGATGGGAAAGATATATCATATTGACTTTTATAGGCAATTACTGTGAGATGGAAGCCATCAGATTAAGGCTAGGAGAGACTGGCATAGCCATCTCCCTTTTCAGGCTCAAAAGGGGTGTTTGAGAGAAGCAGCTGACCTTTCAGTATGTACAGGAGACTCAAATCTCAGTTTTCTGATGTCTGCACAATCTCATCCCCCTCTACAAAGATTCTCTACATAATAAATTGCCAGTTTTCCCTGACGCTGCTGGTGCATTTCTGTCAGGTCACATGGCATAGCCCACCAAACCTCAGCCCTTCTGTGCATGTGTCTGTTGTTGCTTCATTCCAGGTTGTCCCACCAGGGCAATATCAAGCTCTTGCAGGTTGAAGCAACAAGGTGGCAGAATATAATATCTATTTTAATACAAACACACTGGGTCATTTGTGGATAATGAGTTGTGCTGGCATAAGATCAACTAGTGAAAACAGAGACAGTGTAAAGTGGTATTACAGAAACCAAAGGAGCAGAGGGTGTAGATAGAACCATATAACAAGCGAGAAGAGCCAGAGAAATGGTTAGATTTTGAATAAAGCGTGAATATAGAGGCAATGGATTTTATAATGAATTAGCTGTTGGTAGTAATCAAATGACTAAATCTAATAATACCAAGGTCTTTGGTTGAGCAACAGAGTGATCCAAAAGACATTAAATGACATTGGAAACCTTTATTAACAGTTAACTCAGGAAACCAGTTTATAACACCTTGTGTTTAAAATTACTGTTAGATTTCTAACACTAATTATAATTTAAGTCATGCATATTAAAATTTTGAGTTGGGAGAATGGGTAGAATGTAGATTTAAGAATAGTCACTAAATAGAGGGTAGGTAAAGCCATAAGAATAGACCAGAGCACCATTTACACAAAGAAGAGGCAGAGGGGCTAGTAGTCATTGTGTCCAGAAAGAGTGAAGTCCAAGTGTTGTCTCTTAGGGAAACTTGGTAAAGGAGAAAGGCAGGAGGAGCTCTTGGTTCCTAGCTTTCTATGACTACAATTTGATGTAGAGTTAGTCACATAGTAAACATTGAACACTTAGAACATGTCAATCACCACATTGTGTGAAGTAAAATAAAAGTTTCACAGTACAAAATAGTGTTTAATAAGAAAGTACTTCTACCAAGAAGGAATCATTATATTAACATTATTTCTAAATGAAGGGTGTCCCAACTAAAAAAGGATTCACTATTTTTAAAAAAAAGTTTTTTTCATTGAAAAATAAGAAAAGCAAGCCTTTATGTTATTTTAAACTATTTCCATAGTCAGTTCAGATGCTGGTCTCTTCTGACTTACATCCTGATTGTCTCTTTCTAAACTTATCTTGCATGTGGCCTATTATGTAAAGTCTCCCTCTTTCCTTCTATTGGCTGTATGTCTTAAGCATCACAATTCAGTTAGTTGGCATACTCTTAAGGATACAATTTGCTTCAAATTAAATAGTCATTTTTCAAAATTTTCTTTCTTTCTAAACTTCATTTATTCATACATTCATACATTTGCCATTCATTTCATGAGCACATAGTATGCTCAAAGTGTTGTCTTAAAGAGTTGACCTCCATTTCATTTGTATTTCAGACTTAACAGGGAATTGGCCATGTTCTAGGACACTAACAGAAATTGTCTAATTTAACAAATATTTTTCCAACCATTATTGTTTAAAATGTCCTTTTTGACTGATTTTCAAGTTAAATACTTGTATTAACCCATAAACAGACTACATGTAATAGCACGAGACACAGTGTGTCAGGGGAGAAAACATTCTAAGACAATTTCTGTTTAAGCCACATGTGGTTATTATGTCAAGGAACACCAGCAGTACAAAGCTTAAAATGCCTGTCAATCATCTGGTCTAATCTCACAAGGCTTAACCACACCTTCATCAAACACATGGGCTTGTTCAGTGTCTCCCAAAGTCTCTTCCTCAGTTCTGAGTCCAAAAAATAGCACAACTCTTGAGAAACATCAGACAAAAAGATTCCATAGTCTAGTGATTTTGGAACCTCAGGTTATTTGTCACATATACTCATATACTGAAGTCCAGACATGCAGCAGTAAGAAGGCCTGTAAACAACTGTGACCTAACTCTCCTGAATGTCTTTGACCTAGAAGGTTTTCTGTTAGAAATCATCCAAAGTAGCTTGGGGCGTAATTTAAGCATTAACAGCATATCTTTCACGGCCACAAATCTGCTCTTATCTTGCTTTCACTTTATGGAATCAACAGTGTAGCCAGCTTAAAATAACTGCAGAGAAAAAGAATTAACTGTAGAGTTGTTTTCCCATTCACCAACAAATCAATCTCCATGTTCACATTTTTATTATTCTCCTTTTTAATTCTTCTGAGAAATACATTTGTTTTCTTGCCTTTTTGGTTTCTTATATTTTAGCCAATATCAAATCCGAACTACCTTCTCAAGGAAGTGATGTCATACAATAATAGAATATTTAAATAAACCAGTTAATATCCCGGTGGGTTTATGTTGCTTTGCTAACAGCATCTGGAAGAATTTTGCCTTTGCATTTGATGAGGCTTCTCTCAAGATATACTGGTACATCAGTCAATGGTCCTGAAGCTCTACTAAAGACATGCAGTTGTGGAAAGTGCTGCTTTTGTAGATACATATACACATCAGAAATCAATCCAGAGAGTTCTCTCATTGGGACTTCACATCTACACTCTAATATCAGATTTTTCTATTTAAAAAATTAGCATGTGGAAGTGGAGTTTGTTTCATACCAAGAGTCTTCAAACTTCTAGACTGGTGTTCATGGTGCTTGAAAAGACCCCGGATGCTACCAAAGAAGAAAGCTGAACACCAATCCAGCTACAAAGTTTTCACTCTGCACTGAAGATCTGTCTGCAAGATGTGTGACTACAATAGTGGCACATATCTTGTGGGACCAAGCAACCACTATCAGATTAGATATAAGACTCACTTGACGAAATAGAACTAATTCTCACACTGCGCAGGTGGTCAATAACCGGAGACCAGCTAGTCCAGAGATCCAGGGAAAACCAAGTACCACCTGTAAAATAATGTAACCACAAAACAGCTCCAAACAATAACCTGCTGTACTCATGGGTCAGTTTTTTGCTCAGGCATCATCAGAGAAGATTTCTTCTACAGTAGATGGGAGAAAATACAGAGACCTGCAAACAGACAGTTTACAGAGAATGAGAGAGCTTGTAATAATCCCAAATGGGGTATCTTTATCAAATCCCTCCACTCAAGTCTCAGGGAAATATGTGGAAGAGGAAGCACAAAGACTGTAACATCCAGAGGGGATAGAGGACACCAAAGAAGCAAGACCCTCTAAACACAGCAGAACCATGCACGTATGACGTTACAGAGACTGAGGCACCATGAACAGGGCCTCCATGGGTCTGTACCAGACAGAATTCCAGTGCTGAGAGGAGATGTGGACACCGTCCCCCATGTCTAACTCAGAAGCTATGTTCAATTTATAACCATTTGAGAATGAAAAATCAGTTTTCTCCCATGGAATTCCACTGAAAGTACAAACTATCCTTAAGGCCAAGCCCTATGCCCAGGAGTAGATGATTAACACAAAGTAAGCCCAATTGTTATTTTTGGAGGTTCTTTGTCTCATAAGGAGTTTATGGGGATTTGTTTGTTTGCTTGCTTGCCTTTACCTTCTAGGTCCTTTGTGTTTATATTATGGCTCCTGGTTTTGTGGTTTTAGGTGATTCTTGTATGTATGAAATGTGTGTCTCTGTGTCTACATGTATATGTGTTATCATGTGCTTTTTCTTCTGTTTGATTTGTCATAGTCTAGTTTATTTGGCTTTGTTTTGTCTTACTTTATGTTATTTTATTATGTAGTTGCCTGGTTTCTAATAAGAGACAGAAAAGGTATAGATTCCAATGGAGGGAGGTGGGTGTGGGGAGACTTAAAAGAGAAGGAAGAGGAAAAATCATAGTCACAATATACTTTATAAAAACACTTACTTGCAATAAAAGAAAGAAAAAAATTAATGTCCTGGAAACTTCACTGACAAGATTACATAATCCTTCAATTTGAAGTGGATTTCAAAGTTTCTATTGAAATCACCAAAGTAGTAATTTTTCTTTCCTAACCAGACCTGGAATTCTCATTTATTTCGCACATATTTTCCTCTACTTTTTTTTTTAAATATCAGAGTTGAATTTATGAATTAAAAGCAAACTTAAATAACATAAGTTTATGTATGAGTATTTCAAGTGTCATGTGTTCTGCTGGAACGATGTCAGAAATGGAGCTGTGGAAGACGACAGATTAATAATCATTAACACTGACTATTTACAATGGCTTTTAAATGCTGCTAGCATTTTCTGTTTTATACCCTTCAATTCGTGTTCATATTTATGATTTAACCATTCTTTAAAGTCCTAGGGGCTACTTATGTCCTTGTATACTTCATAAATTCAACATTGTATACAAATTAAAAGGAAGAAATAAAGAAAGCATTTTGATATTTACAAATTACTACTTGACCTAGGTGAGCCATCATTTCTAACTGGCAAAATAAACACTGGTGCTAGAAGCTGCATTATGCAAAAGCGCTCTGTAGTCAGGGATCTGGATGGAGACAAAAAGTTTGGACTATGGTATCCAAAGGAATCAAGCTGATTAATTAACTCATAGACAGATTATTAAATGTTAATGTTGGTTTAATTTCTTGGTGATTAACATATTTACAATATGGATTTTCCACTGATAGGAACTTATTTTAACATTATTGCAGATTTGACTAGAGCCCAGTGAAGAAGATCCTAAGATAAGAACAGTGCAATTATGTTGTATCAGGCCACCACAGGACCATAGTGACTACTCCAGCCACAAAAGGGACTAAGAACTTATGTTCAGTACAAAAAGGAAGTAGCTAAGAATAAATTGAGAAAATTATAAAATAAACTTAAAATACTTTGAAATGAGCTAGTGAATTTTTCACTCAGTGATTCCCAATGTTCAAATGGTACGAAAAGGAAATCAAATGTGAGTATTTGGGGGCTCAATTAAATTGACAATGATGTATTACTTACAAATGATGAACAGCAAAGTGAAATATCATTTGATTTTGGTGTTTAACTTCAAATATCCTTGGGGATATAAAATTGAGTTTAGAAACTGTTCCTGTTACTCTTCCTGCATTAAAATGACCACAGAACTTGATGCCATAAAGCAAATATTCATATTATGTTTATAAATGGGACACTTAGGTCAGGAATTTAGACAGTATGTACTATTTCTTTTTTTTTCAAGTTTATTTATTTATTCATTTTACATCCAGAATGCAGCCCCATCTCTCCTCTTCTCCCAGTCCCATCCTCCCGTCCTCTTCCCCTCCCCCACCCCCACTTCTCAGAAAGGGGAGCGCCCGTCCCCACTTAAGAACGCACCCCAGCTCATCAAGCCGCACCAGGACTAAGCACATCCTCTTCCGCTAAGGCAGCCCCCCTAGGGGGAACTGATCCGAAAGCAGGCAACAGGGGCCATATTAGAAATAGTCCCTACTCCACTTGCTGGGGGGCCCACATGAAGACCAAGGCACCCATCTGTTACATTTGTGTGGGGGCCTAGGTCCAGACCACGCATGTTCTTTGGTTGGTGCTTCAGTCTCTATAAGCCACTAGGGGCCTAGGTTAGTTATCTCTGTTGGTCTTTTTTTTTTTTTAAGTAATTTATTCAGATTACATCTCAACTGTTATACCCTCATTTGTATCTTCCCATTCCTCCCTCCTTCCCTCTTTCACCCTATTCCCCTTCCCTAGGTCTGTGACCTAAAGGGACCTCCTCCCTGACCATATGATCACAGCCTATCAGATCTCAGGCTGGTAGCCAGCTTGCCCTTCCTCTGAGTGCCACCAGGCCTCCCCACCAAGGGGAAGTGGTCAAATAGGGGGCAGCAGAGTTCATGTCCAAGTCAGTCCCTGCTCTCCACACAACTGTGGAGAACGTGCTGCCCATTGGCTAGATCTGAATAGGGGTTCTAGGTTTACTGCATGCATTGTCCTTGGTTGGTACAGTAGTTTGAGCAGACACCCCTGGGTCCAGATCTGTCAGCCTTGATGGTCTTCTTGTGGGTTTCCAGGACCCTCTGGATTCTTCTATTTCCCCATTCCTCTCTCACCTGGAGTCCCAATAGGAAGTCCCAGCATCTGTCCCAATCTCCTGCTAAGTGAAGACTCTCAGGGGACATCTCTGTTGGTCTAGTGTCCAATTATAAGTGAGTATATGCCATGTGAGTCTTTCTGGGTCTGGGTTAACTCACTCAGGATGATCATTTCTAGTTCCATCCATTTGCCTGCAAATTTCAGAATTTCCTTGTTTTTAAAAGCTGAGTAGTATTCCATAGTGTAAATGTGTCACAGTTCCTTTATCCATTCTTCAACTGAGGGACAACTAGGTTGTTTCCAATTTCTGGCTATTACAAATAAGCCTGCTATGAACATGGTTGAGCAAATGTTCTTGTTGCGGGATGGAACATCTTTTGTGTATATTCCAAGAAGTGGAATAGCTGGGTCTCGAGGTTTCCCTATTCCCAGTTTTCTGAGAAAGTGCCAGATTGATTTCCTAAGTGGTTGTACAAGCTTGCACTCCCACCAGCAATGAAGGAATGTTCCCTTTTCTCTATATCCTCGACAGTATGTGCTGTCACTTGAATTTTTGATGTTAGTCATTCTGATGGGTGTAAGATGGAATCTCAGAGTTGTTTTGATTTGCATTTCTCTAATGACTAAGGAAATTGAGCATTTCTTTAAGTGTTTCTCAGATATTCGATATTCCTCTGTTGAGAATTCTCTGTTTAATTCTGAGCCCTATTTCTTAATTGGGTTATTGGGTCTGGTGGTGTTTAATTTCTTGAGCTCTTTATATATTTTGGATATTAGTCTTTTGTCAGATGCAGGGTTGGTGAAGATCTTTTCCCAGTCTGTAGGCTGTCGCTTTGTTCTGTTGACAGTGTCTCCTGCCTTCCAGAAGCTTCTCAGCCTCATGAGGTCCCATTTATTAATTGTTGACCTTAGAGCCTAGGCTGTTGGTGTTCTGTCCAGGAAGTTGCTCCTGTGCCAATGAGTTCCAGGATCTTCCCCACTTTTTCTTCTAAACAATTTAGTGTCTCTGGTTTTGAGGTTTTTAATCCCCTTGGACTTGAGTTTTGTTCTGTGGACTGGAATTCTCCAAAAGCAAATACTCAGTATATTCTTTGTGTGTATATTGTGGTGTTGAGAGAAATATACCTTGTGCCTTCAGCATTTTGTATAGCTATAGTAAAACGCCAAATAGTGCAGGAAGGTTCATTTAGGAGGTAGTCTTAGATGAACAAAAGCATGGCTGGGTATGACCAAGGGCCCTTGGTTGCATCATAACATCATGGCATGATGACAGAAGAAAATTAGAAAAAAATAGGTGAAGTGCCAATATTGGAAGCCAAGGAGTAGGAAGGAACCCATTCTGTTTTAGGGAATAACAACTGATACTTTACAAGACCAGTATTAATCCTTTCCACAAGTAGTAACCATCACTAACCTAACTACCTTCCACTAACTCTTCTTAATGGTTTTACTGCTTCTCAGCATCACAGAACTGAGGGCCAAATTTATGACTCATGAATATTTGAGGTGCATTCAATTCACATCCTAGACACAGCATAGGAATAGCATATATTATTAGTCCCTTTCTTTAGACCGTTCACTGTAAAGAAATATTCATACATTCATGAGTCAAGCTTTTTAAGGCAATTCCTATCACAGTAGAAGGTCAAAATCTACATCTGTTAATAAAATATGTGTGCTGAACGATTGGAGGCAACATTACAGAAGTAGTCTCAAAGCACTGTACTAATGAGCCATGAAACAGGTGGCACGGAGCAATTGGAGAGAAAAGAAAGATCCCTGTGGATGCAAGTCATCTCCGAGGCCCTCACAGATGCACTTTAAAGCTTTCCTCTTAAAACATGACTTACTGGTGACCAAGTATCGGAGTCAACTTGTAAGAAGTATGTTTGAAAACATTTATGATCACTAAGGATGCTGCCACAACATATGAAAGTACTAGAAATGTTACATACTTTGATATATCAAAATCAAATTATATTTACCTCCAAGGTAGTACAGGTCAAGTTTGAAAAAGGCATCAGTAATGTTTTGCTCTGCTGCTTTCCGATTTCCATCTTCTCTCTCCACTCTCCTCGCTTGTTCTCTTTGCTGCTCGCTACTCTGTCACAGTCTCAGCTATTAACTCTAGACTGTACCAGGAATAAATATTTTACAAAGTTTAGAAAAAAGGGAGCTGATTGTCTTGGCTAATGATAGTAAAACACACAAACAAACAAAAAGTATTTCCTTGTAACCAAGGTTTATCCAGAACCAGCCAATACCAGTGGTGCCTCCAATTTACATTATCATAAGGTCTCTACAAACTACCTCCGCTCCATCTCAAGGCTTCTTACCCAACATTCCAGGATGCTATCACATAAAAATCCTGGGACAAACTCGTCTCTGGCTCAAGAAACATTAGAATGCCAAACCATAAACAGTGGAGTAAACTTCCTACAGTTTCCTACTTTCCCACAGTAATTTTCCTATTGGACAAGACATGAATCTCAATAATCCTTAAATGTTGCTTATTTATTTGTTTGTTTGCCTTCAGTGGAGCATGATTAATGGACCATATTTCAGTACCAAAGATTTCCATTCTTGTGAATATGTTGCTTGAGTGTTTACAATTTATACCACCAGCTGAGAAACTCTAACCACATCTTACATCTCACCAGTTAAGCTGCCTTTTTCTGTTTGTCTTGTGAATATAACATTTAGATGTAATTCTTGGCTGATCATGTTAACAAATAATATCATTTCAGGTATAAAAATAATAACATTGCCTCTAAATGTGAATTCCTGGTAGAGAGTCTATTTTATAAGAAGTTAAAATCACTCTCATCAGAGATATAACAAAATTAAGTATTTTGCCCAAAACATTTAGATACTAATAGAATTTTTAAAACTTTTCCCCAAGGTTCCAATTTTTATATCTTCCTCCATCCCCAACCCTGACAGAATATTACCCACAAATGACTAAATCCTTCACATTTTAACTGCATCCAGGAAAATAAGGTGCACAGATCCGTGGATGTGTAAATTATCATTGCTGAAATAATTCTGAGGTTTTAAAACTCCATTGCACATCGGAATTATCTGGGGGAGCTTTAAAAAATATGGCTGTCTGGGTCACACCCCAGAGAGTCTAATTTAATTGGCCTAAGCACCAAGATTTTTTAAAAGCTCCCCAGGTGGTTCTAATATGCAGCCAAAATTAAGAACCACTGTTCTAATCCACTTGTTTTACACATGAAACAATTAACCCTATCAGTGACACACACAAACTCCGTGTCAGAACACTAAAAATCAAATTTTCAGTATCCCAATTCTCTTTTCACCAAGCCAGAGGTTTTCACCTGTTCCCCCCACCCCAAGGATTTCTTAGAGATATTCAAGAGTATGGAGGTTATGAAGTAAAAAGTGGGTGCCATGTGAGGGAGAAACTCAACAGAGAAACACAGCGGCACAACGGTGCTATCAGAAAACTGGGTGGGGTGGAGTGTGTGTGTTGGAGGGCGCGTTCCATAGGAGGAAAAGAGAAGGAGAGGGTGTTAAATAAAACTAAGAATGTTTGAAAAGGCCATCGTGAATGTATTACTTTATTTTTACTTACAATTACACACACACACACACACACACACACACACACACACACACACACACACATATACATTATAAAGTCATACCATTTGAGTGGGAAGTGCTTCTACCTTCAAAGCCACACACACTAACAAAGTTTCCAGTACCAGACACGTTGAAAACCTGAAATTCTTAGGGTGAGAGTCTAAGAGTCACTTCCCCACCCCCACCCCGCCAACACCTCCCAAATATAAAGGTTATTGTCACTATTCTTGTGTAATGATCTAAGCAGCAGATGCCATAAATTCACACCATGTCCAGAGGAATGACAGCAGGCTATCAAGAAGAGACTTGATACCCTATGAGCATATACAGGAGGAGGAAGTCCCCCTCAGTCACAGTCATAGGGGAGAGGAGTAGGGGGAAAGTGGGAGGGAGGGAAGAATGGGAGGATACAAGGGATGGGATAACAATTTATATGTAATATGAATAAATTAATAAAATATTTTTTAAAAGTCGCACCATGTCACTATGTCACTTGGAAGGTGTATTGGGAAGGAGATATATGTAGATGCTGCCCCTGGGCAAGGGTGGAAGATACCACAGTTTGGACAAAGGAGTTGGAGGAATCAAACTGGGACTGGCCTCAAAGTCTTCTACCTGAGGACTAACTCTTATAGTCTTGGAAGGGGCTTTGCAAACTGCTATGGGAGAAAAACCAATCAATCATCCTACCCAGATACAATGCCTGCAAACCACAACTATGACCAGAACAGCAAGATATTCTGAAAGGTATATAAGGGTACTTATATCCTGCATGTAACCAACAGCCATCTGATTGAACTTAAGGTGTGGTCAAAAGGAGGGAAATCAAGACTGAAAATGATAAAACTAGCCTACCCTTTGTGTCTGGTGAGTACAAGAATCCTAGAAGAAACCCTATTACTGCCACTTACCTAAGCCAGTATAATTTTTAATTTCCTTCTAAATATTTATTCTTAGGCCCACAGATAAGTGTAGTCCTCATCTCTAATGAAGGAAGCTTCTTTTTGTAGCAGATGGTAACCATCACAGAAAGACACAACTAGTCAAAATGCAAAGAACAACTGACCATGTGGTGTCCAACACTGATTGATACTTCACTAGGAGGCTCAGAGAACATTGACGAAGAGGGATGGACAAATTATAAGTGCCAGAGGACCAGGGCATTTGTTACAAAATACTGTCTTCTATGTATAACAGAGATGCTTCATCCAGGGAATCTCAACAATACGGTCACCTAATAAAGACCTAAAAATGACAGTAACAATTGGCATGTCAGTGTGGATGAGGGAAGTCTAACAAAGTTCCAATCTCAAAGGAAGAGCTACAAGCAGCTAATGACTGCTAAGAGTTTGCTCCACGAAGAAGCCTCAGATAGGTCATCTAAATCTATCTAACACAAACCCTAAACACAACTATATGAGTCAAGTGGTTACATTTGTAAATGTATAAATTTATACATGCATATGTATAGTCATATATATATATATATCACCCTTACATAAATTCTTTATACATATAAAGAATATATATATATATATATATATATATATATATAGAGAGAGAGAGAGAGAGAGAGAGAGAGAGAGAGAGAGAGACAGAGACAGAGACAGAGACAGAGACAGAGACAGAGACAGAGACAGAGACAGAGACAGAGATAGAGACAGAGAGGTCATTAAAAAATTAAAGGAAAGCCTGGATCTCCTCATTCCTCCTCATAGCAACTCTGATTCATCAAATCAAAAAACAACCTTTCTTTAAAAAGACACAAAGAAAAAAAATCTGACTTATAGTTAAAAGCAATTTTAATCTACTGAAAATTGATTATTCAGACAGCAATAGAACCCCTTCTGAAAAACTAAAAAAAAAAAGGGACAAAAACAAAAAAACTTGTGACGTGGTGAATAGGAGGAGGACTCAGCATTGCACAAGTTTGCACTCGCACCAGCAATGGAGGAGTGGTCTTGTTCCACATCCTCACCAGAATGTGCTGTCACTTGATCTTATCCATTCTGACAGATGTAAAATGGGATCTCAGAGTCTTTTTTATTTGCATTTCCCAGATGACTAAGAACTTTAAGCATGTCTTTAAGTGCTTCTCGGCCATTGGAGATTCCTCTGTTGAGAATTCTCAGTTTAGCTCTGAGATAAAGAAAGTATCCCATTCTTTAATTGGATTATTTGGTTTGTTGATGCTGATTTCTTGAGTTCTTTATATACTTCAAGATCCAACTATATCACTCCAGGCCATATACCCAAAGGATGCTTCACCATACTGCAAGGATGCTTGCTCAACTTTGTTCACAGCAGCTTTATTCATAATAGCCATAAACTGGAAACAACCCAGATGCTCCCTAAGCAAAGAAAAGATAAAGGAATTTTACACAACTGAATACTACTCAACTATTAAAAAACAATGAAATCATGAAATTTGTACGCAAATGGATGGAACTAGAAAACATCATCCTGGTGAGGTAACCCAGACCCAAAAAGACGCACATGGTATGTACTCACTTATAAGTGGATATTAGCCATATAGTACAGATGACTACCCTACAATCTACTGATACAGAGAAGCTAAGTAACAAGGACTCAAGGGAGGATGCCTGAGTCCCACACAGAAGGAGAAATAGAATAGACAGTAGAAATGGATGAAGGTAGGAACCGGGTGGGAAAGGGTGTGGTAAGATGAATGAGGGTGAGGATCATATGTGGGCAGAGCAGGGGTGGGAGGCTAAGAGAAGGGACGCCAAGGCAGGGGCGGCATCTCTGAGACAAGCTGGAGATCTCCAACTGGCTAGGCTCCTAGGAGGATATGGAGGGGTGACACTAGCTGAAAGTCCTAGTTGCAGGGGACATGAAAACGGAAGAGCTCACCTCCTATAGCCAGACAGGACCTGCAGTGAAAGAAAGAAAACACCAACCCTTCCCCAAAGCCTTAATTCAAAAATTTACCCTGCCTACAAGAAGTGCAGGGATAAAGATGGAGCAGAGATTGAGGGGATGGCCAACCAGTGACTGGCCCAACCTGGACCTCACCACAAAGGCGAGAGTCCCGGACACTGTTAGTGATGCTCTGCTATGCTCGCAGACCAGACAGGAACCTAGCATAACTGTCCTCTGAGAGGCTTCACCCAGAAACATATAGAAATGGATGCTGACCAGCCAAGGACAATACATGCAGTAAACTTCGAACCCCTACCCAGATCTACCCAATGGACAGGATGTTCTTCACAACTGAGTCGAGAGTGGGATCTGACTTTCACACCAACTCTGGTTCCCCATATTTGACCACGTCCCCTGGATGGGGAGGCCTGGTGGCACTCAGAGGAAGGACAGCAGGCTACCAAGAAGAGACCTGATACCCTATGAGCATATACAGTGGGGAGGAGGTCCCCCTCAGTCACAGTCATAGGAGAAGGGAGTAAGGGGAAAATGGGAGGGAGGGAGGAATGGGAGGATACAAGGAGTGGGATAACAATTGAGATGTAACAAGAATAAATTAATAAAATATATTTTAAAGAAAAGAAATGGATGCTGAGACTCATTTCCAAACATTACGCAGGGAGTCTTGGTGGAAGAGGTGGGGATGAATAAAAGTTTCATGAGGGGACAAGAACTCCTGAAGAAAACCAACAGAATCAACTAACCTAGAGACTGAAGCACCAACCAAAGAGCATTCATGGACCAGAACTGGGCCACACACACATATGTAACTGATGGGCAGCTTGGTTTTCATGCAGGTCCTCTAGCAAGTAGAGTAGAATTGTCTCCAATGTGGACTCTGTTGCCTGCTTTTAAATCATTTTGCCTTAAGTGGTTGCCTTGTCCTGCCTCAGTGAAAGAGGATGTGCTTAAACCTGAGGCAACTTTATGTGCAGGGGTAGGTTTTTGGGGATGTGGGTACCCTTTTTCTGGAGAGAAGGGACGGAGGGAAAGGGGGAAGAGGGTGGGACAGTAGGACCTGGTGGAAGAGGAGAAATGAGGCTCTGATTGGGATGTTAAATAAATAAATAAATAAATAAATAAATAAATAAATAAGTGTTACTGCTCTTCCTCAGGACCTGAGTTCCCATGCCCCAGGTCCGGTGGTTCACAACCACATGCACCTAGCTTCAGTGGCAGGGGCTCTGATACTGTCTTCTGATCTTCATGTGCAGAGATAGCCATACATGCACTCACCTAAACACACATACACCTAAATAAAGATAAGCTCTTTATGGAAAGACAAACTGTTAAAAGGAAACCCCAACATTAGTTATGGAGGTTGTTTACTATGAGATGTAAATTTGGGGTCTCAATCAGGTGAAGGAACTAAGAAATCCTCTGCTTTTCTTATAAAACGCCAGTGTTCATTTTGTCATTCTTAAGGAGCCTATTGTGTTTCCATGGGATGACTCGGGCTGAGGATACACCTAGGTGTTTAGTTGTGAGAAGTAAGAAGGCTTTTCGTGAATTAACAAGAAAGAACAGTTGAATGAGTTAGGATAGAAAGCCAGAGGTGAGCATAAGAAAGGAAGGCAGGAAAGTTGAGTAGAAAGTGTTAATTAAGACAGTGAACTCTGGTGCTTACTTCCTAACCAGAGCCTGAGAAAGGGAGTGGCTAGGATGGGGGTTTCCTTGATGGCTTAGCTAGGCTTGCCATTCCTGTGGTGAAACAGCAGTACCAAAAGTAATTCAGGGAGAAAGGGCCTTATATAGCTTACACGTTTATGTCACTATTCACCATCAATGGAAGTTAGGACAGAAATTCAACTGACAGGAACCTGGAGGCAGGAGCTGATGCAGAGAGCATGGAAGGCTGTTTCTTCCTGGCTTGCTCCTCATGGCTGACTCAGCCTGCTCTGT
The DNA here is from genome assembly GCF_964271855.1 of Acomys minous. NCBI lineage: Eukaryota > Metazoa > Chordata > Mammalia > Rodentia > Muridae > Acomys > Acomys minous. The sequence continues at coordinate 180,889,549 of NC_140483.1, read as the reverse complement.
GAACCACCAGCCCAACCACCCATAATGGCTTGGGCTCTCTCACATTAAGCACTAATTAAGAAAATGTCCTACAGGCTTGATTACAGCCCAGTCTTAATGAGGCATTTTCTCAGTTGATGTTCTCTTCACACTTGTATAATCTCTATGTGGAAGATTTTCATCATTTATTTTAGGAAAGGAACGGTGAGAACTTCGACCTACAGTGCTGAACCAACCGTCTACAAGTTCTGATACCAATTAAGGCACAACTGGTATCAACCAATCACTTGCAGGTTGTCACCTAATAGTTTGTGTCTGTAGTTCTTTTTAATTCAATTTATTTTTGACAATATTATATGTATATAATGCATTCTGGTTACTCTACTCCTTTCTATTGTCTCCTTCCAACTCCCACTCACCCCAAAGTTTGTATGTATCTCTTTATGCCTTAAATTTTCCAATAGTCATCCACTCTTATACTTTCATTTTGACTTATTCATACTGTTTCTCATTAATGCATAGAATCTGAAATATAATTGATTTGGTATAGCTTTATTGAAAACAACTTAAAATAATATATACCTTATATATAAAGAAAAAATAGTCTATATTAGTTTTTATTCTCATCTATTTTTCAAAATTTTCAAATTCCACATTCCTCTTCTGCTCTTAGAGTATTTGTTTTTAGTCTTTAAATAAGAGAGAAATGTCACCATTTTTTCTTAGTGGATGATCCAGCAGTACTAAACATGCAAAGGTACTTTTTTTCCATGAATAACATTTTATTCTCCTTTATTCCCAGAGACCCTTGAGAAAATGCCATTTTATGGTGAGTTGCAACCTAAGGCATTTTTTTTAATTACAAAAAGCATTTTCTAAGAAAGAGAGATATTTATTCATAAATGGGAGTTTGTAAAGTGTCATCAGATTTTATAAGCTGTAACAGCACAGGGTCATGAAACAAGTTCATCTCTATTTGGATGTGCAGGTCTCTCTCATCTGCATCTATCTCACCTCAACCAATGAAGCGCACTTTCAAAGATACGTTTCTTCCCTCCCGTGAAATATCTAGTAAGATCGTAATAGTATAAATGTAACTTATTATTTAAAGTGCTAAATCTATTTATTAAGGCTATTATAATCACATTGCTCTTGTTTACTGCTGGCCTATGTCACCTCTGAAATAAACTAGCCACAATGCACATATTGCCCACGTGATACTAAATGAAAGTACTGTGGAGTCACTTCTTTTTCAATGTGTATTTGTGAGGATCAACTGATACGTGATGCTGGCTTTCAACATCAAAAGTATTTAGCTTCGAAGGGACTTCACATGCATTTTTCCTTCTTCATTACTTAATGCCAGCAATCTCTACTTTCTGAAACTACAAGCACCAAAATACTGAGCATGGATGGGTGGTAGCATTTCAATCATATTAGTTATTTTTTTTTATTTAGCTTCATGAAAAACAGACAAAGACAAGTATCGTGCCTATTTTGTAGATAAGAATACTGGATAGAAATATTATTTTCAAAATCAAACTAACAAAGGAGATATAGCTGTTATGCAAACATACTTATGTCAACTGGAGATCCTTTTGAATACCCAGTCCTCAACATACAGCTTTCACTCCCTTAGACATTTTCTTTTTTAACGTATCAACCCCCTCACTTCCTGCATAACACCAGAAACTCAGACTCTAACCTTTACCTCATTATATCCTAGCACTGATGTGTACAAATAAGTGTCCAATCAATTTAACTAGTTTATAAAACTGAATTATTTATTTTCCATATGTATCTCTTAAGCACATTGTGGTGAATTATTAAAAGTGTTTACTGGTATGCCATCATTTTGAATCCAGGCTCGATCTCATACTCAAATCAGAGGGCAATCATATGACGCAATCTACAGTTCTTCATCTCTTTTCAATTTCTCGTGTGGTTCCTCTATATATTACCTCTTCATGACCCCATCCTCATGAGACATAAAGGTACAGTACACAAAACTGACCTAATTAAGCAGCCTGCCCTGCGTGACTATGCGCATGCATACAGCACAGTAAGGAGTTTCAATCATGCCAAAGAGGGCAGTAGTCTGTGCACTCCATAGAGCATGCGCCTGTTCATTCTAAGCACACCAATTAGAATGTCCTGTTTGTATGATTCCATGAAGCCCTGCAAAGGCTTCCATCTCAGACATTATCCTGTATTCTTTCTTGACCCTCATCAGTACTCTGCCCTCCTGGAACTGTTAATGTAGCCAACATACATGGACTTAACTTCCTTTCAGTCAACAGTTTTCTATAGAGTTTGTATTGTTATAGGCATGAGATAGACATAGCAAAGACAAGATCCATAAGGATATCTGACGGCATAAACAAGCATTCTGTGAAAAGGACAATGGATTGACCAGTTCACAATAGGATGTTATCTCTTACAAGAAAGGATCCCATAAAAGACACAACCCAGTCTCCATAAGAACACAACTCTCCAGAATTAATTCTCAAGAATACATTGGAGGAAAATAGAATATCTGTCCCTATACCAGTCACTTCAGCAACTGAAAAGGCCATTCCTGACCCATTTGGCATTTCTACAGCAAAATCCCTGATGAAGATGAGCTTTATCCAAAAGAGAACGTCTACCTGGCATTCCTAGTTTACTTTTACGTATGATAGATAATTAAGTTCTGCCCCATTAACACATACTGTAGTTATAGATACTACATTATGATGATGATGATGATGATGATGATGATGATGATGATGATGATGATGCTGCAACAGTATTATTCAAATAATAACTATATGATGCCAAGTGGGTTCAACTCTCAGAGGTAGATTCTATCTTGGCACTTTGTAATATTCAGGGAGCACAGTTAGGTCTTGGGCCTACTTGAGAACACTTTTCATGCACTAATCCAACTCAATGAATCAAGAGGTCCAAATTTAAAGCAATATGAACATTGATTTAGTCAGCAGATATACAGCCCATAAATAGATGTCAAACACTTCTCCTCATGCAACTTAACAAAACGTTCTAATTCTTCACTTTTATATCTTTTATCAGTTATCATTCATTTTGATTATACACAAATGTAATTGTTAAATAAATTGTTCTTATTGTTATTCAAATAAATTTGAAGGGTTTTTTTTGTTGTTGTTGTTGTTGTTCAATTGGGAACAGTAGGGAAATATTTTACTTCAGAGGCCTGAGAATGTGGCTCAGTAGTAGTGTTTCTTAAGCACAAAATCCTGCATTTAATCCCCATGAAGAAAGTTATCTTGTCTATACATATTCATTCTCTAATATTCTTCTTTCCTTTAAGTATGTCTGAGTCTTTAGCTTATATCATTTTCCTTATCAATAAAGAATTTATTTTACCATTTTCTTAAAAGGAGGCCTATAAATAATAAATCTAAAACTATCTACTCAACATTTTTATTGTGGTAAAATACACATAACGTAAAACTTACTCTCTTAACCATTTTAAGTGTACAATCCAGTGCTGTTAAATACATTCACATTATTACGCAAGTATAGGCACAATTTATTTCTCAAACTATTATAAACAGTATAGTTTTATAAACAGAAAAATGAAATGGGAACCAATGTTTCTTTTCTTAATAAATGACGAACTTGGGGTGAGATGGTAGGGGAGGAGGGCCCCCCTTTTCTGATGACTAGGGAGTGGGAGAAGCAGGAAAAAGGAGGGAAGCTGGGACAGGGAGGGAGCAACAAATGGGACTTAAAGTGAATAAACTAAAAGTAAATAATTTTTAAAATGAAGAACTGGCATAGGATACAATTCTACTCTGAATCTCAAATTTGCCAAGCACTTCATTAGGATTGTCTAAGGTCATAGGAAACAGTCTTTGTAGAAGGACGGAATGGTCCTTGGTGCTGTGAAAGAATGCAGGAGTTCACACTGTCAGTTAACTCTGTGAAGCTGGACCCACTCCTTCAGGGACCCTAGAAGAAAACCAGCTCTGCTTCTCTTTGAAGAGACATTAAGAACCAGAAGAACCATTGATAGGCTATCCTTAAGGCTGGGCAACAACACATGGATACTTTGCACAAAGGTGCCCAAGTTAGAAGCATGGATTAAGGCTAAATTTGTGACCTAGCACTATTGCCATGATTTTCTGACAATTTACTCTAGACTACACTGCATGGGAATTCTATCTACCTCAATGAGACATCCTTCTTTTACTTGTTATTTCAGAAAGGGAAAAAGGTTAAACCATATTAATTTCCTCTTATACAAACAGGTTTTAATATACATGGAATAGTTCTAAAATTAGAAATAGATATTACATCATTCCAAAGTATAAATATCTAAAGTCATGGTCCTCTGGAACTCTTTGGTATTCAAAGAAGTTTTCTGAGTTATGGCATATGCTGGCTCTCCCAGGGGTGAAATGATAAAGCAGTGTAGACACTTATTATAAAATATAAAATAGGTAGTAGCTGCTGTCGTTACCAGAATACTATCAAGTAGTCGATTCCTTCAGACTAACTTGGCCAGTTGATCTTCTTGCACCCCTTGCCTATAAATGGTTGGGCATGAGGTTTTATTTTTTAACTGAAGGGTTTAAGTGAGTGAATTGGATATAATTCTAGAAGAAAATGCTATTGAATCTCAAAACGAGAAAATGTAAATTAATTGATCATCATGAAAAACCAAAGAAAAGCTGCAAACTCTTTCTATATGGCTCTTTAACTCTGAACAAAGCAAGTGAATTATTTAAAATGCCTGTCATATATCTATATATAAGATATATCTATATAATTTAAAATAAATATATAGATATTAATACCATATTATAGTAAAACATCAAACTTAACTATAACTGCTGTAAGGAAATTTCATCTAAAATATTCATAATTTCTTGGGAATCAAATTATATTCTCCACAGTATTAAAGTATTTCACATATCCCTTCCCCAAAAAAGTCTCAAACAAGCCTAATGGAAACAATACATAAGCAAACCTGCCATACATTTGATTAAAATTACTGTTACATCAAACAGTCAGTTATCATAATTTGGTTTTCTGTTAATAGATAAAAATCAGTTTTAATATCATCATAAAGTATTTTTAAAGGCAGTGTAATTTTAAAACAAAGCATTTTGTCATTTTCTAGGATTATCTATATTCTTCCAAAACAAGATAATGTTGCTGCTTCTTATTTGATTAAAATTCTCCTTGATGCAAGCCATGGTCTTTTTACCACATCTTCTCTCCCATGGGCAGAGGGTACAGTTTTGTGCTAGTCTTATTTTCTGTTAAATATAAGATAATTGATTTATAAAATTTTCTTTTGTCTCCCAGTTTGGAGGTTGTAATATATAATCATTTGACCTATTTTATTTTTTCACCTATAACAGTAAACACATCATGAGGGGAGTATGCTTTGGAGAAAAACTGCTCACATTATAAGCCAAGGAGAAAAGAGAGAAAAGAATCAAGAAATCCACAATCCCTTTGAAGAAATTCTCTAATAATCTAAATATATCACACTGGTTCTCACCTTCCAAAGTTATCACTGCCTCCTAATACCATGGCTATGGGGAGAAAGCATTTACAGTATGACCCTTTGGGAGACAGTAAGGAGGTACATGTAGCTAGCACTTTCTATAGCAGGTTCTTTCCTTGCATCCTTGTGTTGGTCTTTGATCTCTGGCCAGAGGAATTCACCCCACTGTAAGAAGAGATATTCCAGGGCCTTATCTGCTACTGACTCCATCTGCCTGACCCACCTAGGACAGAGACAACAAACTGTGAACAGAGCCAGCAAAGGTGACCTGTACATTGGACCCAACCACCATCATCCTCCTCTGCTGCTCACTCCTGGTCAGCCTGGCCCACCTGAGACTAGGCCAGCAGAAGGACAACAAGGCCTGCCAACACCAGAGACAATCAGATGGTGAGAGGTCAGTATCTGAACACAAGCAACAAAACCCAGGCCAATATGACACCAAAGGAAACCAGTGGTCCTACAAAAGCAAGTGCTGAAGATACTAGCACAGCTGAAGCATGAAGAAAATGATCATAAATCTGAGGTTATGAAATGATAGAGGCATTAAAAGAAGAAAATAAATGCCTTAAAGAAATACAGGAAAATACAATCAAATGGGAGAAGAAAATGAATAAAACTGTTCAAGACCTAAAGGGGGAAATAGAAGCAATGAAGAAAAAACAACCTGAGGCAATCCTGGAGATGAGAACCTAGGAAAGAGAACAGGAATTACAGACACAAGCACTACTAACTGAATACAAGAGATGGAAGAGAAAATCTCAGATGTAGAAGATAAATTGAAGAAATCGATATATCAAATGTTAAATCTAAAACGTTCCAGACACAAAACATACAAAAAATCTGGGTCACTATCAAAAGAACAAACCTAATGGTAATATAAATAGAAGAAGGAGAAGACTCTCAGCTCCAAGGAACAGAAAATATCTTCAACAAAATCAAAATCATAGATGGAAACTTCCCCAACTTAAAGAAAGAGATGCCTATAAACATACAAGAGGCCTACAGAACACCAAATAGATTGGACCACAAAAGAAAATCCTCCTACCACATAATAACCAAAACACTAAATATATAGAACAAAGAAAAAATATTAAAAGCTGCAAGGGAAAAAGGCCAAGTCACATATAGAGGCAAACCTATCAGAATTATACTTGACTTCTCATGAGAAACTCTAAAGCCATAAGGGCCTAGGCAGATATCTTACAGATACTAAGAGAAAATGATGTCAATCCCAACAACTATGCCCAGCAAAACTTTAAATCACCATAAAGGGAGAAAACAAGATGCCCCATGACAAAAAAAAAAACAAATTTAGACATTACCTATACTCAAATCCATTCGTACAGAAGACAGAAGAAGGAAAATTCCAAGTCAAGAAGGCTAATTAAACTCAAGAAAACACAGGAAATAAATATTCTTACACCAGTAAATCCAAAAATCCAAAAGAAAAAAAAAGACTCTCTCTCTCTCTCTCTCTCTCTCTCTCTCTCTCTCTCTCTCTCTCTCTCTCTCACTCTCTGTGTGTGTGTGTGTGTGTGTGTGTGTGTGTGTGTGTGTGTGTGTGTGTCTCTCTCTCCCCAACCACCAACATCAAAATAACAGGATTAACAACCACTGGTTATTATTCTCTCAACATCAAAGGCCTGAACTCCCCAATAAAAAGACACAGGCTGACAGAATAAATGCAAAAACAGGACCCATCATTCTGCTGCATACAAGAAACAAGAAACAGCAATAAAGATAGACATTACCTCAGAGCAAAATGCTGGAAAAGGGTTTTCCAAGCAAATGGACCCAAGAAGCAAGCTGAAGTACCCATCCTAGTATCTAATGAAATAAACTTTCACCCAAAATTAATCAAAAAGGAGGGGAAAGGACACTTCATACTCATCATGGGAAAAATCCACCAGGATGATGTCTCAATTCTGATCATCTGTGCCCCAAACATGAGGGCACCCACATTTGTTAAAGAATCGTTATTAAAGTTTAAATCACACATCAAACTCCACACATTATAGTGAGAGACTTCAGCACCCAACTCTCCCCAATGGGCAGATCATCAAGACAGAAAATAAACAGGGAAACTAACAGACATCAGGAGCCAAATGGACATAAAAGGTATCTACAGAACATTTCACCTGAACACAGAAGAATACACCTTCTTCTCATCACCTCAAGGATCCTTCTCCAAAATGACCATATACTCGGTCACAAAGTAAGCCTCAGCAGATACAAGAAATAAGAATGAAATAATTCCTTGCATCTTATCAGATCACCATGGAGTAAAACTGGAATACAACAACAGAAAGCCTACAAACTCAGGAAAAAACTGAGCAACACCCTACTCAGTGACCGCTAGGTCAGGGATGAAATAAAGAAAGAAATTAAAGACTTTCTAGAATTCAGTAAAAATTAAGTCACAACATATCCAAGCCTATGGGACACAATGAAGGCAGTGCTAAGCGGACAGTTCCTAGTACTAAGTGTCTTCATAAAGAAATTGGAACGTTCCCATGCCAGCAACTTAACAGCATACCTGAAATCTCCAGAACAAAGAGAAGCAAACACAAGGAAGAGAAGTAGATGACAGGAAATAATCAAACTCAGGGCTGATATCAATAAATTGAAAACAAACAAACAACAACAGTAACAACAAAAATTCGAAGAATCAATGAAACCAAGAGCTATTTCTCTGAGAAAATCAACAAGATAGACAAACCCTAAGGCAAACTACCTAAATGCAGAGGAAGAGTATCCAACTTAATAAAATCAGAAGTAAAAAGGGGAAAAATAACAACAGACACCGAGTAAATCAAAAAACCTCATTAAGTTTTACTTCAAATCTTATATTCCATAAAATTGGAAACTCTAAAGGAAATGGACAATTTTCTTGAGAAATGTCACTTACCAAAGTTAAGTCAAGATCAGGTAGACAGTTTAAACAGTCCTAAGGATATAAGAGCAGTCGTCAAAATTCTCCTAACCCAAAAATGCCCAGGGCCAAATAGTTTTAGTATAGAATTATACCAGACACTCAAAGAAAATCTAATACCAATACTCCTCAAACTATTACACAAAATAAAAACAGAAAACATTGCCAAATACATTCTATGAGACTACAGTAACCCTGATTCCTAAGCCACAAAAATAAATAAAATTTCAGTCTGTGGTAGAAATGAGGATCTTTTGCCCAGTGGCTAGTTTGCCACATTTGAAGCCATCACAATAAGGAGGTTCTTTGATGCTCATCATTTTCTTTGAGGTAGGCTGGGTGTTGCCAGGAGTTAACCTGTCTCATTGTCAATGAATCTTTAAAGTAATACGAACATTTTAAGTGGCATATTCTGCATGTCTCTGGGGTTTTTGAAGACCTTGTCTTTATAGAGAGAGTCATTGGAAAGCTATTAACCTGCACTCCCTGCATACTCAGATAATCAAATTTATTCCTTCTCAAGTCTCTGAGGGAGTTGAACAATAGGTAGCTTAGTTTTACAATGAAGCTTAAAAGTTTAGAAGTTAAGATGTTTTTCGGTCTAGATAGGTGTTCTAAGTTGATAATAACAATCTGTGATGGAGATTGATTTACATTCAGAAATTTAAATGTACCAAGATAGGAAAGATATCTTCCAGACTGTCAAATACAAATAGCCAAAACACTAAGAATGTAACATTTATATAATTCTTGATTGTGTTATAATTCTTATTGCCATAGGTAATCTATTGTATATATGTTTAACAATATAAATGTATATGTACAAAAATAAAATAATTTTTAAAAATAAAAAACAAATAACAGAGTGAAAAGAAAAGAAATAGAATTTCAGACTAATTTCACTCATGAACATTGATGCAAAAATATTCAATAAGATAATCACTAACCAAATCCAAGAATATCATCATCCACAAGGTTGAAGTAGGCTTTATCCCAAGAACTCAGGGATGGTTCCACATATGGCAATCAATCAATATAATCTACCTTATAAACAAACAGAAAGAAAAAAACACATGATCATCTCCTTAGATGCCAAAAAAGCCTTTGACAAAATCCAACACCCTTTCATGATGAAAGTCTTAGAGAGATCAAGGATACAAAGCCCATACATAAACATAAAAAGGAAATATACAGCAATTCAACAGCCAACATCAAATTCAATTGAGAGAAAATAAATTCAGGAACAAAAGGCTCCCCACTCTCTCCATATTGCTTCATATAGTACTTGAAGTTCTAGCTAGAACAATAAGAAAACCTTACAAATTGCCAAGAAGCAAGTCAAAGCATCGCTCTTCACAGATGATATTATAGTATATGTAAGTGACCCCCAAATTTCAACCATACAACCTTCAGCAAAGTGGCTGGGTACAAGAATAATTCAAAAATATCAGTATCCCTCCTGTATACAAATGACAAATGGGTTGAGAAAGAAAAAAGAGAAACTACATCATTCACAATACCCACAAATAATATAAAGTATCTTGGTATAACTCTAACTAAACACTTGATAGACCTGTATGGGAAGAACTTCAAGTCTCTGAAGAAACATTAAATTTGCAGTCAATGGATGGAACTAGAAAAGGTCATTTGACTGAGGTAACCCAGACCCAGAAAGACATACATGGAATGTACTTACTTTAAGTGGATTTTAGCCATGTATAGTACAGGATAAACATACTACAATACACAGACCCAGAGAAGATAAACATCAAGGAGGATCCAAGGGCAGATGCTCCAATATCACTCCAAAGGGGAAATAGAACATTAAAGAGAGGGAACAAGGTAGGAGAGGGAGCTCAGGGAGTCATAAAGCTGGGGATCAGACCTGGGGAGAGTGGGAGCCAGAGGACAGAGGGCCTGCAGATAAAGAGAAACTGAGTGGAGGCATCTCTGTGACAAGCTGGAGCCCTAGTCAGGGTCAGCTCCTGGGAGGATGTGAGGGGGACTCTGGCAGAGACTCCTAGTGGCAGGGACCATAGTGACTGAAGAGGACCGTCTAAAGACAAAACTCCTAGTAGAGGGAGGGGAACATCAACCTACCCACAAAAATTTTAACCCAGAATTGCCCTGCCCACAAGATGTGCAGGGATAAAGATAGAGCAGATAGAACAGAGACTGAGGGAGTGTCCATCCAATGCCTGACCCAAACCAAGACCCACCCCATGGAGAGAGCCCCCTGACAGTATTAAAGATACTCTGCTATGCTTGCAAGAAGGAGCTAGCAGAATACTTCAGAGGGTCTCCACCTAGTATCATTTCAAAACGGACGCTGAGACTCACAGCCAAACATTGAGGAAAGCATAAGAGAGTCTTGTGTAAAAGTAGGGGGAAGGAGAAAAGAACCTGGAGGTGACAGGACCTCCACAAGAAGACCAACAGAATCAATTAACCAGGTCCCAGCGGGGCTCGCTGAGACTAAAGTTCCTACCAAAACCGTGCATGGACTGGACATAGGTCACCTACAAAGATGTAGCCGATGGGCAGCTCAGACTTCATGTGGGTCCTCTAGTAAGAGGAGTGAGGGCTGTCTCTGACATGGACTCTGTTGCCAGATTTTTTTTTCTTGTTCTCTTCTGTCATTTTTTTTTACTTTTTCCCCCTTTATTAATTTATTCTTGTTACATTTCAATGGTTATCCCATCCCTTGTATCCTCCCATTCTTCCCTCCCTCCCTTTTTCCCCTTATTCCCCTCCCCTATGACTGTTCCTGAGGGGCATTACCTCCCCCTGTATATGCTCATAGGGTATCAAGTCTCACAGCAGGTTACCAAGAAGAGACTTGTTGCCAGATTTTTGATCACTTCCCCCTGGAGGGCCTGCCTTGCCAGACCACAGGGGAAGAGGACAAGCTCAGTCCTGATGCAAGTAGGTGAGTTGGGTTGGATGGGAAGGGAGACTAATCTTTTCAGAGGTATAGGGGACAGGGGAGGGGGAAGAACTGCGGAACGGGGAGGAGAGGAGGGATGGGGCTATGACCAGGGTTTAAAGTAAATACATACATACATACATACATACATACATACATACATACATATATACATAAGTATGTACATATGTATCTACGTACATACATATATACAAGTAAATAAGAAGAGATCTTTCTGAATTTATGAACTCTACCTTAGCCACAGTTCGGGCAATTGCATTATTTGGGACAGTTATTCCCTATAACTCCAAACTGATCTGAATTAATGTCTTTTATGGCGGTTATGTGTGTTTAAACACTTAGGACTCTGTTGATCACCCACTAGTGTAGAACTGAAATTAAAATTTTAAATAAAGGTTTACCAACATATTAAACAAATTCAAATTAGAATATTCGGGGGGAAATAAGACATGAGAAAATGCACAGAACATACAAATAAAATATTATTCTGGAATTTGTAAGAAGAAAAGGAAGAAATAAAGATAATACTTGGAAACAATGATTCGGAAGTTTGAAAATCTATGTAGACTCTTGGTAAACATATTTGAAAATTCCAAAGAATCTAAAGCAAAAACATGAATGAATGAATGAATATGAGCATGTACATATGTAAAAAATCATATTCAAAAGTGTTAAAATTGTATTCTTAAACAATAAAGTTCAATGGGATAATCAGACAGGATGCCAACAAATGAAATAATTCAGAGATTTAATTTATAGTTAATATATCACTAAAACAGTGAAAGCATAGAATGATGTCCTTTCTACTCCAAATGTAATAATTCACAAGATTATATTTTATACAGGTTAAAACTTCATTTGAGAATAAAAATAATATATGTAACTATTTGGGGAAAATATTTGAATCTAGAGAAAATTATTTTGGGTACAATCTTAAAAATGTAATAATTAAAATAATAAACAGTAATTACAAATTAAATGAGCATGTGAACTTTAATATAAATTAACCATTGTTATACTGATTGATTTATGTTCTCCTTAAAATAAACCAAGAATTTGAGGTCCAGGAATGAGACCTACATTGACCATTACCATTACAGTCAGTTAAAAGATCCAATGGAAGAAAGTAAAGTCATATTCCAATATGATTTGTGGAAGCATGAAGAGGTAGAGAGAAATTATATAAAATGGAGGCAGAAGGTAAAGAGTAGATTTCTACAGTGACATATGTAAGAGCTACTGTGGCTTCAAAGCCGGAGGTGCAAGAAGAATAAATGTTCTTTTACTTACTTCAGAGAAAATTTGCCTATGCCATCACCTTAAGTAAACTTCCGTTTGTTCAGCTGCCCTATTTTGTCACACCAGCCCTAGAAATTTTTAAATAAAATTACTTTGTAGTGCTAAGAAAACAATGGCATAAAAACTGGGAGGAAATGGGCTGAAATGACTTAAGTATGTGCCTTTTTATTATCCAGGAAGAGCAAAAGTTATTACTCTTTGATAAGGATTATTAACCACAAAATGAACAAAAACAAAAAGCATGAATTTCAAGCTGAAAAAGATACAAGTAAACAGAATGTGCATTTAATCAATGCAAAGGAAGGCATAAAGGGAATAAACAGCAAACAAAATATATGCAGGAACTCCATAAAAGGAAATACAATATATATTGTAGACCCAAGAGTTTCTGTACTTACAGTAATTACATTAAATGACAGGTTAATTAACAAAGAATGCCACATTATATTTTAGAAAAACATATCCAAACAATTTAAAAGAGATAAGTCTAAGATACAATTGAATAGAAAGGACTAAAATTCAAAACATGGAAAATACATATTGTACAACTAGTAACTGACTAAAACAAAGATTTCTTGCATAATCAGAGAAATTAAACAGAGTCAATGTTACACTGATTATTCATAGTTCATGTAGAGATGGACCATGACCAAACGGACTTTCCTGGTATCCTGAAAAATCAGGTAGGATTTAGAAAACAGTGTTGCATATGCATAAAACAGTTTGAAATCAACAAAAATGTTCGAGACTGAAACCATGGCCTAGGGTTGGAGCTTTTGCTGAAGTTTGGTTCCAGGTACCTACAACCACAGCATACAACTGCCTGTAACTTCAGATCCAGGGAAGCCAAATGTCCTCTTCTGACCTTCATGGGTATCCACAAGTATATGACATCCATTCACAGAGAAATGCACACGTGAACAGAAATAACAATAAATCTTTTTTTAAGTCTTAATTCTTATGCCTACACTTAAGTGTAGTTCTTACCCCTCATCAAAGAAGCATTCTTTTTTCACCACATGGAGACCATTACAGAGATCGACAATTGTTCAAAATGCAGATTATGAATGATGTGGGATACTCCTCCACAGTCACTACATCTGTAGTACAACCTTGCATCAAAGCTCAGCGAACATCAGTGAAAAGCAGGTGGAAAGATGGTTAGAGACAGAGTACCAGAATGTCTGCTGCTAGGTAGTGTCTTCTATACAAGACACAGATATAGTCCATGGCATCATAACAATATAGCCACCTATATAAGATCTGCATAATGATACCACCAGTCAACATCAATAAGCACAGAGGAAAATTGGCAAAGCCCTACCTCTAGATGAAGAGCTGTCGGTAATCTGTGTCTTCATAAGAACAGAGAATCTTCTGTCCCACTTTTCTGGTAAGTGAAGACTTAGGACTCTAGGTGAAAGAAGCATGGGAGAAGGGCAAAATAGAAGGATCCAGAGGGTCCCAGAAACCTACAAGAATAACATTATGATGGGCAGATCAGGGCCCAGAGGTCCTGCTCAAACTATGGCACCAGCCAAGGACAATATGTGCAGTAAACTTCAAACCCCTACACAGATCTAGCCAATGGACAGGACATTCTCCACAGCTGAGTGGAGAGGGGGGTCTGACTTTCACAGGAACTCTGGTGCCCTGGATGGGGAGGCCTGGTGGCACTCAGAGGAAGGACAGCAGGCTACCAAGAGACTTGATACCCTATGAGCATATACAGGGAGAGGAATTCCCCCTCAGTCACAGTCATAGAGGAGGGATGTAAGGGGAAAATGGGAGGGAGGGAGAGAGGATTGAGAGGATACAAAGGATGGGAAAACCATTGAGATGTAATATGAATACTACTCTTCCAGAGGACAATAGATTTGTTACCAGCACCCATGTAGGGCATCTTACAAAGTATGAAAATCCATGTTCCAGTAGATCTGCGTCCCTTGTTGGCCTCCGTGGGCACTGAACTCACGTACGCAAACTTCTGCATACACTTACACATACATACATGATAAATTGTTAAATAATATTCTTTTATGATACTTAAAGTAATACATCACAACTACACAGAGAAGAAGAAAGACAATATCCATCCTAGAACATGGCGAATAATAACTTTCAACAAGGAAGTAAATAAACAAAGAAGAGATATGTGGAGCCCATCTGATACAACACAGTAGATTAGCCAACCTCTAAGGAGAATAGGAAAAAGGTAGAAAACAAAGAATAAATCAACCAACCATTAAATAACATAAAAATTAGAGGACTTCAAATAAACAACTCTCAATAGCATTCTTTTTAATTTTTAAATTATTATTTTACATATACATTTATGTTATTACACATATTTTAAAAAGCTACATATAGCAAGAAGAACCACAG
The DNA here is from genome assembly GCF_964271855.1 of Acomys minous. NCBI lineage: Eukaryota > Metazoa > Chordata > Mammalia > Rodentia > Muridae > Acomys > Acomys minous. The sequence goes on along the minus strand of NC_140483.1, from coordinate 180,874,462 downwards.
AACAAGCGGGATTGTCTCCACTCTTCTATAAGGAGATGCCCACTGATATTGGTGAGGTGGGACATTGGGGACTGGTCACCTGTGAAAACAAACCTCATTGGCAAAAACATCCATATTTAATACAAAGAATGTAAGTCAACCTATCAAGGAAATGTAGAGCAAACTGTTGCAGCTCCTCGGATGCCTGACAAAGTAGTCTTAAAAATAAAGCTAGTGAGAAGATATGAGGAATGCTGCTACTGACTGTTTTAACCTCTGAATTCTACTAAACATTTAAGCAAAAGCTAAACCATTCTAAGGAATAAAGTAGGAAAACACTACTCATGTTCTCATAAAGCCAATATTATCCTGATACCAAAACTAGAAAAAGAAAAACAAAAAAGACATGAAGAAAAGGAGGAGGAGAGAAGGAAGTGAAAATTAAAACATCTGACACTAATACTCACCGGAAGATTTTACCAGAAGACAGTATGCAGAATAAACAATGACAAGAGAAGACAATGACAAAATTTATTCCAGCTGAAGAAAGTTAGAAAGCAAGAGGGCATTAGAGATCTAAAGAACATCAAGTGTCTGAGATATGCCAGGCACAGCTTTTGCTGAGCAATGCCCCTGAACTTGAACAGAAGGACAGAAGTAAAACAACTGCCAACACTGCAATAGTGAATGCCATCCATCAACTTGTCAGAATCTCGAATCACCTTGGAGACAAACATCTGGGCATGTCTGTGACATGGTGTCTAGATTAGGTGAACTAAAGTGGAAAGACCTGTCATACGTGGGGCACCATAGTTCCTAGTACTAAGGTCCCTGGACTGTAGCAAAGGGTGAAGGCTAACAGAACTCCAGACTTGAGTGTTTTCTGCTTCCTGAGTATGCAATGTGACCAGCTGCTTCAAGCACCTGCCTCCATGTTTCGTTGCCGGGATGGATTATGACCCAAAATAAATCCTTCCTTTCCTTGTTATTCTGTGCAGCAACAAGAAGAGTGACTGATACAGACACAAGGAAATTGATAGGAGTGGAGTAAATACAGATCAAGGAAGTGGAGTTGTTGGCTTTATATATCTCTATGACAGAGAGGTAAGTAGACAGAGCACTTTAGAAAGGTGTGGAGACGTGTCCACTGACGCTAAAAAGTCATGTGTGGTCATATGATCACCAAGAGTCACACAACAAGAAAATTAGCATTTATGTCTACCAAAACCTTTTTACAAGAATGTTTAAAAGTGAGTTTGAAAGAGTCCAAATCCCCACTAACAGTAAAGTGTATTGATAAGTTATAGTTCACTGACAGAGAATGAATGGCAAGGAAATGACAAAATTGTGATTACATGAAACATATAGATGGTGTAAAGGCATGATGCTGAATAAAAGGAACAAGAAGCAATACAATACATGGCTAATTATTCCACTCATTAATAAGCCAATGAGCGTATGTAATCTTTGGAGAGAAAGAGAGAGAACTGTATCTAAAATAGTGTAAACTAAATGGGGCCTAGTAGTACAAGCTTGTATTTCCTAGAACTTCAGATCTAGAAGTAGGAGGACCCTAATTTCAAAACCAGCATGGCTATAAATAAAGACACAGTTCAAAAACAATAATTAATAAATAAATGTGGTTGTGTAAATGATGATTGAAAGAGGCATAAGAGAGAATTATAGTATACCATGATATTCATGATCTTAAAGTAAGTATGATGTAAGTCTATGCCCTTTATACAATCTTACATATACACATGTCATATACATACATATACACCATGCATAATATATATGTGCTATATGTATATATAATATAAATATGTAATATGTAAGATTTTATAATATAATATTGAATGATATTTAAGGTGCACCTCAGTAAAAATGTATTTTAAGTATAATTTAAAAGTTTCGGGAAATTTCAAGTTGAAATCCAGGTAAATGCAGTGAATGTGTTTTTAAAAGGGTTTAATTTTGCATTGGAAAAATCATTTAAAACACAAAATAAAGTCAACATCTACCAAATTTCCAGAACTTTTTGAACTATCATTTTATAAATATTATATAGTGGTAATAGATAAATGCCCATATCTCAATTTTTGTATCATTAAAACATTAAAAATTATAATATTCATCTTTCATAGTTTGTATTTTATTAGCATATATTTCTAAAGGTAAATTCTTAAGTTGTTACCAATCACATAACTTAAGCAAAAAAGAAACATAGTGACTCTACATACTTATACTTTAGAGCTATTTTGTTCTTGCTCAATTGTAACAGGCATGAGGAACCTGTGTAAATAGTGCTAAAATTGCCAACTAAACAAAGGCATTAATATATTGCAAATTACTATTATTTTAGAATAGAAGGAGTTACTTTTTGAATGTGAAAGCATGTATCTTATGGATTAAATTTTGAGTCCTCAAGGCATCATCAGGGTGATGTGTTTTTGCATCTGACCAGGTGTATACAAACACATAAAGAATCAGTGCATTTCAAGAAAAAGGCAGTATTTCTTAATCCAAGGAGGTACCGGGAGACTATCTCAACATCAGTGACACATTTCTCCTAAAAGCCTTGTTTTCCCATCTGTTCATGAAAACATCCAGTTTTGCATAGAGAAGTTTTGAGTTCCAATTTTCCTGCTTGAAATCCAGCTGCATGCCAGATTGTTAATAATTGAAAGATCAATTGTATCATAGACTTCACTAGGTGTCACTTCAAGTGGTGCCTCTCCAAGATGGCAAATACTATAATATTGACTGAGACAGAGAAACTGCTGAAGATGCTGTAATGAAGATTGACAAATGCATGTGGGATTCTCTCTGCAGAGTACGTCCCCCTCATTTCAATTTTAAGCTACATTCTAAAACAAACAGGTGAGATTTAACTAGCCGCATTTCAAAACACATAATACTACATAATTTTAAGGTATAATTCTTCTTAGGGAAAAAAATGGAATGCAGCAAACTAAGAATTAAGAAATAAATACCAATCACTGCAGAAATTTAGTATACGGTAAAGGTGAGGCAAGGACCAATTATTGCATGTGATAATGTCTTTGTGAAGTAATCATTTATACCAATGAACATTCTAAATAATAAAAATTTTAAATGGAAAATAAAAGCTATCAGTGTTCTGAGAAAAAAAATACAGTAAAGAAAAAATTCTCAACTAAGCTTTCTAAAGAAGACGAATAAGAAGAGGGAAAGATGGACGAGAAAGAGGAGGACACAGAGGAGGAAAGGTGAGGTGAGGAGGCGGTTAGTTGAAACAAATATTCCAAAAACTGAACTCTCTATGACTAAATAAAAGCCAACAAAACACATTATAGCAAGGCTCTCAGCAAAGCACCAGTGAGAAAATACTCAATTCAGATTCCAAGGTGCTAATTTCTCTAGTGTATAAAAAGCAACCACATGCTGTTCACATACCTTATTATTATTCACAAACAATGTGGAAGGCAGTGTCAACTTTTAAAAAACCAAATTATTAGTAATTACTGAAAAGCATAAAAACATAATAATAATCATGCATAATCATATCAAAAAACAGTTATACCTATCATTTTAAAGTAATTTTCTCTTTACATTTTAGTTTATTTTGTGCATTTGCTGACAGAAGCCACACAGAGTATACTTTATATACAAATATATTATATAATGCATATAATTCTGTAAATATAGGTTTCTCTATCCCAAGGGTTTTTGCTAGATTTACTATTATATTTACAGGAAAGCTCTAAATAGTCTTCAAAGAAATACACATGCATTGTAGAAACATAAAGCAGAAGAGAAGTCCCAAACATGTACAAGATTATTAGACTTGGAGATGGTTATTTTGAATTTTGTCTTTTTTCTCATAGACAGAAAGCAAAGAAATACCACTATCTTATTTCCCATTGGTGGGTGGGCTTCCTTACCCAATGAGTGAGTTTTAAAACATAATTGTAGCAATGGTCTTCATGGGGCGCTCCCTCTCTCTCTCTCTCTCTCTCTCTCTCTCTCTCTCTCTCTCTCTCTCTCTCTCATCAAAGCATTCATCTTTTTTGCTCTCTATGTTGCAGCAAGTAATCTGTCCCAGTGGGTAAGATTTGAATGCTTGAAATATACCTGTTCCTAAGCAGCGAAGTTTAATTTTAGAATAAAATATTGAGAACCACATCAAAATAGCATTTCTAAGCTTTTATCAGTAATTAAATTGCTACTTTGATCTTAAAGTGTCTGCCTCTTGGGCTTAAACTTATGAAGGAAAGAGCAGTGGCATGTTGACTCCTACTTTATCACAACATCCTGTTTCAAAACACTAAAGCAATTTCATATCCATTAGCCTATTATGTAATCACTAAAACCCTCAAACAGGAGGGAAATGAGAACTAATTAAGTCAATGTCTACTATCTATTCATAGGATAAGTAGAACCATTGTAAATTATTTCCATCTTTTATCTGACTTTTCTCTATTTTGAAAAAATAGAATTTATACACATTTTAAATATAAGAGAAGGGAGCATCAGAGAGGCTGAAAAACCTACACAGGACACATACAGATGTGTGGCTAATGGGGAGACTCCAGTCCAGAGAGACTGAACAAACCAAATTAATGTCCTTCATTTAATTTGTTGTTTCCAATTCTTGGTTACATGCTTGACTAAAAGAGGTTCTTAATAAATAAAGCTGAAGGGATATTGTATCCTTTCTTGTTCCTCTTCATCATGGAGGGAGAAGACATATTTTTGGAAACATCAAACTCAAAATATTTCCAAGCCTTTGAGAGAGGTACAGTGGCATAAGGCTAACGTATGAAGATGTTCTTGGAAATGCCTTATGGTATGGAACAAATGTAATGGAGCCTGAAGTATGAGATGCAATATGTATTCTTCTCATGAACTTATTGTACTTTCTCAGTATAATGTACTACAGAGGGCCCATATAAATTCTAGAAAATGAATTACTTCATTGTGACATTTTCATACATTATATAAGTTGCTTTCATTATACTCATCCCTATAGCCCTCATAAGCTCCTCTTCCTCCTTGCAAATAGTTAGTTCTAGCCTATTTCTTTTTGTTTCTAGATCAAACTTCTGAAAGAAAATATAGAGTACTTTTTTTTCTGAGTCTAGATTATACCATTTAATAAGATGCCCCCCATTTCTACATAAATAATAATTTTTATTATTCTTACATATTCTTAGCCTTATAAATTCATATATTTTACATACTATATATTCTTATTCTACACATATAATAATTCTTAAATACATAAATATATTCTACACATATAATGATGATATAATTCTTTTCTGTTTTATGACTGAATAAACCTAGCAATCCTATCACCGGAACACACTGAAGCTGAGTCTCGTATGACTATTGTTGAGAGTGCTGTGAAAATACATGGGTTTCACAGATGTCTCTATCATATCCTGACATTAGGTTCCTTAGGTATACACCTAGAAACCGTACAACTGAATCCAACAACATCTTTATCTGTCTGTCTGTCTGTTTGTCTATCCTCTATTTTTTGTTTGTTTTTATTCTTGAGAAACATTTGTGTTTCCATGGTAACCATTCTAACTTCCTACATTTCTCATCTTTCTCCTAACAATATACAAAAGTTCCTTCTGCCTTTGCACCTTGTCTTCTTGCTGGGATTTGCTGTGTTTTATATTAAGGATGTAGCCTTTCTAAAACTCCTAAGTAATTTTTAATTAACTTTTATTTATGGCTAAAGATTTTAACACTTTTCACGTCTTTCTGACTCTTTATACTTTTTTAAAAAGAGTCTCCAGTTAATTTATCAATCTATAGATCAGATGACCTACACTTTTTGTTTACAATTTTTTAGTTCTTTATATAGTCTAAATCTGAATATATTCTGAATATTCTTGACTCCTTCAAGAAGAAATCTGAGCCGGTATTGGTGACACAGGCCTTTAATTTCATCCCTCTAGGAGGCAGAAACAAAGGCAGGCAGATGTCTATGAGTTTGCAGCCATCCTGGTCTACAAAGAGAGTTCAGAATGTCCAAGGCTACTCAGAGAAGCACTATCTAGAAAAAACAGAAAAGAAAGAAAAAACAAGTAATCTGACAAAATTTTCTCCCCATCTGTGATTCTTCTTCTTTTCTTTGTGTGCTGCTTGGATCTTTGTAGTTTTATATTAAATGAAGATCTATTTGTCTATCTTTGCTGTATTTTCCCATATTATATAGTCACACTTTGGGCGGTCATCACTTTTTTCTATAGCTTTGTTTCTTGCATTAGCATCATTTCAGCAGTCCAGGTATTACATTAAAGTTATTGACCCAATTTTCCAGTTTCACCCTTTTACCTGTGAATATCCAGTTTAATCAGAATTCCTTACAGTAGAGGCTACATTTTCTCCAACATACACTAGAGAGCCTTTGTCAAAATCGGCAGGTTGTAGGTGGTTGGGATGACTTCTTTATCTTGTGTTCTATTACATGTTTAGAATGTATCTCTCCCAGCCATTCTTACACTGTTACTATACTAGATAGATAATATAATTTAAAACCAGATACTGTAATGCCTCTATCATCAGTGTTTTTACTTAGTATAATTTGTATACCCATGCTTCTTGTACTCTTATGTACTTTTTAAGGTTGTCTTTTACAGTTCTGTGAAGAATTAACATTGTCTGGCATGTATAACATTGACTCTATAGATCATTATAGGCAATATGGTCATTTAAATTCTTTTAACTCAGCATCTAATATCATCTTTTCTTTCTTTGTCATTTTATAGAACTCTTATAGTAATCTTTAATTTACTTGGTCATATCTATTCTTAAATATTTTGGTTCGTGAGAATGGGATTATATGCCAGATTTCTGTGTCAAAAGACTGGGTATTTATATATAAAGAGTGGCAGAGGTGGTGGTAGTGGTGGTGTTGGTGTGGTGATGTGATGGGGGGGGTGGGGGGGCAGTGAGGGGGTGGTGGTGGTGGGTGGTGGTGGTGATGGTGGTGTGATGGTGGTGATGGTGGTGGTGATGGTGGTGGTGATGGTGGTGGGGTGGTGATGGTGATGGTGGTAGTGGTGGTGATGGTGGTTGTGGTGGTGCTGCTGGTGGTGATGGTGGTGTGATGGTAGTGTGGTGGGGGGGTGGGGTGGAGTGGGGTGGTAGGGATGGTGGTGGGGTGGTAGAGTGATGGTGGTGCTGCTGGTGGTGCTGGTGCTGGTGCTGGTGCTGGTGGTGCTGGTGCTGGTGCTGGTGGTGCTGGTGCTGATTCTGATGGTGGTGGTGGTGGCAGTGGGGGGATAGGTAGTGGTGATGGTGATTAGGAATAAAGAGATGGGCTACTCTTCCCTCAGCCCAAGTATTTATCTGACTTTGTCTCTTGTATAAATAAACTAGTCAAATACGGTTGCTGGGAGACGTCAAACCCTGGGAAGATGGAATCAGGAGAATACCTGCTGTCATCTTAATTCACAGACAAGGTGGAATCAACAGAGAGGTATTGCGTGCATGTTCTGAGGTCACTGGATGATCAGTGTATGCAAAAACTGATAAGCGCTTAAAATCCTGTGATCAAGGAACAGCCAATGAGAGATGGAGCTAGGCTGCCCAATCCCAAGCTCTTTCTGTACCTCAGATGCCTCCTTCTTAAAGATATAAAGGAGACTTATGGCTGTGGAAAGCAGAAAATAGAAGGCTGAATTTGTTCATTTGTCTTACATTTTCCACATCACAATCCATCATTGAAAGGAGGGGTAACAGTAACTCCAACAGGGACAGAATCTGGAGGCAGGAACTGACATAGAGGCCATGGAGGGGTGCTGCTTACTGGCTTGCTCTTCCTTGCGTCATCAGACTACTTTTTACACAGTCCTAGACCTCTAGCCCAGAGATGGGCGTAGCCTTTCCCGATTGATCAAGAAAATGTCCTAGAACTGAGTCTTATTGAAGCATTTTCTCATTTGAGGTTCCCTCCGTTCAGACAACTCCAGATTGTGTCACGATGGCATAAAACTATCCAGCAAAATTGAGCTGAGACTTTTGGTGGGGTTCTTAGGTTATTAAAAGTATAAAATAATGTCTTTTGCAAAGTGAAATCATTTGACATCTTGCTTTCAAATTTTTAAACCCTCTTCTTTCTTTTCCTTACATTATTTTTTTCTGTTTATAATGTGAGATACTACATTGAGTATAAGCAATAAAAGGAGACATATTTATATGATTCATTATTTTAGAAGAATTTAGGTTCCTCTACTTTAAGTATCATGTTACCTATTGGACCTTCATATATATGTTTTATTATAGTGAGCTATGAAGTGTAATACCTAGCTTCTTCAGGGCTTTTTTTTACCCGTCATAATACATTCCGTCAAATATTTTTGGTCTTATTTTAAGAAAGCATGTAAGTTTTGTTCTTTACTCCATGTATGTGATTGATATTTTGTTGAATTTTTGTATGTCAATCTCTTCTTCTAGAATGACCTAATTGATCATCAAATATGATACTTTAATAAATTGGCAAATTCACAATGAAAATATTTTTGAATATTTTGTATCCGTATTCAAGAAAATATTGGTCCATAGTCATTAGTGTATCCTTCTACAGTTTTGGAACCCAGCTAATAATGGCTTCCTAGAATGAATTTGAAAGTGTTCTTTCCATGCCCACCTAATGAGGAATAATTTATATTAGTTCTATAAAAGTCTGATAAAATTCGGGATGAATCTGTTTGGTGCTGGGTTTCCCTCTATTGGGAGTCTTTTTTATTGCATAAATTTCACTTTTCATTAATTATTTATGTTCTTTATAGCCTCTTAGTTCTATCTTAAAAGATCAAAACTTCATTTCTTCTATATCCTGAATATATTCTATATTCTTCTATATTCTGGATCCTGAATTTTTCTTAAATCACAGATGATCCTCTGGATTCAATACTATCTGATGTAATATCACCTTTTCATATTTAAGATTATTAATAAAATCTTGTTTTTCTTTGAGTTTCAGTTAAATATTTACCAATTTTAATTTTTCAAAATATCAACTCTTTGTATCACAACTATGATTATCTGTTGTACTTTATTTCATCTTAATTTCCATTATTTCTTTCCTCCTCCTGGTGTAGTATTTGATTTCTCATTTTTCAAAGATCTTCCTTATATATAGCACACATTGTTTATTTGATAACCATATGATTTTTTAACCTAATCTTTGAGAGATATAAATATATCTCCTAATGCCTTTACTATCACTTGATTCTGATAGTATTTGAAACCCTTTATTTTATAATATTCATCATTTAAAAATACTATTTAATCTCCATGAACATGTATATTTTCTGTAGATTCTTTTTCTGTTTTTTTAAATATTTTTATTTTCACTTATGTATAGTTGTGTGTATTTGGTCCACACAGGTGAGCACAGTACCTGTGGAAGACAGAAAAAGTTGTGGTTCCAATGGAGTCATAGGAGGTGGTAAGATGCCTACCATGGGTGCTGTGAACAGAACTTGGGTTCTCTAAATGAGCTGAACACATTTCAAAGTCCTGAACCATATTTCAAGCTCCCTTGCTGTTGATTTTTTTCTTTCTTTTCACAATAAACTTACAAAATTAAGGAAATCTTTATAATTTCTGTATTTAAACTTATTTTTTTCTTTTTTAATTAATTTATTCTTGTTACATCTCAATGGTTATCCCATCCCTTGTATCCTCCCATTCTTCCTTCCCTCCCATTTTCCCCTTATTCTCCTCCCCTATGACTGTTCCTGAGGGGGATTACCAACTTAATTGTCTAAAATTGGTTTCATTTTGAAAGCATTCCATGAACTAAGAAAAGAATGAAAGCTTGTATGTAATGCATCACAGTTTAACTCTGACACTTCTCTGTTGCTAGTTTAACTGGGTTTTGTTCCAATTCTTCTTAGAACATTCTGAGCCTTGTGACTCTAGTTATGTTTCTTCTGACCTTGGACTATATCACCCCAACTTCTTTTGGCTTTCAGATTATCATGGAGATATCTACACTTATTGTAATAGGCTTCTCTTTGTGTGTATCACAGATTTCAGTTTTCCTTCCTCATTCTTAGTATTTTAATTATACTATTTGCAGGGGGTAATTGGTGTCTAGTCATGCTTGTGTGAGTTTATAAATGCATCTTCCTGTAAGTAGATGACCACTTCTTTCCCAAGACTTGGGAAACTTTTGTCTATTTTAGGGAATAGTTTTTCATGCCTTTACTCCCTTCTCTACATAAATAAGTAAAGCCCCATATATATATATATATATATATATATATATATATATATATATATATATATATATATATATATCCCTATTATCCCATAATCCCTATCTAGCCATCTCTTGATGGGCATGTAAGTGGTTTCTAGCATCTCCATTATAGTTATTTCTATACTAAACTTGGGTATATAGATTCATCAACTTGGAGCTGACTTCATTTGGCAGTGGAAATATATATGCCCTGGAATGTTCTTTTTGGTATTTTAAGAAATTTCCATATAGATTCCCAAAATAACTGTGTTTTAATATGAATTGTTCCCCCACAGTCTTGTGTATTTAAACACCTGGTCTTCAGCTTGTGGAACTGCTTGAGAAGGTTGTGGGCCTTTAGTAAGTACAGCCTTGATGGAGGAACAACCTCGCTGAGGGATGGCTTTGATGTTTTATAGTCTGGTGCCCCTTCCCTTCATTCCTCTCTGCATCCTGTGTTTATGAAATATCGTCAATAGGCTTTCTGTGTGCCAATCTGAAGTTTCACTACTGCTACCATGCCTTCAGCACTGTTATTAATTGTATCACTCCTGGAACTGTAAACCAAAATACACCTATACTTAACTAATTTGTTTTGTGGCAGGAAAGTTTATCACAGCAAAAATAAATAAATAAATAAAGTAACTAATAAAGTGGAATTGCAAGTTTTTATACCACGTAGCCAAATTTAAGAGTTTTTCTTTCCCAAAAGCCACAAGGACATTTGTTGTCACTTGTTTCCTTGATGATGGCTATTCTGACTAGCATGAGAAGGAATCTCAATGTAGTTTTAATTTGGATTTACCCGAAGATTAAGGGTGTTGAATATGTTTCTCTTTTCATAAACAATTCTTTCTTTGACTCTTTTTAATGTTATTTCCTTTCTGTTTCAAATATTTCTTCAGAAAACCTTATTGTTACAGGTTACTGATTAGGAATTTAATTTTGCTCTTTTTATTTCTAAAACTATAAGGAATATCATTAATTTACTTGTTTTCTATGACTTTTTAATTTTAAAATTATTTGTATTTTATTTAGGTCTATGAGTATTTTACCTTCATGTATGTCTGGAGACTATGTGTGTGCCCAGTGCCAATGAAAGCCACATGGGGATATTGGACCCCTTGGCTAAGAATCAAATCCAGGTGATCTGGAAGAGCAGCATATGTGCTTAACTATTGATTCATCTTCTCTCATTTTGAATGTAAGCCCAACAGCTATAAAATGTTGTTTTAGAATTTCCTTAGCTTTATCATAAGGGCTTGGTAAAGCTTTTTTTTTTTTATCTGATTCTAGAAAACTTTAATGTCTATTCTGATTTTTGTAATGGACTCCATTCTTCATTCAACATGTATTTTATAATCTCCATATATCTGTGTAATTTCTCTATTTTTCATTGCTATTGGTTTTTGGTTTTATTTCACATACAAAAAAAAAACCTCTATTCTTTTGGATTAGTTAATCTTTCTCTAGAGCCTGGAGAAGGTTAGAGAACTTACTGATCTTACAAAGATCAGTTCCCAGAATCCAGAATGCTCAGTTCTCAATCACCTGTAACTCTGGATCTAGACTATCCTGTACCCTCTTTGGTCTTCCAGGGAATCTACACTCACAGGAAGACATACACACATACATAAAACTTTTAAAAATAAAAATAAATAAATATTTAAAAATAACTGATTCTGAACTAAAATTTTGCCTTTTTTTTTTAAAGAAGATCCATTGAATAGCTGAGAAGGGTCCTCATTCTGAGTCTGTTATATGAAATATTCTCTAGATATTCTATAGTCAAGTGTGTGAATGTAGTGTACACTGAGAATCTGGGGTTTCTTTATTGATTTTTGCCTGGATTATCTACCTTTCGATGATTTTACCATTATTTAAACCAATCTATCCACCAGTATTTGTTTCACAAAATTGGTAGACCAATATTATTTAGTGGTGTTATATATGTCGTTGAAATTATTATTTTTTTTTGTTACTTTTAGTAATATGTAATGTATTTAATTATTCTGGTTTCAATAAAATGGCAATGAACCCTCAGTATCTTCATTTGTTTTTCACCAATTAGTCAATGAGAGTGTTTTGGGACTACTCATAATTGCAAAATAAAAAAATAAATAAAAATAAAAAATATATAGAAATATATAAAAACAAAAATATAAATAAATAAATATATAAAAATAAATAAATAAATTTAATTCAATTTTAAAAAATAAAAATAACTGCAAAATATTTCTACTCTTCTACTCACTGTTTCATGAACTCATCTTCTGAGCTAAAGCTTACCTCAAATGGATTAGCTTAACATACTCTAAGGGATGGATTCACACTGACCTCAGTTATGGGTCATTGTCCTAGAAACCTTTCTGAAGTCTAGACACAGGTCTGGTGTACCAAACCACAGTGGCGGTGAAGGTCCAGCTCCTGTGCATCTCACTGCTCTTAATATGTGACCTCAGTATTCTAACAATATTTGAGAATCACAGTCCAACTTTAAAAGGAAAAAGAGTACTCGTGTTTCTAGAGTGAAACGGTTGTATTTTTTATTAAGAAATTAGAATTTAGGGTTTGGAAGCATTTGTATATTTAAAAACAGCAGGTCTTACATGTCCAAAAGAATATGGTTTTAATTCCTGGAGATTGAAAGTCAATAGATATTAGCCTATAAACTCAGAATGCTATAACACACCTTAACATATATTCTGTACATTTTGAGATACTAGACTTACTTCCAAGGAATTTGACACCTCTAATCCAGCAGGAAGCAACCTCAATAGGGCTACACTGCCTGTAACCTTCTTTCTTACCTACCTAGTGTTAGGTGCTTGGAAGGGACTTAGGTGGAGAAGGATGGGTAGATATAGGAACATAAATAAAGTATCCAAAAGTGTGGCTACAAGTGGCACTTAATGCGGGCTAGGCAGAATGGAAGATCTGATTGCTACTGCCATGAGGAACCAGAAAGAGAATAAGGGATGAATATTCTGTTTCAGGATTTCAACAGTTTATTAAGACTGTTCCCACTGAGTTTTCTCTCAATTTTCTTCCAAAGGATATTTTCTATTCCTCCTCCTCCTCCTCCTCCTCCTCCTTTTCTTCCTCCTCCTCCTCCTCCTCCTCCTCCTACTCCTTGTATTCTGTCTCAAAATGGGTTAGGAGAATGGCTGAGCAGTTTGAAAAGTTGTGATTGGAAATGAAGGAATCTGAGAAACAAAAAAAAAAAAAAACAGATGAAAAGTTTGCAGAGCTGACTGTGCAATTAGAAAAGTTATGGATACATGTGGAAGCTCTGGGGATGTAACTCATGCTAGAAAATGAAGGACAACAAGGCTCAGAACTGGAGACTGAGCAAGAGAGCAGGAGCTTCCCACAGGATGAAGGCAGACTGCACACTTTCAAATTCAAGCCTCCACAGACTCTAGGCAGGGCAGAACCTTGTATATGCAGCCAAGAGTAAAGGAAGGCTGTGTAGGGTGACAGGGCTTAAAAAAAAAATAGCCGTGAGCAAACAGTGCCACAAAAAGAGAGGTGCCCTGGGATTACAAAATTACCATCAATTTTCTCAGTACTGGTGCAGCACATGCCTGAACTTGATAGGGTTGATATTGATTATGATGAGATAATGTAATGTCCTATAGCAATGATAGTACTGAAACAGTTTAAAGAAGCAATCGTTTCCTGCAGAATGCATTCACCTTTTGTTAAACAAATATAAAGTAACTTGGCTACCTGAAATAGAATTATTCCCCAAGATGGAAAAGGTCTGGGAACAGCCATGCTAGATGCTGGTCAGCAGGTAGAACGGTTAATATGGGGAAGGGAAGAAACTGTGAATACTGAACAACAAAATAGAGCAAGGGGATGAATGTTGTTACAGATCAGTTGCTTGGTACGGAGCAGTACTCCGATTTATAAGAACAGATCTGATTTAATGATAATGGCACAGAACTATGTTGCTTGGTGGCTTTAAGAGTCTGGAATAAAGTTGAGGAATGGGGAAATGGTTCATGTGACTTACTAAGATTGTACAAGATTCTGGGGAAGTCTTCACAGAGTTTTAAATTTTTACTTTTATTTTTGTGTGCATTGGTTTTCTGACTGCGTGTTTGTTTGTGCAGGGGTGTTGGATTCTGAAGTTACAGACCAATGTGAGCTGACACGCAGGTACTGGGAATTGAACCCAAGTCCTCTAGAAGTCAGTGCTCTTAACCACTGAGCAATCTATCCAGCTCCTCCAAAGCACTATTTTTCCTGAATTCTTCATTCATCATCTACAATGGGCTTAATGGTCACTCCTCTTTTTATCTGACCCTGAACAACTAAATACCAATGTTTCTCCTCTCTTTTGCTAAGGGCAATTTTTTTCCTCCTACTTTTGTGAACACAGGATTAGTCAAAATAATCTTGCCCAAATCAGCCTTGGCATCACTAATTCTTCCTCTTTTTGACAGAGATCCTGTGTTGACTATAAGTACATCATTCTTACACAGTTTTGTTTTGTTTTGTTTTGGTTTTTGGTTTTTTGGTTTTTTGGTTTTTTGGTTTTTTTGGCCCTTTGCTTCTTTCTTGTCTCTTTCAGTTAGTACATCCATGAGACAGCAAAGCACAAAATAGGAAACTTCCAGTTCTGTAAATATTTCAGGTAAAGCTCCAACTGCACCAAGCATTCGTCCCACCATTCCTCCAGCTTGGCACAAAGTGAGTTGATCTTTGTTCCAGCTTGAGTGAAACTACCTAGAGTGGCATACTGAAGATGATTATGTTCTACAAAAAGTGATACAATTTTGAAAAAAGACGGTTTTACACATGAGTTTTCCTTCACTATCTTTGGAAACAATAATGAGTTTGAGCTGGGCGGTGGTAGCACATTCCTTTCCTTTAATCCCAGCACTCAGGAGGCAGAGGCAGGCAGATCACTGTGAGTTCAAGGCCAGCCTGGTCTACAAAGTTAGTCCAGGACAGCCAAGGCTACACAGACAAACCCTGTCTCAAAAAAAAATTGAGGTTGACTTCTATCTCATGGCCTACCTTGAACACTCCCTTTAGAATACTACCACCAACTACACCTCTTTTGCAGCCAAGTCATCAGCTTGGTAACATCCAATGTAGTCGGATCCTACCAGGAAAGGTGTGGCTGCCCAAGAGTCCCTCCAACCATACCCCTAGCCATCGTGCTCATAGAGGAAAGGAAAATGCTGGGCCTTTTCACAGATTTTCAGCTATAAACAAAGTCATACCAGACCCTGATGTAAGAGAGGCATTGATAAAACCTTGGTGTTTGAGAATGTGAATTCTGAATGTAAAAGAGTAATTAGATCATTAAAGGAACAAGCAGCAATAATGAATGCATGGATAAAGGACATGACTGATATTAGCTCTCATGAGCATCATGCCAATATCGTTGGACAATCTATAGCTAGAGGTCTCAGATATCAGAATGACAAGTGCAAAAAAAAATTAAAAATAAGAATAAAAATCAAAAACCAAAAAAAACCCAAAATGCCCAGTGCTTTAATTGTGCTGAATTTTGCCATTTGAAAAGAAATTGTGACCAAGCCACTAAAAGCCTCAGCTCTCAAAATGTCCAGTGCAGTGAGAAATATGGTACTTTCTGCCAGAGAAGTGAACTTACGATTTCTGACAGCAGGGGGTTGATTCTTCTAAAGAATGCCTAGGCTTCCCAACCAAAGGATATGGGCCAATAAGGCAGGTCCAAGAGAGATATCCGAGGTAATCTCTTGCCATTGTCAGGAAACCAAAGGGGGGCCTCCAAGGTCAAGGCCCTGTAGCAAAAACATATGAGCTGTTTTCATCTGGTCATCCAGGAGATAAGAAGGAGGCAGAAAAACTCAACTAAGTATTGCTAATCTCACACATGTTACTGAAGACAGTGCTGCTCTAGATTTGGCATCAGAAAGACCTTTTGTTCTATTTCTAAAAGTCCAATGTTACAAAATAGCCACTAGTTTATATTCCTTTGTGTTCAGGGACAATAGAAATAATCTTGAGAAGAATTAGAGTAACTTCACAAATATTTATTGTGCATCCAGATATTAAAGAAGGTGATTTCAAAGAAGAAATTAAAATTATGGCATATATTAAAATGCAAATTAACACAGGGTATAGAATTACTCAGCTGCTATTCTCCCTTTATATTAAGGGCAAGGTTGCTCAGTTTAAAGCACAGTGGGATTTGGGAATACTGAAAATGTGTTTTCTGGCAAGTACTGGTTAACAGCACGAGACTAAAATTAAAATTACAAGTGGATAGTGTTGAAATAGGTTTGGTGGATACAGAAGCAGACATGACTATCATTTCCCCAAAATTCTGGGATTCGAAATGGCACTTCAGAAGAGTTATACACAGTTTACAGTAATTGGTAAATATTTCAAATAAAACAAAGTGCATGATGGGTTACAATGGTGTGACCAGAGAGACAAATGGGGAGTTGAGACCATTTGTGGCTAACATACCCATTAATTTATGGGGAAGAGTTATTTTATAACAATGGGGTACTCAAATTAATAGTTAAGCAATCCCAGAGCCAGATCATGATGAAATTTTGGTTGAAATAGTAGATGGTCCTGGGAAAGGGATTGTTAGATTTCCTCAAAAACAACCCCAAGTTTTGCCAATTATCCAAACACAGAACATCATACCCCTAAGATTGATTATTGACAGCCTGTATGAGTAGATCAATGGCCCTTAACTAAGGAAAAATCACAGGCACTTGAACAGCTGGTAGAAGAGCAACTGGAGGCACTTCATATAGAAGAGTCTACAACTCCACTGAATTCGGTATCAAATCCTGGGGGTCATTTTGGGGGTCTTGCAATCTGGGACAACAAGTGAAATAGCCAATTATTCCAGGACTCAGTCAATATCCCAACGTTCTTAGGGTACCCAAAAGATGTCTTCACCTCCACACAGCAGGGAGCAATTTTAAGAACAGAATGCCCTCATTCCTGAAAGGTGGGGTGGATGGGTCTTGGTTGCTTGGTGGGTGGGTTATGGATGCTTGTTTTCATTTAGACCAAATTGTTATCAGTCTTAGCCAAGGAGGAAACAAAGTAAAGTAGGTTATATTCAGGGATCTCTTTCTATCTTTGTCTCTTTATCTCCCCTCTGTCCTACCCTATCCTTCTCTCTCTCTCTCTCTCTCTCTCTCTCTCTCTCCCCCTCCCTCCCTCCCTCCCTCCTTCTCTCTCCCTCCCTCCCTCCTTCTCTCTCCCTCCCTCCCTCCTTCTCTCTCCCTCTCTCATCTACTGTTAGGGGAAAGAACGGAAAGGGAATGAAAAGACAGAAAGGGGGATATAAGATTCTAAGAAAAAAGAGGGTGAGTTATTGTAGCTCCTTGATGGGAAAGGAAAGGAAAATTATTGTATCTCTTTTTAGACCAGAACACAAGAAGTCTCACATATTTTACATTGGTATGTATTATGGTATATTGATAGAAATTTAAGGTTGTATTTGCTACAATATACTGTATATGTGATTCAACTCTTGTTTAAGATATTGTACATATGCAACTAATTTAAAAATGTAATGAAAAGTTTTAGTTAATCCTATGAAAGCTACTATTATTAACAGCTTAGGATAACTTATAAATACAACTTAGTAGTCATTCACCAATAAATAATCCAAATTGTAGACTAAGTAGGGTACTAGTTTAGTTAATAACAGAAATAAGCTTTATTTAGCCTCCTGTAGATGTTTTCAAAAGTAAGCAGAAAATAAATAGCTAGAAACAAGCAGTGTTTGTCCATTTAGATATACTGAGATAGACAGGTAGTCCTCAAACATGTCAGAGATCTACAGAATACGGCATTTAAGATGTTTTAGTAATAACAGGCTTTCTGGCACATAGAGACACATCAGCTCCAGCCAGCACCCCAATCTACTTCAAAGAAGATGATGGACACAAAAGAACCTCTACATGGAATTTGCATCAAATATGGCAAATCTAGCCACTGTGGGAAAAAAGGGGAAAAAAAACCTGCCTTTACCTCAGCCGCTGGCAGTATATAGTCCAAGATGTGGACAGCTGGACACTGGGAAGTCAATTGCACAACTTTGCCAAGACAAGGTAAGACAGTCCTTAAATTTTCCTCCTTCACAGAAAAACCTATCAGATATTCTTGGCCTGTCAGCAGAATATTGGATTCACCACTAATACAGAGGAACCTCGGGTGTCTGTTTAGGTGGCTAGCAGTTTTGTCATATCTGCAGTGTGGAAGCTGCTTGTTCTGCACTTCCTGTTTACTTGGGTCTCTGATGGGTTGAAGATTACAGTTTTCCTAGTTATCAGATACAAAAAGAACACTTACAAAAGAGGTGTAAGTTTATAAAGACATAAAAGCTTAAGTTGAGAAGGATCTAAGAAAGTGTTTTAAGATCTAACAAGATGTTTTAAAGGTGGTGAATGCAAGTTATGATGAGAAAGTGATTTAGGTACAAAAGTCGACTCTCACCAAGACAGGATAGGTAGATAGTACAGTACTTTCTCCAAGGTTACTAAATAAAAATGGACTGGGCATTGTAAATATAATTCATACCTGGTAGTTCTCACAGTTATTCCTATTGTATATAGTTTACTGATGTAGAGAAAAAGCCATTTATTGGACTAAAAGGGATAAATATAGTGAGAATTTTTGTGTCTTTAAAAACCCAGTTATGATACATGAATATGCTTTTGTTTTAATCTCAGGTGTAGGACATGGAGCTGCTTCAGACTGTCCACAGAAGCTAGCAATATCTTAACTTGTGCTTTAGCAGGGGAATGATTTTTCCCAGCTGAAGACAGTTTACATTTTGAATTCTGGGGACTATTAAGTGGGTATAAATGAAAATGCAAGAGCCAATGAGGGCCAGGGATGCTCCTCCTGCTGCTGCTTGTTCCTGCAGTTCCTGCTTCCTCCTGCTGCTTTTACTATTGTCGCATTGCTAGGTTGCTGGTATTACAGACTTGCCCCAAAGAAATCAACACACCCAGTCAGCAGGAAGTAATCACAAGAGGTCTACACCATCTCTAACCTTCTTTCTCACACACTTAGGATTGGTGGCTTGGAAAGGATTGTGGTTGAGAAGGGTGGTAAATATTGGAACCCAAATAAAGTACTCAAAAGTATGACTACAAGGAAGAAAGGAAAGAAGGAAGAAAGGAAGGAAAAAAGAAAGAGAAAGTACCCTTTATAATCATAACTCATTCTTCTCTCTTCTCTCTCCTTACTGACAAATCTATTTGACATTAATATCAATAATTTCACTCATTTATACAATAATAGCTTCATAGTTATGTAATCAGAATTAAAAATGTGGCATAGTAACCATAAAAAAATTATGGAAATTTACAAGTAATTGTATAGATCTGGAAACAATAATTCTGAATGAGATAACAAACTTTGCATATCTTTGCTCATCTGTGTATGTTAACTTTCAATCTTCAGTTATGTGTATTTCGTTTGGAATGCTCCCACATGTGAGGTTCATGGGGAGGTACTGTCAAGGGAATGAAATATATCACCCTGATATAAAAAGTTAATGGGGAATAATGGAAGTGTAATACCAAGATCGCCCAGATTGCAGGACCCCCAAAATGACCACCAGGACTCGATACCGATGCAGCATATACAGGGTCCTGTATTACAGGATCGATCTTCGGGTCACAATCCCTCCGGATGCAGCGGGATAGGAGAGTGACCACGACCTTCAAGGACAATGGATTTATAAAGGGAATGGGGGTTGTGGGTCACAGGAATGTCGCCCTTTAGGCAGGTTGAGGGGAGGCTGGATCTTCAGGGAAGTTGTGGGTCACAGGAGTATTGACCTTTTGGCAGGTTGGGTGGAGACTGAGTCTGGAGGGGAAGGATTTTTTTTTTATCTCAGAGGAACATTGGGACCTAATCGTGCATAATCGTTCCGGTGGACTTTCTGGAGACTGCTGGCAGGTGTCATTCCCAGAACGCAGGGAGAAGAGTCACCTGGAGGACAAGTTTTCATACAGAAGATGGCATTAATTTTGCCCTTACAGAAGAACAGGGCTAAATTGATACAGAGAACCAGAGTTCATGATAGAGGAAGAAATATAAGGAGAAATAATTAAAATTAAAGGCCTTTCAAAAAGTATATGAAATCATACTACTGTACAAGCTTCATAAAATATATCTATATGCAAACATAAGAGGAGATAAAATGGAAATACCCTTAAAAAGAACAACGTCCCTATCAGACTCCAAAGAATCTTTTGTTGATCAATTCTTGTTGATAGGTTAGAGCCTCCCACTCCTTCACTTAGTGAGCATAGTACTAAACTGGCTTCTAAGGATCTGTGTCTTTACCCACCATTCAATGTGTCCACCAACCCTTATTCAAGAAACTTCTATGTGCAGTAGATGACAATTGCCACAGAGGCCTACAACTAGACAAGGCTTAATAAAGAATAAGTTACCCAAGAATGCTCAGCCATACATGGAACACACACACACACACACACACACACACACACACACACACACACACACACACACACACCCCAAGTCTTATGAATCATTGTGGAAGAGAAATAAAAAAGAGTATAAGAGGCAGCTGTGTTGGATCACTACAAGGAAACAATGTTTTCTGAGTATAGCAGAGCAACTGCATAAATGCGACAACATGAACAAAAAATATGCAAGCTCCAGCCAGACCAAATCTTAGCATGAAAATGGGAGTTGAGCAAAAAGTTTCATCTCATCTGTGCAGCTATTGGCTCTTGTGTTCTGGGAGAGGAAGAGCCAGGTTCCTATGAGAGTGCTGCTCCCTGGTAACTCATCCACGCTCCACATACCCAATAACATTGCTGCGACAGAATTTTGTCTTAGTATTTTTCAAGTTAAGAATACAAAATGAGACACATAACAAATAAAGGGTGGAACAGGAAAGAGTTGGATATATAATATGATCGTTTTATGAAACCAAAAAGAAATGATCAAAATATAAAATAACAATCTTATGCTGAAGAGTTGGCTGAAGAGCTAAGGGCATTTGCTGCTCTTGCAGAAAGCCAGGTTCAATTCTCAAAACCCACATGGTGTCTCACAACCAACTGCAATCCCTGTTTTAGGAGACCCAACGCTCTTTCTGATCTCTGTAGGCACCAATCACTCATATGTTGTACAGATATACATACAGACAAAACACTCATATACATTAAATAATAAAATAAATGAATCTAAAATATATTAATTAATATTCCTCATAATAAAAAGTAAACTTAATTAAAATTTCAAAACAACTTTATTTGACAAAACATTGAATCCAATAAATTTAATTATTGTACTGTGGGTGACATGTTATAAAGAAGGTGGCAAACAAACTAAATGCTAAAACTATCTTCATGGGATACACCAACCTGTGTAATTCAGTTTTAATAATCAGACCCAGCAATTTCATCCAAGTCCTCTTTCTCATTTACCATGCAATGTGCCTTCTATTTCTGTTTGATCTTTCCAGTTATTTAAAATGTAGTAGATCTCAAAAATTTATGTGTTAAAACCAGTCTTCAACCAGAGTAGGAGTATATCTGTAAAGGCCTCACAAATGTCATTACTACTCCCATAAAAAATTCTTTGTAGGTACTTATTTTGTCCCTCTAGCATATGACAATGCAATTATTAGGTGCCATGTATGAAGCAGAAAATAAGCACTCAATAGACACCAAGATTTTCACTTGTTACACAAAAATTATACAGTATACCCTTAAACATGATGGATCAAAGAAAAAGTAAAAAGAAAAATTTAAATAGCTTGAAATAAATCAATAAAGATACATAATATCTTGAGATTTGTAAGATAGAGCAAAAGCAATTGTAGAAGAAAAATATGTAGTAATAAATGTTCCTATAGAAGAGGGAGATTTCAAACAAATTACTTAAAATTATACACAGAGCCTGAGAAGGAGTCAAAAAAATCAGGTTCAATTTTATCTGATAGTTGGAACTACAAAATTTCAAAGTGAGGTAAGTGAATAATATAGAGACTACCAAAATAATAGAAATAATCAAATAACCTAAAGTTTGCTTTATAAAAAAAAATTTAAAGGAGTAAGCCTCTAGCCAGACAAAAGACTTAGCAAGAAGCTCCAAATTTAAAATTAAAAAAAAATCAATAATGAATGAGAAGTCATTGCAACAGATATGAAAAAGACCATAATAATTCTCTGAAAAAAATTAAACATTGAGATAAAGAAGTATAAATGTTCAGAATACACAAAACTTAATAAGACTGAAATATGAGCAAGTAGAAAATATTTTTTAAATTTATTGTAAGCAGACTCAATCAGAAAAGAAAATCTCTCATCAGAAGAAAACATAGAGAAACAAATACATGGCATGATGTCTATATAACAAATTGTCCCATGGTTAATAAATAACAAAATGAATAAAGAAAGTCTCAGGATCTGAATCTTTTATTAATTAATTTATTCATATTACATCTCAAGTGTTAGCCCTTCCCCTGTTTCCTCCCATTCTTCCCTCCCTCCCACTTCCCCCCTTCTCCCCTCCCCTATGTCTGTGATTCAGGGAGAGCTCCTCCCCCTATATATGCTCTTAGAATATTGAGTCTCTTCTTGGTAACTTGCTATCCTTCCTCTGAGTGCCGCCAGGCCTCCCCATACAGGGGACGTGGTCAGAAAAGGGACACCAGAGTTCGTGTGAGAATCAGTCAGATCTCACTCTCCACTCAACGGTGGAGAATATCATGTTCGTCGGCTAGGTCTTGGTAGGGGCTCAAAGTTTACTGCCTATTTCTCCTTGACTGGTGCCTTAGTTTGAGGAGGACCCCAGGACCCAGATCTGCCTGTCATAAAGTTCTTCTTGTAGGTTTCCAGGACCCTGTGGGTCCTACTATTTCCCCATTCTTCCATGCTACTCTTGCCTAAAGTCTCAATAGGATGTCCTCTCCTCTGACCCACTTTCCTGGTAAGTAAAGTTTTTCATGGGACGTATCCCTTGGACTAGTGTTTTGATATAAGTGAGTATATACCGTTTGTCTCTTATTGCTTCTGGGTGAACTCACTCATTATGATAATTTCTAGATCAATCCATTTGTCCACAAATTTCGGGAATTCCTTGTTTTTAATAGCTGAGTAGTATTCCATAGTGTAAATGTACCACAGTTTCTTAGTCCATTCTTCTACTGAGGGACACTTAGGCTGTTTCCATGTTCTGGCTATTATGTATAAAGCAGCTATGAACATGGTTGAGCATATGTCCCAGTTGTGTGGTAGGGCATTTTCTGGGTATATTCCAAGGAGTGGAATAGCTGGGTCTTGAGGAAGCCCTATTCCCATTTTTCTGAGAAAGCGCCAGATAGCTTTCCAATGTGGTTGTACTAGTTTGCATTCCCACCAGCAATGAAGGAGTGTTCCTCTCTCTCCACACAGGATCTGAATCTTATTAAAAATTTAGGGAACTAAAACAGATCCTTCATAAACTTTTCCAAGAAATAAAGAAAGTCCAGAAGGACACAGAAGAAAAGAACACCATGAAAATAAATCAATTAGTATACCATGTTATTCCTTCTTCCATGTTACTAGACTTTTATGAATTATTTTCAAAACGAAATGAACAAAATAGGTTAATTGCCCAATGAACAAAATCTTTTAAAGTTTCAACAAGATAATAGCAAATCAGATTTTATCACCTATTTTCATAACTGAGTAGGATTCATTCTTAAAATGCAAGGAGGGTTCACCATGCTCAAATTTATGAACATGACCAAGTACATTAGCAATAAAGAGAAAACTCATATGATATCTCAATATGTGCAGAAAATACTTTTTAAATTAAATATCCATTTATGATATAAAAAAACCTGGAAACTCAGGTAAGAGTTTCCACACCACAGTGAAAACTTTGGAAAACACACATAAAATATCATGTCTAATAATAAAAGGCTGTGGTTTTTCTCCTTGAGAACAGGAACAAGAAAGTTCCTTACCCCTAACACATGTATAACATATTTCTGTAAGTCTGAGCCAGGGACATAAGGAACAAGGAGGAAATAAAAGGTAGCCAAATTGAAAATAAAAATGTATGAATATCCCTATATACATACATGAAACATAATCATACAAATATAACCCAAAAATGTATACCAAAAAACTCTCTGGAAATAACAAACAAAGACATGAAATTGAAAGATACAAAGCCAACATAAAAAATCATGGATATTTTATGTACTAAGAAATAACTATTCAATACAGAAATTAAGAAAAAAATCTCATTTATAATATCTATAAAATAACAATATAAAATGGAGGTAAATTTCTCCAGAGAGTAAAAAATTTAGTACCCTAAAAACTATAAAATACTGATTATAAAAATAAAAAATACAAGTAATGGAAAGTCCTTGTTCATGGATTAGAAAAATTATATGAAAGTGCCCATATTATTTAAAGTTTGTATAAATTCAAGTTATTCATCAAAAATTCAATGGCCTTTTTGAAAGAAAATAAGAAAAATCTCAAAATTCCAATAGAGTCACAAACACTCCACTTAAAGTAATATTGACAGCCAAGAAAAGCAAAGGTAAATGCAAAACACTAACTCACCTCAATATATACTGTAAAGTTAGAATAGTTAATACAATAGTTACTATCATTGGAAGTTAAAAATATGTGGACAATGTGACCTAAGTATATCAGGAATAAATCACATATTTATGGTCAATTGATTTTTCCACAAAAGTAGTTAAAAACATGTTAAAGAACACATCGTCAATACTCTACTGTGATGCATGTGCATCTACATGCAGAATGAAATATACTGCTCAGAAACTACTACAGCTACTTTGGAAATCTCTCTGGTGCTATCTCAGAAAACTGGGAATAGGGCTTCCTCAAGACCCAGCTATTCCACTCCTTGGAATATACCAAGAAGATGCTCCAGCACACAACAAGAACATTTGCTCAACCATGTTCATAGCAGCCTTATTCATAATAGCCAGAACATGGAAACAGCCTAAGTGTCCCTCAGTAGAAAAATGGATAAAGAAACTGTGGTACATATACACTATGGAATACTACTCAGCTATTAAAAACAAGGAATTCCCAAAATTTGTGGACAAATGGATTGAGCT
Source organism: Acomys minous (assembly GCF_964271855.1). Lineage (NCBI taxonomy): Eukaryota > Metazoa > Chordata > Mammalia > Rodentia > Muridae > Acomys > Acomys minous. Next base: position 180,849,104 of record NC_140483.1, on the reverse strand, counting down.
AGAAATGATCATACTGGGTGAGTTAACCCAGAAGAAGAAAGACTCAAATGGTATATACTCACTTCCATCTGCATACTAGCCCAAGGGGCATGTCCCATGAAAGCCTTCACTTACCAGGAAACTGGGACAGAGGGGAGGACATCCTATTGGGACTCTAGATGAGAGAAGCATGGGAGAATAACAAAGCAGAAGGATCCAGAAGGTCCTAGAAACCTACAAGGAGAACATTATGATAGGCAGATTTGGGCACAGGGGTCCCCCTCAAACTATGGCACCAGCCAAGGACAGTACAGGCCGTAAACTTCAAACCCCTACCCAGGTCTAGCCAATGGACAGGACATTCTCCACAGTAGAGTGGAGAGTGGGGTCTGACTTTCTCACATACTCTGGTGCCTCGTATTTGACCATGTCCCCTGGAGGGGAGACCTGGTGGCACTCAGAGGAAGGATCGCAGGCTACCAAGAAGAGACTTGATACCCTATGAGCATATACAGGGGGAGGAAGTCCCCCTCAAGCACAGTCATAGGGGAGAGGAGTAAGGGGAAAATGGGAGGGAGGGAAGAATGGGAGGATACAAGGGATGTGATAGCCATTGAGATGTAACAAGAATAAATTAATTTTAAAAAATAAATAAATAAAAGAGAAAATAAATAAAAATAAATAAATAAAAACTTTTTAAAAAGAAAAAAAAGAAATATACTGCTCAGAATTAGAATAATCCGAGAAGAGAAAAATACTATGATTTAGTTGGTCTAGATAGTGATTTCTCTGCATACTGACCCCAAAAACACAGGCATCAATAAAAAGCCTGTGAATTATCTGAGTAATTTTTTTACATCCCAGGATTAACTCAATGAAATTAAGATGAACAAAACATCCAGAACTGAACAAGTCAAAATCCAAAAGCCTCTGACAACTAAGCAAAGATGATCTGCTATTCAACAAAACAGAATAACACAACTTATGTGGAAAAATAAAACATTCAAATATATGGAGACAAACTTTAAAAATTTTAGGAGTATATAAAATGAAAAACAAAAACATTGTTGAGAGGCATTAAAGAATCCTTTAAGAAAGACAAATATGCAATTTGTGGTTCAAAAAGACTAGCATTAAAACTGTCAACTGTATTTTAGATTAACTAAAGTTGATATAGCTTTATCAATATTGAAATATTCTTTTTTGTCTTTTAAAAATTAAAACAGTTTCATTGAGAGTTTAATTTGAGATCTTTACACAACAGATTTAAGCCATTCTTTAAAAGTTCCTTATTGTAACATTGGCCAAAACTCTCTCTCTCTCTCTCTCTCTCTCTCTCTCTCTCTCTCTCTCTCTCTCTCTCTCTCTCTCACACACACACACACACACACACACACACACACACACACACACACACAAACACAAACACAAACACAAACACAAACAAACACACACCAAAAACAAAAGCCAAGTGAATAGACTGCAGTTCAGAAACAGGAAACATTTGTCTCTCTGATATGCAGACTTTTCTGTATTTTATTCACATAAATGTTCTTTCCCTGGCTCCTGATACCAGAACCTTCAAGAACATTACATAGAAATAATGTCAAGTTTGTCCAAAAAACACTGCTATAAATCTCTGCAGCAGGACATTAACCACCGGAATCATGAGTATGGGACAGATAAAGTTTCTTTCAACAAATGATATTTAAATAAATGAATATATAAATGACAAATAATGAGCCATGGCTACTTCATACAATATACAATACTTCATATTCTATAGATAACAGGGCTAAATATTAAATAAATCTTATAGGGGAAATATTTTCATAACTTTGAGCTAAGCAACATTCCCTTATACAAACATAGAAAATGGTTAAGCATTTCAGAATTAATAGGAATTTGTGTTTCATTAATGCTAGGGTGTTCTGACTACTCAAAACATAATAAACAAAGAAAATATAATAATGAGTGATCTGAGAAGCAGTGGGTCTCTAAACAACATCCCCAATGCCAGGTGACCACAGAAGCTGCCCAAATGATGCAGGCCTTTGTCATTCTTCTTGGTTGACAACCAGAAATAGAGTATGAGATTTCATTGCTGAAGATATCACACATCTCAAGTGAAAGACATAAAGAAATGAAACTGGAACAAAGCTAGAAAGGTCCTCCCTGCTTTCATACTGTACAAAATTTTTATATAGAATAGTGGAAGAGAAAGGGCATCAAAGGTTTTTATCAAGCTGGGCGTGTTGGCATGTTGGGTATTCATTTAATCAATGCATTTGGGAGGTAGGGTCAGGTGGATTTGATGAACTCAAAGCCAGCCTGGTCTACATAGTGAGCTCTACCCAGCCAAGGCCACATTGTGAGACCTTGTCAGAAAAATAACAACAAAAAAGAGACTTTACTCAGTTACAATGCTACTAATTACAAAATCAGTCTGCTAGGATGCTCTAACCTGAGCAACTAAGGCATGATTGTTATGGAGATAACCAACTATCTTCTGAGTAAATCTGAGGTCCCATCCATGGCAAGAAATCCATGTCTGGAATTATAATCCTTATCAACAACTTAAGACCCAAGGAAATAACTTGCTGCTCTCCTTTAACTGAATTAACATAGCATCTAATTATTCATTATATGCATGTATGAACTGTTGAAGAACAAATTCAGTTAATAAAAATTAGTGGAAAATTAGAGGGAGAAAACTAATAAATATTTACATATAGAAATCATAAAGAATGCTCACAATTATTAAGAAATAGACTCTTAAATTTTCTAGAGGAAGAACTGTCTATACATATAATATACATTGATATAAATTTAATGTTATAAAATCATAGAAGACAATTTCCGCAATCTAAGGAAGGAGGTGCAAATAAACATACAAGAGGCCTACAGAACACCACATAGAATAGACCAGAAAAGAAAATCCTCCTGCCACATAATAATCAAGACACAAAATAAACGTACAAGAGGCCTACAGAACAGCACATAGAATAGACCAGAAAAGAAAATCCTCCTGCCACATAATAATCAAGACACAAAATAAACGTACAAGAGGCCTACAGAACACCAAATAGAATAGACCAGAAAAGAAAATCCTCCCACCACATAATAATCAAGACACAAAATATGCAGAATAAAGAAAAAAATATTAAAAGTGGCAAGGGAAAATGGCCAATTAACATTTAATGGGAAACCTATCAGAATTACACCTGACTTCTCAGCAGAGACCATAAAAGCCAGAAGGGCCTGGACAGAGGTCCTGCAAGCCCTAAGGGACCACAGGGTCCAGGCAAGGCTACTCTACCCAGCGAAACTTTCAATAACTATTGATGGAAAAAACATGATTTTCCATGTTAAAAACAAATTCAAACAGTTCCTAACCACTAATACGGCCTTACAGAAGTTAATAGAAGGAAAACTCCAAACCAAAGTGACAAACTACAACTGAAACTATATGGGAATTAGATAACTACACTGTCACAAAAACATAACCACACAAGTACTCTACTGCAACTAACATTAAAATCAAGGGACTTAACAGTCACTGGTCACTAATATCTCTCAGCATTAGTGATCTCAGTTCTCCAATAAAAAGACACAGACTAATCAAATGGATGTGTAAGCAAGACCCAACATTCTTCTGCATCCAAGCAACACATCTCAGCCACAAAGATAGACATTACCTCAGAGTAAAAGGCTGGTAAAAAGTATTCCAAGCAAATAGACACAAGAAGCAAGCTGGGGTAGCCATCTTAATATTTAATAAATTAGACTTTACACCAAAACTAATGAAAAGAGATGAGGAAGGACACATTATACTCATCAAAGGTAAAGTCAACCAAGATGATATCACAATTCTGAACATCTATGCTCCCAATACAAGGGCACCTACATTTGCAAAAGATCTATTAATGAAGGTAAACCACACATCAGTCCCCACACACTAATAGTGGGAGACTTCAACACCCCATTTTCACTGAAGGATAGGTCAGTGAAACAAAAACTAAACCAAGAGGTAACAACATTAACCAATGTCATGAATCAAATGGATCTAACAGATATCTACAGAACTTTTCACCCAACCACAAAGGATTATACCTTCTTCTCATCACCCCATGGAACCTTCTCCAAAATTGATCACATAATAGGCCACAAAGCAAGCCTCAACAGATTCAAGATTGAAATAATACCATGTATCCTAGCAGACTACCAAGAAGAGACTTGATACCCTAGCATCATTTTCAGGGGGAGGAGGTCCCCCTCAGCCACAGTCATAGGGAAGGGGAATGGGGTGAAAGCAGGAGGGAGGGAAGAATGGGAGGATGCACAGGATGGGATAGCAATTGAGATGTAATATGAATGATTTTATTTTTCAATAAAAAGCAGTAAAAATAAATAAATAAATAAATAAATTTAATGTTATAATTAAGGAAATTAATATAAGAATATCCTTCCTAATTAACAGCAATTTCCACAATTAAGAGTGATTTTTTTTAATGTGATGATAAAACTATAAAGCAATAAAACATTCTGATTGACAAAATGACTTTGGAAAGAGGATCATTTTCTTATGCCAGCCTAGACAAAAAAAAAAAAAAATTCAGGTTCAGTGAGACACTCTGTATGCATGAATAACACATGAATGCAATACACACATATCCACCACACACACTAAACAAATAAAAGTAAATAAGTCACGCCATGAAACAAGTCAGAACAAAAAGAAATTGTGGTTCAGGGTTCTATCTGTAAGAAGTTTGTGAATGGCAAAATTCAATGTGGTGATAGATTTCAAGTAGTGGTTATCAGTGCAGGAGAGCAGGGATGCCTCTGCCTATGAACCTCAAGAGGCTTCTGTGGTGCTGTGCACACTCTGTGTCTTGATGTTAGAAATAGATAGTCATGTATGTATGAACAAGTACACAGTTGTCAAGCTGTAAAGTTAAATTTCCAGACCATATAAGTTATGTACAAATGAAAGTGAATAAATAGAAAACTTAAAACAATTTTAAGAGTTTTCAGAGTGATTTTTTAAGTTTTTAAAGTAAAATGAAATGAAGTGGGATCTCATTTGAGTTAGCTTAAAGGTCTGCTTTTTATATTTTAAATAAAGATCTTCTAAACCAATAATATGAAGGCAACTTCTCCAACAGAAAAGTGGGACTACAAAAGAAATGGGCAGGTACTATTCACTTTCTGTCAACAAACTCTAGATAAAAATAGGTTTTCTTGCCACCTAAGATGAATAAACAAAATAAAATTTAAAAATATTTCAGTGCTGTACTAAAAAAAGGAGGCATCATGCAGTATTTCAGAGGAAAGGGATGACAGTAATTATCTGGTTCTAGAAAGCCCTGGGCAGGCCTTGCAGTTGCATGTGAGAATGTATCCCTTTCACAAAGGTCAAAGCAAACTACAAAATAGAGTATGCTACATGATTAAACAAACAATATGATAAGGCAGAATGTTTAGGGGGTAAGAGATTGAGGACAGGAAAAGGATGACAAAGTGGGAAGGGGAAACATAGAGGGAAGATGGAGTTGAGGGAAGGAACGTACGTAGAGACAGCTAGAATTGAGGGGCATTTGAGGGGCAGCAGAGAACCTGGTATGGTAGAAACACCCTAAAATATATGTAGGTGATCCTGATGAAGTCTCCAAATAATGAAGGACATGGAAGCCCTACTGGCCATCTCTTGTCACCTAATGAAGCTTCCACTACTGAAACTGGGTTATAGCCAATTGAGTTGTTGGCCAAAAGGGCCCCATGAAAATCCCCAAACAACCCAGGCTACTGCCAAGACAATAGGTCTCTCTTCACAAATGGACTGTAAGGTCCCATTGTTGAATATAAGACCTACACAACTCATTAAACATGAAGAAGTAGAGCTTCTGCCTACGTAGAACCTTCACATCCATGTTCTACAGCAGTGGGTCTCAACTTTCACAATGCTGTGACCCTTTAATACAGTTCTTCATCTTGTGATGACCCCCAACCATAAAACTATCTTTAATGCTACTTCATAACTGTAATTTTGATACTGCTATAAATCATAATATAAATATCTGTGCTTTCTTACAGTCTTAGTTGACCACTGTGAAATAACCAGTTGACCCCCATAGGAGTTGTGACCTACAGGTTGAAAATCACTATTCTAGAATCTTTGGTATTGGAAGGTACTCCATATGCTACCAAAAGAGAAATATAGACACCGAACCAACCACCAAGCCTTTGATATACAATCTGTCCTCCCTGAAAAATATGCTGTGGCAATGGTGGTGCAAAACTTGTAGGAGTAACCAACTGATGATTAATTTAATTTAAGATCCACTCCATGAGATGGAACCACTGTTTGATACTGCTTGTTTGCCAAAAACCAGAGACTAGATAGGCCAGAAACCTAGAGTAAAACCAAATACTTCTGGTCTAAGAAAAGGGGGAAAAATAAATGACCCCTAATGATATTCTGCTATGATCATAGATTGGTGACTTATTTAGCCATGATCAGAGAGACTTCTCCCTACAGCAGATGGGAACAAATGCAGAGACCCAGAGAGAGAGACAGAGACAGAGACAGAGATAGACAGAGACAGACAGAGAGAGAGACAGAAAGAAAGAAAGAAAGAAAGAAAGAAAGAAAGAAAGAAAGAAGAGAGAGAAAGACACAGACAGACAGACAGACAGACTGACACAGAGAGAGAGAGAGAGAGAGAGAGATCTTTGAACATACATCTCTAAATGAGGTGTCTTCATCAAATCTATACCCTACGAGAACCCCACAGAAGATTAGACAGAAGGGCTGTGGAGACACAGGGCATAGAAGACACGAGAAGAACAAGGCCCTCAAATTCAGTTCCTCAGATCTCATATGTACTCAGAGAACCTGAAGCAGCAAGCACAAGACTTCCACTGGTCTGTACCATATTCTATGCATACATGATATGACTTTCAATTCATTGTTTTTATGAGACCCATGAGTTCATGAACAAGTAGTTATCTCATTCTTGTGTGTTCTCTTTGGGCTCTTTTCCTTCTGTCAGTTTTCCTTGTACAACTTAGATGTGCTGGTTTTGTTTTATCTTATTATATTTTTTAAAAAATAATTCACTTTATAAACCAACAAATAAAAAATTTTAATGGAAATTGAGTAGATAAAGAAGTTATAAAACTACTCATTCAAAACGTATATGGACTATAACAAAATAAAATATAACAAGATAAATCATAAATAGCCACATCGAAGTTGGACAAACTATCACATTTATGAGTCAGAGATCCACTCAGTCACATGCTCAGAAATCCCATTAAAAACACTAAATAGGGATCCAGAATACACATACAGAGGACCTGACACAGACCTTAGCATGCTGCCTCCGTCTCTGTGAGTTCAAAGACTTGCTCATGTTCACTTAGAGGGCTTTGTTTTCTTGGTGTGCGCCATCCCCTACAGCCCTTACACTCTTTTTATCTCCTTTTCCATGGAGTTTCCTGAGCTCTGGAGAAAGAGATTTATATTGTATTGGTTTTCGGGGGTTTGGGGGGACTGTTTTGATTTGTTTTGTTTGGTTTTGTTTTGATGAATGAATGAATGTCAACCAAGCCACTAGAGTAAAGGTTAACATTACATTTATACCTGCTGGGAGAGGGAAAATTTGTTTTCTCCTAAGGCATGACATTTCATACATCAAATACCACAGGGCAGATCCCATATTAAGGAACCCCAGAGAAGCCACTCCTGGTTAGGACTGAGGGTGGTTAACAGCAAGAGAGCACACACCCGAGAAGTTTGAAATCGGCTATCTACTCCTAGGCTTACTTCTACTGCCACAACTTCAGTACAAAAGCACAATATGGACAGATGAGATAATGTGTCTTCTCCAGAAGCCAGCAATCTGCAGAAGAGGTAAGTAACTTACATTGCTAATCTCACTGTATGAGAATAGCTCTGAGACAGGCTGAGCCATGAATGTCTAGGCATAGGCAATGCTCCTTGTTGGCTACAGAGTCCGTGGGAAATTGTTATTAGATCCCATTCACTGAATAGCACGAATGAAGATTTACATTCAACTGGATTAAAATTCTAGTTCACAAAATAAAACCCATACCTGGTACAGTTATCAGGCCAAGAACATTTAACTAGACTGGGCATCAAAACAATGAGAAATCCTACTAATTGTCGAGATAGAAATTGTATTAAACAGACTCCTAAGGGTTTGTCATCTATGCATAGAAAAATGCATCTCTCTGCAAGGCACTTTCCTCAACATAATAAAGGTTATATACAGCAAGCCAATAGCCAAAATCAAATTAAATGGTGAGATACACAAGGAAATTCCTCTAAAATCGGGAACAAGGCAAGGCTGCCCACTCTCTCCATATCTCTTCAATATAGTACTCAAAGTTCTAGCCAGAGCAATAAGACAACAAAGTAGATCAATGGTATCCAAATGGGAAAGGAGGAAGTCAAATTATCCCTATTTGCAGATGATATGATAATGTACATAAGTGACCCTCAAAATTCCACCAGAAAACTCCTACAGCTGATAAACACCTTCAGCAAATTGGCTGGATACAAAATTAACTCAAAAAAGTCTGTAGCATTCCTATACACAAATGACAAGCTTGCAGAGGAAGAAAATAGGAAAACCACACCCTTCACATTAGCCACAGCAATATAAATTATTTAGGAGTTACTCTAACTAAGCAAGTGAAGGACTTGTTTGAAAAAAGTTTCAAAACTCTGAAGAAAGAGATTGAAGATGACATGAGAAGACAGAATGATCTTCATTGCTCATGGATCGGGAGAACTAACATAGTAAAAATGGCCATCCTACTAAAAGCAATCTACAGATTCAATGCAATCCCTATCAGAATACCTACACGATTTTTTAAAGAGATTGAAAGTTCAATTCCGAACTTCATATCGAAAAACAAAAATCCCAGAATAGCTAAAACAATTTTGTACAATAAAAGGTGCTCTGGAGGAATCTCTATACCTGATCTCAAACTGTACTACAAAGCAATAGTAATTAAAACAGCATGGTACTGGCACAGCAAAAGGCTGGTTGATCAGTGGAATCGAATCAAAGACCCAGATATGAATCCACACATATATGGTCACTTGATTTTTGACAAAGAAGCAAAATCCCTTCAATAGAAAAAGGATAGCATCTTCAACAAGTGGTGCTGGTCTAACTGGATGTCTATGTATAAAAAAAATGCAACTGGACCCATATTTGTCACCTTGTACAAAACTCAAATCCAAGTGGATTAAAGACCTCAACATAAAACCAGAGAAACTAAGTCACTTAGAAGAAAAAATGGGAAAGAGCCTGGAACATATTGGTACAGGAGACAACTTCCTGAACAGAACTCCAACAGCCCAGGCCTTGAGGTCAACAATTAATAAATGGGACCTCATGAGGCTGAAAAGCTTCTGTAAGGCAGGAGATACTGTCAAGAGAACAAAGTGACAGCCTACAGACTGGGAAAAGATCTTCACCAACCCTACATCTGACAAAGGTCTAATATCCAAAATATATAAAGAACTCAAGAAATTAAACACCACCAAAACAAATAACCCAATTGGGAAATGGGGCTTGGAACTAAACAGAATTCTCAACAGAGAAATATCAAATGGCTGAGAAACACTTAAAGAAATGCTTAACCTCCTTAGTCATCAGGGAAATGCAAATCAAAACAACTCTGAGATTCCATCTTACACCCATCAGAATGGCTAAGATCAAAAATTTAAGCGACACCACATGCTGGCGAGGATGTGGGGAGAGAGGAACACTCCTTCATTGCTGGTGGGAATGCAAAGTAGTACAGCCACTTTGGAAATCTATCTGGTGCTATCTCAGAAAACTGGGAATAGGGCTTCCTCAAGACCCAGCTATTCCACTCCTTGGAATATACCAAGAAGATGCTCCAGCACACAACAAGAACATTTGCTCAACCATGTTCATAGCAGCCTTATTCATAATAGCCAGAACATGGAAACAGCCTAAGTGTCCCTCAGTAGAAAAATGGATAAAGAAACTGTGGTACATATACACTATGGAATACTACTCAGCTATTAAAAACAAGGAATTCCCAAAATTTGTGGACAAATGGATTGAGCTAGAAATGATCATAACGAGTGAGTTAACCCAGAAGCAGAAAGACTCAAATGGTATATACTCACTTATATCTGCATACTAGCCCAAGGGGCATGTCCCATGAAAGCCTTCACTTACCAGGAAACTGGGACAGAGGGGAGGACGTCCTATTGGGACTTGAGATGAGAGAAGCATGGGAGAATAGCAAAGTGGAAGGATTCAGAGGGTCCTAGAAACCTACAAGGAGAACATTATGATAGGCAGATTTGAGCCCAGGGGTCCCCCTCAAACTATGGCACCAGCCAAGGACAGTACAGGCCGTAAACTTCAAACCCCTACCCAGGTCTCGCCAATGGTCAGAACAGTCTCCACAGTTGAGTGGAGAGTGGGGTCTGACTTTCTCACATACTCTGGTGCCTCGTATTTGACCATGTCCCCTGGAGGGGGAGACCTGGTGGCACTCAGAGGAAGGATAGCCGGTTACCAGGAAGAGACTTGATACCCTATGAGCATATAAAGAGAGAGGCAATCCCCCTCAGTCACAGTCATAGGGGAGGGGAATAAGGAGAAAATGGGAGGGAGGGAAGAATGGGAGGATACAAGGGATGTGATAACCATTGAGATATAACAAGAATAAATTAATTTTTTTAAAAAGGAAAAAATAGAAAAGAATAATGCATCCCTCAACCCTCATCTGAGAAGCTTCTATTTTCAGTAAGTTATAATTTAAACAGAGGCCCACATCTAGCCAAGGTGAAGAGAATAAGATACTGCAGAACACTCAGACAGAAATGGAATTCCTTTTGCATATTCCCTCCTTCCAAAGCTCATACATTACTGCAGAAGAAGAGGCGTCCATAGTGTAAGAGCCAGAGTGGTGGGTGACTCAAAGGAAACATATAAACAAGGACCGCAGCTACACATATGAACTCATAGTGATGGAACAGCATACATAATATCTGTGCAAGCCCAGCCCAGACCAACACTGGAACTGAAGATGGGAGTTGGGCATGAAATCCTTCCCATAATAAACATAGAGCTGTTGGCAATTGCTCGCTGCTCAGAGAGAAACAGTTTTGTCTAAGTAAGTCTAGAGAGGGCCAATGGAAGACCATATATCAAAACTTATTTGAACTTCACCAACTACTTTTGAAGGGTTTTTATTGTTTAAAGCACACATGTTAGGTGGTGGATTTGCAAGGAAGACATGGGAGGACATGAACACTTTCAAAATACATTGAAAGAAATTCTCAAAGTAATTTTATAAAAAAAAGTAAAAGAATGAATTATCTTGATTTTGTGTTCAAGGGACTACCAAATAACATTTCTCAATTGCTACTTTTAATAATATTTAATAGACTTTTCAAAATACTTTGAATGAAATTTGGAAAAAGCAAGTGATTTTTTCATATATTTCCTTGATCATTGACTGACAGTAAAGAATTACCTCTTCAGCAGTCATAGGGGAAGGGAGTAAGGGGAAAACAGGAGGGAAGGGGGAATGGGAGGATACAAGGGATGGGATAACAATTGAGATGTAATATAAATAAATCAATAAAATTTATTTTAAAAAAGAATTACCTCTTCAGCAGGATGAGAAAGGCACTGAGTTACTTTGTAATCTTTTTCCCAGATCAGAAAAAAATATGTATGCCCCCAATATGATCTGAGAAAGGATCCCCTGACCATTACACTATCAAGGTCCAGAAATGTATATTAATAATAAAAAAAGGAGGAAGAATGAATCTTGATATCATCCCCCTAAAAGAAAGTCAGTTGTTGAAAATCCTTAATGTTAACAAGTTCAACAACAGTATATTGAGATGACAGTGTAAATAAATCCATTCCAAATGCCATTTAAAATATCTTTGATTGTATGAGGGATAATCATGGAAGGGGGGAGATAATCTTCCAATCATTTACCAAAAACTTTATTTTAAAAATTATTCAGTGGTGGGGTAATGTCTCCATCAGTGAAGTGCTTGCTACACAAGCAGACATTCAGATTCCGAATACCTACATAAAGAGCTGAGTGGGAATGCAGGAGGTTGTCATCTCAGAGCTGAGAAAGAAGGTCAGCACAGAAGGATGCCTGAGGATTTCTCCCAAGCCATCCTACTCCAACTGATATGCTCCAGATTCAGGGATAGATCCTCTGTTTTAAAAAGCAAAGTAACGTGGAAAATGATTAAGGATAACGTCCAAGGTTGCCCCCTGGCTTTTGCAAACATGTGCATACCCATACTAATGAAGACACACACATACACATAGAGAAACATGTACATTTTCTTAAATTTTTAAAGCAGAACATTTAGAGATAAAGGAGCTAAGAGAAGGAAATAAATTGCCACCTAAAATTATGCATATCCAAAATTTCGATTTTTGTCCCTCAACTTGTGATAAACTGTTAGCATAATCAGAATTTTAAAAAGACTCCTTGAAGCAGAAAGGGACCTACTTGTAAACACATTCTGTTTGTTTTGTTTTTTCGTAAAGAAAACCATCCATGCCTCTTAGCAGATGTGAGTAGCATTAAGTCTGTTGCTAGTGAAGGGTGTTTTGAGGCCAACTGCAGTTATAGAAACACTCCAAAGAATAACTCGCCCTTCTAAGGGCATACTGATACTTCAATAATCAAAGCATACTGTGACATTGATAGTGTGATAGTGAGACGACTGTTTGTGACACAGGAACTCTGTTCTTAGAGAGCTCTGAGGCATCCACATGTCTGAAACAGGTCCAACACTGCATGTTGCTCAGGGCAGATGCTCATCTCATACTAACTTCAAGCTGTCACTGTGAGGCCCTTCGAACTAGGGACTACAACCAGGACAAAGTGTCAGTGAGAAAAATGATTGCAGTAGGATAGAAAACACTGGGCTTGCACATTTCAGTTCTCTTTTTAAAAAGTAATTTATTACAAAAATGGATTTCTCTCAGTATTTCAATTTCTACTATAAGAGTAATAAATTGTTTTCTAAAAGCCCATGGCTTAAGACTACACGAAAGTCTGACCTGAGTCTCTCTAGCCTAGAATCTAGACGTTGGCCAGGCTGTGCTCTTTGGGAGGCTCTGGGGCATAGTCTGCCTCCATGTCCTTACCAGCTGACAGATGCTGTCTCCATGCCTCAATCGTATACTTTCATTTCCAATAGAACAAAACTAAACTCTTCCTCCAATCACATCAGTTGAATATGGAGTCATCTGCCTCTCTCGTCCACCATTAATGAAAACATTGTGTTCATCCAAGCACAACAATATAATCTCCTTATCGTAAGGCCAATTTATGAACAGCATTAGTTTTACTTGCAGAAATCTTTGTTTTGTATATGACATATTTATAAGTTTTGGGGGACATTAGAGGATCGTAGTTAAGACATCGTTATTCTGTCTACATTCCGTAGGTAATCTATGATCCAAATTTCTACACTCTTTCCACAGAAGATAAAATTTTCTGACCTAAAAGTTTTTAAAATATCTTGAGTATAATATTTTCTTTCTGTCCTTAGATTTTTATTTATTTTGTTGCCTATGTGACTCCTTCTACAGGTTCCAGAGTGCACATATGGAGAACAGAAGAGAACTCTTGGGAGTCAGTTGTTCCTTTCAAAATGTGGGTCCTAGAAACCAATCTGAGGTCATCAGGCTTGGCTCCAAGTGCCTTTAGCAGGGAACCCATCTCACTGTTCTACAAGTGATTATTATTCTCACCTTGATCATAAATGGACCATTAGCACTTCTTACACTAAATGAGACAGTCCTTTTTTCATAGTGACTGCTTCTTGATGTTTCAGTGAAGTTAAAAATAGCCCCTTCTCCGTGGATGGTTAGATGTCTCCATACATTGAATCACTTGATCCTTTTGGTTTTTAATTTTTTAATGTATAATAGAAGTGTTAAAGAGAAGAGTTATAACAGGTACAAGGAAATCTATTCTAGTTTAAAGGTCAGTGATTTAGGTCAGAGCAGCTAGAGAATCAGTAATAAATGCTAAGCTGTGTCTAAAAAGTCCAAGTGACTGACTAATTACTGCTTACCCTTCTCGTCCCAAGCTCGCATTAGCGAAGCTCTGCAGTTTAGTGCCTTAGGACCGCCAAAGCCAATTACCAAAGGCAATTTCATGCATGGAGAGCACAGACTTTTACCCTCTCGCTTCTTCCTCCTCCCTGTTTAAGCCAGAGCAAATGTATTCCTAAGCCATCACAAATTCAGATTTATAAAGAACAACAACAAAAAAAAAAGGTCCATAGCTTTAAGTACTTTCCTATCACTCTGACTCATGTTCACTGGATTCACCAGACACACGTGGGTATAGTGTACAGCTGCATACTGTGAGCGTCCAAGGCCAGAGATACCGGGGTTTCACGATGGAAATTAAGTTTTCAACCCATGGGAAGAATACAGTCATATTAGGAAGCAAAAGCCATGGAAATGGCAAAAGAGTGTTTGCAATGAAAATAACTTTATAGGAAAGAAAATGAGAACACCCTCCTTTAGCATATTTATTATTATTACCTATAACTATGTAGGATTAATAGGGCAGAAAATAATCATTTCTCTAGTCCCTGATAAAATATATGATCATCTTTAATAATACCAGAGACATAAAAAACATGGAGAGGCTCTTACTGCAAGAGTTTGATAGCTTTATGGCTGCGTTAATTATCTTGATTCCTTTCCCAGATTAAGACACCTATTTGGCCATTTTAACCATAGAAATTTGTTGCTGCTGTCTAGTAAAAGGGTGTAAATGTTTCTATCTTTTCTAATCATAAAGCAAGCTGATCACTGGGTCAACTCTAAACATGAAGGGCCTTCAGTTTCTTAAAAACAGATATCAGACTTTATAGGTTCTCTCATTGAAATACTGATTTTAGAAGTGAAAAAAATCAGGGTGATAGAGAATTGGTGAGAATTTAATTTATACTAAAAATTGAGTCCAACAGTGACTCCAGACTAGTTAGTAGGGCACATAATAGACCAGGACAGCTGCCTTTCTGACCCTAAGTAATATACTCTTCTCCTTGTCCCTCAGCATCCTGACTGCTGTGACTATGCCCGCCATTACAATGGTTCTTGTCCTTGACAAGGTTTCCTCTGACTCAAACAGCTAGAAAGAGCCGCCCCTTGCACAGAACACAACAGCAATCCTTGAACACCTCTATCTCTTGTCATGAACTATATACAAATTAGTCAAGTGCTACAGTTATTTCAGGTATATGGTACTAACCCTTGCTATCAAGTGGTTTTGCTAATGTAGACTATTTGACATTCCTTTGCCCAGTGAGTTAAAAACCTTTTGTTGTTGGTAGTAGATTTGTAATTAATATTTTGGAGGGGGTCATGAAACAATGAATAAGGTTAAACTCTTCCATCAAATAATCACTTGCTGTATTTCGAAATGGATTAATATCATTAAATAATAATGACCTCTATATTTAGACAATAATGACATGGCTTGAAATATTAGCAGCTTTTATATATAATGTTGTTATTCTCCTTTTTGTTTGCAGGGAGATATGTTAATTGTTATTAAATTTTAGGCTGCTACCCTCATCCAGTCATCACATGATCCATAAAAGGGGTGCTATTGCAATTTCTCCAAATCAAAAAACATTTCTCTGCAAAAAGAAATAGTGTCATAACAATGGAAAGGCAGCCACAAACTGGGAGAATATAAGTGCAAAGCTCATTTTGGAAAAGGATTCTTACCCAAATTGTACAAAGAGTTCTTAAAACTCAATAACTAGAACTTTTTTAAAAATTGTATTTTTGGCTTTGAGCCTAGCCTTTAATGACTGAGCTATCTCTCAATGACAAGGTGTAATGTAGATTGATTTACATTCAGAATTTTAGACACACCAAGATAGGAAAGATGTTTTCTTCAAGGCTGTCAAATACAAATAGCCCAAACACTAAGAATGTAACATTTATATAATTCCTGATTGTGTAATGGTTCTTCTTGTTATAGGTAGTTTATTGTATATATGTGTAATAATGTAAGTGTGAAAATAAAAATGTTTCATTAATTTTTAAAAGCATTAAAAAAAATTATAAAATGGACCTTAACAGAGACTTCACCAAGGACAGGCAGATGACAAGTGAGAAAATGAAAAAATACCTCATGTTTTATATCATCAAGGAGTTTCAGAATTAAAACAATAATTAATAGTATTGTATACTTACTGAAATGGCCTAAATACAAAATGCTGGCAGGGACTCAAGTGTTGGGAAATGTTGGAACTCATTCACTCATAGTAGGTAGCAGATAAGTCACATAATCACTATACACGACAGCCTGGCTATTTCTTACAAAATTGTTTACATTTCTACCTTATGATCCAGAAGTTGTGTCCTTTAGTATTTATAAAAAGAGTACAAAGCTAATGTCCACACAAAATAGAACACATGAATATTTAATAGATCATTATTCATATTTGATTAGTAAATTCAAAATTGGGAAGCATCTAAGATGCAACTGAGTATAT
The DNA here is from genome assembly GCF_964271855.1 of Acomys minous. Lineage (NCBI taxonomy): Eukaryota > Metazoa > Chordata > Mammalia > Rodentia > Muridae > Acomys > Acomys minous. Next base: position 180,832,522 of record NC_140483.1, on the reverse strand, counting down.
GATGTCCATATAACATTACATGACCATAAAAAGAAATGGCTTTTCAAACAACAACAACAAAAAAACCACAAATATTGTTTATCAAAATAAACTAACCTAAAAATGCTCAAAATCATAGTCATCAAGAAAAGGAAAACACAAAACAATATGAGATGTTACATCATATCTTTGAAAATGGCTATTACCAAAAGAAAAGAAGTTAATAAATATCATAGTGACTATGGAAAATTATGGAATTGTACAGTGTTGGGGAGACTGAAATGGCACAGCTATTGTTGAGAACAGCATAGAAATTCTTCAAATAATTAAATGCAGAACTGCCTTTGTCTGACCAGTGCACTGTTGAGTATATGTCCAAAGGGAGTGAGTTCTTTGTTTAGGTTCTTTATAGTAGAGTATGACCTTATCAAGTACTTCTAAAAGGTACTTGAAAAATATATTTTCATTCTTTGTTCATTTAATAATACCTTCTTGTTGCTATCTCCAGTGGATGACAGAAAATAGGACAAGGGTCTTCATGTAGTCACCACTTGTCTCAAATCAGCACCATTGTTCCATGGTCTTCTTGTATTTAATGTTTCCTAGACACTAGAAACCTGTCTTCTCTCTGTGCCTTACAGATGATATTTCAAATTAAGTTATAATTTGCTTAAATATTTTTATAACTCTTTTCTTGTATTATTTAAATTGAAAATGTCAGTAGATATTTGAAATTTTGTTTTAATTTCTCTTTTCTTGGAATATGGTTACATAGAAGTAGTCAAACCTGAAGAATCTACTTTTTTTATTTTTATATCAGAAATGCTGTGCCTAGCTACATCTGATTTAAGAAGAGTCTGCCTTCTTTTAATTTTTATTCTTGCATCTTAAAATTATGTTTTAGTTTGAAAGTACCAAAAAAGTAGACTATAGAAATCATGAATTGAAATACTTAAGGTTGATTATTCTTTGCCAGTCTAAGAAGGAATGACAAGAGACTACTAATATAGAAGCCATTTATTACAAAAGAAAATTTTAAGCAGAAACTTCATATACATTTAAGAAAGAATAACGTGCTCACTTCTTTCTGAATGAGCTCATTTTTGAAGAGCCTGCCAAAATTGCTTCATTTAAAAATTAATTATATTCCCTGGCTTCTATTGGTACTCCGATTTAAACACAAAATCTAAAAGTTGGTAGCTAGGATCCATGTATAAGATGAGATATGTTGTGTTTATCTTTCTATGTCTGGGTTAACTTCACTATTATTTCTAGTTCTGTAGATGTTGTTTTTATTTCCTCAGATGGTGGGGATGAGATGAGAGCCAAACCAGACTATTGAAACACACATCTTAAACTGTTCGCTGAGCATTTCTTTCTCTGTGCTAGCCATCCCTAGGCCTAAGCCTAGAAGCTTCTAGCCTATATTCAACCTAATACTTTGCAAGCATGGACCCTGCAGGCTTCTGCTTCCTGCCTCTGTCTGCTACACTAGGCCTAGTTTCTGCTCATTTTGGAACTCTGGCTTGCTGGTTTAACTCAACTGTTCTGGCTCAAAGCTCCTCAAGCTGACTGATTCAAACTGGCTTCCCTCTGCTTTCACTGAATTGCTCTGCCTCTTATTTCCACAAACCGAGCTACATGAGCTTAATTGCATTCAATTGAACTGCACCACACCATTCTGTATTCCCAAACTCTACTGTGTTGTCTCCATGAACTCTCCTGTGCTCTCTCTCTCTCCCTCTGCATTGCTCTTAAATAGCTTTTCTTTCTGTCTGTTTTGAGGAGAGTTGGGTGAATCCTATGTCTAATCCTAATTCATTCTGTCAAATCTTTGATTTGTCAGTTTGTCTGCCCCACAGTTGGATACCATTGTTTGGGATTAAAGATGCATACTAAATTCCAGACTGAAGGATTAAAGGTGTGTCCTTTCTGTATTCCTGCCGGGCAGATTAAAGGTGAGTACTCCAGACAGAGACATTAAAGGCATATATACTAAAGGCATGTCAATAGGTCTTCTGGTGTGACCCCTTGGCAGAGAAGCCATGTTACTACATTAAAATTCCTCTACAAGTTCCAACTATTTCCCTGAAATAGTTTTTACAGATTAACATATTTTCCTTATATAAATGGACTACATTTCATTATTGATTTATGAGTTGAACAACAGATATCTATAGTCTGTTTCCATTATCTAGCTAGGCTGAATGGAGCCATAAGCACAGGTGAGCAAGAGCCTCTGTAGTAGGATACAGAATATAAGCTGGTCTATGATGGTTTTGCTTCTAGCTGTTAAGGAAAAGTCCACACTGATTTTCATAGAGCTGTATAAGTTTGCACTTCCATTAGCAGTGAACACTGGGCTCCCTTTCACCATATCCTTACAGCATTTATTTTCTGTTCTTTCTTTCTTGATCTTAGCTGCTCTAAGGGAAGTAAGATAGAATCTCTTAGTAGATTGCATTCGCACCACTTCCTTAGTGGCTAAGGTTATTGATCACTTCTTAAGATAAATTTTTAAAATATTTTTGTGTATTATAATATTTATTTTATTTTTTTAAGATTTTTTATTTTTTACATATACATTTATATTATTACACATATACGCAATAAACTACCTATAGCAAGAAGAACCATGGCACAATCAGGAATTACATAAATGTTACATACTTAGTGTTTGTGCTGTTTATGTTTGACAGTCTTGAAGAAAACATCTTTCCTATCTTGGTGTGTCTAAAATTCTGAGTGTAAATCAATCTTTATCACATCTTGTCATTATCAACTTAAAACATCCATCTAGAGCTAAAAACATCTTAACCCCTAAACAATTAAGCTTCATTGTAAAACTAATCCACCTGGTCTTCAAGTCCATCAGAGACTTGAAGGAATAAACTTGATTACCTGAGTATGCTGGGAGTGCAAGTTAGAAAATATCTTATTGTATTCTTTATTTTATGTGTTATTTCACTTGTCATAGGTAAGGCTGGATCCTAATCTACCACTATTACATCTTTTCTGTGTTAGCTTAGGAAAATTTCTGGTCTTTCTGAACTAGAACATATACTACTCCAAAGAATTAGTGGAAGACTAAAAACTCTTAAATATTCATAGTAAACAACCATTCAGCTTCTTTCTCCTTGTTGCATTAGGTTTTCCTTTAAAAGCCATCTTTGTTAACTGGCTGAGACTCTCTCACACCCCTTCCTCATCCTCACCAGTGGTAAACTTCCTGTTTTCCTTGCCAGAGCTCTTCCAAGTTTGTTCTTGATTCTTAATCTTGCATTCCATTATCTCCTCTGAAAATATAAACTTCTTAGAGTTTTACCGGTGCAACTGACCTGCTATGTAATTATCACATTTGTTACTCCAGACTGCAATCAAATGTATGTCCCAGAATTTATATCATCTGATAAATGAATTATTAGTTTCCACATTGCATATTTTTATATTTCTTAAAGGTTTACTCTTGCTATTCATATGAAGTTATACATTCTTCATAATGATGATGCATCAAATTGATTTAAATAAAAACTCAAATTATCTATATATTTCATTTTAAAATTTAAAACTCACATTATCTTTGTACCTCCAATATAAATATTTCCACTGTAATAAATCAATCTAGAGTGCATGGTTACCTGTATCTTGAACAATAATTCTTTGACTCTAGTGCATGTGGAAAATATACAACTAAAAACACATCAAAACATGTTTACAGAATATTTTAATATCCAAATATCTGCCAATGGAATAAATATTTCAGCCCACTTCAAACTATAATTTGGTTTAACCATTTTATGAACTTTATTGTAGAGATTATATCTATAGCAGTCTCTGATAGTCCATTCATAAGAACATCCAGAAAAAAACTCATATGATATTTCAAATAAATATCTAATAATGTGCTGAATTTACTGAGACTCCACTCAAATTGTTTTTGTAATTTCCAAATTAGAAGCTGGTTATCTCATCCCATTAAAAAACTATGAATTTTCCGATTGAGACTTCACCATGAGCCTCTGCTATCATGAATTTAAAAAAAAAAAAAAAAAAAGATTAGACCTTCAAAGCACTGCTTCTAACTACAATAATCAGTAACTATCTCTACTTTCCCCCAAGCCCATGTGACTAACAGGTTTGTTCTGTGTCCTTTAATTTTGTCCACCTGATACACAATAAAAGCTAATCCCACAAGCCTCAAAATTCATGGTCAGTAGCTGATTCAGTTAATTTGAGCAAAGAGTGGGTGTTCTCATTTTTTATAGAAAGTAGGCTGCATGGTGATACATTCACTAAATGGCCTAATGTAATCCATTGAGAAACAGCACAGCTAAACAAATGATCTACTACGGGGCATTGAAAAGCAAACGTTCAAACATTTACTATTTCTACATATTTATAGTCAGCATCTATCCTGTGGTGAAATCTCAAAAACATTCTCAGACACTATTAAGAGTTTTACTCTTGCATCTCAGCAACTTCAGTCAAAGACAGCTACAGACTTCTACCAGCCATTTTTACTACATCGAGTGGGTTTGGGGGAAACAGCATTCTTCATCAACCAGATGCTGCTTACCAATCCCTGGGCAATGTCCACTCTGAGACCTTCATATTAACATCAATAAAAGAAGCAGCAAGTCCTATTAGCTACTCTTATTTCCCCTAAGAGTTGACTATATTCTACAAATAATTAATTTAATAATAAAACTATCACAAAGAGAAACCTTCTGTTGACAAAAATTTGAAAATACCATATTGGAAAAAAGCAAAGTACATGCAGTAAGTTCAGTAGTTGGCTCTAACCAGTAAGTGAAACCAGAAGGAAAAAAATTAGCTGAGTCAATTTTAGAATGTTTTTTATAACCACGAGGTAGAATTTTAAGTAAGACAAGCCCGGAAGGATCCTGTCACTTGAGGTTACTACAATACTCTTTTAACACTGGCAGATGCATGGGTTTGCATTTTTCTCATCAACTGTTGAAGTTTTAAAAACTATCTAAATAGAAACTTACATTTCTCTGATTTATTACTACCAATAATAGTCTTTTTACAAAGTATACCAATTATGTTCTAAATCTTTTCCACACATTTGGATGGGAAAAGCTAAATATTATGTTTTCTAAATGGATTCTAACTTTCATTTGTGCTTTAGTAGTTCAATGAGCCATATGTGATGGATTGATCCATCTTTATTATACATATGATAGTGAGACGTGTGAGAAGAGGTAGTCCAACCTGTGATCACCTGTGGAGAAGGAGCATTAATGGGGCATTATGTCACCGCTTCCTCTATCCTGTGGAGAAGGTGTGATGCACTATGGGAGGGGAGTTCCTCTATCCTATTTTCAAGACACAGGTCTCGAGTCAGGCCTCCGTGATATATAGAAGGCTTTTCAGAGCAGAGCTAATGCCAAATGGACACTGGGTTTGGAGAAGCATTTATCCAATGGTGGCTTATTTCAGAACAGGCTGGAGTATTCTCACGCATGAGGACCTATCTGACAGAATTCTAAAACACTCCATTACTGGCTTGAATTCACCAGGCAGTGGAACCTATTTCCAAAGCACATCAAACCTACTCCTCTTAATGTTAGAAAAGCAAATAGTTGATGTGTGTACATTTGCTGTCACGGAGAAGTTATTCTTGAATCTCCTTACATGTAATATCATATGCTTGAGGCAATGCATGGGATGGCTTGGATTGGCCACTCTACACTGTACTCAAGATGAATACATCACTTTGCACTCCTCAGATATGTAGTTTTGTTAGTAAAACATTTTAAAGAAGAAAAGTGACTACTGATTCAATAGAGGGAAATTTGGACTTAGGTTAACTGGACACCAAAGCCTCACTTTTACCACTTTCAGAGTAAGTTCTTTCAAAGAGTCTTCTATAACCTCACAGGAAATTGTATATGGCTTATCTATTACAGTCAGGGGCATACAGGAATTCCTCAGATAATGTAATTAATTCACAAGATAGGAGAGCTGCCTTTATGGTCACCCACCTCAACTCATCTAAATCTTACAGTTAGTGCAAGGCTATATTCAATACAGCTTCTTCCAAACAATGCTTAGCATACACTTTTATTATAGTGTTCTTGTAAGACACGTAAATGTACTGAAATTGTTGGGAGGTATCCCAGGTAAATACTATCCAATAATATCCTGATACTCTCCATGAATGAATAAATACTATACACAATTTGAGAGAAAAATGTATCATAAGACTTTTAAAATGTTTACTCTTTTAAAACTGTGTTAAAATGTGTTTACTCTCTAAAAGTTGTGTTCAAAATAATTAGTAGTTGTTAACATTTCTCCTTAACTAAACAGAAAAATAAAGTAAATAATAGTTAACACATTTTTCAATGTCCAAAAATATGCTTTAAGTTTATTATTTTTGTATTTGATGATTATAACTTCTGTTTCATAATTAGTTGAAACTCAGGCAGCCCCAGAAGGAGCCTAGTTCCTTGGCTACTATATACACACAGCAGGACTGTTTTTATAATACTTATAAGATAGAATGAAAGAATAAATGCCTCATGTAGATTCTAGATTAGAAATATGTGGTTAGACATCGTGGTGCTTCAGATAGATGTAACTGGATCCAGGAAATAGCCAGTCATTTTCTATACACAGGAACAAAGCAAGATGGCTTTGTCTTATAGATACATACAAACAATGGGGATCTAAAAATCACTAGAAATTTTTTTACGTTTTATAAAATATCCATCGGCTAATCAAACCGTGATTTTATAAAACACTCCTAACAGCACCCTTGTCCAATCTGGACTGGTATGGATTGAATCTTGTATTTAGTCTCACATTTTTCTTCCTGAAATGTATCGGGCTGATTACAAATCACTGCTGAATGACATTCAGGAGATATTGCAAGGGCGCCTACTCTACCTCTCCTGTCAAGTGTGTTTCAGTGGAAGGATTATTGATGGAAGCCTCAGACACAGATGAAGAGAAATTAGAGCTGTGAGGTATAGAATTGCAGCAATTGCATCTATACAAACAGCTGAAAGCAAGATGATATTCTGTTCAAATGTTTCCTATTTGAAAGAACTCGCTAGAGGCCCATTTGCTCCTGACAAGTACTAACTGTGCTTACAGCTTCCCCCAACCAGCAGAGTTGCTCAAATTAAGAAAATAGTTTTAGTTAAAAAGAAAAGTGTGTCAGGGCTGGAAAACTGTGGAAGAAAGTTTAAAGGCATTTTGTCAGACAATAAGAGCTGTCTTTTGGTGCCTAACACACAAAATAAAATGGTGAAACAACTGATTTCTGCTTAGTAGTACAAGGTAAGCAAGTTACTTGAATTAATCATGAACAAAAACAGAAGATTCCAGGAGATTTTTCACATTAGTCTAGGGGATCAGTTACAGGAAAGCACACAGTCTGTACTTCAGGAGACAAATCAGCAACTCCTACCCCCCAGAAACAGCTCACAGATACCTGCTGCTGAACATATAAACTATTCTCCCCCCACAAACTCCTTAAGGGGGTTTCCAAGGTTTGTTTCCCACGTCACTAGCTATAAAGGATATTTATTTAAATATCTTAAGGGGTTGGAAAGATGCCTTAGCAATTAAGAGAATTTGTTATTTTTCCATGTTTGCTTTCCAGCACTCCCATGGCAGTTCACAGCCATCAGTAACTCTAGTACCAGAGGATCTGATGCCTTCTTCTGACTTCATCGGGTACCAGGCACACATCCAGTTAACAGAAATCAACATGTAGGCAATGCAAAACACATAAAAGAATACAACGAAAATTAAAACAGGGGATCTTGGTTAATATTAGGGAATCACAAAATTATTATTTCAGTTATAAATCTTATACGAGAAGGTTTCCTTAAGATTTGAATATGCTAATGTGAATTACAAAGGTCATTAGTGACGATATAATATCCAGCATTTTCAAATTCATTTGATAAATTAACACCTTTTTGTTATCCCATGAAATGACTTTGCCTAGTGTTCCAATGATAATATGGAACATTTGGCGTAAATATTGTTAGCACTGGAAGTCACTGGCTGTTTTTCCAAACACCAGCATGACCTGCTATTTAACTTTATAAGAAATAGGCAAAGGGATAAAAGCATTTTGTCTCAGTGGTTGCAATTTCATCCTCACCTTACTACACAAGCACTCTCTGTCCTGTCTGTCACATGGCCAGGCTGACTGAGATCAGGAAGTCACAGTTAATTCATGTAACCACAGACACTGGTGCTGACCACTCATATCAATACATTCTCTGGAATACAAACCTCTAGACTGGAAAAGTAACTTCTGCTTCCATCAGTGTAATGCCTTCTCTTATTTGTGTTTGCAACATACAATTACTGTGATAAAAGACTCTTACATCCCATGAATCACTCTGCCTTCTCTCAGCAGTTGCCTTTCATATAATGACCAAAATGATCTCAAGTTCTATTTCATTGAGGAAAATAACCTTGAAATATTTCTTTCTTAAAAATATCTGGGAGATTCCAATATGGCAGCGCCTAGCACACACATTGTTTGAGGGTAAGTAAGTTATACAAATTAAATGTCAGTTGATTAAATCATGGTCATGTCAATTGCTAGTCTATTTATATTACAAGCATATACACCCTAGGTTTAACAGAGAGACATGATTCTATAGATTGATAAGGTAACATAGATAAGATTTCCAAAAATCTCAGAGACCTACAGAATATGGCATTTAAAGACATTTTTACAGTTTTAAAGATTCACTGACAATAAGACAAGTTAACACCTGGAAATACCCAGCCTACCTCAAAGAAGACAATGAGCATCAAGGAACCTCCTTATGGAGTTGGCTTCAAATGTGGCACATCAGCCACTAGGCAAAATGTCCTGTTTCAGCAACTGACAGAGTTCTGCCTAAAAATAGGCAAGCTTGGATGCAGGCAGAGTCGACAGCCATACTCTGCCAAAACAAGGTAAGCAAGTCCTCACTAGTTCCTGCCTCATAAATATCTAAATCAGATATACTGAGCCAGAGAGCTAAACATGATGCTCCAACATTATAGAGATCTTTGGGTGACTGTTCAAGCAGCAAACTGTCTCTGTCGTGTTTATTTTTTTCACTTCATGCTTACTCAGGTAATTAATTTTATTCCTTCTCAAGTCTCTATGCAGTGAGAGATAGCCATTATGGGATCCTTGCAACTGTTGAGGCACCTTGCCACAAGGACTGAGTAAGTCTATGGTTCTCAGTTCCCAGGAGTGATTCTGCTGTTGTTACATGTTTAAAGCTATCTTAATAAATTCGTGTGTGTGTGTGTGTGTGTGTGTGTGTGTGTGTGTGTGTGTGTGTGTGTGTAGGCATGTATGCATACAAGTGCACATTCCATTGGTTCTATTCCTCTTGAGAATCCAACTAATACAGGTGCTCAATAGACGTGTGTTGAGTTGAAATGAATTGAATTGAATTGGCCTAATTTGAACTCAATTTATTTCATTTAATTGGCAGTTGTTACCATCTGATCAATGCAGTTACATCACCAATATTTATTCCAGTCACTTCAAGTCTTGCTAAGTTAATTCATTTCTTTAAATTTTTATAATGACTTTACAAAACTTGAGAAGAAAAAGACCGTGATTTCTGATTACCATGTTCAGAATGCATGACCAGAAAGAGAGAAGGAAGCCAGCAGAGAGAGTCTTCAAAGAGCACAAGTTGACTTACTTAAAGCAGGGCATTCTCCATCACTTTGGCCTGACAGTCTGCTTAGGTTAAGAAAGGCACGAGAAACACAGTGCATCATGGAAGAAAAGCAAGGTATGCAATACATTTAAATAGAGCAGAAGAGAAGAAATTGGAGGCCGAAAGGAAAGCATGTGGTCTCTCACAGAGTACATTGTCAAACAGTAGACTGTTTGACATATTCAAAAATCTTTAAGTATGTTTTTGTTCTACTTCATAATAAGACTTAAAATTTATCCTTTTGATTAAAATATAAGTTTTTTAATTAAACTACAAGGAAGTTAAGTTTTTTAATAATTACTGTGGTCAATTTACATGGCAAAGGAAAATTGCTTTTGTGTAGATAAAAAGCAAACACCTTGTAAAAGATGCATCAGGGTGTAAAAACCCCAACACACAAAGGGAGAGAGAGAGAGAGAGAGAGAGAGAGAGAGAGAGAGAGACAGACAGACAGACAGACAGACAGACAGACAGACAGACAGACTGACCTTGTGATCAATTAGAGTGAAGTAGAGGCCAAGCAGTTAGACAAAAGTCTAAGGCCTGAAATTCTTTGTATGAAAAGGTAGGTGATGATTTCCCACGCATAGCTATGGAAGAAGAAAAAATGCACTTCTATGATCAGTCAGGATAGAGGATAAAACCGTGTGCCTTCTTTGTCACTCTTACTACCACTAAGTCGTATAGTAGACAAGCACCTTGTGATGGAGAAAAACTGACCAGAAGGACAGTATCCCTTGTGCAAATAAATCTCTCACGCCATGGATCATATATCTTTCAAACATTTTATAACATAGATTGATGAGTGGATGTAAGATATATCATATATACTTTGATTTCATTTCGAACTTGAGATTTAGGTAAATCAAGGAGACTCTCAGTAAACGTTGACATAAAACTAGAAATGACTAAGTTGTAAGTCACGAAAATGTAAGAATTTCTGAGACATATGTGAAATTGTAAGAAGTTCTGAGATGTATAAATATTCTTGATCAAAAACATGCTCTTTAGATAAAACCTTTGAATGTATTATGGAAGAGTCTTACTAAAAAGCTAGCCTGTATATTTAATAATATCTTTTTCAATTGCACCTTCTGTGTCTTCCTTCTTACAGTTGAACCCTGTGATTAGAGCCTTGATGATGCAGATTTCCTCATTTTAGTACCAGTTATCTTCATAGTCTAATCAAAGAGAGAAGAAATCTCTTAAAATTCACTCTGTGGGCCCCACATTAAAGTGATATACATAACATCACTAGAGCAGGTACACGCCACACATTTACTGAGAAAATGAAAAAGCAACCAGACAATTGCTCTAACATTCTATACTCCTATCAGGGCAAAAAACAAAGACGGCTCAGTCCATCTGCTATGAAAAAAATGTAAAATTCAATTCAATATGTAAAATTTTTGATACATGCAAGATCATATACATTGTATGACTTTTTGCTATGAAAGCATGGGATGCTAAGAATCAAAATGAACAAAAATGTGCATTAAACATTGTTTAGTTAGTGTGCAAGGTAGTGGCAAGGGCAGAAGACATTGAATTAAAATAATAGAGTAAGGGAGATTGCTGCATAAAGGAATCAGTTGAAGACATGAGTATACGTGGGAACTTTAAGATTGAATAGCCTTTGATTCCTCAGACCACAAAAAGGAAGAAGTGAGGCATATAGACCCATAATTAAATCTGAAACTTCTATTTTTAACAAGGACAGGAGATAGAGAAAGAGCATCATTGGGCATGTGATTTTCTCTATCTATCTGTGCAGACCAAATGCAATGCTGGTTCCCTTTCTAATGATGCTTATTACATAGCTGTTGCATCAGTTGCATCAGATTTCAACGTTACATAAAGCTGGGATAATAACTTGGGAGACAGGGGGAAGAGCAAAGTTAGGCCACTTGTTTGAACAGCCATGTCCAAGGCAAACCACACTCTAAGATAACTCTACTGTCTCTCAATTCTATTCTTTATGTTAAAAAAAACAATTAAAATAATCTTTCTGTCTTAACTAACCAAGAAGTTTTGAAGGAATGCCTAGAAATTTAAATATTTTTACATTTTGTCCTTCTTTCTCGTAGCCATCCTAACCTTGAAACCCATCAGGGAAATACTGAGAGACACAAAGCTTTTATTTTGGGATACAAATATAACTCTGTATCTCTTGATTAATTATAAGTACACACACGTATACACATCATTCCCTTCCTCTTGAGCTCTTTTACCATGACTAATGAGAACTGAGGCAGATACTATTATAGTTGTGGTTATAAATCTCATCATTTGTATGTTCATTCATTCAGCAATTCACTCAGTACACAAATATTTTTCAGTGGCATTTCTGCTAAGTGAGGTCTGAGGTACATGAAATAGTATAGTGTCTCATCCTTGTGCTATTTACGGTTCAAGTATACTCTTTCCCTATGGTAAATCTACTGATTTTGATGACAAGAAATAAAAAACAACATAGAAGAATGGAAAAGGGACATGAAAGGAAGTATATTCCTTTGTGTTTGGGAGGCAAGTGAGAGACTTACTTAAAGATGCTGCTGTTGTTCTAGGTCATTGTTTCCGGTGCAGCAGGAAGATGTGGTAGTGTTTCTCCAATTCTCCAATCACACAGTGACCTCAAAGAACATAGGCAGGTTACATCACAGTGGATTCTACAAATCGAAGGCAGCTCCGGACATCCATCAGTTCCCTCCAGAAATGTCTCTTCATGCTGTAGACTCCTGGCATCTTGGAGCTCAGATTTGGAGCTCCAGGCTTGAGTTTGAACTCATGAGACTTCACTGCAGAGAGGAGCTTTATGCAGAGAGAAGCTGCAGGAGACGTTCAGGCCCATCATGACCAAGTGCCTCCCTGAATGACCTCATATCTGCCTCCAAACTTTTGTATTGACAAACACAAAAGAATTATTGACTGTTGGTATTGGATGATAGGTTAGAGATTATTTGGTACCGTTTCCTTATAGCCGTGTAAATAAGGCTCATGGGTTTTAATTAACACTCAAAAACTACTCAACAAGTTCTGATAATGAGCTGGTGGATAATGCCCCTTCCCTGTTTGCAGATGCGTGTGCATACGTTGCTGAGAGCACATGAGAAGACGAAGGCTGCTCACGAAGGAACAGCTGTGCCAATTCCTTTAGCGACTTTTCTATATTTTTCCCAGTAATAAACGTATCCTTAACTGCTCAGCATATTTCTCCTTCATCACTAAATTCGCCTTTAAGCTTTTAGACTTGGCAAATATTGAAAACCTTGTGAAATGTTTTCATTTCTTGATGTCCCTCCCACAAATTAATTAGGATAACACATTTTCTCCCATATTTCCATAATCCAGAAATGAGAATCTAATGTAATTTTTAAGTCAGGAGGAAAAGAAATCATTTGACTTTTTCCTTCACAAATGCCTGCTTTTGATCCTCTGAAAAAATACAAGGCAAACTTTCAACACAGATAAGTGGGTCTTGTATCCACACTACATTTAAAATAACTCAATCATATTCATTAATGAAAGAGATAGCTAGAAGCCCCCGACACTTAGTCTCAAAGAGCATGAGATCATCAGAGTATGAGAGAACCAGATATTCTTCATCATTAATCTTAATTTCAAAAATTGCATTTGAAGATTTAATTTTCTCCTCCTATGTCTGGACAAGAAATAAGAAATAATCTTTTGGCGCTTAATTACATTTACTTCTATGACTTCACAAAAGGACAACTCTATACACTATTTGCCAAAAGGAAAAAAGAATCATTGACGATGCTCATTTTCACCACATCCTTGTCTGTAGCCTCAACAGCTGGGCCCCATGGAGATGAAAAGTAAATGTAAAATACAATTCCTAGGCTTGGTGAATGTCCAAAATTTACCAAAAAGCCCGTGTTTACCTGCTGTCATAACAGAGGTGAACACTGAAATTCTCAAGGGACTTAATCTCTGCAGGAAAATGAGGATTTTATTTGCAATTTACTCATTTAGCAAGCTACCATTTTTTAAACCATGAACAAAATTTTATTGCATATACATTGTCACAGAACTGGGTATTTCTCTACTTTGTACACACTTATTTTGATCTCCACAGAAGGACTGCTTCTGAACATCTCCTCTGGTGATGCAAGCATCACCATCAATCCTAACTGCAGCAGAATAGTAGAAATGCCTCAGTGGTTTAAGCTGAAAACAGGACACTGGGATATGGCTCTTGCACCCAGTAGCAGGAATGTACAAATGTCTGTATTTGAAAATAGAAAATAAACTACATGCTGGCATGTACTGTAACCGGGTTTCTTTCTACTTTGTGGGTTCCTCTTTCTCTCTTCCACCCTTCCTCACCTCTTCACTTCCTTCCTTTCAACCCTTAACACTAGATAGGGGAGCAAAAGGGATCTAGGGGAAAGGGGGTGCCGTTATTCTTAGACTGCTTCCTGCTAGTTCAGGCTATCTATTTCCTTGGGGCAAATTTGGTCTTTGCTATCAGGATATCTAATTTCTTCTTCTCATTTCTTTTCACACAAATATTGACAAACCACAACCAACATCAACCAATAATATCCAACCAGCCAACCACCTATTGAGGCTCTAGCATTTATATATCCTCTGTAAAGTCCCCAAAATGCCAAAGGTCACACACTTGCAGAAATTATCTTCCCACCATTTTCGTTGCATCAGAAATGGTGTTTCCAACGTTTTATTTCCATTCACAGAAACAGCAACCTGAGCAATTTCTAAGGGGTTTGGACCATTGTTTTTAAGTTCAGCAATTACAGCAACAGCCAACTTCACCTCTCTGCTGAATTCCACTGGATTAGACCCTTTGCTGATCTTCTCAAAGCCCTCCTTGACAAGAAAACATGCCAATTCCATAGCAGTGATGGTACCATCGCCAGCTTCTTCCTTTGTCTAACTGGCAACATCTCGAACAACTTTAGTTCTGTTGTTCTTTAATATATATCCTTTAAATCAATTGATTTTTGCAACAGCAACCTCATATTTTGTTACTTTTGGACTTCCCCAAACTCTGTTCAATAATCACTGTTTTCCCCTTTTGACCCCATTATAACAATTACAGCAGCTGCTAAAAGATCTACACCTTGAGGTATTAAGGCTCAATCATCCACACCGAATTTCATACCTTCAGCATAGAACAGCTCACTGTACTCTCACGGAGCCTCTGATCTGTACAAACTCATCCTGGATTCTCTTCCTCCTCTTACACAAGCAGCAGCCTATCTGGCCTGGGAACAACCCAATGGCCCCCTATTCATCATCTATTTAAGGGTTCTTTTTCCAGTGGCATAGTCCAAGTTTCAATGATCTAGGATGGTTTTAACATATACTTTTGGGTAAAATAATTCAAATGCTAAGATTAATCAAATATGTTACCATAATAAAACAATATTATAATGCAAATGATGTGACAGGGCTCTACAGCCGGAACTAGAATAAATGAGAAGAAAGCGGAATGGCATTTGCTAGTAGCACATTATTTGACAGCATCCGTTCCACATTGTTTATATGTGGTATCAGAGCATCATTGCCATCAGGCACCAGCTTCTTCTGCCCATTTTAGAAAAGTCATTGAGGTAGCAAGAGTGAAAGCGCAGTGTCTTTGTGCAGTGAAGTAGAAATAGTGCAACTGTTTAAGAAATGAGATGCGCTTGCCTGTCAGCCTCAAGTGTGTCCCTGTGACATATGTCTTATGTGTGTGAACATTTGCCTGAATAAACGTCTTTATACTGTGTGTGTGTGTGTGTGTGTGTGTGTGTGTGTGTGTGTGTGTGTCTGGTGCCCACAGATACTCAAAGTGTCATCAGATCACCTGAGAGTAGAGTTGTAGAAGGTTTGAGCTGCCTTATGGGTGCTGGGACCCACACCTGGCACAGCAGCTATCTTTAGTGACAAAGCCACCTCTCTCAGCTCTCCCCCTGCAGAAAGCTGATGTTAGCTCTGATTCTACCAATCGTAAGCTGATTGTTCTTGAATACCTTGCTTCACCAACATGGAACTCACCTTATTTATTAATAAGAATTCTTTTCAACATTCAGGTTTTAAAAGTTTTCCAATGCATGTTTTACCATATAAATGCTATATAAATACAATTTGGAAATTATATAGAAATAAAAATTAAGTAAAAATTGCTAGTCTAATAAATTTACCATTAATCCTTCAGTAATATTCGTTTTTGGTCTCATCCTAGTAAATGAGCAATGACAGAATTTCCTTTTGTTTCCCTAAGATTTGAAGAAAAGCAAATGACTCACCGCTAGAGATCCATGCCACTTTAGCAAAACTGAAATGAGACAGAAAAAATTATTACCTCCTAACAGGATCACCTTTGTATTTGAAAGATGCTTATCCAGGAAGCATGCCTGAAATGTCACACACACACGTAAGAACACACAGATGTATACCAGCTTTTAGGGGGAAAAACATCTAAATGGAACCTAAGGGCCAGAGCCAAGAGGAAAGTGAAATACAGTCCTGAAAGAATATCCAAAAACAAAGACAAAGGGACATTAAAGAAGGGAGGCAAGAGAAAGCCCAGACAGAAGAAACTTTTGAATTGCATCCAAATGGACTCATAATGGACCTAACAGTGGCTTGAGGCGAATGGCAAAGAATTGTACTATACCATTCTCTGGATGCCATGCATTTGATTACCTAAGACTTCCCAGTAATGGACTATACAGCCTTCCAAAACTTAAGTGCCTATATAACATATTTTGAAATATGTAGTGAAACACAAAAATTTATGACATGCCCCTATTTCTATTACTTAGTAATTTATAACATTTCAGTGTAATTGTACAACCTTCGTAACCTATCACCTTCAATGGAATCCAGAAATCACAAGTACCCGTAACTGCTGAACCATCTCAACAGCTTCCATGATCTTAATTTTAATGTCCACATGATATCCAAGTGAATAGGTATACCAAACACAACAGTTATTTTTTGGCTTAGTAATTGTCTTCATTTTGAGTGTCCAGGTATCTATGAGTTCAATAAATCAGGTTATCATTTTAAGCTTTCAATAGTTTGCTGGTGAATATTGGTTTTGATGTAAAGACTCATGATATTAGAAGAGCAAAATAAATGATTCCACAGTATAGAATATAAAATAACAATAAACCATCCAGTTTGTTTTCTGTTTGTTTGTTTGGGTTTGGTTTTGGTTGGGAAACCTTTAATGACTGCTTCTATTTCCTTAGGGATAATATGTCTATTTATATTGTTTATCTGATATTGATTTGACTTTGGTCCATTTCTCTTAGGTTTTCCAATTTTGTGGAGTACAGATTTTTGAAGTAAGATGATTTGACATATTAAAATCTATTAATGTAATCTACCATATAAACAATCAGAGAGTAATAAACACATAATCATCTCATTAGATGCTGAAAGGGCCTTTGACAAAATCTAATACAATTTCATAATACAAAGTTTTTGAAAGAGCAGGGATACAAAGCGCATACCTAAAGATAATAAAGGCAGCATGTAGAAAGCCGAGAGCTAACATCAAATTAAATGAAGAGTAACTTAAAGCACTTCCACTAAAATCAGGAACAAGGCATGGCTGTCCACTCTCTCCACATACATACAGTACAGTACTTGAATTTTTAGCTGGAGCAATAAGATAACTAATAGCAATTAAGGGATTCAAATTGGAAAGAAGTCAAAGTATTGCTATTTGAAGATGATATGATAGTATACATAAGTGACCAAAAAAATCCACCAGGGAACTCCTACAGATGAGGAACACTTTCTTCAAAATGTCTGTATACAAAATCAACTGAAAAAATAACCTTCTATGTACAAATGATAAACAGGCTGAGAAAAATTAGGGAGACAACACCTTTCTCAATAGCCACAAATAATATAAAATACATTGGTGTAATTCTAGCCAAGAAGGTGAAAGACCTGTATGACAAGAGCTGCAAGTTTTTTAATAAAGGAATTAAAGAAGATAACAGAAAATGCAAAAGATATCCCATTTTCATGGATTGACAGGATTAGCATAATAAAAATGGTTATCTTTTTTTTTAAGCAATCCACAGATTCAAAGCAATTCCCATCAAAATTCCACACAATACTTTACAGACCTTGAAAGAACAATACACAGTTCATAGGAGAAAACAAAAATCCTGCACAATAAAACAACTTCTGGAGGCATTACTATCCCTGATTTCAAGCTCTACTATAAAGCAATAGTAATAAAAAGCGAATGGTATTAGCATAAAATCAGACAGATTGATGAACAGAATCGAATCAAGGATCCAGAAATAAGCCCACACACCTCGGGACACTTGATTGTTGAAAAAGAAGATAAAAATTATACAGTTAAAAACATCTTCAACAAGTGGTGCTGGTCTAACTGGATGTCTGTGTAGAATAATGCAAATAGATCCATATTTATCACCCTGCAAACGACTCAAGTCCAATCAAAGACCTCAACATAAAACCAATACACTAATGAGAAAGTGGAGAATAGCCTTGAATGCATTGGCACAGAAGCCAACTTCCTAAACAGAAGACCAATAGCTCAAGCACTGAGATCAATAATTAATAAATGAGACCTCATGAAACTGAAAAGCTTCTGCAATGCAAAGGACAAAACCACAGCCTATGAATGGGTGAATATCATCAACAATCCCACATCCAAGAGTGGGCTAATATCCAAAATATATAAAGAACTCAAGAAACTAAATATCAACAAAATAACCCAATTAAAAATGGGTACAGATCTAAACAGAGATTTGTCAGCAGAGGAATCTCTAATGGCCAAGAAATGTTCAACAGCCTTAGCCATCAGGGAAATGCAAATCAAAAAATTCTGAGATTCCATCTCACACCCGTCAAAATGGCTATGATCAAATACTGAAGTGACAGCTCATGCTGGCCAGGAAATGGAGCAAGGGGAGCATGCCTCCATTGTTGTTGGGAGTGCAAACTTCTTCACCACTTAGGAAATCAATTTGGCAGTTTCCTCAGAAAATTGGGAATAGATCTACCTCAGGACCCAGATATATCACTTCTAGGCATGTACCCAAGAGATGCTCCATAATACCACAAGGACACTTGCTCAACTATGTTCATAGCAGCTTTATTCATAACAGCCGGAAACTGGAAATAACATATATGTCCATCAACTGAAGAAAGGATAAAGAATATGTGGTACATTTACACAATGAAGTATTACTCAGCTAATTAAAACAATGACATCATGAATTTTTCAGGCAAATGTATGGAACTAGAAAATATCATCCTGAATGAAGAGTCCCAGTCTCAGAGTGACAAACATGGTATGTATTCACTTATAAGTGGATATTAGCCATAAAGTAAAGTATGCTACAATACACAGACCCAAAGAAGCTAAGTGACAAGGAGGGTTCAAGGGGAAATGTCTGAATCTCACTGAAAAGAGGAAATATAATAAACATCATGGGGTGAGGGAAACACTGGAGGGGACAGGGATGGGGATGGGAACAGGAGGGATCAGGTTAGGGAGGCAGAGGGAGAGAGTACTGGGAAAGACAACCAGATCTGGGATGAGCTAGAAACACAGGACAATGAAAACTCCCAGGAATCTATGAGGATGACTTTAGCCTCTTAGCAGTGGGGCACATGGAGCCTGAATAGGCCATCTCCTGTAACCAGGCAACATTTCCAATGGAGGGATTGGAATACAAACCCAGCTGCAAAACCTTCCACCAACAATTTGTCCTTCCTTCAAGATGTATATGAGTAAAGACGGGGCAGAAATTGAGGCAATGTCCAACCAATGACTGGTCCATCTTGAGACCCATGCCATAGGAGAGAGAGCCCACCCCTGACACTAATAATGATATTCTGCTATACTAGCAGACAGGAACCTACCATAACTGTCATCAAAGAGGCTTCACCCAGCAACTAATAGACACTGATGTAGAACAATTAAGGCTGGTTCTCTACTCTTTGTATGAGCAGAAAAAAAAAAAAACAGATCTGTAAATCTTCATTCATGCCAGATGAAGAATGGCATCTAAAATCAGAGGGATACTGTAACCTATAAGAAGCATTGTCTATGCCTAGACATTCATGTCTCAGCCAGTCTCAGAGATATTCCCATTTACTGGATTAGCAATATAAATTACCTGCTTGCTCATCAGTTTGAATTCTTCACAGCCCATTGTAAGGCCCCTCCCTCATTGCCTCCAGATCCCTCCTCCCTCCCTCATCCCTTCTCCGTCCCTCCCCTAGTCCTCATAAGGAGAGCCCTCCTCCTCTAACATCTGACCTCAGCCTATCAAGTCTCATCTAGACTACCTGTAACCTCTTCCTCCGTGTCCTGGCAAGGCCACCCTGCCAGGGGGAAGTGATCAGTGTTGAGGGGCTGGGTCCAGTAGAAGTAGTCCCTACTCCCCATATTGTGGGACTCACAAGGAGAATGTGCTGCCTAGCTACTACATCTAAGCAGAGGGTCTAGGTCCACATCATATATGGTCCTTGGTTGGTGCATCAGACTGTAATATAGTGCGTTTGTCCTGTATTATGTTGCTAATATCTGTCACACGCACTTCATGCATTTATAATTTTAGGGCTATACAATGTTTGTGAGAAATTATATCTTTTCATAACAAAAGTGCCAGAAACTGACACTGGATCAGACCTGACAGGATTCATTCCTTTGAGCATGATGGACACTAACATCCTGCATCCTTTATGTTCCAGCAAAAAGTGCTTCAGTTTCCATTCTTCATCAGAACAGAAAAGCTTACAGGACAGCGTTGAAGAAAGTGTTCAATTCCAATTGGTCCAGCATTTCAGACTGTCACACACAGGATTCTAATTAAGCCTAGAATTTCTTAACATTTATTAACTGCACTAGAAATGCCATTTCTAGTTTGTTTAACCATTTTCTCCAATTTTATTTGGACCCCTACAAAGGTATTATTTGTCTCAATTCAGCCAGAAGAAACCTTAAGAGAGTGACGGCATTTGGTAGGTTTTTGGTTGCTTTTTTGGGCATTAGATGTTTGTTTTCATTGGGAGTTGGTTATGCTATTTTTGGTCTTATTCAGAGAGAAAACAATATTAGACACAGGGATGTCTATTTTTTAACTTATCTTTCATGCTTAGGTTTGGAGATAGGGGTTGAAAAGAAAGAAGTGGGAATATAGAAATATATAGGGATGATAGGACAAAAAGTAGATTAGTGAATCTACCCCTCAACTCAATGCCTTAATTGTTACTCAGAAGTTTATTTTAATTTGGTGGTATAGAATGCTGTATATAAATACAAAATACATTTAATATTTGATACTTAAATTATTCTTTACACTATATATATATACTAACATGCAGTACTGTACCTGTATCACATAATAATAATAATAATAATAATAATAATAATAATAATAATAATAATACAAGATTTACTTCCAATACTTTGAAAGTGCTATTGCAGAATGCTTAAGATAAATAAGTTATACAAGTTAATTGGTAGTTGATCAAATCAGGTCATATCAGTGATACGCATCTTTTTTGTTTGCCATTGTGATTCTTGGGATGATCAAACCCCTGATAATGAACTTCACGTTTTTTAATTAATTATAATATTAGTGATAGCAGTAATAGTCAGAGAAAACTGGTCCTTTGATGAAGAAATAGACTTTACAGGTCTATTTCAGGGAAGCTATATTAGTAAATTATTTGAAGTCAATAAATGTATCTGGAGATCTTAAATTAAACATGAGAGAGGAACTCTGGAAAGGCAAAGCAGGATGGCAGCTCAGATTCACTAGATGTGACAGTCCAAAGGAAATTCAGCCTAATTGTACTCACACTGTTGAAGCCATCTATAGCATCTTCACTCTTAAATTTTATGATGTAATGAGCATATTCAAAAAGAGTTCACCCAGTATCTTTTCATTCTTCCTTGCTGATAAACTTCCAGAAGCAGATAGAGGGAAGTCACTGTCATTTTAGAAGCCAATAAAAAAATATCACTAATAAACTGTGTAGCTGATAAGCACCAAGCTTCAAGTGAAAGGAGAGTCTTAAGTTACAGAATAAGACAAGGTAGCAGCCATAGGCAATGTGGGACTGTAGTGAAAATGAGAAGGCATGATGTGGGGTGTAGGGAACAGAAGTGTACAGGTGTCCAGTCAGTCATACACGTAATTAACACTATGATATGCCAGCAATTGCTCAAGGTACTAGGGGACAGAGAGTCATGCTGATTTCAATTAATTAAAAAGTTGGCAACAAAGAGAACTTCAATTAGTGAGTGTGCTTGTTGGTTTTCCTTCTTGTCCCACAAAAAGCTAATTGCATTCATGCATGGAGTTTAGAACTTAACATCAAAGCACTCTACATTCTTCACCATTCATCCCTTCATCTATTCATCGGTGCATAGCACATCTCTGAGCCAGGCACTCTGTACAGTGCTGGAGATGTACAGAGTTATGGCAACCTTTCTTTCCTTTTCGTTTTAGTGTCCAGGTCACTAGCAAGGCGTAATATTATTTAATGTGCTGTCTAAAACATGCAAGAATTCCCAAATTAAAAGAATATCTCAGTAATGGAAACATGGCTCAGCAGGTCAGAGCAGTGGCTGCTCTTCTAGATGACCTGGGTTCAATTTGTGTCACCCACATGATGGATAAAAACTGTAACTCCAACTTCAGAGAATCCAGTGCCATCTTCTGGCCTCTGAGGGCACGAAATATGCATGAGATACACAGATATGACTGCAAGCAAAAATATTTATAAACATAAAATATATCTCCAAAGATTTGCTGATTTGGGATTATAAATTAACTCCTCCTGACCAAAAAAAAAACTAAAAACAACTACTTTTATGTCTCTACTTTGGGCAAGTTTTTTTCACATTCACATGAAGGTACAGAGCCAGAACTAAGGGCACTTTCTGTTGGCCCTAGAGCAAATTTAACCAAGTTTTTAAAAAGCTAAAACATTGCTTGAAGCCAAAAGACCTCTTTGTAACCCAGCAAAAACTGGGCTAATCAGAGTCTACACTTGGAATTTCTTGGGCAAGCTAACAGCATACACTGTTCCACCAAACACAGTTAACCTCAGGAGAGCACTGCACAGTCATTACCTGTTCTCCCTCCTGGCAGCCACAGAGCCAGCAACGCTGTGTCTACCCGTAAGCTTCCCTTTCTTCTTAAATCCTCATTTTAAAAAGCCAAAGACATCTCTAAAATTCTATTCTCTAAGTAATATTTAGCCACTATTTAAATAGTAATGCGAATGTCCGGTACCATGCTTTATGCCGATTAACTACACTGTCCCTGACATAGCCTTGCTCAAGCCTACATGTAGTGTTGATTCAAATAGCTAAAACTACCCGGGTCCAAACCAAATTTTCTCATCATGCACAATTTTCAAAGACAGCAAAAGAGAAACCCAACTTATGGTGATAGATTCTTGAAGATCATCTGAACCCATTTAGATCCTAATATAAGGTGCTTAATGTTGAAATTCTGCTTTTGAACACCTTTTAAGCAGCCTACAAGCATCAGAGATAAAAAAAAAAAATTCTAGATTTGGGGAATATACCTTTTAATCTTTTGCTCTTATAAGCTACTACCCACAAGATGAATATGTTTGCTTATTTCGTTTTTCTTAAAATAACTGACTGATACCTACTACTCCTGTTGGGCAAAGAATACAAATATCACATAGGCAAACGCAAACAAAAATATAGAAAGAAATACAACTGGAACCAAAACAACAGAAATGCCTGTCATATCAGTCAGCATCCTCAGAAGTTCATCCAGACCCTCCCCGCTGCCAACATCGTCCTCACAGAGCGTTTTATACCTTTCATATCCACTACAGCGCAGTGTCTGAAAAGACAATTACCGCACTCTGAGGGACACTGTCTGCTACACCCTGGAAACACTTCTATTGCTCTAATGGAATGAGCTAAGACTCAGCTAGGCTTACAATTACTAATGATATTGTTCTCTATCACTACTCGGAGCTCTATTTGGTGTTAGTTTATCCATCTTTGTGAACTGGAAGGAGACTCACTGCAAACAGAATAGTGAAATGGCCCTGCATATGCATGAAGGCTCCTGCCACTCTGCTTTAAAAAGCCGCTGGTTCAACGCTGTGCATATTAGAAGTAAAGGCTTGTTTGTGAGGGCAACAGTTTCCCGGATTCAACAGCTTACAATTAGAAGTGACTTACAGCGATAAACACTTAAGCACTAACAGGAAAAGCACAATACATTTACAAGAAAAACACAATACATAGCGGTAAAAAGGAAAAATATGTATTGATAGTTGATCAGTTCATATTTAGATACCATTTCTGTGGCTTCAAAGTTTAGTCTTTGAGTATACAATTAAACGCACAGAGAGGTAAATTTTAAAAGGCAACTATATATTTTAAACTTGAGAAATAATGTGTTTAAAGTTGTGTAAAATATTAGAAAGGTCATTATCAGATTTAATTTTAGCCGTCTAAGAAAATCTACCTACCTATTCTTCTAACACTTTAGAACAACTAAACTCAGAAATGTACAACCTGAAAACGATTCAGCCTAAATGCATCCAGGCCCAGATGACTGCTTCCCTTTACAATGTACCTACCTTAAATGTGAGTACAAATTAATTATCTTCCCTGGTCACAGTCACCTTCCACCAGAAACAACCACTTCGTCGTGAGAGGTGAGGGTGGCAAAGCTGAAGGGATGATCAATAGCCTGTTAAACTGGACCACAAGAAATCTGATCCCCAGTGACGCAGAAAGCCAAAGAGGCCAAGAAGTTAATGGGGGCAAGATAGCAAATCTACACTATAATTTAATTTGCAAGTTGAAAAACTGTGACTATTTTGCCAAGAAGTCTTTTATCACATTTCCTTCAGTAGCAGAAACTCTTGACTATCCGTCTTTCATCCAATTTGAATTAAACACACAGAGAGGAAAGATTAATAAAATCCCCCAAAGAGTTTCTTTCGACAAATATTTCAGTAGAATTCATAAAACAAAGGTTTGTTCCACTTACACCCTTGTTTCACAGGTTAAGAACCAAAGTCATTCTGTATATTAAAATGATCATATCAAAGCTACATCTAAAACATGGATCAACATAACCAAACCCAAGACTCAGTCAAATATGTGTACTGTTGATACCATTCTCTGTGCTAATAACACAGAGTTTTCAGATAAATGATACCTATGCTCTCAATAAATAAGGATTGGTTAAAAGACAAAAAGCTAAAAAATATAAGCATGTAACATGTATTTATATTGTAGGGATATTTATAAATACTACTGTATTGTGAACAGTAAACAATGAAGGCCAGACATGATTTAGTAAAATTCTTCACACAACAATTTAAATATGCACCAGCATTGGATGGTACTGTGGGTGATGGTGATATAATGACGATGGTATGATGTTGACGGTGATACAATGACGATGGTATGATGTTGATGATGATATAATGACGATGGTATGATGTTGACAGTGATATAATGATGATGGTATGATGTTGACGGTGATATAATGACAATGGTATGATGTTGATGATGATATAATGACGATGGTATGATGTTAACATTCTCCCTAAACCTTAAGGGAATTCTGAGGACATAAGTGAGACACAGAAAAGGTTCTGCAAAAGAAAAAGTTTCCTGTCAATACCTCTGAGCTAAATTTTCAAAGATTAACAAGAAATAGAATTTAAAATAACGCAAAGACTATGAAGGGGAGGAGTTTAAACTGAGCAGCTCAGAGCCCTTTAAAAGCACTGGACAGTCCCTGAATCTTCCTGAGCGGCAGCTCACGGAAAGCACCAGACCCCGTGAGGAACCATGTGTCTGGCTTCCAATTTACTGTATCTCTAGATTTTTACTCTTTTATCATCTGGTAAGAATTTCTTATATGATCAATTTATTAACATCAAAGTAAAAAATACAATACTTCTTTATGCAAGATCTATTTGTCCTGGTATTTTGTGTATAAACCAGCCATTTCCTACTTAAGCAATATTAATATTTTGGGGTCTTAACTGCAAGAAAGGTTGTTTAATTCTACTCTTTTAAATTATATTTACTCAAAAGAGATCCCTTGGACACTTTTCAGAAGGATCTAGTTACGAGGGGTCCACCTTCATGGCCAGATCACCTCTCAAAGGACCCACCTCCTGAAGCATCACTTTAAAGGTCAATATTTCAACATAAAAATTTTAAATGGAAACAAACATAAATTATGCAATCATAATACATGCAAAGCAAAGCATGAATGAAGGGTAAATCTGAGGAAAATAATATATAGTACATTTTTACATGTTTCTTTTTATATTACACATTTATATATTGTTTCATGCTTTGCAGTACATTATTTCTTCTGGACTAAACATAATAATCTATCCTAGATGGAAAATAATGATGATGTGGATCAATGTTTGAGACTGTTTTGTTTGCTTGCTTGCTTGCTTGTTTGCTTGCTCACTCACTTGCTTGTTTTTAAAGACAAGCTCTAACTAGGCAGCCAGGACTGGCCTGGCTGGTCCTACACAAGATTAACAAGTAAACTGAAAACCAGACTGGACTCAAACTTTCAAAGAAACTCCTGCCTCTTGTTCCTGAGTGCTAGGTTTATATTCATGGACTGCTGTACTGAGATTCATGTGACTTTCTATAGAGATTAAATACCCTTCATTTATTCTGGTGAATTTCTTGTCAATTTTCAGGACCAAACTCAAACATTATAGTATTTCCTTTGTCTTTTTTGAGTTAGTTGTTGTTGTTGTTGTTGTTGCTGCTGCTGTTGCTGCTACTGCTGCTGCTGCTGCTGCTTTTGCTATTGTTTTTTAAACAAAGCATATAAAACAGACTGGTTCAAAAATTGTGGCAATTCTCCTCCCTTGGCCTTCCATGCTCTATAATCCTGAGTTACCATACCCACTTCCATCATGGTATTTCTTTTTCAATTTACTACTTTGTTAGTTCTTTGGGAATTCCATACCTGTAGACAATATATTTTGATCACATTTATCCCAAACTTTTCTCAGATCCACCCCAATTTTATGTCATTTTTTCATTTTTTATAATACCCTGAAACCAACTTTTATTACTCATACACTAATTGCTACGGGGCCATCCACTAAAGCATGGTAGACCTGTGGGTCCAGATGTCTAATGGAGACTGATGAGCCCACTCCCAGAAGCCAGCAGCAGTCATAGCTCCTCAACTAGAGGTAGTAGTTTGTGATCCCCTCCCTGTTCCACGCTAGAATGTGTGTAGGAACCAGGCCCGACTGGGCTGCCTGCCTGTCTTGCTGTTTCACGTCCTGTTTCTAGCAGCTTCCATGTCTGTGTTTATCTTGGTTAGCTAGTCATGTTTACTGCTCTGAGAACGCGCCCCTCCCTTCCTCGAGACTTTTCCTCCTGTGCGCAATCTTGAGGGATTTCTCCTGGGGGGAGGATTCCTGTTTGGCTGCCTATAAGAAGGCTCTTTGGAACTCTGGGAAGGAGGAGAAGAATAAACCACTGCCACGACTGCTGCTGCGGCTACTGCTCTCTTAGCACGAAAGACCCACTGTGTTAGTGTGTGTGTGTGTGTGTGTGTGTGTGTGTGTGTGTGTGTGTGTGTGCATGTGTGTGTGTGCATGTGTGTGTGTGTGTGTGTGCCTGTGTGTGCCTATGTGTGTTCATGAGTTAAATCCACAGTCCCTTGCCCTCGACTCGGAACCACGGTGGCGCGGGCACCACAAATGTGTACAGACAACCATGGCTTCTGTGAGCTCATGAGTAGAGCTATTTCATCAAATCCAGATTTTGCTGTTTTAGTCCAGTTCTTCCCAGCCTCTGATGCATACAGTCTTTCCACTCCATCTCCCAGGATAGCCCCTGAGCACTAAAGAGACAAGGCATGATATGCTGTCCCATTTATGACTGAGCTCTGACATACACTGTGCTCTGCAGTTTCTACAATAAGCACAACTCACTATACAAGGAAATGTCTCTGATGAGCTCTGAGAAATGCACTAATCTAAGGATATAGAAATATGAATTTAGAAGGCAGTTTGAAAATATAATCATTTAGCAGAATGATAATACTAGGTTTAACCCTGGAGTCTAAGAGAGCTCCCCAACTTTAAGGTTTGGTCTAGATTTACAACACATGGCATGAGCTGGGGTTTTTTTGTTTTGTTTTGTTTTGTTTTTGTTTTTTGTGTTGTTGTTGTTGTTGTTGTTGTTGTTGTTGTTGTTGTTATTTAAGACAGGGTTTATCTGTATAACAGCCCTACTGTCCTGGACTCATTTGTAAAACAGGCTGGCCTCAAACTCACAGAGATCCTCCTGCCTCCACCTCCGGAGAACTGGGATTAAAGGCATGTGCCATCATCCCAGCTCAACAGGAGCCTTAAATACAATCATAAAATGGTTGTTTGCCCTCCATAACCTCTGCGCCACTATTACACCCATGGGCATATCTTCCCATTCTGGTCATTATTTGTCATTACTGTAGTTCACGGGATTTATAGCTGGATAAGCTAGCCAGCAAGGAAGATAATTCCTGGCCAATGGAAACTTGATTTCTCCATGTCTTGTCACCAAAATGTAACATGTCTTCAACAACAGTGTCTTAGCATCAAGTTCTTGTGGGCAACCAAGAGCAATTACTTGACCCTGAATTTTTGGGGAGCCTCCAGACAACCCTGCCCAACAACTTGAATGGAGGTATACCACACCGGTGACAGAGTTTTTCCATCATTTCCTTTTGTTTTGTTAACAACCTATGGCTCCTCGCAGGATCATTATCCCACATCACAGTATTTCTTGGTGGTTGCTTAAGTTGCCCTAAAATCTAATACGTAATACTCTCCTTGCTTGGCAACTTCTGGAAGCCTAGATTCTCCCACACACTCTAAGACACGCAATGTCAGAAACTCATCCATGTTTCTACAGACTGTAAAATCATAGCACCTTAGATTTCATTAAAATAGTGAACTTATATATTTATCTTTTTTTAAATAAAGGGGATAAAAAGGAAGCTTTCCTGAAGAAATGCAGTGAAGAGCAGTGAACAGGGAAGCATCTCTGAGTTTTGCCTTCCCATCACCTAATAGATGTTGCAGGGAAGTAAGCCATTTCCATAATTCATGGGCATCCTGTGATGTGCAAGGTTATTTTTGAATTTGTTTCTCCTGTAAGAAAAGGTTTCCTTCCTAAAATTAGATAGTGAATCTACTTCCAAAGCCAGTAATCAAACATAAGTTAAAGCTCCTTAAATAAGGGAGAGAACATTTCAGAGCTCTAAAATCATTAGAAATAGGTCACTGAGCGCTTCAATAAAACTTCAGAAAAGGTTCCAATAAAAAAGTATTCTCATTAAGAAGCTGTAAAGTAACCCTGCTATCAAACAGGGGGGAAATCACATACGCAAAAGCAGCAAAAATATAGTCTATAAAGTCATGTAATGAAGCAGAAATTTGTATCTATGCCATATCCAATGCATTGCTAGAAATACCTCAGCAAATTCACTAATTATGAACCTAACATTATCCACAGTTATTATGGCTATTACTCAGCAATGCAAGATTTAAAGTTGGTTGTCTCTTTTACCATAGTTAGAAAAGAAACACTGGCACCTATACAGTCTGCTTAAATAGGTTAGAAAATGGGAGGGAATTTACTAACTATCCCTTTAATTATGCAAACAGGGTTTCCATAATTCTGAAACTGAATTCTATGACACCCACAGAATTCCCTATAATCTAGCTGTAAATAGTAATTACAGTGTTCAGAGTAGAAAATGCTGTATTTTATGTTTTTTTTTTTAAGTCTCTATTATTGCCTCCTGATTTAAGTCATTTGATAACTGTCTAAAACTTTTCTGGCAGGGAAATTTTTACATTCTTTGGAAGTCCTATCCTTATTTCTACGAGAAGTATAAGAAATTTGTTCAGTCCTTTTAAAATTAAAGGACAGTGGGGGAGGACATCTGGTGTTGAACTTTAAAGCACTATATTTAGCAGGTCCTCGGTGGATTACATAATCACTTCAAGACTGTGGGTTAACACTCAGAGACAGCACAGACACTGACCTACATCACAGAAACCCTCCACTCACAACCAAAAATTCAACCTCCTCAGAGGACAGAAAGCTTCTCGGCCACCTGCTAAGCAACACATGTCCCAGTACTAATATGCTGGGGATCGGGAAGAAAAAGCAACCTGAAAGACCACCGTAGGGGTAAGAAAGACAGTGACAGTCATATGTGCCCCAGCATTAGATTTCAGAACCTACCATTGAAAGTCATTTATCTGCTTGCTATTCAGGTCTACATCCATACCTACTTTGGTCATTACATCACAGGCCTTATCTTCAGGATGCTGTGCAAAGCAGCCGATGTCATGAAGATGTATCAGAAGCAGAGTAGCTTCACCTTTTCTGAGATTCAGACATGAGTATTTGATCGCCAGTTCTTCCTGGTGTCCATGCAAACCTTCTCTTCCCGTGTGTCACTGGCATTTACTACCCCTCTTGCTTTGCCCATGTGTATGCACCAACCCTCCGATCACTAGAATGGTTACTCAAGGCAGAAGTCTAAGTGTCACCCTTGATAGTTCCCTTTTCTCATTGTGTCCATCCATTCTTCAAGATTCAGAGATTTCATTCCTTCATTTCTGCTCATCCCCATGGCTCCACCATTAGGAACACCAAAATTATGTCTCTGGATCCGCAGATGAATCTAAATAAAATTCATGAGCCTTGACATCTCTTCTGAGACCTTGTAAACAATTTTGCATTCAAAGTGCTACAGTTTACATACATCTTACCTAGTAATTGCTTACTTTGGGTTTTTTTGAATTTACCAAAATATGTTCCATTAATGTGCCACAGTGTCTCTTTTCAAGAGACAAGAACAGCCATGCTTTCTGTTAAAAACAGTAGTACCTCTCACCATTGTCACTTAATAGAAATTTCATACTTATTGGAGTAACAAATTGATGGATGATGCATTGTACCCCACAAGTTTATATCCAAGAACAGAGATTAGAAGCCATAAGAGATCAGTCTAACAAGAACTACTACCAAGTGAGTCCTACAGTTAAACCAACTTCCCATACTCATGTGTAATTATGCTGGAAAGTATTTTGATGAACAACTTATCACGGATAAGTCAATCATCTATCTATCTCAGAAAACATAAGTCTTCCCAATATCCTTTTGCTTTCAATATGTAATAGGCCAAATGTATCATAACTAACACTGCCCTGCCTTAAAAAACACCAATGCACAAAAAATATCTAATGTAGGACCATAAATATTTACTCTTTATGAAAGTTACTACTTTCTAATAAATACTTTTGTGCACGTTCTCTATTTCACTAATATGTATTCAGGGAAACTTCAAAGTATATCCCTTCGATCTGTATTCTCTCATCTCTGGATCCATTTTTTGAATCATCATGTGCCAGGCTTTTAGAGTAACTCTTATTTCTGATTATCTGCATAAAGATAACTTCCAGATAAGATTTGAATCCATGACTCAGTAAAGCTCCCTCACAGGGGAGCATCATATGATCGAGCCTCTAAGGGTCAGAACAGAATTAAAATGTAGAGTGGAGAATCTCCCTCTCTCTCTCTCTCTCTCTCTCTCTCTCTCTCTCTCTCTCTCTCTCTCTCTCTTTTCAAGCTGAGTCTTCCCCTGCCCTCCTTGGAACTAGTAGCTGCTCTGGTTCTTAGTACTCTGCTGCCAGCCTTCCTGGATCTCAGGCTTGCAGACACCAAATGATGAGTTTTCTCAGTCTCAATAACCCAGATGATTTAATGTCTTATATATACATATATACATATATACATATATATAGATATAGCTATATTTCTGGTTCTCTTTCTTGGCCAATCCTGTTAATTCTATTTCACGTATACATATTCTTTCCAGATTAATAGAACAACATCACCCCCACAATTATATTAATTAGTTTTTACATATTATTGCATGCTAAAATAGACAGTGTAATAATTGATTACAAAATATAGCCTACTTTTTCTATACATTCATCTCAAAAGTCATTAAATACTTCCTTTATGGACTAGACAATATATATATATAATATGGTATTATTTAGTGTCCTATAAACCCATTGCTACCCAAGGATACATTTTAATGATATTTTATACCACTTAAGTAATTCTATAGATCTTCTATGTGATTCCTTCATAGTTTCTTGTTAAATTTCCACATGTACTTAGATGGAAGATAGATGGATAGATAGATAGATAGATAGATAGATAGATAGATAGATAATAGATAGATAGATAGATAGGTAGATAGGTAGGTAGATAATAGATAGATAGATAGATAGATAGATAGATAGATAGAAAGGTAGATAATAGATAGACCGATAGATAGATGGTAAATAGAAGGCAGGGAGATGATAGACAAATAAATAATAAATAATTTTCTATTTTTATTGATTCTTTGGGGATTTCACATCATGCCTAACCCAAAGCCATTCACTTCCAAGCCCTTCCATGTCTACCTACCTCCCTTGTGATGTTTCGATTCACTTTCCTTTTATTTACTGAAATTTGCCCATCTTACAAATTGTTTACCTGGGCAGGCAGCCAGTTTGGTTATTTCCTAACCAGAAAACAACAAAATCATCATATATTAAAATAAGAGAAGTATTCAATTTTGTATAATTCCTTTTTCAAAAATCCATATCAGATAGGTAAATGGTGTCACAGATTTTAATGCTATTATTCTATACAGGAAGCTATATTTATACAGAATTCAAAGGGAATAAGACCTGTGTTTTCTCTTTTTAAATTTTGTATTCCACTTACTTATTTAATAGAAGGTAGGGGGAGTGCACGTGCACACGTTTGCCATAGCATGCACATGTATGTCAGAGAACACCTATCACAGAAGTCAGTTCTTTACTTCTGCTATAAGGGTCCTGGGAACTGAACTCAAGTCATCAGCCTTGGAGGCAAGCACCTGAACTCAATAAGTCATTTCATCATCCCCTTTATTCTTTTTCTAAAAGAAACATAAGCCCTTTACTCTTAGTTGCAATAAAGGTCATCTATTGCCTCACTGGAAAAATAGAATGCTACTTAAAGTCATAGCTAAATGCCATCTGAAAGCTGTGAAACTATGATGGAAAGGAATAAATCAAAACAATGAAAACAGCAGAGAGGATAATAAATATTATTTGTTCCACCTAAATCCATTGTGGTGCAATGAATGGTAGGGAAACTATCCTACAAGTTACTTGCTATAGCTTGAAAGAAGAGACCTTATCTTTGCTTTAGTGTAAATTTCCAACCAAACCATGACCTTCAAAAATCAGAATTTGGGAAATATTCAAAATGATCTGAACGTAAGTTTTAGGTCCTAATTAGTATTGTGAGAATATTAAAGATTCAGAGCTTAAACTTTAAGCACAACTATTCCATGAAATATAAATCATAAAAATCTGTGTTCTATTTCTTTCTCTACAACTGTCATTTGGCACTGAGCAATCTTACATACACTGGTATCTAATATCAACGAAAATAATCATCCTCCTTGAAAATGAAAGTACCAATTGTGCGTGTGCGTGTTATTAATCCCAATATAGAAATACATATGACCAGTGTGAGTTCATACTTTGAAAAATATGAAAATAATTGCCTTGGAATTAACAAAGTTACTGACATTTTAAAAGGCCACATGCAAGAGAAAAGGCACACAATTTTTGACTAAGTTGTAGGGTGAGCCCTTAACAATTATGTCTGCATATAGACCCACATCACCACAGAAACCAGAAGTTTTTCAAAACTAGTTAAAAAGCACTAGTTGACCTTTCCATGTCTTCCTAAAAAGTGCTTCTTCATTAGCTCACCCATTGGAAACTGAAAACTGCACTGAGATGTGAAAGAGTGCTGTCCCAAATAGAAAGGGGGGTACAAACCACGGATTACACTAACCTATGACACTGACAAAATGTACCCCTTTAATAGCTCTTTCCTCTCAACAGTCAATTTTAGAAAATAGAAAAACATATTTAAATGTTGATGTAAAATTGAAATGTTTTTAATGAATATATGCCACAGTTCAGAGATAAATAAAAAATGTTAGCATTAAGAGATGGAGATGTCGCTCACTGGCAGAATACTTAACAGGCTTAAGGTCCTGGGTTCAATTCTCAATTCCCATCATGCAAAATATAATACAGCATTGAACTCATCACAACAGGAGGTCATACCAAGGCAGAAACTCCTATCAGCTTTGAGATGTGTGTACAAGTCTTGCTGCAAATCATCCTTTGGGTGTTTTCCAGCACACGCTTTTCACTGGTGAACTGGAAGTTTGCGTTAGTAACAGTGGTTGGTTGGAGAAAGTGGCTGTAGGAAAGAAACCTAAAGGATTCTGTGATGGGTCATCTGCCAACAAAACAAGTGATTGTGGTTCAGCAAGCCTGTTTGATGTCTTCACAAACCAAAAGATGCCAACAAGCACAGAAGTAGACATCCTTTTCTATGCAATCAAAAGTAAGCCTGTGTTTACACATGTTTGTCAGTCCTTGAATAAAATCTGCCAAGCTTTCTTTTAGTAAGACCCCCATCCTTCATAGCCTTCACTACCAAATGGGTGTGCTGTCACTGAGGAGGAAGGGAAGATGCGGGAATTGAGGTTGATGCAGGGACAGAACTCTCCACCCACTGCATAACATCGAGTGGTAGGAACGTTTGAAAAGGCAAAACTGCCCATGTTCCTATCAATCACTCATTACCTTTAACTGCCTTTAATTACCTTTAATTACCTTTAGCTCTTCAAGGATGCTTTGTGATGGTCTTGCTCGAATATTCTTAATAAAACTGTTAAAGGGCAACTAAGAAATGAACCTACCTCTTTTTTAATTTTTTAATTATTATTTTCTTTTTTACATATACATTTATATTATTACACATATATACAATAAGCTACCTACAGCAAGAAGAACCATGAAACAATCAGGAATTATATGAATGTTACATTCATAGGTTTTTGTCTCTTTGTATTTGGCAGCCTTTTTGTATCTTGGTGAATCTAAAATTCTGAATGTAAGTCAATATCCATCATATATCTTTTCTATCAACTTAAAACATGTATCTAGACCTAAAAACACCTTAAGCCCTGAACAGCTAAGCTTATCTGTAAGACTAAACTATCTGAGACTTGAAAAGGAAAAAAAACTTAATTTCCTGAGTAAGCAGGAAGTGCAGGTTAGCAGCTTCCAAAATGAAAAAAATGACAGAGACAGTTTACTGCCTGAACAGTCACCCAAAGTTCTCTATAACATTGGAGCCTCATCTTCAGCCTTCTGGCCCAGTATATTTGACAGACATATTTGTGAGGCAGGAATGATTTGGACTTGCTTACACCAGAGTTTGGCCATCAGCTCTGCCTGCATCTTGGAAAGAAATATGAGAAGCGTTTTTGAAGTATAGCATTGTGTCAAAAGAAAGTTGCAGAAAACCCAGACATATTAAGAGCCATGCCTTTCTTGTGCCACTATCATCCACAGATCAAAAAGGTCTGGACTGTGCCATAAAGAGAGTATCACCTCATACCATATGCAACAATCCCTCCCACAAAGACTGTAATTTTAAATGTACACATAAAAACATTAAAGCTTTTTATAGAAAATATAAGTATTTTTCTTTGAGTTGAATTTCAAAGTTTAAAATTCTATTTGCAGGGGAGGAAAAGAACCATCTGTGGTGAGGCAAGATACTATGAGGTATGCAAATAGGAAGAAAGTGTGTATATGTGAAAATGATATACAGAACCCAATATTTGTATGATAACTACAAATAAAATAAATTTTAAAATCTCAGCTGGAGATCAAAAAACACAAGCCCAAGAAGATAATAATTGGACTATATTAAATTTAAATATTTATTTCCATGAAAGATACTAGGCAAAAAAAGCCACAGACTGAGAAAAAATAGTTGTAACACATAACCAAAGGAGGGATTATAAATATAAGTTGCAGCTAGATAAATGCTAAAAAGTACACATACATTAACCAAAAGAGATGTCCAACAGCATTCACAGAAACATTTGTATTTGATGGAAACTAGAAATGCCCCTTCCAAAAGCATTAAACAAGTCAATTTGGTTTGTTTTTGGAAAGGAACCAACTGTGTAGACATCAAAATGAACAGATCATACCCTTCTAACATAATGCCAGCTAATCTCACAAAAACAGCATTGGGAAGCCGGGCAGAGAGAATGCATTTCACATAATTTCCTTTACTAAAGCTTTTGAAGGTGAGCAAGATACAAACAGAAGTACAAATCAGCACAGTGTTCTGAAGTGGGAAGAGGGCAGCGTCCAGGGGTGGGAGGGTACAGTGGTGTGCTGAGGTCTTACTGTCTGGGTAGAGAGACGGTTTCACAGTAACTTTATGTTGAGATTTGATTGGTTGCAATTATTATACTTTATTTTCTTTTATCCTTTTCTTTTTGTGGGCGCAAATCATGGTATTTTTTCCAAGAAATAAAAAAGCAAGATAATAACATAAAAATTTACCATTAGTATACTTTATTCAGATTAAATGCTAAGTCTTTCATCAAAGTAAACTAAAATATATCACATAGTGGTTTTGTTCTTGTTAAGTCTATAAGATTGTCCCTTTAGAATTAAGACTGAACATGTTAAAGATGAATGAAGTAGAATACTAAATGATCTGCCCTGCATGGAAAGGTCAGTCATGGGCCTGACTTGCAGGGTCCAAGTCCAACTTTAGGAAGCATAGTGCTGCTTCTGTCCTACTATATGTGCTTTGGAGTTAAAATGATGATGGTGGTGGTGGTGATGGTTGTAATGGTGGTGGTGGTGGTGGTGGTGGTGGTGATGGTGATGGTGGAGGTAGTGATTGTGATGGTGGTGGTGGTGGTGGTGATGACAATAATGGCGAATTTGGCTCTCTGGTGGTGTTGACCTCCCTACAGGAACATGCCTCTCACAAAGGATCTGCTTCATTCCTTTCCAGAAGAGAAGATGAAAGACACAAAGCACCTGGTGCGGAGCCCCCCTTCCTACTTCGTATATGTGAAACGCCCAAGATGCTAGAAAATCACTGTGGTTTTTAGTCATGTGCAAACAGTAGGTTGGAGTGTAGTCTGCCTGCCTGTTCTCTATCAGTGTACAGGCAGAAAGTCAAACCTCCTTAGGGTGCTTCTTCAGGAAGCAACACCACTAAAAGCACCCTGGTCCAATATGTTTGGGCACCATCCCAATAAACACATTTTTTAATGTTTATTTATTTTTTTAATTTTATTTTATTAATTTATTCATATTACAGCTCAATGGTTATCCCCTCCCTTGTATCCTCCCATTCCTCCCTCCCTCCCATTTTCCCCTTACTCCCTTCCCCTATGACTGTGACTGAGGGGGACCTCCTCCCCCTGTATATGCTCATAGGGTATCAAGTCTCTTCTTGGTAGCCTGCTATCCTTCCTCTGAGTGCCATCTGGTCTCCCTATTCAGGGGACATGGTCAAATATGAGGCACCAGAGTACGTGTGAAAGTCAGACTTCACTCTCCACTCAACTGTGGAGAATGTCCTGTCCATTGGCTAGATCTGGGTAGGGGTTTGAAGTTTACGGCCTGTATTGTCCTTGGCTGGTGCCATAGTTTGAGCAGGATCCCTGGGCCCAAATCTGCCTATCATAATGTTCTTCTTGTAGGTTTCTAGGACCCTCTGGATTCTTCAACTTTGCCATTCTCCCATGCTTCTCTCATCTAGAGTCCCATAAGTAAATAAATGATTTGCCTTACATTTTTCATGCATCAATAAATTATATACTGAAAGAAAAATGCCAACCTCACGGTGTTAACAGTAAATAAATGTACTAGGAAGGGTCCATTGGTGACAGCACGCTCCTAAAGAGCCTGGGGTCTCCCCCATTCCCGCAGGCCTCTCTGAGAGCTCGTATTTCCATAGGGCTTGAGGCTGAGAACACTGTGATACTAAGCCTGGCCTCTGCTATCTCAGAGCAGTGAACATATGGGGTTTGAGTTACACAGAGCTGAGTTGGCACCTATCTTCACCAGCATTTACCTACTGTGGCTCTTCATCTTACATTTGTAAAACAGAAACTGAAGTTTACCTGCCTCCCAAAGCTGAGGTGAACAGTAATCTAGCTCTTGATACTCTGGAGGCAGTGTGTTCTTTCTGTTTGGTTGTGTTTAGCAGACATGAGATCATTCAATCCCACCACAGTGTATGCATGGATGGAGGCAAGGTGGAGAGAGGTGGAAGTCAGTAAGGACAGGGATTTAAGGAATGGAAAATCCCTAAAGCAACAGGAGCCTAACAGACAAAATTCATGAAGGAGAGAAGAAAATTCTGTTGGTAGCACTGAGCAAAGAAGCAAGGTAACTGGTGTAGCAGACCACAAAGTAGCAGCGAGCAACAGCCACCATGGCGGAGGCTAGTACTCTCACACTCACACATGCTTGGTGTGAAGGAAATCAGGGTACTAAAGGACGGGGATGAAGCCAGACCCAGCATGACAGTGGGAGGTCCCCCACAGCTTCTAAGAAAACTCTTAGGTCTCAGTCTTTTTGCCTGATTAAGCTGAGCACACCACTGACACTCTCAGCCCCAGAAGCCCTTAACACCTGAGATGCCAATTAGGAGCAAAAGACAAAGGCCCTATCTTGAGCAACTAAGTAAATCAGAGTCAGATTAAACTGATGACTAAAGGTTCAAGTTTGTGCATTTAACTTTTACCTAATGAGTATGATCTGTAATCTTCTTAAGTTTGTCACTCAGAGACTGTTTAGTGAACGCATTATGTCTAAATCCAAAGAATGGTTAACAGGATGCCCCTGGATGGAGGAGAAGTCTGGCCAGATTCACTCAGCTGGCTACTACCAACCCAGAAAGGCTACTGGTGCCCCAAATGGCAGCTATGACAGTCTATAAAGTCTGCTCAAAGGCCAGCCAATTGCTACACAACAACAATCATGCCACATGCTGTAAGAACCTTACTTAGACTGAGGACTTGGCCTCAAATACTAAAGAATATCCATTTTAGTTATTTTGTGTTTTGTGTATAATCAAAAAACTATAATAAGCCATATTAGACATAATGAAAACAAACAAAAAAAAACTGAAAGCCCCTGCCATTGGATATTGTAGTATTGATGTGAAGCACAAAAGTTTTGAATTTGAATAGATTTTTTTCCCTTAAGCTAATTTTTTAACTTCATAGTTCAACTATT
Organism: Acomys minous; assembly: GCF_964271855.1. Lineage (NCBI taxonomy): Eukaryota > Metazoa > Chordata > Mammalia > Rodentia > Muridae > Acomys > Acomys minous. The sequence goes on along the minus strand of NC_140483.1, from coordinate 180,793,556 downwards.
TTGGGTCAGTAGGCATATCCAGAAAAGAGCAATATACCCCATTATTTAAATGAATGGAAATTAAATGTTCTATGTTGTTATTTTCAAAACAAATACTACAAATTATTTTCTACATGTTTTTATGAGAACCTTTGTTGCGCTGCAGACACTGTGACTTCTGATAATTTGAGGTTTACATGGGGAAAAAAGCCTTATCCCCATGTAACAACCAGCTTGTGAACAAGGGCTGTGTTCATTTTTCTGTGTTTCAGATAATGTGGCAGGGCCCATACAAGCAGGCAGTGGACAGGCTTGGTTCTGCTGGGTTTAGACTGATTAACCTTTACAGGCAAGGCAGAATTAGATTATGAAAATAAATTGGAAATGGCATCTCCTTAGACTGACTTTGTACTCCGCATTTTTTTAAGCTTTCATGTGACTGTTAAATATTAGTTCAGGGCTCCCTTCACATTTATAGCTTTTTTTTTTCCTGACAAGATAAGCACCAGGTCTTCAGAGAAGCCTTCTACCTACAAGAGACAAGAAACAAAAAAACAAAAAATAACAACAACAAACTGTCTTTTCTGGATGGCTAATGTTTCAAATATGAGCTCAGACAGCAGATGGCAAAAGAAGGGGGAAAGAATTCAACTTGCTTCATTGTTCAATGATAAGGATTTTTCCATCTGCTCGTTCAATACTAACTTGGTTTACATTCACTTAGAGCCAATACAATTAAAACTCTATTTGAAGTGAAATGTTTCAGAAGGGAAAAATAATGAACTAGAAACCTGACAAATCCTGCCTGGGTTATTCCTTTCCCTTCAATAGGAAGAGTTTTATATGCACACAGTTGTGCACACAGGACAAAACAAAGATATCAAATACCCTTCAAAAATTTTATTCACGTGCATTTATAAAATTAACTTGTAAAATTACAAGATGATTTTATGTTATTGAAAAGTACATGGACATCTGCCGGAATTTAGAGTCGAGCTAAGGTAAAGCATAGCCAACGTCAAGAGATGCTGGAGAGCTTAGAATCAGGCTAAGGCAAAACACAGTCAACAACAAGAGATGCTGGGACAGGGAAAGATCCGGAAGACTACTGGAGAGTGAGCAGCACTGGTGGCAGATGGCAAGAAATTAAGTTTGAAGACTGGAGCTGCTGAGTGCAAAGGGCAAGTGATGGGGAGACAGGCACAGCAGTTACATCCTGGAAGCTTCACAGCAGAGAACTGAGAGAGCAATTAAGTCCAAAAGGGAAAACAATTCCCACTAACAACTTGAACTCACACAAACAAGACCGAGGATGAGTCCAAAACCACGAGCAATCTGGAATCCCTGTGGATGGAGGTTTCTCCAAAAACTATGTGATCTAGAAATTTTACTGCAGGGTATACGTCCAAATCATTTAAAATAAGTATGTCAAAAAATATGTCTGAATCTCCATGTTCATTACAACACCATCCACTGTAGCTTTCCTCTTCTTTTCCTCGGTTTTTCTCTGGAAAGTGTGATAAGTCCTGAGGTCTTTCCACTTCTTGCTGTTCCTCTGATGAGCAGGTAATTTAAGCAGTCTGCCCTTGAGCTCACACCTTCCGTCTTCTGTTTAACTGGATTGTCTATTGAAACATTCTCTAGATAGTTTTAGTCATAAGCTCTGCAGCTTCAGTGCCTCTGTTTGCCTTCTTTGCACGGTATTTATTTCTCCAGGAAATTCCCTCCCTTATCGTGTACTTTTAATCTTATTTGTTTGTTTGTATGTGTGCTCTTGCAATTCACTGGGCTTTCTTAAAGGGATGGCTTTCATTTTTGTTTTTTCATGTTTAAAGTTCAACACTCTCTCTGTCTTCTTGGTTAAGGACTGATGCCATATTTTGTTCCCCTATCATTTGGCCGTCCTTAGTTAGGACCACTTTCTTACTATTTAAATTTGTCCATTGATAATTCTATACAAGTTCATTGTACGTATTGACAGAACTCACCCCTCACTCCCCCCCCCCATTTCCCTACCACCTTAGGCTTTGCCTTCATTCCACCCTTTACTACAATTTATTCTCACTTTTATATCTATTCATTTTGTTTTCTGACCCACTGAGTTGACCCAGAGCCATCTATATGACCACAGACTCAGAGCTATTCATTAGTTCGTGGTGTGGTCATCAGTAGGTGCATACTGAATACAAAGACTCTTTCTCTCCCTGAGTCCACCAATAGTCAAGAGTCCATCAGTAAATTTCATGGTCCTTTGAGTTCCTCCTTCTTCCATGACTGATTGCAGATAGAGCCAGTCCTGTGCTGGCCCAGTGCTGGTAACTGAAATTTTTGTGGGCTAATTATTGTCACCATCTTATGTCATTTAGAAGACATCGCTTCACAACCCTTTACCCCATCACCTTCTGATTCTTACACACTCATGCCACCTTTTCTGTAGTTACTTGATCATTAGAGGGGATGCTACAAATGCTTGCTGAGGGTTGCTCCCTTAAGAGTCACTTTGGGCAACTATTCAACATTTTTGTTTCTTTCTTTTTTGGGAGTTTTTTTTTTACTAGGGTTTCTCTGTGTAGCCTTGCCTGTCCTTGACTCGATTTGTAGACCAGGCTGACCTCGAACTCACAGAGATCTACCGGCCTCTGCCTCTATGCCTGCTGAGATTACATGTGTGTCCCACTGAATTAGACTGCTTTCCAAAATCTCTACAGTTAAACCTCCAGACAAAAGCTACTCTTTGCTTTATTTGTTGTCCTTATGCTCTTATGTTGACTCTTTCAGTCTCTATATATTGATTTCAGTGGAGCTCTTCAAGCTGCAGTTGGCCTATACATAGGTTGTGGTCAGACCAGCTGCCAGAGTCTCCAGGCCAGTTTTCTACTGGAGTTTTCTGGCAAGCTGGGCTGGTGCCTGGATCAATGAGTCAGCAGTCATGGTACATGGATCCCCAGTGTGCATCCTGTTGCCTAAGTGTGCAAGTACCACTCTACTGCACGGCAATTGGAAACTTTGAGTCCATGAGGCAAGGTCTGGAGCATAAAACAGTGTGGTTCAGACTGGCACTGTAAAAAAAATCAAAAACTGTGATTTATGGGTCAGGCAGGGTACCAGGATGTATTAGGATGCATGTTTTCTTATTCTGTGCTGTGTCAAAGTATAATTACCACCTGGTTTTCTCAACTCTCCTAAAGGAGATGTTGTGCATTGATATTATCCCAGTCGATGTTTTGATGAGGGGATATGAATGAGACGCCCCTATTCTATCATTCTCAGTGGCCCTTTTAAAAATGAGGCTGCTTTGTTATTCTGAATTTCTGGCATTCCAAATGACCTTACAGAAATAAGTTATTATGTTTTATTGTAAACACCTTAGCAACTACAAATTTAATCCTTATAAAGGATGACAGCATGGTGGATGGGAATAACCCTTCCTCGGCAGCATAGCTGCCTCTGCTTTCTTCTTTCTCCTTTCACCACAGAAGCCATGATTCCAGGGAGAGAAAGGCTGCTGCTCAGCGTGGTATTGTGTTCTCTTAAGGTCCAGCAAGAATATGGTGGAGCTTCTATTTCTCATTATTTTTCTACTCCTTCTTTTTGAAACATCTCAATTTTGTTCATGCTTATATGATGTACTAGCCCATTAACACATAAGTATGAATATAAATAAATAAGCATATTTGCCACGAGACTAACTGGGTGTGTAACCAAAATAGTAAGACCATGATATTAAATACCTAGAATACTAATTCTTTCAAGAAAGTCACAGTAACAGAATTATGGGTTTAACTTTTGGGTTTTTTTAATATATTCTTTCCTTATGAGTGCAAATTATTTTATAAAATACCAAGTGATAGCTTTTATCATATAATCTGGCTTGAAATATTATTTATTATCCACAATGCATAAAATGATTTGAGGCAGATTTAGACTTGTTGGATGACTAATGGGATAATAAATGAAAAAGTTTGGGGTAAGGTGAGCTTAAGCAACTTCTCATTTTCCAAGTACTTTCTTCTGAAAATTAGTACTTGAGGAACTTCATGGGAAGAAGGAGTTTAAGCTCAATTAGTTATTTTGCAAACATGTATACCGTAGTGTAATAATGGAGACTTTGATTCACAGCAAAGAGAGGGGTATAAAAGAATACTAAAGGGTAAAAATCTCTTTAACATTGTTTATTGCAGAATTTACCGTTTCCATAATTTACTCTTGACAACTTCATCCTTATCCACGGTATCCATTAACAGCATCCTCAGAATGTGGCTGGTGAAATCCTATTTCAATAGGATTTACTTTGAAAGCTGGAGGCATTGCTGTGTATGAGCTCATTATTACGGCATGTACATCTAGCATGATTGCACACGTAGGTCAGCATCTGCAGTGTCTTTAGTGATGATGTAGACTGTGGCATATCAATGGTTCTTATTATATCCTCCCAATGTTACAACCTGACTGACATAATCAGATTACTCTACTGAATATATTTCTACATCAAATATTTAGAAATTTTATATATACAAATTCTACCTGATTTGAAAGTCTGTCATTTTCATTTTTAAAAAGGAACAAAAAAAAAATGAAAGGACCTAGTTAATGAAACTCTTTCTATGTATCAAATTTTATGCTACAAACTTGAATATTTAAATCTCTCGGCAATTGTATTGTCTGGGCGTCATTGTTCCCTTTTAGTGAAAAGCCTAGTCAGGGAGGCACAGACTAGTAACTGACAAGCCCAACGTGACTGCTCAGGTTACCATCCAAATTAGGACACTTTGAAAATATTCTACAATTATCCTGGGACAGTTTCACAGCTTAACTTCCTCACTTCCTCACTAGCAGACAGAGAAATGATTTGAACCCAGATTTTCCCAACTGATCCTCCTCCTATTATATCTTGCTGGTTGTGATAAGAATAGAATTTGAAGACTGCTGGAGAAATAGTCTGTGAACAATAAGACAGAACTTAATAGGACTTTTTAAAAATGTTTTAAACTTAATTCATAGAAAAGAAAAAAGAGTGATCAAAACACTAAAGAAATTATATCACTCAGCAATAGAACTGCTTTAAAATTCCCAATACGATACCAGCCATATCCTACTTGCAGCATGATGTAAACTGGCAAGGGATAATCCTTTACACCAGATATAAAATTACTAGGAATTTTTTTAGTACTAGGTTGCTTTTTTATTTTACCAATATAAGGAAGATATTGAAGAAAGAAGAAAGAAAGAAAGAAAGAAAGAAAGAAAGAAAGAAAGAAAGAAAGAAAAATCTAGAAAATATCCAGAAAACAACTAAAATATCTTAGATGGTTGTAATGTAGAAGGGAAAAAGAATAAATGAAATAAGATTATTTAGTATAAAGAAGAAAGTCAATAAAAATAACTTTGAAACTGCCTCTGAGTGAATCAAAAGCTGTGAAAGCCTTCATATCTAAGAGAATAAAACTGGAGAGATAATAGCAGAAGAGCAAATGTGAGGCTTAGCATGTGGATATGACACATGCTGGTGAGGACTCTTAAACACCATCACTGATGGCAAGACTCACAGCAAAGTCTCCCAAAATAATTTTATTTGGACACTGCTCTCCTGGAAGGCAGAGAGATCAAAACAGAGGCAAGTGCTGTGGTGAGTTGTTATCAGTGTGTATGTCCGGTGTACACTATCAGCCACTCAGCATTCCCCCTTGACTGTAGTGTGCTATAAGCTCCTCATGATGTCATTAAAATGTCTACTGAAATTTCTACATACCTTGTCAGCACGGTAACTTGCTGCTCACTGGGCACATCCTGCACTTCTACAGTGTGGAGACAAAGCCACAGGAGCACTCCCAGCCCACAAAGCCCTCCACAAACCTCTCACATCTTATGCTGTTTCCTCAAGCCAGGAAGGAAGCTTCCTTTCCCCAACCACTCTGCCCCATCCTGCATCCTGCCAGTCCCTCCTGAACACCATTTTCATTTTTAAAGGTTCAATACAAATGCCTTTTTGCTGCTGTTTTAACAGTAAATCTCTCCTGTCTGTCTCTAGTCCCAAGTGACAATTTTAGCTGCTTCTTTTTATGCTCAGAGTACATTTTCCCACCTTTATTGTGTCACATATCACATTATTTTTTAACTTACTTTCCCGGTACCCTGTGTATACTGTGAGCTCTCAGGAGACACAAAGATAGGATGAAAAGCAGGTGACAAGGAAGGTGTCCAGCTTGCCTTCACTCTGTTTACTGTTTAGTTACTTAGCACATAGGAGCCTCCAAAAAATTTTATTGAGTCAATGAAGCAATTAATTACCTGTGAAGTACAGAGAAATATTCAACATTCAAATCGTTGCTGTGGAAACCATATCTAGGGATTTCTATTGGTCTTCACATTCAATTGATTTAGACTTGTTTTCCAAGTTTCTTCTGAAAGCATTTTTACCTTCAAACGATGGAATCGATAATGTATGTTTAAATGCTCTAGAGCCAACATGTGTGTCTGATCTATTCTATCAAATCCACCAAAATACCGGAGGCTCTAGGGGTAAAAACTAGTGAAGCTCATATCTATATAAAAAGGCTTTTAGAAAGTCTAAATGTTCTCATCAAATCCGATGCAGAAGAAGCTTCTGGGAGGCACACAGGCATCCACATCCCTCTTTGGCTCTGTTTGTAAATGAAGATAGAGAGCTGTGTTCTCCACAAGGAAAAAATGCTGTGGAAAATATTTCATTATTAACATAAACATAAAGCAATATCACACTTCTTAAACGCTGCTAGTCTCTGGTTGCGGTTTGCGAGATGTTTGCCTTTGATGTAAAGTTAATTTGTATCTCTACATTTGCAACTTGTGTTAAAGCATTTGTATTTTGAAGAAAATGGATAAGTGAGCTAAATACAAGCCTGCATATTTAGAGTGCTATGTTTACCTTCATGAGACAATATAGTTTCAAAACATTTCTTTAATGTAAACATTTATATTTCTAATTAGATTCTTTCTAGATTAAATTATTCTAAATTGGACACTTCAAAAAACAAGGTGAAATTACACACTCACGCATTTTAATGAATTTGAGTCCTTTTGATTTAATGTAAATTGATTTTGAAAACCCAATAAAGCTAGGGAAAAAATAGTAACATGGGGCTTTAAGGTAGCCAAGTTTGTTCTCCACACCCTAAGGTTTAGTATAAGCACCTTCAGGAACGGCTTGTAGACCAGTTTTGTCTTCAGAAAGGCAAAGTGGAAATGTGGGAAGGGGTTCTGGAACTGGGCTTTTTGCTGGTGCTTTGTACCTGGGTGATCTTGCTCTCTTCTTCCCAAGGCCTTTCTGTGGAGATTGCTTAGAGTTCTACCTCTCTGCATAAGATGGATGTAAAAGGAAAGACTTCCTAGTATCTGGGAATGTTTTTTATTCATTAGCATATTAGGCTGCACAAAAAAAGAACACTATCGTGGCAGAAAGCTCATGAAAAGAAAAACCATTTGACTGTTTAGTGTATATTAAATAAGATTTGCAGGGCCATCCCTGGCTAGGACACTTGAATTAGTGAATTAACATGAATGAGATTCACACCCAAGAAAGCACAAATCTTAGAAATGCATTTGGGACTGTATTTGTATGAAAGAACCCCCCATATTGTTTGCCTGAAATAGATTTTTTTTTCTAATTGCTAAATTTCTCATTTGGAGAAGTAAGTTCTAGCCTGTTTGGTTCTCTCTCTCTCTCTCTCTCTCTCTCTCTCTCTCTCTCTCTCTCTGTGTGTGTGTGTGTGTGTGTGTGTGTGTGTGTGTGTCTGTCTGTCTGTGTGTGTCTCTCTCTGTCTCTCTCTCTGTCTCTCTCTGTGTGTATCTCTCTCTGTGTGTCTCTCTGTGTGTCTCTGTCTCTGTCTCTGTCTCTCTCTCTCTCTCTCTCTCTCTCTCTCTCTCTCTCTCTCTCTCTCTCAAGTTAAAGCTGTGGTTTTAACGATTAGTGAATCTGTACACTTAGAGGATTCTGTAGAGACGGCATAACTCTGGATGTCACACACACTTCCTAGTACGGCTATGACAAGGCACCATATCCTTTTGCTAAAATACAGGAGAAATTTGTTCTTTCATGCTTAAGGGTGCTCAAAGCCCACAGTCTACATTTCAATAAAGCCATACTGTTTCAGAGAGTTTAAAGAAGAATCTCTTCCAAGTCATTTTCTCAGCTTCTAGTACCATCACTGATCCTTAGTAATCCTTAACTTGCAACCTCATTACTAATCCCAACCTCTAAAAGCACACAGACTTCTGTGCTACTTTACATTTATCTTCTCCTAGTGTCACACTGGTTATATTGAATTAGGAGACATATCCTACTTGACAAGTTACCTGACCCTATTTCCAAATGCAGTTGCATCCTAAGGTATGAGTGGGTACTTTCAATGTATTTCTTCATTGTAAAATGAAAGGTTTCAAATGGGTTTTTTTTCACCTTTTTTATCTAATGTTTTATTTTCAATTTATTCACTTTACATTCTGATTGGTGGCCCCTCCCTCGTCTCCTCTCAGTCCCACCCTCCTTCCATCATCTCCGCTCCTGCCTCCCCTAGTCCTCAAAAAGGAGAAGCCCTCCTCCACTATCATCTGACCCCAGCCTATCAAGTCTCCTCTGGACTGCCTGCATCCTCTTCCTCTGTGGCCTGGCAAGGCTGCTGACCAGGGAAAAGTGATCAATGAATGGGCACCAGAGTCCATGTCAGAGGCAGCCTCTACTCCCTATATTATGGGATCCACAATGAGACTATGCTGCCTATCAACTATATCTGAGCAGGAGCTCTAGGTCCTCACCATGTGTGGTCCTTGGTTGGGGCATCAGTCTCTGCAGCCCCCCTTAGCACCCCACTGAGATTTGTTGGCTCCATTAGTCTCCTTGTGGAACTCCTGTCCCCTCCAGGTCCTTCTGTCCTCCAACTCTTCCATAAGACTCCTTGCATTCCACCCCAAAATTTGACTGTTAGTCTCAGCATCTGCTTCCATAGCCCACAGGGTGGAATCTCCCTTCCTGTTCCTTCTCTTCAAGTGCTTCCAGTGTCTATTCTATTTGCCCTTATGAGTTAAGCATCCTCCCTGGGGTCTTCTTTGTTACTTATCTTTGTTAGGTCTGTGTATTATAGTATGATTCTGAATTATGTGGCTAATATCCACTTAGAGTAAGTAGACACCATTGTGTATCTCTCTGGGTCTGGGTTACCTCACTCAGGATGAACTTTTCTAGTTCCATTCATTTGCCTACAAATTTTAATATTTCATTGTTTTTAATAGGTGAGTAGTATTCTAATGTGTAAATGTACCACAGTTTCTTTATCCATTCTTTGGTTAAGGGACATCTAGATTCTGGCTATTATGAATAAAGCTGCTATAAACATAGTTGAACAAATGTCCTTGTTATATGATAGAGTATCTTTCAGGTATATGCCCAGAGAAATATAGCTTATGCTAGGTGCAGTGACATACACTTTTAATCCCAGAACTCAGGGAGGCAGAGACAGACAGATTTCTGTGAGTTTGAGGTAAGCCTGGTCTACAAAGTGAGTCCAGGACTTGCAAGGCTACACAGAGAAAAGAAAAGAAAAGAAAAGAAAAGAAATATATATTAATCTATAACAGATGCCCCATAGACTCCAATGAGTAAATCTTTGCATGATGGAGAGAATTTCCATCTGCTTGTGGATTTCCTCATTGGTTTTCAGCCTCATCAGTTTTCTATGCTCTCCACAGTTCATGTTCAGCAACCTACATCTTCAAAAATAGACTTTGAAACAGTGTCCTTTGTTCATTAAAAAAAAAACTATCATTCCTATCAGACTTAAAACACAAATATTTCCAATCTTGGAATAAACTCTGAAGACAAAAGTGCCTGTAACAAACTACCATGGACACCACACTGGAATCTTAGAAGATAACAGTCCTCTCTGGTTTCCCCACACAGTTGAATTTTAGCCCACAGGCCTCAGTTTGAATGCCAGCTTGGCCACTTGCTGTTCATGTGACCTTGGGCATATTATTAACCTTTTTTAGGTGTAGTACCCTTGCATTTGCTAGTTTGAGCAAAATAAATAGTAGATAGTTGTAGCCACTGGATTAGGAAAGGCAAGTAAAGTGAGAACTACCAATTTTGCTTTTTACTATGTATTGCTCCAATGGTCACTAGGCTGACATCATTCCATTTCAATTTTACAAATGTAGACAATAATGAAAAAAAGAAACAAATAAAGTTGCTATGAAACTCAAAAAGCAACTACTGAACCTACAATTTTCTCAGGGTGTAAAATAGCATTCATCAATTATATATGAAAATGAAGAGTATGCACCATTATGAGTAATAAAGAGTGTTGTTTTATCTCCCTAAAATGTTTAGGGAGAGAAATATCTAATTTTCTGTCCATTTATAAGAGCCAATAGGGTAGATGCTAAACTGGAGAAGAAGAAAGTTCCATGGAAGGCAGGGGAGAGATGGAGGCAAGGGCACAACAGCATTCCTTCCTCTTGAGGGATGTGAGAGGTGCTAAGGGAGGGAGTTAAGAAAACAGAAGCAGATAAACTGTGTGTTCAATGTTCTGTTATCTCCTAGATTGTACAAAGTACAGCCTCTGAAGCTCGAATGATTCATTAGTTTGTTGCAATTGCTGCTGGCCAATTGGTTATTTTGCTGTGGTTTATCACTGCCTTCATAAATATTCACATTGTCATCACTTCTCCTGAATTTTGAATATTTTTGGTATACAACTATTGAGTTTAATTGCCATTTATAATGTCCTTTAATAGCTTGCTGTGTGATTCAGCATTGAGACACAAATCATTATACCTACAGTTATATGCAGAAATGATCTACCAAGGAACAAATCTGATTTCAGTGAAGCAAATGTTTATCATCTCAGGAATGACGACAACCCCATATTGTCTTACAAAATATCAATTTGTTTTACAGAATCTAAGGAAAGAAAGTACCCAGAAATAGAAGCTATGTTAGAATTTGTTGTTTGATACTGAAAGTGTACATTTTAATGTGAAGCTCCACACTTCGGTTCCAAATCCCTCTTCTTAATTGTATAGAAGTTCATTGGATTGTATAGAATTTGGTTAGTTTTGGTTAATAAAATGGTTAATTTTCTGGTGATGTTTTATTTAATTGACTTTTATAATAAATTCATAGTTTCAAAAAACTATCTTTGAGGATAACAGGAAAGACATACACAAAAGGGCTTGCCTATCACATTCAACCAGGAACTGAAAATAAGAAACCACTAAATTCCCAGAAATGCTGGGAGACTATATGAATATTTATTCAGCTGATACGTGTGTAATATAAATCTATCTTTAAGGCATTATGTCATAATTTGATAGCCCTTACTTTTCCTTCTAGAACATAGTCCAATGGCCTATCTTCCAACCAGTGATATGATAATATAATGGACAATGAGAAAATTGTATTATTGTAGTGGTTTGAATAGTTATGGTCCCCAGAGACTCGTGTGTTTGAATGCTTGTCCATAGGGAGTGGCACTATTAGGAGGTGTGGCCTTGTTGGAGTAGGTGTGGCCTTGTTGGAGGAAGTATGTCACTGCTGTGGCTGACTTTAAAGTTAACATATGCCCAAGCTGTACCCACGGTGGCACACAGTCTCATTCTGCTACCTGCAGATAAAGATATAGAACTCTCAGCTCCTCCAGCATCATGTCTGCCTGCATGCTGCCATGCTTTCCACAAAGATAATAATGGACTAAACTTCTGAAACTCTAAGCCAGCCCCAATTAAACGTTTGCCTTTATAAAAGTTGCCTTGGTCATGTCGTCTCTTCACAGCAATAAAACCCTAACTAACTGAAACAATTATAATATTGAATTTAAGAAATGAAAGAAATCAAATGATCATATAAAGAGATGGTAGAAATAAAGATTTTTCATAAATAATCAAGGAAAGAGATGTAGACCTGGGTTGACTGGACTCTTTTGGATTTAGAAATAAAGAAAATATTTGGAAGCATTAGGTTAGGATAATTTTCTCTTTATATTTTATTTAATCCTACACAAAGTATTGAATCTTAGATCCAGTTTTCTACTCTCCAAAACAGATTTGATAATGTTTAAATCAAAGCTGTATGATATTTAAAAGAGCAGCACAAACAGCCCATCAAGCCTTTGGTTTGATACAAGCTCATTAAAATTCCACTGCTTCTGCTCTTCTCAAAGAAAGACCTCTGTTTAAATGAAGTCTGTGTTCACGAGGCTTGAGTCATTAGTCTACAAGGAGCATGAGGTATTAACACTGCAACCTTGAAACATGAAACATCAGGGTTTAACATTTTTAAATTGGACAGGGAGTTCATTTGAATAATATTTTCATTTGGTATGGGGCCTCTTTTCTAATGTGGTTAATCTCAAATATTTTCCTGAATATAATTCTTCTCTTGGAAGACCACTAACTGAGAAGTGACACTTTCACCTGCTGTTTTCTCTACAGAAAGGAACTCTGAAGCAGTCCAAGGAAGAGATGTCCTCTGCCAGGAATGACAACAAAGGAAGGGGCCACTGATTTTTTAAATTTTCATCACAACTTACTTCTTAGAGGAGAGTTTTGGGGTCCAAGACCCATATTTTATAAGTTTTAAATAGCAGACAGAACTAGATTCCAGAAAAGTTGATAAGCATGTTTGTTTTGCCCAGCCATTTTAGTCTTGGCTTAATCACAACCATCAGCAGAAGTGCTCATAACACAAAAGCCACCATGAAAGTACATGTAAAAGTCACAATGATATGAAAAACTCGGTACCTTAAAGAACATGAAACCATAAAGTCCCAACAATGTTACAACTGTCCAGATGAATTACCGAAGTTCACATAGTGGGAACAAGCCTCCATAGGCTCATGGACAGGTATGAGGACTCTCTGGGGGCCATGAGAACCCTTGTCTTAGTTACTTGTCTTATGGCTGTAACAGTGTGACTGAGAGAATCAACTTCAGAAAGAAATCACTGTGGGAGAGGGGCTCACAGTTTTAGGCTACAGACAGTTATGGCAGGAGCGTACATACTGTGGCTGGTCACAGTGCATCTGCATTTGGAAACAGGAAGTGATAAATACTAGTACTAGCTCACTTTTTCCTTTTTATACAGTCAAGGACCCCAGCCCATGGAAGGGAGCTGCCTACACCACCCCACCTAACAGTCTGGAAAGCCTACACAGACATGTCAGAGCCTTGTCTCTCTGGCGATTGTAGAAGTCATCAAGTTAATGATCACTATCAAACATCACACCCTTCCTAACTCACGAAACTAAGAATAAAAAAAGAGAGAGAGTCCAGACGTTTGTTCAACTTAGAATCACTAAAACTTTGAGGAAACTTTATATTTGGAAAACTAAATGGAAATAAACACAAAACAGAAAGATACAAAGTGCAATGTCTTCTTATTTAGTTTTACAGGCATATATTGAATTATCTATCGTGTGCTACACTTTCTGTAAGAGCTAAGGGCCTCCTGGGAGTGGGAGAGAAGTGAGTGCATCTTAAGACTTGATGCAGGTAGTGCTGAAATAGGTGTTCTCTTCTGACAACATGATTTCAAGGCTATCTGGCCTCATCGCACATCCTTTTCTAACTTGAAACCTACATTTTCATCCAAAGGTCTGCGAGGCTGCGAGGGCACTTGCCCAATGCCACTGTGTCTTGGATTCAACACACCTCCATATTCTAGTCATCATTTCATGTGAACCCAGCAACACCGCCTCTAGACCCCGCAGTCAGAACCCAAGCTCTCTCTCTAGTCCAGTTCTTTCCCTGTGGCACCATAGGGACGCGACATAACAGCTGCACAGAGAGGATGTAACTAACCTTACAGAGAGGAAGTAAAGAACAGACCTAGATCTGAATTCTGACCCATTACTTCGGCCCCGGGAGAACGGTCTTACTTGGATGAGCTTCATATTTTTTTCCTTTAACTATTTAACCTATAACCAATAACAGGTTAATATTTCTAAGCCAGCGGATCTGAACCATCACAATGCTCAGGCCCTTTAATACAGTTCCTCATGTTGTGCAGACCCCCAGCCATAAAATTATTTTGTTGCTACTTCATAACTCTAATTTTGTACTGTTATGAATCACAATAAAAATATCTGATATACAACCCACAAGGGAGTCACAACGTACAGGTTGAGGTCCACTGTTATAGCTGTAAAATTTATCCTGTCACTCTCCTTTTAAAAAGGTCTCAAAAACATCAAAGAGCCTAAAAATAAAGGATACCTGAACAGCAAAAACCTCACAATTCTCTCCCAGATGAACTTCCATCTTATCATCTCTCATTGTGAATGCCCTGCTATAGGCAATCACGTTGTTCCTTAATAAGACCTCACAAATTTGAATTTTTGTTCATAATAGTGCATCCATCCTTATAAAGGTTTTTATCCCTTAGTATTCTAGACTCGATTCAAACAAATCATCTCATCAAATTTTTTAATATTTCGGAATTTTGTGAGCTACCTGGCAAATCACTGGTACCTTAACATTGCCAGAGTAGAAATATTTACACCAGGAAAAATGAAAAAAGCTAAAAAGCCAGGGATGGATGAAAGGCGTGAGAGCTCAAAAATGGAGTGGGAACAGGGTACCATCGCATTATTAACATGCCCTCCTCTCTGTAACATATACTCTGATCTACCCTCTGTTTTCTAATCTCAAACTAAGTCTCAGCTTTATGAAGCCTGGCAACCAGATTTATAACATCCTCATGTCTGTTAGTCTGTATAGACTTCATCGTTGTCCTTGCAGACCTCTCCTAATCTGTAGAGGAATCTTCAACATGCAGCATAAGAATCATAGTTTGCGGTTAAGCTGTTTTTTAATTTAGCTTGATTCAGTTAGAGCATAACATGGCACTGGGTTGCATGTGATGTGTCCTACAAATCCCCATGCCGGGAGAACACGGCTGATTTTAAGGACTATCTTAAGGGTAGTCTGACAAATCCATCTGGTTCTAAGCAGAAAGAAGTCTGTTTCATGTGGGTGTTATAAACCTAGATTGAACTGCTGCTCTTTCAAAAACAGATTTGAGATTATTGGTGTACAAACAAATATAGATATAAAACAACCTAATAAAATACAAATGAAAAACCCAAGAAAAGGGGCAAACAGATTTATCCTAACTAAAATCTCTAATGCTATATTTAACTAAGTTTTGCCCTGAGCTTCCTGGCAACCAGAGCAAAACAAATGGAAATATAATGAGTTGCATTATTGAAAATGTGAATTTCTCATTATGGAAAGAAGACAACATTTATGAAAAGAGATAGAATTTTTTCTCTGCTAAACTCTAAAAGGTATATATTTCTAAAGCCTTGTACACGAGAAAATGAGTGGCATAATACTTAATAGTGATCTTACAAAATAGACCCAACACAGGCTGTTTCCTATTGTGGACCCCATTCAAAGACGAGGTCCAAACTTTAAATCACAATTCCCTAAATTTATCCCCATGAGAAGATGAGTGTACAAACAGCTGCACACTTAAAGAATATACATACCCAAGACACTTAAATACCAAAGCAACTTAGATGAAGTATGGTAGATAAAAGCAAAATCCATAAGTATCATACCTATAAACCACTGATTTCAAGAAAACCTAAAATGAAGAATTACTAGGCAGTCTTGATGGCTTTCAGTGACAAAATGAGGTCTTGCCTGTAAGATTCTTCTTTCCAGCATGTGCAGCAGGAAGCCTGGGGGTTTATAAATGATTTCTATCTAGGGACTCAGATGCTTAATCGCAATGTGATCTCAGAAACAGAATGTTAAGGCAGATATGTTTCTAAAAGCAAATAGGAGAGGCTAGCAGTGTGTCCCTGTGCTAGAGCATGTGCTTAGCATGTTGCAAGCATTGGCCTCAATTCCCAGAACCATCTATCAAAAATATAGAAAAGAACAAAGCCCAAAACAATCCAAAGAATCCATGTGATCTGCAGCAATATAGAAAGGATGGAGATAAACAGAAGTCATGTCCGCAACTAGGATAAAAGTACCATAAAGATGGGCCACAGAGAGGGCGGGGCTTGAAGGTGGAAAGGATGCGCATGCCAGTAGGCCACAGAGAGGGCGGGGCTTGAAGGTGGAAAGGATGCGTATGCCGGTGGCATGTATTTGGGTGGCTGAAGTGAGTACCTTTGAGAAATTTGAATGGACTAGGCAGTATCTACATGTTTTTAAAAATGAGAAAATAGAATTCTTTCTTTCTTCCTTACTAAAAATGTTAAGTCATGAAAGCAGTATTCCCTCTGACATAAAAATCTATCATCTGCATCTCCGTTAACACGGAGATAGAGATAGGAGATGTGTGAGATGCTGTTTTGTGAATGCCCCTTGTCTAGTGGCTAGTCTTAAAAGTGAACTCTACACGTCGAGTATTAGCAAGATGTGTTTTGTCTTTTTTAACCATGAAAGGGTTGCTGGAAATAATTTCCTGTACCTAATGTTAGCCATCTTAGGCCACAAGAACACATTATGGGTGCTTTAAAAGAACAGTTGGCTCCAAACAGAATGTATAACCACAGCACCTGACGGGGTGATTTAACTGTATATGTATTTTACAGATGACTGCAGAACTTGGCTTACTAATACTGAACAGGCAAAATATGGGCTATCTGCCACATTGCCCAAAAGGAAGCAGATACTGAATCAATTTTCCTTTGTCACCTGTACTTAAGAAAATAGTTCTCTTTCCAGGAATTATGACAGAATAAAAAGTCATTCCACAAAATGTTTGTACCAAAGTTAGTAGTAAAATCCTAGATATAAATTACTCAAAAAAGCCCATTCTTTAACTCAAAATACAGGAGAAAGTTAGAGATGCTCAGAGTTCGAACGGACAGAGTGAGTTATGGTTTGTACATTCTACCTTTGGCCATAGCTCACATCTGTACAGGAAGATGTGCATACCACAGGAATCTGAAACTGTGAAATGGTAAGACGTGACTCACATAGTGACTATGTGCTTAGGCTTGGTTTTACAAGATATGGTCCAGCCTCTGAGCTTTGTGTTTTACCCAAACTTCCCAAGACATTTGAGCTGCTGTTGCTCTTTTCTTCACTGGATCACTAGTCTCATTCTATTTTATAAAATGCCTTGTTTTTCTTCATGTTAATCTTTACACTAAGCTTTCCACACACATGAATAGCTTCCTTCCTTGCTTCTACATTCAGCCATTCACTGTTGATACTAACCTTGATGTTAGATTAAAGGGACAATAACAATGCACTCACATATGGCTGCAATGTAAATCTTAAGAGCTCATACAGAAGTCTTAATTCTCTTTCCAATGACTGACAACTGTAAATAATCTTGCCATTACATATTCTTTACTAAGAAACAATAAATTTTTCAAAGATTAATGCATTTGCAATACAGCAAATTCCTTCTCACTGTCCAGTTCTATGTACTGAGTGAGTTCATTTCATAAGCACACACACTCTCCACCTGATTTCTGAAACAAATGCAAAATGTAGATTTCATGTGAGATTATGGCCCATAATTACATGCATTTTAAAAGTCTTCTACAAAACAAAGGAAATAAACACTAGAAAGATGAGAAAGCCTACACAGTGAAAAAATGTTTGCCAATTACAAGATATTAATATCCAGAATATACAAAGAGCTGCAAAATTTGAAAACAAAAAAAGAAGAAGAAAGAAAGTACAAAACAAAAAGAAAAGTCATCTAATCAGTAAGTGGACTATTGAACTGAGCAGATAGTTCTCAACAAAGGAAATACAAAAGTTCAATAAATACTTGAAGTCAAATGCTCAATATTCTTAACCATTAGGAAAATGCAAAATAAAACTGTCTATAGACCTTAAATTTTTAAAACACCATGAATTTAAAAGAGAGCAAGGAAAAGCATATGTGAGGACTTGCAGGGAGGAAAGGGATTAGAATATTATGTAATTATATTAAAATCCCAATAAATAATGTTTTTAAAAAGAAAATACTGTGCCTTATATATTCCATCTCACCCTCATCAATGGCAACAAATACTAGCAAAGGTCTGGGAGAAAAGCACTCTTAAACACCAATGTAGTATGTAAATTGATGTACCAACTATGAAAAGACACTAAAGTTGGAACGATAATATGACCCAGCTATATATTTGCATACAGTCCCAAAGGACCCTAAGTCAGAACACCATAGAAATACTTGCACAGACATGCCCATACCTTCATTATTCACAACAGCTAAGAAATGTGAACAGCCTAGATGTCCATCACCACACAAATATTTTTTAATGTGGAACATACACACAAAGAAATTGTATTTAGCTGTAAAGAAACATGAAATCAGTTGTTGGCAGAAAAATAAATGGAATTAGATATCATTCTGTTAAGGAAAAAAAACAAACAGTGTATTTTCTCTTTTTAGCAGAACTTACATCTAAAGTAAGTGTGTGTGTGTGTGTGTGTGTGTGTGTGTGTGTGTGTGTGTGTGTGTGTGTGATAAAACTGGAAACTGGAGCAAGGGTAATCTAAGGTGTATGATGGGAGACAAATAGAATGAGAGAGATACTAGGACAAAAACCACAAAGGAAACCTTTGAGAGGAGTGAAATACAGCCAAGAAAAATCATATATATTTAATGCAAAATCTATTACTTTGTATGCTAACTTTAAAATTAATTAAAAATGAAAACATAAAATATAAAAATCCATTATCTTGCATGTTAACTTTAAAAAACAGTGAAACAAAAACATCTTTTTAAACTTTGACTGGAGATGTTGGTCAACACTAGTTTGCTTGCCTCGAAGGCATGAGGCTCTGGGTCCATTCCCTGGTTAATAATAATAATAATAATAATAATAATAATAATAATAATAATAATAATAATAATAATAATAATAATAATAATGAGAAGAAGGAGGAGGAGGAGGAGGAGGAGGAGGAGGAGGAGGAGGAGAAGAAGAAGAAGAAGAAGAAGAAGAAGAAGAAGAAGAAGAAGAAGAAGAAGAAGAAGAAGAAGAAGAAGAAGTCAAAGGTAAGAAGTGCCAGTTGTAGGTTCTTCTTCAAGTTTCATGACTTTACTAGGCCTTGGTAGTTGGCTATGTTTCCAATACCAGGTAGTTTTCCTCTTGTTGAGAGGCCATTAAGTCCAATTAGAGAACTGTTTCTTACCACAAGTTATGCATGTCACTACTGCCATGCTGGTTTTTGTGGCTCATAGGAATTACAGCTAGGTAGGACTACTGATTGCTTCCCTCCCTTGGAAGGTGGCATGATGCCTCTTTTGTACCATGAGAGCTAGCTTCAGGGAGGAGACTCTCATATCAGATGCTTTTCAGGCTTCTGAGTCCTTTGCCTAAAAGCCACTGCATGGTCAAAGCTGGGAATTTATCTTCTACTCTGGGGTACCACCAATGGCAATAGTAGTAGCTTTCAATGTTAAATGAATCTCTTGGACAACCCTACCATAACCAGCCATGCAAAAGGGGGCTTTTCACCCCCAGAGTTGGAGATGTTGCTAGTGTATAGACCTGGGGGGAGTATTATCTGTTCAGATGAGAAAATTTTATTGACATTTCATATGCATATGTATGCATTTGTGTCTATGTATACACAGGCTTACATCTATTACATGTAACTTTAGGTAGATAAAGAAATATGATAACTTATAGACAAAATGTTTTAGTGTAATTTGAATGCTGAATTCAAATTCTAGGCCTTTGGAAATGTGGCATGTGGTCATAGAGTTGGGTCATATGACAGACGTTGGGTTGTTTTTTGTTTTTGTTTTTGCTTTTGTGAGGGTTCTCCAGATTGATTTCTACAGCCAGTGGATAAGTTCATAACCCTACCACCAGCAAATGAGGGTTCCTTTTGTTCCACATTATCTACAACATGTGTTACCAATTCTTATAAATCCTAAACCCACAAATACGTGTAGTTTTCACCCCTCAACAAGGAAACTTCACTTTGCAATAGATAGAGATCATTATAGAAAACCACAGCCAATCAAAATTCAAGAACAAGAGATTGTGTAGTGGTAAGTTCCAAGTAATATATCTACACCGCTGTTCTCACACATTAGGCTCAGTAATCATTGTAGAAGAAATGGGCAGAAAGAGCCAGAGGAAGAGTGACAGGAAGTTTGCCATGAGATTGTCTCACAGAAATGTCAGAGAGATTGCTGGACACAGTGGTGCCCACCTGTCATCCCACCACTCAGGGAGGTAGAGGTAAGCAGGTCTCTGTAAGGTCAGGGACAGTAGGTCTACAAAGGTAGTCAAGGACAGCCAAGACCACACAGAGAAACCCTTGTCTCAAAATAAATAATAAATAAATAAACTAAATACATACATACATGTATGTCAGAGTTACTACACACATGAAGTCTCATCAACATGCCTGCCTAAACAAGAGATGATCAATGACACCAGTACACATGATAACAGTGAAGGAGAAAAGTCTGTGGGCCCTAACACTAGACAAAAAGCAATACGCAACTGGGAAATGCTAAAAACAAGAGAAATGTTCCTCCTCAAGGAAGAGCTCCACAAATGCTTACCAAGTACCAAACAATCAGCCCTGAGACTATACATATATGTAGCATTATACAGACTGAACAGATTGTATTTATGCATGTGAATATATGTGTGTGTTATATATGTATAAATTATGTGTGATAGATAGATGATACATAGATAGATAGATAGATAGATAGATAGATAGATAGATAGATAATTAAAGAAAAAGACAAATTTGAAACAAAGAAAGCGAGGGAGTGGGAGGGGTTGGAGGGGGAAAAAGAAGGAAAATAATGAAATTATATTATAATTTCAAACAATAAAAATGTAAATAAAATCTCACTAAAAATCTTGAGTGAGGTTGTTATGTCGATGTAAAGAAGTCATGTATACTATCTGAATTGTAGGGAGCCTTTTATGATTGTTAATTTATACTGCCATTATTATGAAATGTATCTCTCTTTATTCCAAAAATAAAAACAATCAGATGAAGGAAGTTGCCCTCTCTCCTAAAGGCAAGAATTATAATTGTATTCACAAAGCGCTTTTTAGCCTGGGAGATGGCACAGCACTAAAGAGGAATTGCTGCTCTTGCAGAGGACCAGAGTTCGTTTCTTAGCTCCCATATCAAGCTACTTGCAAACACTTCTGACTCCTGTTCCAGAGGAGTCAACACTACACTCACATAGCCAACAGACAGAGTCAATATACATAAAATGAAAACTATAACATAATATATTTTTAAAAAGAAAATGGAGCTGGGCAAGGTGGTGCACGCCTTTAATCCCAGCACTAGGGAGGCAGAGGCAGGCGGATTGCTGTGGGACAGAAGCCAGCCTGGTCTACAAAGCGAGTCCAAGACAGCCAAAGCTACACAGAGAGACCCTGTCTCGGAAAAAAAAACAAAAAACAAAAAACAAAAAGAAAGAAAAGAAAAGAAAAAGAAAATGGCTTATAAAAATTCAGCTGTTTCATCTCAAATTGAATTAGGATTACATGACAAAATTGGTGTTGGTAGCGATGGGAGAGGCACAAGAAAGGGATCTCTTCAGATGCATACATGTCCCCAGCCATCTCCTAAAGCCATACTTTGTCACTGACCAAATGCCACCTAATGTTATATTCTTTAAAATTAATGTACATTTATTATCTAGAAGCTATTGTATTCCGAGAATCTGGTACACACACACACACACACACACACACACACACGAGTGCACACTATGATTATATATGCATATATACATACATACATACGTACATACATACATACATACATACATACATACACACATGATTCTTTACCTCCAAGAACTTTCCTTCTGAAAGGCAGGAGTTGTAAAGACAATTGCCAAGAGGTACCTACAGTAAGTCAGGAGAGAAAGCTAAAGCTACAAGCTTTTGTGCCATGAAAATTCAGAGGGAGAATCTTAAATCAAACTAGTGAAAGGGGGAATTTATATAAAACCTGGTTCTCAAAGAATGACTCAGAGGTTTAAAAACTGTAGAAAGTGTAAGGAGAATGGTAAATGTGTTGTCAGAAAGGCCCCGCAGAGCGTAGAGCCTCAGAAAACAGCACAGTTTACAGGAACATGGTAGATTTACATTCTTTAAACAAATGACACTAGCAAAGCAAGGTGGCACAGGCCTGTAATCCCAGCTACTCGGAGACTGTGGCAAGAAGATCACAAGTTCAAGGCCAGACTGGGCAAGTTAGTGAAGCATGTCTTGAGAAACTGTTGAAAAAAAAATAAGAAGAAACTGTTGCATCTGGAATGGTTTGGATCCTGGAACCATGACTAGGGGCAGCAAGGGAATGAAAGTGGTTAGCCACGCAGACCATAGACACTTACACAGGAAAGCTGTGACCAAGTGGGCCATGGGCACTCTAATGTAACAGCAATAGCAATGCGACAATCTGGATGCGCAGTATGTTGATTATGTACCTCACAGGAGGAGGACTTGCCAGCATTGGTAAGAGGTCTCTGTAGGAAAGCAGTCTTGGGATGTCAACATCAGGGAAGAGAAAGCTACAGCAGCTGGATTTTACATGCACTGGTCAATCATGTGTAGACACTATATGGGCACACATTGTCAATATTCACACTTAGGCCAGGGAAAGGTTGTGTTGTTTTTGTGCGCCTGACTTAGGTGAAAGGCTTTGTCATTTCCTTGAGTCTGGAGCATTTGGTCCTTGACACAGCCATAGCCATGTCAACACATGGCCTTAGAACTTCATCTGTTCTTTACATAAACATGCAGCCTCCCACAGAAAAATGAATATGAAAAGGACAAAGGATGCGTCTCAACGGGAGGGAACTAGCCTACTATGCATAATGTCCTGAAGGTAAGATCCAGTCTTCTAGAAAATAATACAGACAAAAAGTGAAGGGGCCTAAAAATAACAGAGTTGAATTTGGAAAGTAACTAAGAAATCAGCTTGATATTCAGGAGACAGTGTCTACTTTGGAGGAGGTGAGATAGGAGCAGAGAACAAGGATGTCTGACTCACTAAATCCATATGTCAAGCTGGACAGTGTTCTAATTTCTAGGGCACAGCCTTTCTTTCCTCCAGAACTACCACACCTTGTGTACCATGGATACTCTCTACAAAACAAGCCCATCCTGGTGGAGAGACCCTCTTAACAGAAATAATCCAATGGAGAGATGTACTCAGGACTGCTGGGATAGGCTCCCTGCATTAGACTTTCAGGAGAAGCAATGGCCAAGTGTACCAATAAGGCTGGTACAACCTGTGTCCACACTCCCCCACCTTGTGTGATGATCACTCAGTTCTTCATAGGTAGCATGACAATGACCCTTTGACAATCACCAGTAAACTGCATGACTTTTTTTGCTGCACATTCTACAATGAAATGTAGACTATACCACCTAGAAGACAATAGGATCTTTCCTTCCTTAAAACACTATCAAGTTAGGAGACGCACTGTGACAGATGCGGATTTGATCTGGATGTGACGAGAAAGCCTCCCTCCTGATGTTTAGCACTCATGGCACCAGAAGGTGCTGTGCAAGTTGCCAAGGAAGAAAAGTAATTGACAGCCTCATAAACCACAGACTAGCTGTGATTCCTATGAGCCACAATGACCAACATGACAAGATATCACATAAGGTGTCATTGAAGCCCTCACATCTTGATGGAGTACAACAGCTAATTTGACTTAAGATCTGCTCAACAGGAGGAGATCATGCCAGGTACTAGAAATCTAGCCAACTATTCAGTGCTAGTGACATCATAGATCTTAGGGGAAAGCCTAGCACGGCCACTTTATTAAACCAATATAATTCTTTTTTCATTGATTAATTTATTTAACTATTTACAAGCCTGATCGCAGCCCCACCCTCCTCTACCCATCCCCCCATCACCTTCTACTCAAAGAAGGGAGCCCTTTTAGGTACCAAACCACCCTGGCACCTCAAGTCACAGCAGTACTAAGTGCATCCTCTCCCTCTGAAGCCAGAGAAAGTAGCCCAGTTATGGGAAAGGGATCCAAAGGCAGGCAACAAAGTAAGAGACAGCCTCTACTCCCATTGTTAGGAGGCCCACATGAGTAACAAGCTGAACATCTGTTACATATGTGCAGGGGCCTAGGACCAGTCCATGAAGGTTCTTTGATTGGTGGTTGAGTCACTGTGAGCTCCCATGAGCCCACATTAGTTGACTCTGTAGGTCTTCTTGTGCTGCCCTTAACCTCTCTGGCTCCCTCAATTGTTCCTTCCTATCTTCCACAAGACTCCCCAGGCTTGGCCTATTGTTTGCCTGTGGTTCTCTGCTTCTGTTTCCATCAGCTGTTGGGAGAAGCCTCTCAGAAGAGAGCTCATGTCTGCAAGTATAGCAGAGTTAGTTTCAGGGGTTGACATTCTCCCATGAGATGGTTCTCAAGTTGGGCCAGTCATTGGTTTGATATTCCATTGATCTCTGCTCCATCTTTATCCCTACACTTCTTGTAGGCAGGACAAATTTTGGATAGAAGGTTTCATTTGTGCATTGGTGCCCCCCTCCCTCCACTGGAAGTCCATCTGGCTATAGGAGGTAACGACTTAATGTTCCATATCCCTCACTGCTAGAAGGTTTAGCTATGGTCACCCCCATAGATTCCCAGGAGTCTCCGCTGTCCTAGAGATTCACTCCCAAAAAAAATTTGATTCTCTCTCTCAGTCGTCCTTGTCCCCACCCCTCTCTCCCTACATCCGATCCCCACCCCCACACCCCTCCTACCCACACTCCCACCCAGTTCCCTCCCTCCATCTACCTCAGATATAATTCTTAATTGTACTCTAAATACTCATATATGCACCCACAGGTATGTATAGCTCTCACTGCTCATCAAAGAAATTTCTCTTTGTAGCAGACAAAGACTATTACAGAAAATCACAGTTTGCCAAAATGTGGAGCTAAACTGACCATGAGGTGCCGAACTTCAACTTATATACTTACAACACAACTCTTGTACCTAAGGGTCAGGGGCACCACAGAAGAGAGGACAGAAAGATTATAAGAACCAAAGGAACAGGAATTGTGCTATGAACGTGTGTAATAGGGAAATTACAGACATGATGCATCAACAGTATCATTGCTAGAGCAAGAGCTAAGCAAAAACAAAGTCAATAGACATGCTAATGTGGTACAGGGGAATTTCATGGGACCCCCAACCCTAGACAAAGAGGTACAGGAAACTAATGACTCTGGGAGAGGGAGAATTAGTCTTTCCCAGGGATGAGACCCCTAAGTGATTATCTAATACCAAGCAGTCAGCCTTGAAATCATATACATACAAACAATATTAAACAGACTCAGCAAGTTGTGTGTGTGTAACAGTAAAAATCATAAAAATGGTATAAATGTAGTTTTATTTCCTTAGATGATGGAAAGAGATGAAAGCCATACCCAAGCTTTACAAATACATGGCTTGGGCTGAGCCTGGGTCTTTCTATCTCTATTCTCTTTATCCCTAGGCCTAGGCCTAGAATCTTCTAGCCTCTGTACAATCTAATCTTCTGCAAGCCTGGACCTTGAAGGCTTCAGCTTCCAGCCTTTATCTGCTAAGCAAGGCCTAAAATGTTTTCAGCCTCCAAGAATATACTGTTGAGTAGGCTCACCTTTTCCTATTCTTTTTGAAGTCTAGCTGGCTAGTTCAACTGAACTCTTCTGGCTCAAAACTTCTCTCCATACTTACTTATTCAGTCTGGCTTCTCTTGGTTTCTGACTGAATTGTTCTGCTTGGAAAAACTACGTCTGAACTCCACCAACTCAACTCCACCAACTCAACTCAACAGAACTGCACTGAACTGTACTGTGCCCCCAAATGCTATTCTACTGTCTCCATAAGCTCTACTGTACTCTACTGACTCACACTCTGTGCTGTTCTCAAGCACTCTCTCTCTCTCTCTCTCTCTCTCTCTCTCTCTCTCTCTCTCTCTCTCTCTCTCTCTCTCTCTCATGATAGTTGGGCATTTCCTATCTCTGACTCATTCTGTCAAATCTTTCTCTGATTTGTCACTTTGTCTTCTTCTCAATTAGATATACCTTGGGAGTAAATGTATGTACTAAATTTCAGTCAAAGAGATTAAAGGTGGGGAATGTCTATATTCCAGCCAGAGGAGTTTAAGGGTGTGTATTCCAGCCATAGGGATTAAATGTATGTACTAAGTGTTAGTCTGTATTCCATCCAGATCACACAGATCTAGGTCTTTGGATGTAATCCCTTGCCAGAGTAGCCATGTTGCTGGATTAAATTCCTCTCAAAAAGGGGTAATGAATCTGAGAGAGAAGTGGCCATGGGAGGGTTGGGAGGAGAGGGAATAGGGAAATGATGTAATTATGTTGTTGTAGAAAGATGAATTATTCTTTCTGTATTAAACAATGCAGTAAATTATTGCTGCAGTGATTGTCTTTAACCAGCTGGTTCCCCAATGACTGATACAGAGAGACTATGATTTATTTTTAAGCTGTAAGCACTATGCTGGGCAGATTCTGAGCTACTCTAATCTTAATACCTTTAAAACCCACATAAAAAGCAATCGCTTGTCAATCTGATGACTCACAAGCAGCTTATGCTCCATCAGAAGGTTCCTACAGCCGCATGGTCACCGCCATCTTGCCTGATCACTACTCCCCTCCTGCTGCTCTTCTGCTTCCTCCTCCTTGGAACCCAAGCCCAGACACCTAAAACTCTACCTCCCTTTCTCCTACCCAGTCATAGGCTTCAGCATCTTTATTTAGCCAATCAGGAATAATTGGGAAACATTCCTTATCATCACATACTTACAGGAGATAGTTCAACAACATGAGAGTGCCCGTGGCAGAGTAATAACCAGATCTCAGGGCACTGAAATTATAATTTGAAAACACAGCTGGACCTTCTTCCAACATTATATTTTAACTATATTTTTAAGGATTCACTGTTATCAGATGGTATGTTCTATATATGGTCAAACATATTCCATATGCACAGTATAAGAATAACTGACAGAAAACTCATGGCTCAGTCTTCAGCACAGCAATCAGTCCTGAAAATATTCTCTGGCATTTATCACACTTTCTCCTGGAAGCACACGGTTACTGGAACAAAGGTCAGGGGCAGAGAGATTAAGTTTTCCTATACATCTATACAAACCAACTGTCACACCGAAAGTGCAGGTACACACAGGGGACTGGGAGGGGTGTAGCAGTAGCAAGATTCTTTGAAAATGAATTTGGCTATCTGAAAAACAAAGGAAACTTGGTCTTTCTTGTTGGTAGAATCTACTTTTGAGACTAAAATAAATGGACTTCACTTTTCAGTTCAACTAATCATTTATCCCTAAAATCTTTGCAAAAAATAAAATAGTGTAGGCCAACTGTGTGTGTCCTATACACACATTCATGGACCTCTTGTCTTCTTAAATAGATTATTTGCTAAATGATACCTGAATGTCACTTTACTTCTTCAAGTAACAAGACAATATATTTATAAAAGCCACTTGAGTGATTTCAGTGCATCACATGGCAATGAATATGGCATTTATGAACAGCTAAAACATTTTCATCTTAGGTTTTACGTTTCTGTGGTGCTATCGAAAATTAAATCTACATCAAATTTGGTGATTATATTTATTACATGTTATTGAAAATGTTGCATATTATAAATTACATACATTTACATATTATATAGTCCATGTTACTTAGTATACAACCTAGGGGCTATGGTATACTATATGGGAAAAACACACAAACTTTTAAGTTTATATTGCCTAAGAACTAAATCTCAGGCTCTTACATTTATATTCATTTGTTTTATACACCCATCAGATGAGTGTGATGTGTGTTCCCAAGTAGAATATGTGAGAAACTCATAGCATTATCCCTGTTTCTTGCCTCCTCCTTTGAAGCACACTCTGCTCGTCCCAGGACAGTATTTACTCACCAGCGGTGAGTGACATCATCCCGTCACATGTCATCCATTTCAGAGCACACACGGGAAATGTCCAATATTTCCCACAGGCTCAGGGAAAGGGAAAGCTTCTCCCTCCACTGATAGGGTCTAAGTGATGCAAAGCAGGCCAAGTTAAAGAAAATTCTACCCTGTGAAATTCAAAGGCAAAGGAAGAGTTCAAATTGGATCTTTGACAGGCATCGCCTTTAAAGAGACCTATCACTAAAAAGTACTGCTCTCCAGGCGATTTCACATATATTTTTAATGCAATTCGTGTCAGTATTGACACTGTGTTTTGACGGTAAGAGGAATTAAAATGATTCTGAGCACCTGAGGTGACTCTATTGACACATCAGATTATGCTTAATGTTTCACTGGCAAAGCAAAGAGAAGCAAAGGCCTAGCGTGGCTGGATATTAAAGCCTTTTTCCAGCCAGGACATTGTACCTTGCAATGAAGGAGAAGTTCAAATAGAATCTGAAGGCTTTTAATGTAAAAAGGACTCTGTGCCTTTTAATGGTTATGCTCATTCTTCTCAGGAGACATATGCAAAAGCTTGCTTTCTATGGAGGACTCAGAATGTCCTCTCCTGGCACTCCCTGGTTCCAGAAGCGCAGGCCGCATGGGTGTGATCACAGCAGGTTCCAGGTCCTGGAAGTGTCACGGTCACCTAGAGGATGCCAGAGGGTCTGGCTCTGTCCTCTGCACAGGGAGAATCAAAGCCTGGCTTCTGAAGCGTCCAGGTCTCCCTGAACTGTGAAAACTCATGCAATACTAAATCCACTCATACGGAAAGAAGCGGTAAAGGATACCATTGACATGAAAAATCATTCTTACAGCTAGAAGGATAAATACAAAGAGCCCTGAGGACTAAATGGGGTCAAAGAGGATAAAAGCACACCCAGCTAGACCCCATCAGGAGAGTTGGCCATCTTTTTTTATGGGTTTGCACTTCACATATTTATTTATTTTAATAACAGAATATGTGTGTGTTTATTGCTTCTGACATAGCATGTGAAGCAACATCTGCATTGTGGAATGTTGGGTATTTTGTTTAAGTCAGAAACCAAAACCAGGCTTTGGGGGGTGCACACCTGTAATCCCAGCACTCAGGGAGGCAGAGGAAGGCAGATGTCTGTGAGTTCAAGGCCAGCCTGGTCTACAAAGCCAGTCCAGGACAGCCAAGGCTACATAGGGAAACTCTGTCTAAAAAAAAAAAGAAAGACAGAAAGAAAGAAAGAACACAAGAAAGAAAGAAAGAAAGAAAGAAAGAAGAAAGAAAGAAAGAAAGAAAGAAAAGAAAGGAAAAGGGGGAAAAAAGAAAGAAACCAAGAATAGCAATTTTCTTTGTATTTAGTCAAAGATTTAAAACATATCTGGTCCTCTGCTAGGAAACATTGGTATTTTGTTTGGGTAGAAAACTTGGGTTCCCTGCACTTAGCAGGAATTCGTTACAAGAAATAGGCTTAGAGAGTTTATGTATAGACAAACATTCACTTTTTGTTTCTCAGTGTTCACTGTGAGTTTGCTCGCTTTTTGTCTATTTCAGTGCAAATGGACAACAAACAGCACCTGTTCTTAGATCAGACTAAGACTATGGGGTTTCCAAAATACATTTCTTTGTTGCTGTGTTTGTATAAAAATCTAAGTGGACGACAGCAGATAATTTGCCTTAAAAGATATATTTTACAGCTATCTGTAAAAAACAGGCAAGCTTGCCTAGTGCTGGGGATCACAAAGCTTTTTTTTTCCTGAAAGCTTTAAAAATGCTTTTCACCCAACAGATAACTGATTTAAAGAAGACAGAAATAAATGACAGAGCTCAGAGGAACTTACACAGCACAGCTACTCGGCTCCTGGGCTAAAAACTCCAGCCTTTTACAGTGCTTGTCGGGTCTGACTGTCCTGCTGCCAGCCAACACATGATGGCAAAAAGGCAGTGAGAGGAAAAAGAGTATGCGTGGAATTTGAGTCCCAGGACACAGAGATGAGCCAAGCTCTACCACAGGCTGGCTGTGACATCCAGCTTCTCCCACAGGAAGATCAGCGTGATGAACTCACACCTGAACAAATGAGTGCCTATGCTCAGCCTCAGAACACAGGGACAGTTTGCCTTTCCTCCCTGGAGTACATTCAAGGCTTTCATAGGCACACCTTGAAAGCATCCTGCACATAAAAGAACTTTCTTGAACATCTAAGTAAGAAACCACCTGCAAATGATAACCTCCCATCACTGTACTTAAGCCAAATGTGCTTACTATGCACTGTTCTGTGAGTGCCTCAAATCCCCAGTGATATGTACTGGCGTCTAGTGAACTCCTCTGCCATTGGGTGCATTTTCCTTCTAGCTGAGGAGAATTTCTAAGAGATTTCTCTTGCTATAGCATGGATATCTAACACTGTTAGGTCTCCATCCAAAGACGGCAACTGGCGGAGGGGAGGTTGTTGTTGTTGTTGTTGTTGTTATTGTTGTTGTTGTTGTTGTTGTTTAAGCTTTGTACAACTCTTACATTTGTAACTACTTCAGTATGACAGAAATATGATGGTCCTTAATTACCAAGAGGCAGTTTCTTCAGTGTCTATCCTACCACAGGGAGAAATGCAGCTTTAGCTCTGTCCAAGGTATCTACACAGCTGCATACATGGAACTCCATCACACTCCTTAGCCTGGCTGGGCCAGTGCCTGCCTCTCCACTCCTTCCTCAATAGGCAGAGCAATGAAGGCCTGGAGTCATGGCTTCCCTTCTCCCCCCTTAGCCCAAACTATGCTTCTCTGCACATTACCAACAGTCAAGTAATCAGTCAGTGAAAGGAATTACACTGTATTTTTTAAATGTCTGATTATATAGTAATCTAAAAATAAGTGTATAGCTGTATAAAATATATATGAATAAATTTATGTTATAAATATGCATAAATAATTAATGCGTTTTCTATATGTTCAGCAAAATAAGTCTACATGATCTTATATACCTCATGTCTCTTTTAGAACAAGGCAGAGAAGGAAGAAGAGTAGGAAGAAGTTAGGGAAAGGGAGATAGAAAGTAATCAAAGCTTATTAGCTCAAATATCAAAAGAACAAAGTAAAACTTCTCCAGGTTTTTGTGGGTGTTAATTCTTCTACACACCCTCACAGGCATCTCTAATTGCTGTTGCTCCTCATGGTCAGTGAGCTGCACTGATGCAAATCAAATCTGAATTAAACCAAATATTTTTTCATGTCTACACATTGCCCACGTTCTCCAAACAATCAGCATCTTCTCTGCAATTTTCTTGGTCATTCATTTCTCCAATCTAGCACAGTTTTTAATAGTTGCATCAATCACTTCAATCAACAAACCCATATTGAGCAGCCAGCAGGGACCTACTGCACAAGGGATACAAAATACAAAAAGTATTGTTCCCGTGGCTCAGAAATCTTTTCAGAAGAAAAGGAGGACGTGAACTCTTCAGAGACTGTGATAGAATCCTCAAGACCTACACAACCTCACGCCAGACAAAACCATAGCATGGACGGGTATGTGTGGTGTATTCATGTGTGTGTGTGTGTGTGTGTGTGTGTGTGTGTGTGTGTGTGTGTGTGTTCTTTTGTTTTATTTTGCTTGGGTTTTTCTAAGAGCAAGAAAGTACATGATATTTAGTGCGTAGGCAGGTGGAGGAGAATGTGGGAAGAGTTGGAGGATGGGAAGAATATGATCCAATCATATTGTATGAAATTGTCAAAAAAATAATTACAAACATTAAAAACTGTTTTCAAACTATAACAACTATTCTCAGATCTAGACAGCTTAGATATGTGATGAGGAAGAAATCAGGAACCAAACTTAAAGTAGACAGATACAATGTTAACATTAAGGTGCTGACAGGAGATATGGAAACTGAGAACAACTCAGAGATATGGAAACTGTAGAAGGATTCTCAGACGTACAGCTAAGGTCACTGTGGGATGGACAGTCATCTGATGCCCAACCAAATCTCAAACACAAAAATATTTTCCCCAACAATGAAGCAGCATATGCCATGATGAGGGTTACAGAACAGTACTGTGTTTATGCAGTGTATGACCCCAGAATATAGCATTAAGAGAACAGACCGGAGCAGCAAGATAACAGAATCACAGAGAACTTGTCCCACAGGCAGCAAGGACGGTTAGAGCACGCCATCCACGGAAATACTGTAAACCGCATCTGTGTGTAGAGAGAAAGCCACGGCTGCGAAGTAAAGCCTAAGTTAAAGTGAGGGTGGGTGGTGTCAAGAAGCTCAGCCAGCTAAAAAGAGAGAAGTGCCTAAGCCTGAACACTTGGCTGCAAATAGGTGGGAGAGGGTTCAAAGGGACTTCACAAGCTGGTTAGAGCTCCCAGCTGTGGTAGGGCTGGGAAAGATAGCAGGGAAGGCTTCCATCGTTGGTCAGTTGATATGCTCAGGAACACATTAAGTACTTGGAGAGTATGGTCAACATATATCATACACAAGCATGGAACTGTCCACAGGTAACCATGATTCTGTAGCATTAATATAAAAAAAAGATTAAAACAAAACAGTCAACAGCAGTTAATATCAATGTCGGAAGCACTGCTGCACATCAACAAAAAGATGCTTTACACACGCTTTAACAAAAGAAAAACATGCAGCCCTGGTCTGATAGCAAAGCCATCTCCACATGGCCAAGCCGGCACCGTAGCTGAGGCGGAAGGAGAATTACTTCTGTTTACCAAATGCCCGCACATAATTAGAAAGTAGCTGTGTGTCCTTCTTTCTACTTCTCATCTTTTCCAGATAACTATCAAAAGTAATCACTTATATTCACAATACAGATATGGCAAGGCAGAACAGGTGGAGTCCCTGGCATATCAGTTTGGGGCTTCATATAATGCCTTCCTCTGGAACAAAATATGCACAGTTCTTTCCACTTCTTCAGGTTCAAGCTGACAGTGTGGAGAATCTACTCCAAACTGCAAATTATTTTGAATTGGACACACATGCCACGCATTTGTGGCAGCCTTGCATTTGGCACCTATCACGTGCCCCGTCAACAAATTCGGGAGAAAATGACTTTTCTCCCTTCAGGCAGAACACTACAGAAAAACCACGATGACAGTCCTTCTCTGGTATTATGTTTTGTAGGAGGAGAGAAGTTCATTTGAAATTAATTTATGATCTGTGAAGGAAAAAAAAAAGCTGAAAACGTGCCTCACTGCACCTGGAAGCACAGCATGAACTGCTCCCTTGCAAAATCCATTTGAGGGGCTCTCAGGGGCCTTATGATGATGTTCCCTCCTCGTGGGCCAAGCATCCAATGGTAGCACCTGCTAGCAGAGCCATAGAATCAATTTAGAGAATCAAGGATCCCTGACACCTGGAGAAGCTTGTAGAGGTGGTACTAAATGCCACTGCAGTGTGTGCAATGTACAGGAATCTCAATCTGCCACAGGCATCACTGGGACGTGTGTGTGTGTGTGTGTGTGTGTGTGTGTGTGTGTGTGTGTGTGTGTGTGTTTGTTTGGAAAACAAACCAAGTCTTTCTTTTTTAAGAGAGCCTCTTGTCTCCTTACTGAAGTCCATGCAGGGCAACAGCAAGGTTTTACCCAGTTTTGCAATAAAGAAACACTTGTCAATAACCAATTGGTCCCATTTGATCTGGAGCTTACACACACCAAGTGACTTCGTTACAATCACCAGAAGTGTCAGGCTCTGATGAAAGTTGTTTTTCCTGAGGGGCTCATGGATCCATATCTATTTTGCTGTTCCCCAGCTGTCTCATAACTCATCTATGACGTTAGCCTTCAAAGCTGGTTTTTGGCTGACACCTGTTTTCGACTGGCAATATTACTATCGCCCACAATCGTAAGACAATTTTTTTCCAGGCTTATAAACTTTTACTAAGACTCAAAACAACTCACAACCACCATGTCTCAATCAAAATTATATTAATTAGTGCAGGAAAAAAGATTTTGCCATCAGCCACAAATATCCACCCTTCAGGACTTTGTGTGTGTGTGTGTGTCAATATTAACAGATTGTTTTGGATTTGTCAAAAGGTAAAGCAATACTGCTTGTTCAGATGGCCTCTGTAAGCATGGCAGTGATGCTTTTATGGAATTCAGAGACTCTTTCCATATGTTTGCAAATATTTGGTTTCAAAACTATGGACGGCAAATGAGAGATGGGAAAGGAACAGAAGCCTGGGTACTGGTGTGATCCAGACAGATGCTAAAAGGGACTAACTCTTGGGAGTGGTCAGCTCAGACACTAGTACCACAGTCTCTAAGGGCTATATGATTCAAACGATCACCAGGAATCACCATACAACTGCCTCAGAGTTTAGGGTGACGTTATGGACTAAGACAAGCCATAGTAAACCTGCAGCATCATCCAGGAAAGTACAAAGCACTCTGAACACTAAAGGTAAGGAAGCAGGTTTAACAAGAATCTTTAGAACAGCCACAGACTGCCACAATTATGAAAAACTCTGTACGAATTTCCTATTTCTCCAAATGCCCACAGCAAACTCCATAGGAGAGCCTCAAGGGAAGGCTCCAGGGCCAACTTATCCAAACAAATACCACCTCTTAAGTAGACCTTATTATGGGGTGGCAGGGGGTGGGGAGAGATGAACTAGTTCTAGATGAAAACTATCCTCTAGTATTAGATCTATTCTATGGACTTTGTGTAAGATAACTGTACACGTTTCCTCCCTCACATTTCCTCTGGATACCCAGGCTTGGAGAAGAATTAGGAAAAGGACCCAACCAAGTGAAAGAGACTAGAGACCGGGAAGACTTGAGACCAACAAGACCATGCTATTGCACTGTCACATACCCTACTCATTGCTTAATTTGGAGGCATCTTTATAAGGTTGACTCCAAATCGTCATTTTAAAGAGACATGCGAGGTCTTGTTTGTGATTCTTATCCATAATGACTTTGATTTAATTAGGATATATATGGACGTTCAAGCTTATGAGACTATTGAACAAAACTTGAATGTTCTACGGAGTCGGTTATTTCTTAATGATGTTATTAGTCAGTCTTTCAACCCTGCTGTACCAAGGGTGAGAGATGGGTTTTTTATAAGTTTTTCACCTGATCACTTCCCATCAGTGGGCAGCCTTGCACAGAGGAAGGGGAAGCAGGTTATCCTGATGAGTCCTGATAGGCTGTGGTCTGACGATAGTGAAGGAGGACCCCCCCTTTTCAGAGATCTAGGAGAGGGGAATAGGACAGGAGCGGGAAGATAAAATCAAGGGGATAACAATTGGAAGGTAATGTGAATAAATTATAATAAATTAAAATTGAAAATAATAAATTTTACATCTTCCAAGTGAGAAGTTTTTACTAGGAACACTGACAGAATACTTCTTAAAATGTTGGTCTTAAATTCTTCTAATTGTAAATAGTTCCTATTATTGCAACTGTGCCAGTTCGAATTGATGATGATGCTTTGGCAATAACACATGGCTTTTAAGAGCTTCCTGGTGCCTTTGACTTTTTTCTATCATTTTTATTTTCAATTGTGAGGAACAAGAAAGCATCAAAGAATTCTGTAGGGCATTTTAACGACCTATTAGAGACTTTTAGGGTTGACTCCACTATTCTTCCAATTGTCAAAATAAGATTTGTCTGAAGTTTTCCTGATTTTACTTTTTCCGTTTTGAGTCACTGATGCAGAGAAATACAATGTACTATATCACATAGAATTTTGTGGTCAAATAAATATCAAGGAAGACAGATATTCTACAAAGTATAAATGGAAAATGAAAATGCTTCTCTTTATCAGTGAATTTTCCAGACAAATGTGTTATTGGAAGATCTAACATTATTGATATTCTAACTGTTTCTTATTCATGAAATTTTTAAAATATTTCCACAAAACTATCTTACAGGCACTTAAAATAATCTTTTAATTTTGTTTTTAACTAGCCAAACTAATTTACTAAAGAAACATTGTGCAGTCATTTAGTGATAAGCACATTCTAAAAGAAGCCTCACACTTTTCTCTCTTATAATAACATTTCATTGAAACTTAACAACTTGCATACTTATGGGATACGTTGTGATTTTCAGTATGTGTATATATCATGTAATGATAAAATCAGGATAATTACCATGCCCATAGTCTTAATCATTTTATGTGTATTTGTTATGCCTTCAAATTCCTGTTTTCTACCTCTTTCAAATATGAATCACTATTCTTAAAGTTGAGTCACTGTGAAAGAAAATTCTAGAACTTCTTCATATCTACCTAATTGTACCATGTTGTATTTTATCCAACTTCTCCCCATCTCTTCTTGAGCCTCGTTCTTCACAGCCCCAGGCAATCACTACTGTATTCAATAGCTCTGAGATTCATGTCTTTAGATTTCATGTAAGAAGATCACAAGAGCTGAAGAGATAATTCAGTGGTTAAGAGCATTTGCTGCTCTTACATAAGATGCAGTTTCATTAGCATAATGTCCTCTAATCTCATCTATGTTTACACTAAATAATAGAATTTTTATCTTTTTCATAGCTGAAAAAATATATATTGTGAAGGGTATACCATCTTTCTTCATCCAGTCATCCCTTCGTGGCTGTATAGATTAAGTCTGTCATGGCTATTGTGAATAAGGCTGCAATAAAAAATTTTCTTCTACAAAAAAAAATTTTTTTTCTACGTATTCAGCTTATGATCTTTTAATATGTATGCAGTAATGGGATTGGCAGATGATATGCAGTTGTAGTTTCAATGTTTTTTGCAAATGTCCGTGATGTTTTCTACAATGCCTCATTACATTCCAACAAAAAGCGTATGAGTTCCTCTTTCTCTACGTCTTCTGCAGAATTTCTTACTTTTTAAAATAATAACCATTCTATCTGAAAGTGTGGTGACACCTCATTGTGTTTTAATTCATATTTCCCTCCCTGGTTGTCAATGATGGTCCATAGTTTCTCATATGCAATTGACTATTTATGCCTTCTTTGGTTTCTAAATTTTAACTCCAGTCTTTCATATAGTTTGTGATTGTATAGTTCATTCCTGGGGTGTTTGTTTGTTTGTATAATAGGTTTTTGCATAATAAGTTTAGTTCCTTGTGAAATCTGGCTGTCGCTTGACTCGGTTGATTGTTTCATTTTTAGAAGTTTTTTGTTTTCATGTAATGCCATTTGTTTATGGTTTTTTGTTACTTGAACTTCTAGGATCATATCCGCAAGATTTCTCAGGATCATATTTCGCAGACTGCTTAGGATTTCTTTGATGTCTTCTGGTGTTCCCCTTTACCTAACTGAAGATCTGAGCCCTGTGTCCGTGGAAGGAGAGCTTGTCCTGTGAGTGACCGTGCACAGTTAGTGGTGTCCACTGCTGGCATTGCATCCATTTAAGATCAAGCAAGGGTCCATAAAAGCAGCAAGAACTCTGTGGAATGTTTCTTTGATCCGATAGACTTGTAGATCAGTGACCAGATTCTCAAATGTTCTAAGAGCTAACAGTTAAGAGACAAATGCCATAAATTAAAACTCTCTTTTAAAGCAAGAGAAGCCCCTTTCCAATGAAACATTGAGTCCAAGTGCTTATGACGTGACTTAGGCTTATGACGTGACTTAGGCGCTGACACTTCCTCTCCACTCCAGTTCCTCTGCCTTCCACATTTCCCGCTCGGCTCTGTGCAGCTTTATTGTCACTTTCCCTTCACTGAGCCTCTGGTCTTGTTCTATCTCATTTCCTGGCATTTTGTGCTCTCATTTGTTTGTTCTTTACACACACACACACACACCTGTTGGGAGTCTTCTCTTTTAAAAGGCTTAATTGTCTTTAACCTATTCAAGGAGACCCACCATCTCCCAACAAAATCGTAGGAAAATATTGAATCTCATTCAGGTTATGAAACAAAATTATTTTCAATATCAATGTAATAAAAAAAGTTAAGAACCACTAAAATATTAACATTTCTCACAGGGAAAAAATCAAAGAGCACTTTATAAAGGATGAAGGTATTACCACATTAAAAAGGAGTTATCAGTATCCTGCCTATACACCTTGACCATCCTGAAAACATCTTAATTCAGTTTTGTGTGCAAACATTTCCCTTTAATCGGGACTTATGTTAACTGATGTTAAGGAATAAAGCTGTCAGCCACTATCAAAACACTGTGATTCGGTAGCTGCCTACAGAACTTCCTTTATTCACATCCAGGTAACAAAAGCTATCACCTCACCACTAGGAAATGGTCATTAACTTTCTATGGTCAAGCACCTTCTATGATGTCCATAAAATAGTATCCAATGTTCACAGCTACACTCTGACATAGGTATGACTAATGCCCATTCTGCACATAAGGAAGTAGAACAAATACATATAGAAAGTAATGATCATATGAATAAATTAATAATATTATTTTTTTAATTAAAAAAAAAAGAAAGTAGTGATCATCTGGCTGTAGGTGTGTTTGGGGCTGATGTTCATGCTTTTTCACTGCTCCATGCTGCTATAGTGGCCTTAGGGACCATAGGGAGGGTTTGGTTGATGTTACAAAAGGAGATAAAATAAGATACCTTGTTATGGTCTAGACATGAAGTATAGTTCATAAAGATTCAGGTGCTAAAATCTTAGCTACTAGCTGATGGTTTTCAGGGAGTGACTGGATCATGAGAGTACTAACAGCACCAATAGACCGATCCATTTATGACTTGAGAGACGAAGGAGCTATTTTGAGGTGGCTTCCTGGCAACTATGAGAAGTATCTCTGTTCCACCATGTCCTCCTGTCCTCATGATGGACTTTCTCAGCAAGGACTCAGCAACAGATCCAGCCAACCACAGACTGAAACTATGAGCCAAAACAAATTGTTCTTTTCCAGTTGTCTCTGCTGTGTATTTTGTAGAAAAAGAAAAATTAGCTAACAAAACCTTTTAAATTTTTTTTCAGTCTTCATTTCAGTAACTTACACATTCTCATTATTTATTTTTACACATATGGGGGTTTACCTAATAGATTCGTCCCAGTATGCCTGATGTTCTCTTTCACTTGGTTATAGGCAAACTATTTTTACTGAGCCAAGTGTGCAAGTATATGGCCATGAGTTACAACTCCCTCCTTATTTATTGTTTAAAACAATGCTCTTGATCTGGCAAACAATATGCTTCATTAATAATAACTTCATTATCCTTTCCTAAGCAAGATGACTGCAGAGGTGACACTTGGATTCTGCAGCGGAGACAGCAGATGGCTCTTCATAGCTCCCCACTGGCCAGGCCACGGAGTGACTTTGATGGCAGCCAGTTGCCTGCCCTCTCAGGATGATACACAAATACAGATGCCCATTGGGGAGAAAGCTGGACAAGAGAGGCAGAAAAAATGACTGTCGAAAAGGGAAAAAAACAGGAGGGACGAATGGGGCCAAGACCGCAGGCTCACTTAAAATTGGTTCGTTTTTACCGAATAATTACTGCAGAGGAATAAAGACCATTGATATACAATCTCCGTTATGTCATGGGACAAAGCATAACATTCAGTCTGACGCCTGGGCTTCTTGCCCATAATAAAATGTATCACATAATGAGACTGATTTCCTGCATAAAAAGAAGGTGAATAATCTTTATTTCCGGTATAAATCATCACTATTGGTTCACAAGATGTTTTCTTTGTTCATAAATTACAGAAAGGAGGCAATGTCAAATGGAACAGAAAGGATTGTACTTTAGACATATAGATGAGGGTATTTTAATGAAATTTCAGAGCTTAGAAAACACTGTAGCAATTATTTTGGCTATAATGATCCAAGAGTCAAGCCTTAAAAGAGAAAGCAGCATCATTTTTTTCTTACCACATAAGAAATTTGAGAGTATTTAGTCTATAAGTCAACTAATGTCTCACTGAAAGAAAACACAGCAGCTTCAAAACAAGCACTTCATGTCAAACCCAGTAGACACCACCTCTACTGCCCAGCTTCTTAGCATGTAGTCTACCTTTTAAAAGGCATCAGTGGAGAGCCTGTTCTTACATGGCCACAGCCAGGTGGACACCCAGCTGATACACCCTTAATAGTCAAACAAGTTGCCTCACCTTTTAGTATTGTACTGACCCCACTGTAAGCAAAGCTTTCCTCCATTGTGCTAGAAAATAACACAGTGTTGTCCTTGTGGTTATTTTTTCCTATCAAGGAGCTAACAATTCTGTCCCTTCTGTCATATCATCTCTGTCCTTCACACTCTCTGCTCCAACCACAGTTTCCACTTGGCTTTCTTCCAGTATTCCAAGCAACATGCTTTCTGCTTAGAGCAATTTTCCTCCAGGCCATCCCAAGCTTCATTCCTTCATTTCCCTGTCAAGTTTCAACCGAGGGCTCTTTTGACTATCTTGTTTAATAAAAACACCCTCCTCTCCTACAGGTCTTCGCCCTGCTTTATTTCTTCTTCATAGACCTGGGCACTGCCGTAAATAATATATATTCCTTGGCTTAATATACAATATCATTATAGGGATAACTTTAAACCTCCAAAAATCCTTGTCTTGAAGTACTTCAGTGTCTCAGAAGGTGACAAGTACAGAGCCAGGGGGCAGGAGTGGCTAAGTTGACACATAATCAAATCTAAATGGGTCCCTTATAATACGGAAAACTTGACTCTGCAGGGGAATTCTATGAGCAGGTCACAAAGAAAATGGATCCTATGAGCACCAAGTTCATATCTATCTTCATAAAGGCCTTGGGAGAACCAAACATGTAAAGATACTGATCTCAGAGTTCTAGAACTCTGGGAGAATAACAGTTTGTAATCTCCCTGGTCGGCAGTACTCCTTTACGTCAGCCTAGTCTAACCAGTACAATGGCCTCTGCCATCCACCAGAAAGAGATGTCTCTAGAAAAAGGAATTTTTGTCTGGGACACTGACAGACATGCTGACAGTTCCTAAATTGTTGAATAAGTAATGGCTAACTTCACAATTGCTTGAAGATCTCCAAATATCTTCAGTTTCCAAAATATTGTTTCCACGCTTGGGAGCTCTTTTGTGAAGCAAAGATTTTCACAGTAATGAGAATTGACCAGCACTGTGTTTTCATCCAGGTTTGTAATGGATCCACTAATGGGTTGTGTCAGAACCAAGAACCCGAAGGATCATAACACGTGCTATAAGCAAGGCTGTCACACTGTGTTTGTTATTAGGAAAATTACAGAAAAGCAACCTACAGCAAAAATCAATCAGGAATTAAAAGGATCCCAGGCAACCTGTTTCCCACGCATGTCTTGGAAAGTCAAGATCAGTTTATAGCTAATTGCTTCCAGTACTTAGGTAGCTACAAAGCTATGGCTTCACCCTGACAAACAACTCATTCAAAGCACGGCATGTTCTCAGTTGTGTCAATATTGCCTATGCTTTTGTCCTCACATTAACAGCACAAGACGGAGGAGCAGTAAATTGCCAATCAACACATCAATTGATCATCCCAAGGTTCTCTTGACTCCTTCGCATTGGGTGGCTAATATTTTCTCAGAGGTAAAACACATGGAGTTCCTCCAGGTGCTTCTGTCTTGATGATTGTTCTGACCTGAGCAGTCAGAGCCAGACACTCTCTGGCAGGTCAGGAAGAAGACATGCTTGGGCCTAGAAAACTCTTAAAAGAATGTAAGGACAGTGCATGCAGTAAACCTAGACCCCCTGTTCAGATCTAGCCAATCGGACAGCACATTCTCCATGGTTGTAGGGAGAATGGGAGCTGCCTCTGGCATGAACTCTGGTGCCCCCTGCCGCATTTGATGACTTCCTCTTGGTGGGGAGGCCTGGCAACACACAGAGGAAGGGGAAGCAGGCTATCTGGATGAGATGTGTGGAGAAAGAGGTCCCCTTCTCTCAGAGGTCTAGGGGAGGGGAATAGAATAGAAGAGGGAAGGAGAGTGGGAATGGGAAGATACAAGCCTGGGGATAAAATCAGAATATAATCTAAATAAATTATAATAAATTAAATTTTAAGTTTAAAACATCTGAGAATGTTTTTAAAAAAAAAGAATGCAAGAGATAGATAGACAGATAGTACCCAGGATACATCTAGTTGGTGCTTAAAGCCACCCAGACCTATAGAAATAGGATGCATACATTCATCCTTCACATTCAGAATTGTATGAGGTAAGGAGGAAAGTGACATTATGATATGGAGTTCTGAGAATCTCCATTTTCTACTTATATTTCCTTTATACATCTTAATTCTGTGTTGCATAACAGAGAAAATGTTAGATGTACCACATACAAGATAGTCTAGAAGCTATTTATTATGGTTTGAACACAAAATATCATCCAAAGTCCTACATGTAACATCAGAAAGCCAAAACTAATGGTGCTACTTTGGGATGTTCAGGCAGTGCCAAGTGGTAACACTTGGCTGGAGGATGTGAGTCACTAGACTCAAATTCTTACTCATATATAGGCCCCGCCTCCTCTCTGTCCCCTCTTTCACAGGGGAAAGTTCTGCTGCCATATTCTCCCACCATGCTGATCCTCCACCATGGAGTTAATGTGAAGAAATCACCAGTTCTTTCCTCTTGAATCTTCTCTCAAAGGTATTGATCATAACAACAAAAAATAGGTAATAAACTATATATACACATTTAGTTGTCAATATAATTATCTGGAGGTTCCCAACCAAGTAATTAAGCTGATTTTTAGAAAGATCCCAAATGTGACCAAAAACATTCATGTGAGAGATATACATCACCTTCCAGCATGTCAGCTTATAGTAATAGAAGCTGTCACCTTCGGAAACCCATACCATCTTCCTGGTCTTTGTTATTTAGTTGGCTCAAATTTAGCATCTGTTTCTGAGAGAAGGCATGTAATTTAAATCTATTCATAAACCCATCAGAGGATGAAGATGATACTCGGGACATTGCCAGATAGGATGTTACTCCGGACTTAATAACTGTAATGACAGGAAGAAAAGCTAGCTCAGAATGAAGATCCCATAAAAATTTCAAGCAAGAAATGTAAAGAGATGATTGAAATGTGAAAGGAGGGCATAGTCAGAGACACTACAAAAATATCATTTGGCTCCCATTTACTTATTCCAGAGAACTTTCACAAAATTATACTCCAAGTTTTTCTATTTATTTATTAAGCAATGTCCTTTTTTCTGATTTAAATCGTAATATCTGTTGTTTGTTGTTGTTGTTGTTGTTGTTGTTGTTGTTGTAGGCAAACAAGTATTTTACATAGTACCTAGTATGAAGAAATACAATCTTGGACCAATCATCTGTTTATCTTGAAACTGTTTTCTCATGATGGACACAATAGTTTAGATTACCAAAAAAAAAAAAAAAAAAAAAAAAAATACCAACAAGGAAAATTTGATTCTCTTCAAACTGATAGTGACAAACTCTGCACGTGTTGCACTATTCTACCAAGCAAGATAATAAGTGTTTACAAAAATACCAATATCTTTTAATCCTGGTACCACTTATGAAGGTCTAATCATGGGGATTTAAAGTTTGAGGAGTTAAAGGGACTTGATCAAAATCTCTTGCTGGTCAGTGGTAGATGTATTTTGGCCAGTCATCTCTCCCTTAGTTTTCTGCCCAAAGGTAATAAGTGAAAAAAGGGAAAGATGCATTGGCTCTAGTATCATTTGAGATAATTACCAGGGTATGTCTCTCCAGCAAAACCCACAAAAGTTTTTCAGTTACTTAAGTTAGTAAATTCTATTTTCAGATGAAGCCCATTTGAATTTCTTTTCTGTCAATGTAATAAAAATACATCAAAAATTGGAAAGGAAGTACCTAAAACACTCAATATTTTCTGAAT
The DNA here is from genome assembly GCF_964271855.1 of Acomys minous. Taxonomy (NCBI): domain Eukaryota; kingdom Metazoa; phylum Chordata; class Mammalia; order Rodentia; family Muridae; genus Acomys; species Acomys minous. The sequence goes on along the minus strand of NC_140483.1, from coordinate 180,749,875 downwards.
CTTTAAGATATATTCTATCAAAAATCACATATCCATAGATATGTGAGTTTATTTCTAGGTCTTCAGTTCTATCCCCTGTTTCTTTCTATGTCAGTACTATGCGGTTTTTATTACTGTTGCTCTGCAAGTTCAAGAGTAAAGATACCTTCAGAAGATTTGTTATTGTTTAGGATTGTCTTAGCTACTCATGGTTTTCTGTTTTTCCAAATGAAGTTGAGAATTGTTCTTTCAAGGTCTGTAAAGAACTGTTGGCATTTTACTGGAAATTGTATTGAATCTGTAGATTGCTTTTGGTAAGATGGCCATTTTTACTGTGTTAATCCTACCAATCCATGAGCATGGGAGATCTGTCCATCTTCTGATATCTATTTCAGTTTCTTTCTACAGAGACTTGAAGTTTTTTTAATGCAAGTTTTTCATATGCTTGGTTAAGGTTACAGAAAGAAATTTTATGGTTTTTGCGGCTATTGTGAAAGGTGTTCTTTCCCTAATTTCTTTCTCAGCCTGTTTGTCTTTTGTCTAAAGGACGGCTACCGATTTTGGTGTTGATTTTGTATCCAGCCACTTTGCTGAAGGTGTTTAGCAGCTGCAGGATTCCTTGATAGAATTTTTGGGGTTCCTTATGTATACTACATGATATCTGTGAATAGTGATACTTTGACTTCTTCCTTTCCAATTTGTATCCCTTTGACCTCCTTTAGTTGTCTTATTGCTCTAGCTAGGACTTCAAGTACTATATTGAAGAGATGTGGAGAGAGTGGAAAGCCTTGTCTTGTCCCTGATTTCAGTGGATTTGATTTAAGTTTCTCTCCATTATTTTGATGTGGGGTATAGGCTTGCTATGTTTAGGAATGTGCCTTGTATCCCTGATATCTCCAAGACTTTTTAACATGAATGGGTGTTGTATTTTGTCAAGTGCTCTTTCAGCATCTAAAATGATCATGTAGGTTTTTTTTTCTTTCAGATTGTTTATATGGTGGGTTACATTGATAGATTTCTGCATATTGATCCTCTCATGCATTCCTAGGATGAAGCCTACTTGGTCACGGTGAATATTTTTGATGTGTTCTTGGATTCAGTTTGTGAATATTTTATGAAGTATTTTTGCATCAATGTTCATAAAGGAAGTTGGTCTGAAGTTCTCTTTCTTAGGTCTTTGTGTGGTGTAGGTATCAAGGTGCCTGTGGCCTCATAGAATGAGTTTGGTAATGTTCCTTCTGATTCTATTTTGTGGAATAGTTTGAAGAAACTTGGTATTAGTTCTTCTTTGAAGACCTGGTAGAATTTTGCATCCGACCCTGGGCTTTATTTGATTGTGTGTTTGTTTGTTTGTTTGTTTGGAAACTTTTGATGACTGCTTCTCTTTCTTTAGGAGATATAGGAATATTTCATTTGTTTGCCTGATCTTGATCCAATTTTGGTAATTGGTTACTATCAAGAAAATTGTCCATTTCACTTAGATTTTCAAATTTTATGGGATATAGACTTTTCAAGGAAGATCTAATGATTCTTTGGATTTCCTCAGTGTCTGTCATTATGTCTTCCTTTACATTTCAGATTTGTTGATTTGAATATTTTCCCTCTGTCTTTTAGTTAGTTTGTCTAAGGGTTTGTTTATCTATCTATCTATCTATCTATCTATCTATCTATCTATCATCTCTCATGCCTCTTGTCTTCTTGCCTTCATAACATAACCATCATTGCATAAAGGAAGTTCAGTGTGCATGAAGAAACTATATAGGTATCATTATCAGTAGTCCGTAGGAAGTACCCTGACATTAGTCACACAAGGTTTTAAAAAACTTGGTATTGCTTCATTAGAGCTCTCAGACCTTCCAAGTGAGGGCCCAGACATTATAATTCAGAGACGTGGCCTCCCACTCAGCCTGTCTGAACCCCTAACTCATAGGAATCATGGGACATAATGAATGATCATTATTGTTTTAAGCCACTATTTTGTACAGTAATATATTTTATGTACCTTTCGTAATCAAGGCATATATCCCTGATATAACTATCTTACCTTGCATGACTCTTAGGAAGCAAAAGTATAGAATTGAGTATTCATCATTTGAGGCACTTAAATGGTCTCTTACCTTACCAGCCAACTCTTACTATGTCCTCCTTTGGGCCTCACCCTTTGAAAAAGTTGTTTTGCTTTCCAAGCTAATAGATATATAAATAAATAGATATACAAATCAGACTTACTATGCTGAAATTTTATTCAATAAAATTTTAGCAAAAACTTATATCACCTCACCAAAAATATTTATGATATATATTTGTGATTATATATGTGTATATCTCAAATATATACATAAATATAGTATAGCCTCAAAGTGAAACCACTGCTGCAGTTTTAATTCCTAGATTTAATAACAGAAATATGTGTTGTTTCCATCAACAAAGTTAGCATGCATTGCTTTGCTAATTGATGTAGTAGCAGCATTGAGAAATTTAGTAACAAAATGCATATTTTAAACCTATAAACAATAATCTTAGAGAAGGCAATTACCTTGCTCATCTGGGAAGCTTGACCTCTTGAACTACAGGGAAGTTGGCAGCAGAAACACCCCATGACTACTCTACATGAGACACCACAAATGTGCTTTAGAGGCATCTAATGCAACCAGCAATAAAAGCGTGCCACCAAGCCAATGTTGATTGGCACACTAAGCTTTTATTTTTGTCTACAAACCCAGAGCCTGCTACACAGCATTTTTGGTCAAACAGCTATTTCAGTTCAGGCAAACAACCAATAACCTACCTTTTAAAAATCAAGTGGTTTATTTGCCTGGATTGAGCTATTATTTAAGTAAATAGTCTATTCAAAACCATCCAAAGAACATGAGCATTTTAATTTTATTTTTCCATTGCCTTTCCCACAAACTCTTTTCCCTAAGCGATTTTATTTTCCATGCAACACATATTTATGTAGCATTTGAACAAATGATGGACATACAAAACCAGCCAAGGGCTCACAATCAGGGAGCTTATAGCTTAGCAGGTAACACAGATGAAACAGAACCACCCAAAAAGCACTGGAGCTGACTGTGCAGAATGCAGTTCTAACTCCCCCCATCCTCCTCCACCTCTGCCTCCCAAGGGTTGCCTTGCCAGTCTTTCCATCAGAAAGAGACAGCGGCTTTTGAATCTTTTCACTCTGAGTTTGTTTGTGTGCCTTCCCTTAGCTAATGAGCATTTGCTACCATGATATCAGCACAGAATGGCAAAGCGCTAACACCTGGAGCTCACATTGTCCCATTCTGCCTGCAAACATAATAAGAAGATAGGAAAGATGTTTCCTACAATATTGCCAAGTACAAGTAGCCAAAACATCATGAATGTAACATTCATATAATCTCTGATCGTTTTGTGGTTCTTTCTGTGGTATGTAATTTTTATTTATGCGTAATAATATAAATGTATATGCTAAAAAATACAATAAAATCTTTAGAAAAAAACAGAATAATGGAGGGAGAGAGGGACAGAGATACAGAGATAGAAATACAGACTAAGAAAAACAAACAAGGGTGTGCACTAATTTCTGGAAGGAATTGCAGGAACAGAATTTTATATTGGGTGTTGTAACTTTTAATATCCAAATCACTAACTTTAGAAGAGTTAATGTGATCTGTGGAATAATGAAGTGAAATACCTGCATGTGGTACATATTGTTTAAAAAAAAAACAAATACGTCTACCTTTCACTTGTTAACAAAATGCAGTGTTATAAATATGCAATATTTCCCACCAGCAGCAGCAGCAGCATTTGATCTAATCTCTATAGGATTTAATTATTTTTTATCTTGAATGATAAAATTTTTGTGATTCATTCTTTAAAACTTGTTTAAATAAAAGTCTTCAGCTAAAAAAAAATATAAATAAATAAATAAAATTTTAAAAAGAGACTGTAACTGAGCCTGGGGAAGTTATCTAGAATGGGCACAGGGAAGGTGAAGAGGCTGACAGCCTGTCAAACACCACCCGGATGACTGAGGACACTGTAGACCACCAGGCCCATTCATGCCTCGAATGACTCCAGACAACATCCACCAAGGAGATGGCTATACTTTTGTCCAACTCAATCCAGCCCACACTGCTAACCCTTATCATTATTAACAAATGCTACTGTTTTAATCCAGTAAGTTGTGATGTGATGGTCCTCAGCAACAAATAACAAATGTGATCATAAAAGAAGGAATAAAAAGAAAACATGCCTTCAAAAATCTATTTGCTGGGCCAGGCATTCAGGCATAGGTCTCTAAGTATTTTGGAGGCTTAAGCCAAAGGGCCATAGTTCACTGTATAACGAGACCCTACAAGCTGAGGAGCGCTGAACAAAGAGGAAGTAAATGACGAGACAAAGGCATTGAGGAAACTTAAATTTTAAGTTAAAGATGAACAAATAATATAATGACCAGATTTTAATCAGTGCCAAGATTCTTCACAGATATCTAAGGTGACCGTTCATGACTCTGTCCCCATGAGGCCAATGGAATATGGTAGAAATGACAGAGTGGAACCTTGAACTTGATAAAAAGCATTGCAACCTCTACTACAGTTTCTCACTTCACTCGAGCCATGATGTCATAAGGTCACCATAGTAACCCTCCAGAGAAGCTCAAGTACACAGCTCAGGCCTCCCATCCACACGGCTCCATCCAGCAGTCATGGAGCAGTTTCAAAACAACATCTTCAGAAAAGGAACTTACAGCTGGCCCACCCTGTAAATGACTAGCCCTACACAACCCCTGAGGCCAACCTAGCAAAAGACCCTGGGCCAGAACCACTCAACCAAGCCACAGACTCTTGGTTTTGTTTTATTCTTGTTTTGAAATGGGTTCTCATTATGTGGCCAAAGATAGCCTGAGACTCTCTATGTAGATCAGCTTGTCCACCAACTTTCTAAGATCTGTGTGACTTTGTCTCCTACATGCCCCACAATTCAATTGTTGACTCACAAAGTTTATGAGAGCTAGTAATAAGACTTGCTGTTATAAACCACTAACTTGAGGTGCAATGTATTACTAAACCAAGTATCTAATTTGAAAACTGGGGCATTTTTAACTTAGAAGTCCTGAGGATTATATATAGCACAACCCAGGTCCCAGGGTAGCATACCCACAAAGTTCTGGGATCTCCCACATCAAACAAAGGTCCCCAGGCTAGCCCACAGGGCTACTCCTCAGCAGAGTTTGCCCTCTACCAAGTTATTCTAGTCTGTGTCAAGTTGAGGAAAACTAAGGAACACACATTGCTTTCTAGGAACTCCTGAAGGAAAGCTGATGTTCTTGTTAATTCAACAAACAGAATATGGTTGAGTAAATTATTTTTAATATAATTTTATTCTAAAAGGACAATGTCTTTTTGCTTGTAAATAATTGAGTGACCAGCAACAGATTGGAAAAGATAGCACAAAGCTGCAAGTGTGAATACCGCTATCATGCCATCATAGTAAGTAACTCTGTCTCTCCTGATGCTCAGTTGCTCCATGTCTTAGAAAAAAATGCATATTGGGAAATTCTCTAAGGACAACAAAATCCCTATAACAATGATAATCATACTGAAGTGATAAAGTCTTTTAGATCCCCTAGATAAAAAAAAAAGTCAAGTAGGTGAATTTCTGACTGAGGCAGAGCAGTGCCTCCTGAGATGGAGTGGGCTTCCAATGTCTGCCTAAGCCCCAGGGTTTTCTTTGGGCTTTCTGGTATGTGACTCCTAGCACTTAAATTCCAGCCTGGGCATTAGCTCTCTGTTTTTAGCTTTCCTGTTATGCTAGACCATGGGGTGCACATCAATTAGTCAGCATGCACCCCAGCTAAAGCAAAATAGTAATGGAGAAGAAACCTCTTATCCAGAACCACCAGTCAGAAAAGGAAAGCTATAATATTTGGGGGTGAGGGGGGAGAGATTTGAGACAGGGTTTCTCTGTGTTAGCCTTGGCTATCCTGGACTTGCTTTGTAGATCAGGCTGGCCCCGAACTGACAGCGATTTGCCTGCTTCTGCCTCCCAAGTGCTGGGATTGCAGGCATGCGCCACCACACCTGGCTAAATTTTATTTTTTTTTAATTCAAACTAACATAGAAATATCCATCATTGTCTAATCGTGTGTAATTTTTTAAGTGGGATAAAAATGGAGTAATCATTAGCAAAGGCTCTTCCTTCTCCTCTTTCCTCAAAATCCTTTACTTATACCTTTGCCTCACAACTAATTTGGCTGGTTTTTTTTTTCAATTTTCCATCTTTAAATATTTCCATATATCTCAATTTTCATGGAAATAGCTATGTTAATTCAACGTTTATATTTCATTGCTTTTCAAAATCATAAAAATAATTATCTATACCCTATGAGCATATACAGGGGAGGAGTCACAGTCATAGGGGAGGGGAATAAGGGGAAAATGGGAGGGAGGGAGGAATAGGAGGATACAAGGGATGGGATAACAATTTAGATGTAATATGAATAAATTAATAAAATATGTTAAACAGACAAAAAAGAAAAAAATAATAATTATCTAAGTTCTGAATATGCTCAGCTGGCATACACAGATTTGGAAACTACTCAGGGAAGCTAATTGGAACAGAGTGTGCCACCTTATAGGAAGTAGCCCAATAGCCATACGAGGAAGCACCCACTTGCTCTGAACTGAGGATTCGGTCTGCATGTTTTCTAGAAGTAACAGGTACCATAACTTACTAGATTAACAGAGCCTCGAGCTGGGCTTGGTGCTTGTGCCTGCAAAGCCAGCTGTTGGGAGGCTGAGGCAGGAACACTGTTAAGTAGGGAGTTACAAGTGAGCCTTGGATACAAAGTAAGAGCCTGTCAGAGAGCAGGGGGGCAGCAGTGGGGGGGAAGATGGAGGGAGGAAGGGAGGGAGGGAGGAAGAGAGGGAGAGAGAGAGGAATGAGGGGAGGGAGTGATATCTACACCATAGTGCTATATCTACCATGACCTTTAAAGTATGAAATACTTGAGGTTAGTTGCCCTCATTCTCCATCTAGCTATGTATCTTTAGGAAGGAGAAATAGCTCTACGCTCTAACTTCATTGTTAAAATAATGAGGATAATCAGTAATCATAAATAATGACTGAAAACTTGTTCTTGAGTTGCTGCCTGTGCCTGCCATTGAGCAGATGTACAACTTGAGAGAGTTGTTTAATCTCACTCTCCAGCCCAGTTTCCCTTATAAAATGGCACTAATAATCGTACCTCCTTTCCGGGGTTGTTTTTCAAGTTTAATGAGATAACATATGTGAAATAATTAAGCCCAGCAATTGGCAATTTGCAGACACTAAATAAATAGTAGTTGCTATCACTTCTACTAGAGTTGAGAAAATTAAATCAGGCTTAGACATAAAGTAGCTCATAAAGTTTCCAGATAGAGAAGGCTCTGAGTAACTGGTGGGTATTGTTAAGACTGTTAAGTGTTAATTTGGTCAGACGTGAGAAGTAGCTATTATCATCATTCTTTTCATGGACGATGCATCACAGAAGCCGACTAACTAATCAAGGATGCAAATTCAGCCCTAGAAATAACCTACATTTAGAATCTGACACTATTTTATATTATACCCCATCTACAGAATTCACAGCCCACCCACCCCACCCCCCAAAATTCTTCTGCTTAACAATTGTAAGACATTTCATCCTGAAAGTTATATAAGACAGAATTTGGCTCTGAAGAAGTGTTGGAGTCATGGATATATTTTAATGTCCAGTAAAATCCTACTTTTTAAAAAATGTAGGCCCATTGTAGCACATATTACATGCATGTCATGCCATTGTCACCTGAAATGGAGGTCACAGGGTCTCTGCAAGCCAATATGCAAAGTCCTCTCCTAAGTTTCTTTCTAAAATACACAGTTCTGTAAGATGATTAATGAACATTTGATTCAATTACTTTTGAAAACAGCATCATAAGACAGCATCTACATCTTATCACTTAACTTATAACAGCTTTGCGCCTGGACTTAAACAGCACCACACAGAAAAAGAAAAAACAAAGACAATCCCAACTAAACATTTCCTCTGGGGTAATCAAAGGCTTTTTAGGGGTCCAAGATATTTTAGACAATGATAGCTCTTTGGCTTTGACTTTCAACAATAGCCCTTTTAAAAAGGAAAGGAGTCTAAAATTGTCTCTGTAATTTTCTGGCCAGAGCTTAGAATACTCACTCACACACAAACTGTTCACCTAGCCGCTGTTTGCTGAGTCTAAGATTGATCCATCCGTCCAGCTTGTCTTCCTACCATTTCTCATAAAGTGCTTACGTTAAGATTAGCCAATAGACACGTGTACCGAAATCTATCAGGCCCTGAAAGGAAAATATGTAATCAAGGACCACCTCCCTTTCCACTGTGAAAACTCTCTGCGGCAATTGACAAAATTGTTGCTTTTAAGTTTGCTTTGCAAAGAAGGATTTGGTGACTCCTAACCCTCCAGGGTTGCTCTCTGACCCATCACTTTTCTTCGCCATCTGGCATGTTTACTTGAAGCAAACGCTGTGGGTCAGAGGGCAGAGCTGACATGTGGAGGGACGGCTTTGTCATAAAAGCTCTAAAGAATGAGTGGGGGCTTCAGAATATTGTACTGTGCATTTTGTTCAGCCACTGTGCACAATGAGGTAAGGTTAGTCATGTTGCTAAACATGAAATCGGTCAGCTACCAGGTAGCCCAGCAGACAGATAAAATGCAAGATTCCTAAATTCAAAATCTGAGTGCTATTTCCTTTTCCACTTCTAGGAGATACTTTTAATGCTTTGCTGGGCACATTGCAACAATATGTTACACTAGACACAGGGGGAAAGTGGCTTATAGGCTAAATTAACCAGATTGATTATTCAGGAAGTGTTGATCGCCCAATAATCCCCAAGCAACAAAATTAAAGATAGATGGGATAGAGTAAGGAACTAAAGATCAGAAAATCAATGTTTTCATATCCCAGGCCTATGCTGTAATGAGATAATGGTGATGAATTTCATTTCTTAATAACTAAAGCTTTAAAAAAAACTCAGAAGTGAGCCGTGACTTCAAATACAAACTTTGGATGAGGAGACATGTGTATAAGGTCCCCAGCCCTTTTGTTTATCCTAAGAATAGGGTTACAGTAGATAAAGCTGAGAAATATTCAGTACATAAACCCCTTGTCAAAGCCCCTACATTTCATTTGTAAAGAACGACTGTTTTACTTACTTTTCTTGTTGCTGTGATGAAATACCCTGAGAAAAGCACCATCAGGGAGGAGAGATTTGCGTGGACTCATGATTTAAGAGAATATGACCCATCACAGCAAGGAACACATGAACAGCAGTGAACATTGGCAGCTCTCAGTCATGGCATGCATGGGAGACTGCTTGCTCACGTGTTAACATATCTGGAAATAAACTGAGCAGAAGTGTGGGACAGTGATAAACCTCAGTGTAGATCCCTTCCAGCCCACTGCCTCACTCTATGCTCCATGCCCCGAAGGTTCTACAACCTCCCAAAACCACTAGCTGGAAACCAAGTGCTCAAACGAACCATACTGTATGGGACATTTTCCGCTTAAACTATGACATCTCCTGGCTTCTTTGAAGGGGTTTGCTCAAATTCTAAAGATATTTTAAATGTTTCTCTTTTTTCTGGTCTTGGATTCATTCAGAATGTTTCCTTGTTGCAGTAAAAGCCATTTTATTGTACAAGAAAGGGAGATGGGAGAGTTGCCACTCTGCTAATGTCCCTGTCTTTTTCCTCACTTCAAATGCCTGTCCCTTATCTTTGAACATCTCAGGAAAAGGAAAAAAAAAAGTCCTGGAATAAAAATTCAGAAAAGCTTTGTGTTTATATCAATTCGTAATATAAAGGAGAAAAATCACCACGAGTCCTGAGATGAGACTGATTAAAGAAAAGTTAGTCAGCAAAAGAAAATGAAAAGGGAATTTTTCCTCCCAGGAAAAAAAAAAAAGTAATAAAACAAAGGGGAAAAGATTAAAGGAGACCTCCCTCTTCCAGCCGATTGTCAGGGGGTTAGTTCCTCACATTGTGAATAAGCTTTGATCCTGGAATCTCTGCATTTTCCGTCTTTGCCAAGTTGGTAAAAGGGGTGTCCCTTGTGGAAATTTTTCTCATATGGAGCTTTTCAGAAAAAGAAACCTCATCTATCAAGATTTCTATCCCTTGCAACATTTCTCTTGAAAAATTCATAGCGTGGAGCATAGTCATTCTCATTAGAACTCCAGGTTCTCTGTAAAGGGCAGCTATTTGCCCAAGTTTGTCCTTGCCAGTTTAGAATTGATCAAACTATAGATAATTTATAGGCAGGCATGGAGATCATACTAATGTGTCCACTTACAAGCAAAGGTGGAATTCCCAGGATTCTTTTGAAGAAAAAAAGTCTTCTAGTGAAATTTCCCCATTCATATTTAATAACTAGTTCATGCAAGAAAGAGCTAGAAGAAGGGAGCTTTGGAAACAGAGCAGGAATCTGACCAGAGCGGGTGGCCCTGGACAGAGACCTCAATTGCTTTGATTCCCAGTTTCATTTTTATAAAGTGAAGATTCTATGGCTCAGTTTTCAGGATTGTCAGGAAAATAAACTTGAGATAATATGGTTCAAAACATCCAGCACAGGGCACTCAGTAAATGCTGCTTTTATTACAATTCAGTTTTCTAAAAGAACCTATTTCAAATGATGACCAAACTCAAGTTTCTCCACTGAAAAAAAAATATGATTTTCATCAATAAAGAAATTCACAAGCCCACAACTTATCCTTATCTGACAGACTATAATGTAGTCTGATGCTCTGTTGAGCAACTTCTCCTTGCTCTCAAATTCTGTTGGCAGAACTTTCCCTAGCCCACATGTAAGATTTTCCATTTATTCTTCTTCCTTGGCTAGTAATTCTCCTTCTTTCATAGTGAAAGCAGAGGCCGGGGCAGAGAAGAGCAGTGGGACAGAGAACTCTAAGGTAGAGTTAGAAAGCAATGTCTCCAATGTCTTACTAACAGAAATGAGGTTTGCTGTAGAAAAAGAAAAATAGGCAGTGAAAATCCAAGGCACAAACTTGATCCCAGGATGTATAAATTAATATTAAGAAGCTGCTGTTTTATAAAGCGGAACTTTTGTTGGCGAACGATAACAGATGAATAGAAAAACATCCCTCCTATCTTTAAAAACCATAACATCTTCACATGAGTTTCCTACAACCTGTGTAAGACCTCTGAGGGGACAAGGTGTCTTTCTGGAAGGTGATGGGAGCACTTAAGAACAGGGACCTATGAGGAAGTTTTGGGCCATTTGGGGTCTGTCCTCAAATGGAACTCTGAGAAACTGTTCTCCTTAGTCTCTCACTCCCCAGCCATGAAGTAAGCACCTACCTGCTCCACCTCCCACTGCAATGTGCTGCCTGCAACGGCCACCAAAGCAACAACATCAACCAGGGATGGACTGAAACTGTGAGATGAAACAATATTTTTCTCTTTTTATGTTGATTATCACAGACATTTGTTATAGTAATGGAAAGTACCAGCCTGCTTACCAGCCAGTCTTCATTTCAGAAAGTGGGGAAATTGCACCTACCTTGTAGCATTCTATAATAATGAGACGTGTGTATGTGTGTGTGTGTGTGTGTGTGTGTGTGTGTGTGTGTGTGCGCGCGCGCGCGCGCGCGCGCACGCATATGGGTGTGGGTGTGTGTGTGTGTACGTCTGTGGGGAGAAAGAGAGAGAGAGAGAGACAGACAGACAGACAGACAGAGAGAGAGATTGAGAGAAGGGAGTGATGCTTGGGTCTAAGAACTGTGATACAGGAATAATTGGGATGATAAACACAGTGTATCAAAATCACCTGATGAAGCAAAGTCACATTAACTCTCTAACCCTAGTCTGTGGCTTGTTTTCTTCTTCTTTTCCCAAAGCTATTTCTTGGTGTTTCTGTTCAGACTAATTAATTTAAATGTAACAGCTACACTTGAAAAAGGTACAACTGTATCCTGAGTTATAATTGAAGTTACTGAGGAAGAGAATTGTGATAAAACTCTCCCAAGGCTTTGTAAATTCAAAGACACCAGAAACTAGAAAAGTTACCTGGGACTGTTTTTTTTAAATGTCACAGAAGGTGGGTGAATGTAATGAAGGACACTTCCTATGTTACAAGTGTGAGTCACAGGAACATATCACAGTCAGACAGGTGCGTTGGCAATACGGAGGTAAGAGGAGGAAGTGACTCAGGTAAAATGTTGAATTATTTGTTTCATTAAACTGAATTTACCCTCTTTCCAAAAAGTCTACTTGTCATACCCACACACCCAAAAAAAAAAAAATGGCACTGTGAGGATAGCTATGAATTCAGTTTCTGTCCACATAGGTGGATCTCCATCAACAAGAAGGAAGAGATGGCTGAGGCAATAAACACCAGTTAACCTCCTTACACACACAACCATATATGTGTCCTTAACATAAGGAAAAGCAAACAAAAGAACAGGGTAAATGGAAATGATCATTGCTACGTGAAAAAGGATGCCTGAGGGGTGGGCAAGGTGCCTACCCAGACCCAAGCAGAAGGAAATCAGAATAGCTCAGTGTATAGTGAGGTTCCCTCACTTTTCATTTTATCTGAGTTTCCCCACAATGTATTTGCTTTCAAATATGTTCCTTACTATCAAATGCCCTGATTTCCTCAGTTGTAATAGTGCCAGATACACAAAATTGCTACAAGTTTAAATAAATGTATACATAGGTATAAATAAATAGGTGGTGGGTAGATAGATGATGGTGATGATGAAGAAGATAAAGACAGACTGGTGATGATAGATGATAGATACGTAGACAGACAGACAGACAGACAGACAGACAGACAGATAAGATACTTTACCATGGAGTCTGGCGTTTCACTTTTGCTCAATAAATATCAAAGATTACAAGCTAGAGTTTAGAATTTCCTCTCTAAAGAAAAAAGGTCAAAGTGCCCATGAGGCTGAGTAAAACCATGATTTAGACAGTGTTATTGCTCAGTTTAAGCTTCATGAGAACAGAAAAGCAATTACTATTTAATATTATTACTAGTTGTGTTAGTTACCATCTTTGGTATGATGACAGAATACCTGACTAAAGCAACTAGAGGGAGGAAGGACTTGCCTGAGCATACAGCTGTGAGTGCAGGGGAGGGGGAGGGAGCATGTTCATGTCAGCTTGGATACAGAGGGAGAAATGGAGTTAGAGTAGGGCTAGGCAATTTCAACCTAGACAAACATGCCAGCAATCTACCTACTCCAGGAAGGGCCCCACTTCCTAAGTGTTCCACAACATCCCAAAACATACCGCCAGCTGGGTAGCATGAGACAATGAGACATTTCACATTCAATCCAAAACAAAAAACAAAAGCAAAGAAACAAACAAAACCCAGTAATTTGTCAATGTAATGGTACAACGTACATACACATCAGGCTTAAAAATTATCTCTCTTGTATTTAGTAGAGCAAAATATATTGTTTTCACATTAATTCACTGTTTCTATATTTCAAATTTTCCTACAATGTGTAAATATTATTATTAAAAGAAAAATGAAGGAAATAAATGTGAGATAGCCTGAGATCAATAAATATCTATTGATCATTTTCTCTCTTGCAGGTACTAGGCTAAATGTTAGTCAGTTCAATAGAACTCTCTTCCTGGTACTAGTCGTAAGTGCTTATGGGAAAGGCATCTAGCACTAATATAAAAAAGAAGAGGCTATTGACATTTTTTCATAATTATGAAGGTTTTCTATACTCTCTCATTCTTGAAGTGCTGTTATAAGTATCAGCATGTCCCACATTTTTTAAGAATGGATATTTATTTCAAAGACAGATTTATATATAAGCATTCACAGACACTGGGTATCTACAGTAATTGAGGGGTTTATGAACCCTTTGGCTGAAACCAGTTCTTACAAAGGACAGCCAAACAATATTGTCAATGTCCCATTTTGTAGGGGAAGATGCTGAGGCCCAGAGAGTGGGGAAAGTTTTAACATCAAGCCTCCCCTACCCCCACCTGGTATCTGTCAAAGCATATTTCCATTTCAACAAATGATCAGACATGTATCTGTTTCCCTAAGCAGGGTACACCTATAAAACCATGCAGGCTGTTTGGTAGACCACAAGGTTTTTAACAGCATCCCATATTTCTGTTTTGAGTCTCTTGCCGCTTGGGTAAACATTGTACTTCTCATTGGATATACTGTAAGTCATTAAAGTCAGTAAATAGCAGAAATGAATAAAACAGCAACTTAGATATTTTTAACACCTCGGAGTTAAAACCACTTTGCAGTGGGGAAGAAGAACAGATGCCCGCTTCTAAATGTGAGAGCCACCAACTGGGAATTTGCTAGTTGTAACTGCTGCCATCTGTTTTCCACTGTTCTTTTTACCTGCCTTTCTCAGATTTAGTATTTGAATTCTGGGCCGAGGTTTCTTAGTATGGGTAGGGAGGAGTGGGAGGGACTCCAATTTGAAAATTTCCCAGGTCTCCCTCCTGCCTTAAATCAAAGGTAACATCTCACAGAGGAAGAAAAATCATGAGAGCCATTATTCACCCACTGCCTTTTATTCTTCCACGCATTCTTTGTATTACTATCTCTACGTATGCATTTCTTCTACTTAATCAACTTCCTGCTTTTCCTAAGGGCTTCACAGAGATGCCTCTCTGATGCCAATTAGAGCTCTGCTGTGTGAATTAGTTTCTTCCCTGACTGAATAAATAATTTTAGGCAAGCCATATATACATTCAGAACTTACTTTATCAGCACTCAACTTGTATTTGGCACTACTGTGTGGGCTTTCTTCCTTTAGAACCAACGCTGGGGGAGATGCTTCTTGTACCAAAGGGAAGCATATAAAGTACACAGGTTAATAGGACCATGAAGGCCAATGAGAGCCTGTTCTAATTCAGCCTTGTGCCTTCAAGTAGAATTGCTCTAACTATACAAGAAAGAAGAAATCTGCCCTTTTCTTTCAGGAACATCTGTAGGGGAGATTTCCCCACGTTTGATTGTAATTCGGTGTGGCATATGTACATGTGCATATAACTTCCGGATAAAGGCCAACAATGAACTCCAATAATCATCCGACCTGCAAATGAGCCTGCTTTCTTCAATCAGCATATTAAAAGCAGGCTTCTCACTTTTACAGAAGAAAAGGTTCAAAGAAGTTCTTTGCTTCAGTCAGAGTAAGGCAGCCAGTTAGTGACACAAGACTAAATGCCAACTCCACTGCCTTGGAGCCAAAGCAAAAAAAAAAAAAGGAACGCTTCAGAAGGCAGAGCTGTGAAACTTCAGCTTCATTTGTGCCTCTGAGGCTGGAATCATGTAAGAAATAGAGAAAGAAAGCGAAGTTCTCAATATGGCCAACCAAACTGCTGTGTCACAAGTAAAACACCAAACAAAACAAGCAATGTAACCCCTGTCATGTTATACCACAGAGAGTCCTACTTAAGAAGGCTTTATAAAGAGCTAAATACAGATATCAACATGGCCTGAGATAATTTCAAAGTAGTTACTGAGTACCTCAAAACAGCTGTAGAAAACTGAAGATTATCAACAAAGCTAAATTTGGTTACAGATCTTACAGATTGAGATAATTTTTTAGGACTATCAAATCTGACCCCCTAGTTCCAAACCTAGACCAGTAAAGCATGTGTGTGCATCTACAGGGTACAGACAGCTGTGCTCAGGTTTAGATGAGAGACTAGGTCAGTCTGGGTACCAGGAACTCATCACGTCACAGTTCTTCTACCGTGTCCTATTTGGCACCATTGTGTCTGAGCTACCTCAAAACTAGGATATCAAGTCAAACTATCACAAATCAGATATCCCCTGAAACTAACCCTGACTAATAATTTTAATGATGCAAGCAGTTTCAAGAGGACAGCAGACAAACGGTAGTCCCCTCAGACTACTTCTCCCTCACTGTGGGTGAGCTCTGTCCAGAGCAACAGCCAAGGCCTGGAAGAGATGTTTCCCAGACACCAGACATCTCAGGAAAGGTCTGAGTTCTGACACACCTGTATTTCATACCCTAGGTAACAGGAGAACAAAAGACAACCACTGTGCCAATCACTTATTTCCATGAATAAAGCTTCAGTATCTTTGGTTTTGTTCCCCATACAAAACAGAGTTGGATACTATAACAAAAAAGCATGATCTAGTTACTTAAAGCCTATTCCATACTCTGAGAAAATGGTCAGCTTCTTTCCTGCAATATTATATATCCTAGGTGATATTCTCCAGAGAATCGAGTCTCATTTTCTAGGCTCTATTTACTATAGATAATCCTTGGCTAAGGACAGCCTACTTAGGGCTAAGTACAGATCACATTTTTCCTCCTAGCAAATATCATTATGCCGCAGATTAGCCTAAACCATGCCCCCTTTTTCCCTTGGGATCATCTGTTACCCCAGTAAAAGGAGCAAATGGATTTCATGGCAGATGCTACTGCCCCTCCCAGTGCCGAAATGTCAATCAGACATGGCTGGAAGGGAAAGATGAACACAAGGGGACACATCACACACAACAGTGACCTGGAGCGAATGTCACGCCACGGACGTGTACTAGAGACACAGGAACAGAGAAGGATCATAAGCACAGCTGGAGAAGGGAACTATGATAATAAAGGATGAGTGAGGGAAGGAAAAATTAAAATGTGAAGATAGGAGCAAAGAAGGGAGCTGCACACAGAACCCAATGAGTCCTTCAGATATACACATAACACACACAGAGTGTGTGTGTGTGTGTGTGTGTGTGTGTGTGTGTGTGTGTGTGTGTGTGTGTAAATAGTAAGATGGATTCATAGATAGGTGATGATAGATGATAGATAGATAGA
Organism: Acomys minous; assembly: GCF_964271855.1. Taxonomy (NCBI): domain Eukaryota; kingdom Metazoa; phylum Chordata; class Mammalia; order Rodentia; family Muridae; genus Acomys; species Acomys minous. The sequence goes on along the minus strand of NC_140483.1, from coordinate 180,733,035 downwards.
TAGATAGATAGATAGATAGATAGATAGATAATTAGATAGATTTGTATACATATTGTGATATAAAATTATACATATTCAAGAAATTCATTGAATCAGAAGGAAAAGGCTACTAGAAATCTAATTTCAGAACTTGAAACACTAGAACTCTAAAGGTTGTCAAGAATGACCAATAGGGCCTAAATAAAAGAGACTCTAGGACAGATTTCAAAGTGTAAATACGGAGAAAAGTTTCCTGAGGGTAAACTTAGTTCTAGGAGATCTCTTTCTGTCTGTTTCTTCCTTCTTTTCCTAAAGAACTTTTGTCATGCGCTCACTCTCAATTACTGCGTGACTCCAGTGGACACTGATAGATCTTAGAGGTTAAACATTACAAACAAATTTGCCTCATGATGGGAGGAATGTCAAGAAAGAAAATTAATTAAAAGAGAAAACAATGTCCCTCAGTAACCAAAGCCCTCAGCTGCACTTAAATCAAGCTCTTCCCATCCTAAAATGTCAAATTTATCTCTTTCGACTCACTCAATTTTTTTTTAAAAGTCATGACTTGACATAAATTAATAACAAACTTTCTGTGAAAAGTAAATCTTTACTCTTTTAGTAAAGTGTTTCTGTCACAAGTTTGATATCACAGAGCATAGTTGCACTTGTTTATTTATAAAATAAAGCCCAGATAAATACATAAATTGTAAAGATTTTTAAAATCCAGTGGTTATGCTCAGGCCTACTTTATGTTCTGATGTTTAAATTACTCAAAAGTATTTTGAATACCAGGTACCCAAAACTACAAATCTCAGTCAACAAAGTAAACATACGAGGACACAGACTGCGTTATGTGAGAACTGATAAGTCTCTTTCTAAAAACCAAAGTCTCTCTTTGGGCAAAATGTTCCAAGCCTCTGCCCTCCTCTCTGTCCATGGTCACTTCATGCCAGGGAGAGGGAAAGGAGGAAGTGGGGAACAGGCAATAAGAATAAGAAGACTGTGAAGAGGAAGAAGAGGCCAGGGGCAAGAGAAAAAGGTGAGGACACTACACAGGTACCCCTCCTATCCCCTCCTTCCATGATGATTTGTCTTGGAACAGAGCTACCAACTCAAAGAGTGTGTTAGTAAATGTCCTCTCAGCCTATATTGCAATGATAAACAGGTAAAGGCAAGAGAAGCATCAATCTCTCTTGTGATGTTATAGCAGCCACCTCAGTAGGCATCAACATATCCTATGTAGAGAGGAAAACAGTTAGCTAACAAAAGAAAATTCTAGCATGGTATTCCATGCCTGGTGCAACTCCAGCAAAGCTTCATGGGCTAAGGTAAAGGTATCCATTATCTGCTCAATGCCACGTGGGATGTCAAGAGGCAAAGGACAACATCAGAGGCAGTGCCATTTCCCTGTGTTTTACATGGTGACAGAGAAACACAGATGGTCTCCTGACAGACTCTCCTTGCACTTACAAGAAGTAAGTTTCTAATCTTTCTTACTTAAATAATTTCTGGAGAAGGGACCTAAGAACTTTTTTTAAATGTAGTTTTTTTCCTCTTTCCTAAGGTGAACTAAAGCAAATTCTTATTTGCTGTTTTAAAAAGTAGTTTAGAAACTTGAACAAAGTCATAGAAATGCAGGGCCTCCAGATATATCATTTAGGACCTAAGAAATGCTATCTTTGGCATAAATATTACAGGTCTGTCATTTCTTGCCTTGGCAGCAAGATTTTCTGTAGGTGGCAAGAAGTTGTTCTTGTTCGCTGACTTGGAAGGTCTTTGTTTTAATCTCCAAAGTAGAAGAGTCTTATATAACCCCCAAATACCAAAATACATTGATAGAGATCTTTATATCACACACAGAAAAATCAATATCTGATAAATTGATTTAGTTATAGGAAAATATCACATCAGTTAAACAAAACATCTCTGTTATGTGACAAAAACATTTTCCTGGCTTTGTTGTCTTATTTGGGGGGGGGGGGGATATTTTGTGTATGTTCCCTCACATGGTCCTTTTATGGAGAAGCAATCAGCATAAGTTTGTAGACCTGGTCAACTACAGTACCCTGATAAATAAATTTCTACAAGGAAATTCCAAGATCTTAAAGCAAGTTGGCAGGAAGATACTGAGGGATCCTTAGTATCCTACCTTCAAGTATTTCTTAAAGCACTGCTTGTTGCCAGTCAGGTGACTGCTTCATTTCCAAGACCAAATGTGTATCTAATTATCAATACCACCCAACTGTGTCTGTCTCTTTGCTTTTTGTCATAGGTAGTTAATTATTTTTCACATTCATTAAATATTGTGTTCTCCCTCTATGCCAGGCATTGTACTAAATATTGAGGGGGGGGAGGGGTTCACAAGACACGATGCAGGTAGCTGTCCTTATTGTGGACTAATTCCTCATGACCCTATTTGGTTGAAACAAGTGCTGTCAATTCTTGTTTGTTTACAGTATGGCCTGTTCCATCTTCATAGTTTTCTAAAGCAGTCCTTTCCTATACCTTACGTAATTAACATAGAAATGACAAAAGATCATAAATATTTTTGCAATGAAAAGTTCATCAAAATAGGTATCTAATTATCTCAAAGTCTAAAATTTGGGGAGACAGTCTACAAGGACTAAATTCCCAAAGTTAGGTGAGCTAAGATCTGCAGACTCCCAGCATCTGAACGGAAATACACAACAGCATTCATCCCTGCATTGATTCGGTCCTCTTTATGGGATTATTTTTCCCTATCTTTAATTTTCCTTCAAAGAAGTAAACTTCTCAATTGCATTTTCAGACCTACTATGTGTTGGTTAACCCTATCCCTACCCAGCTCTTCCTCTTTCCCGTCTCCCCTTGCTAACCCCCTTCCCAAATCCCCCACTCACTTTCATACTGAATGTACCCACTGCCTGCCTTACCCCCATCCGTAAAGCTTTATTTCCACACCTCCCCAAGGCACCTTTCCAGTTTCCTAGCATCTACTCACAAAGTCCCTGAGAGTTCTAGAGAGAGTAAGCTTACTACATCCAAATTTTACCGCCTGTAAATAATACCATCGTGTGACGAATCCATCAAGGACTTAATCCTCTTACTCGTTTATAACCCTTATGATCGAATCATCTCTGGAAACACAATTAGAGGCACACCCAGAGTGGGTCTTATTAGTACCCTGGGCATCCCTCAATCCAGACAAATTGACAATGAAGACTAACCATTACAGAGAATCCTCCCCCCAGTACATGAATCTAGTCACTGAGCCCAAGCACTTTTTCCCCCTTTTTATAATATTTTTGTTTTTTACATATACATTTATATTATTACACATATATAAAATAAACTACATACACCAAGATGAACCACAAAACAAACAAGAATTATATTAACATTACATTCATAGTGTTTTGACTATTTGGAAACCTTGAAGAAAACATTTTCCTATATTGGGTGATTCTAAAACTCTGAATGTAAATCAATATCTATCATATTTCATCTCTATTAACGTAAAACATATAAGACAGGTTAACTTCTGCCAACAGCCAGCCTACCTCAAAGAGGATGATGAACATCAAAGAACCTACTTATGGAGATGGCTTCAAATGTGGCAAACCAGACACTGGGCAAAATGTCCTCATTTAGGGCACCGACAGAATTCTGCCTAGAAATAGACAAGCTTGGATGCAGCCAGAGTCAATGGCCAAACTCCACCAAGACAGTGTAAGTAAGTCTTTCCTGCCTCACAAATATGTCTACCAGAAGGCTGAAGATGGTGCTCCAATGTTATAGGGATCTTTGGGTGACTGTTCAGCCAACAAACCATCTCTGTCATTTTTTTCAATTTGGAAGCTGCAAACCTGCACTTCCTGCCTACTCAGGTAATTAATTTTATTTGTTCTCAGGTCTCTGATGGGGTTGAACACCAAATAGTTTGTTTTTACAATTAAGCTTAGTTGTTTAGGGGTTAAGATGTTTTTAGGTCTAGCCCAAGCACTTTAGCAGAAGACCCTGTAATTGTTACTAAGACAAAAATCTCAATACAGAATCTGGAAAAGAGCAAAGAGTCTTAGATATTGGGTTGTTTTGATAAGGTCATTGTAACACTGTCCCAGTAAGCTCTCTGTCTCTTGAGGAAACCTGAAAGTTGGTTCATATCATTCTGGGACCCCTGGACCATGGGTCAACAGGGCTTCTTCTAATTATGTTTCTTATATAAACAGCAAACATAGGAAGCTAGAGAGGGTAGGGTAGGGGCCTAGATGTTCCACCCATTCACCTGACTTTCAAAAATGACCAGGCTCCTTAAGCAATCCCAAGTGGCTTCCAAGTTAAATGAATTCCAACAAGACAATCACATCTAAATGTTCACAATTTTTCATCCCTTTGACTTCTACCTGTTAGCGTCTTCTTTCGCTTTTGTGAGACAAGTGCATTGTTGATGAAAACACTCCATAAAAATGTATAGGGACATGGGGTCCTTCCTGCTCAAACTATGGCACCAGCCAAGGAAAATATAGGCAGTAAACTTTGAACCCCAACCCAGACCTAGTGGATGGACAGGACATTCTCCACCATTGAGTGGTGAGTGAGATCTGACTTTCATACAAACTCTGGGGCCCCATTTCTGACCACGTTCCCTTGATGGGGAGGCCTGGTGGCACTCAGAGGAAGGATAGCAGGCTACCAAGAAGAGACTTGATACCCTATGAGCATATACAGGGGGAGGAGGTCCCCCTCAGTCACAGAAATAGGGGAGGGGAGTAGGGGGAAGCAGGAGGGAGGGAGGAATGGGAGGATACAAGGGATGGACTAACAATTGAGATGTAATATGAATAAATTAATAAAAATGTATAAGGAATTACATGTTCAGGGCTCAGAACAAACCTCAATGGTAAACTGCTTGGAAGCACAAGTATCTGAGTCTGCACTCCAAAGCCCCAGAAAAGCCAAGTCTGGTAGCCTATGCTTGTAACCCCAGTGCTGAGGCCACAAGGCAGGCAGGCCCCTGGGGGCTCACTGGTTAGTCTAGCCTACATGGTGAACTCCAGGTCACCACTAAGCATGCCTGACTCAAAACCCAACGTAAATAACACTTGAATAACATCACCAGATAGATATTGAGCTCTGACACGCATGCACATATATGCGCATGCACACCAGCACAGAGATGTACCTGCCCACACACATACACACTCCAAGAATTAAAATGACAAAAGCCCCACTCACCTGCTGCAGGCTCATTTACAAAGCCAAGATCATTAGTTCAGTCTTTATTACAAATGATCCACCAATACCTGGGTGACATAGAAAATGATCCTTGTAACAGCAGTTTCAGCCATACAGTTTGACTTGAAACAGAATCTGGAAAACTAAAGTAGTGCTATTGAGAATTTATAAGAATTTAGGAGTGATTTTTATGCATCTCATGCATTTAATCATCGTAGGGGAAAATCAAAGGAAAAGAATGACCATGTTTTATAAAGCCAGTCTTCTTTTTAGGTGAAAAAGTTTATATATATGCACATGCTTATGTATACACGTATGTATATTACAGATGTACATTTAGAAATATAATTTCATTTGGACTGCTATTATTTCCGTTCTTTGCTTGTTTGTTTTTCTATTGTGTATGCCATATATTATATACATATATATACATATATGTGTTGTGTATATATGTATATTATATATTTATAGTATATATATATGTATATGATGTGACCAGGAGCTAGAATAAATAAAACAATGTTAGCTGCATGATTGATTCACATAGTATCTTAACTATGCAATCTCCTCCAAAAGGACATGACATTACTTCAAAGACAGCTAAACTATGATAAAATATTACAAATTATTTAGGGGCTTGAAATAGAAATAATTAGCAAGTCAATGCATCTGAGCCAGAAAGTTCCACTAAAACACTGGCATGTAAATAAGATGCTGCATGTAATCTGAAGAGTGTGGACTTAGATCTGTAAAGGGAGAGGTCCATAAAAGCTTTTCTCAAGGCTGACGCTATGACCAGCCTCCTGACCTCTCAGCATTCCAGAGATGGTCTCCACCTGGCTCTTTACCATCTTTGTCCTGCTTTCTCCAAAATTGTATCATTTATCTTGACAAACAAGATTATACTGGTCACATGGGCAGTCTCTCTCAGAGCCCAGAGAGCACCCTCTGTCCTCCACATGTGGAGTGTCCCACCCAGACTCATGCCGTATGACAGACAGACGACAGGGCCAGGCTATGAAGTTTAATCTTCAAATTACTTAAACCTATTTGTATTTCAGTATATGTAAATATGGTACAACTGGAGAAAAAAGTGTGGTTTAGACATCTGCCCATTTGCCAGTATATATTAAGGGACCCTAGAAACTTTTTTTACAATTAGGGAAAATATGTATTTTATAGTATTAAGAAATAGCATTTTGTCCAAAGGGGGGAAAACTGCTCTCCTGCCAGACATATTTACCCAGTGCCTATCATCCCAGCACCTGGCAGCCTGAGGCTGCAAGGCCTGCAACTGACATGGAGCGTGGCCTACATAGCAAGAATCAGTCAAGGAAAATGTGATTTCAATCTTGGCTATGAATCTGAGCTCCTGCTAAGTGGCAAGTTTCAAACCGCGGACAAATGGCTGTCATACCAACTTAGTATGTCAAACCTGGCCTCTAGATCCTCAGTCCCTACCTGTTACAGGGTATGGCTCTCATGCCCTGTCCTGTACCCTGAACTCTCCAAGCCAGAGGCTGGGCTACCCTTCGCCACAGACTCTTCTCTATATAACGCAGACATTTTGGTTACCTGCCCCTTTTGTCCCTTGGCTGTTACACTTGGCTCCTCTCCCCGGCTCTCTTCCTCTTCCTCTCTTACCACATGGCCCGGTTCAGTGTGGCCATGAGCACTCTAGACTCTCCCGGCTGTCCCTGCCTGTGCTTATGCGTTCCCACATATCTACAACAAACTTTCTCCTCCACCACACCTAGGAGCAGTCATGTTCCTTTCCTTTCCTTTCCTTTCCTTTTTATTTGTTTCCCATTGACTAAGAAAAATGAGTCAATTAAACAAAAATCCTGGCTCTCATCTCTTCTCACCCCATTTTCAATGGTAGCCTGTTCATTACAAGAAGCATGGCCCTTTTGTTAAGTCTTATTGACAAAATTCATCTGGACATTTAGTGTTCTTCTGTATTGGGTGTGGAGCGCAGGGCCTGAACCCAATATTTTTTAATTTGCTCTGAGCTTCTTTAGAGACCGTTGTCCAGTTTGTTTATGTTTTCCACTTGTACAGTACTGTGACCCATCTATTTCATCAGTGTGTCCATTCTCTTGATATTTGAAGGGAATGCAGTTGGGTGTCAAAATTATTAAGTCACGTCTTCATCCTCCTGCCTCTCTGTCTTCCCATTGAGAAGCAATGTTGACAAGACAAGCAGAGGGCATGAGTCTTATCCCCATGAATGATGTATAGGCCTTGTCTGGATAGTCACAAGATTCTCTGCTTTGATGCTCAGTAACCTCAAAGAAGAATGTCATATTGATATTTCATTTAAATTTTCCCCAGGATATGGTGAGCATATTGACCCACAGACTATAAATCCCTGTCACCTTTTCAGCCTCTTTCAAATCACTCTTCTGGGAGCATAAACAGTGCCCAAATTTAAAACCTAACTACAAGAAGAATAATTTGAATCAACCAAACTTTTTAACATAATAAAACAAATTAGTCAGACAAATGATGCAGCACGCCAATCTCCATACACAACACCACCTTCCCTAGCTTTCCAGTTCCCTTCTCAGTTTATAGTCATCTCTCCTCAACTTCCGTTTTGTGTTCAAGTTTGCATGCATAAAAGAGAACATGTGAAATTCGCTTTTCTGAGGCTGGCTTCTTTAGTTGATGTCCTCCAATTCAACTTGTTTTCCTACATAAGATAAGATTTGATTATTCTTTAAAGCTGAGTAATACTTCACTCTGTGTGTGTGTGTGTGTGTGTGTGTGTGTGTGTGTGTGTGTGTGTATAAGACATGGCTTAATAGTTTTGACACCCAACCATGTTTTCTTCAAATACCAAGAAAATGGACATGGTCATGAAATGAACAGGCAAATGATACGCTACAAATGGAAGATAAATAAAAACTTGCTTTTTTCAATTGTTTTATGGATATCTAGGCTGGTTCTATAGTTAAGCTACGTAAATAGTAGCAAAATAGACATGCATTTGCTAGTAATTTCTTCTGTACACTGACTTTATTTCCTTTTGCTATGTACTCAGAAATGATATATATGAAAACATATGAATAGTTTTATGATTTCAGATTTTTGAGGAACCTCCACAGTGCTTTCCATAGTAGCAATAGTAATTTTACATTCTCATCAGTAGTATATGTGTTCTTTATTTTAACCACATTCTTGCCATCATTTTCAGTTTGGTTTTATCTTTCAAAAGCAGACATTCTTACTTGGGTAGAATGATATCTTATTGAAGTTTTGATTTGTATTTCAGTAATAATTAATGATGTTACATGTTTTTCATCTATTATTGAACATGTAGGCTTCTTTTAGGAAGTGCCTATTCCAACCATTTGCTCACTTTTTACTTGGATTGTTTTATTGTGGTGGTGCACACATATGGCAGTTAGAGGACAACTTGAAGAAGTCAGTTCCCTCCCCCCCACCATGCATGTTCAAGGATTGAACTCAGTTCATCAGACTTGGCAGAAAACAGCTTTACCCATTTAGCTATTTTTATATAATGACACTCATTTCAAATAGCTGATAAGTTTGGTTTTTGTGTGGTTTTTTGTCTTGTTTTGTTTTGTTTGTTTGTTTTGCCATTCTGAAGGCTGCCACCTCACTTTTCTTCCCTTTGGTAAGTAGAAATGTTTTATTATCATAAATCCTATCTGTTAATCTTTCCATTTGTTTCCTGTGCTTTGTAAATCTAGTTCAAACACATCATTCCTTATGCCAATATTTGGAAGCATTTCTGGTAGATTCAGAGCTTCAGATCTTACATTAAGATGCTTGATTCACTTTGAATCACTTTTTCATAGACAGGACACCATGTCTAGCTGTCTGGATACAGGTATGCACTTTTTCCAGCATCATTTGCTCACAAAGAAGTAATTCCTCCAATCTGTGTTTTTGGTACCTTTGGGAAAAGTTAGATGGCTGTAGATGTGGTTTTAATGGCAGGCACACTATTCTATTGCACTGGTCTGTACATCTGGCTTTATTCTGGCCCTTTGTTACTTTGTTTTTCTGATTCGTTGTTACTTTGGCTCTGTATTAAGTGTTGAAATCCAGTCTTGTGAGATATGAAGTGTTGCTTTTACCTGTTTGTTTATATTGCTTTAGCAGTTTAGGATTGTTATGCTACTATATGAGTTTTGCAATGTTTTGTACATCTGCCAAGAGTGCCATTTCAATGAGGACTGCATTAGATCTGTAGAGCACTTTGGATAGTCTAGGCATTTAGCAATATTAATTCTTCCAAACCATAAACATGGAAACGCATTCTGTTCTCAAGTGTCTTCAATTCCTTTTTTCAGTGTTCATTTCAGGAATCTTTCACTACCTTACTTATATTTATTCTATGTATTTTTCCATGTGGCTATGGTGAACGAGATTGGTTTCATGATTTGTTTCTCAGTAAATTCCTTATTGATGTGTAGAGGGGATATTGGGTTTTGTATATTGATTTTGTATCATGCTACTGTATTGAATTCATTCATCAGCATTAGTAGTTTCCTTTTCCAATGTATAAAGCCATATCATCAGCAATACAGACAATTTAACTTCTTCCTTTTCTTCTAATTTTTTTTTTCAGGAAAAAAATTTCTTCTAGTATATATTTACTTCTTAACATTTATCTGGGGTCCCTATGTTTTTAGAACAACCAATATTATATTCATATACTCCAAGGTAGCTGTCTGTGGATATTTTCCTATCTATATAGATCTGTTTGCAAGACCTAGCATTTGAGAACTGTAAAAATTGGGATGGACTAAAGTCTAGTGCTGTAGACAGCTTTACTTCAGTTTCATCGTACTTTTATACATGAATGAAACAAATAAAGCAATGATCCAAGGAAGCTTGTTTGATTCCAGAAAATAATATAAATAAACGCCAATAAGCACACACTAAGTATTCACAGAGCAGCCCTTTCCCTGAACTTTTTCAGGACAGACCTATTTAAATACAATTGCCTAGCATGCACCATAAACTATAACTGGGAAAGCACAAAAGCAAAGCAGAAGGCTGTAACCAGATTAGGGTACACTGAAGACAGCACTCAGCATATTCTTGGACCAGATTGGGTTCTGTATAGCTATCTTCCAATATCTATCAAGAAAAATGTGTCCTATGTGAGCATAAACTCTTGTCACAGGAGTCGTGCAATCATGTCCAAGAGCAATCCAGGGAAGAAAATGCCCCTGAGGTAAAAAGCTCTCTGTCTTTTCCCCCTCTTTTTTTCTCAGAGCCCCTCTCACACATCCCCAAGACATTGTTCAATGTGAGGCATTCTTTTGACTGTGTCCTGCTACTTGTCCGTCTTTACCAACCTAACTGTAGTTTTAATCTGTACACATATGCTTATCTACCTCAAGTCTAACTATGTGAGTTTTCAGTTGGTGATGGAGGTGGTGTGTGTGTGTGTGTGTGTGTGTGTGTGTGTGTGTGTGTGTGTGTGTGTGTTGTCTATTTCTCAGGTTTTTCTACTGCTTTATTTGATGCTACAAACTACTTATATACCTGCCCAGTTAATTCAGTGGTTCTCAATGTTCCTAATGCTGACTTCCTAATCCCTTAATATGCTTCCTCATGTTGTGCTGACCACCAACCATAAAATTCTTCCATTGCTACCTCATAACTGTAATTTTGCCACTTTTGTGATTCATAATGTAAATGTTTGGTATGCATGATATCTGATATTCATCTCCCAAAGGGGTCATGACCCGCAGACTAAAAACCACTGATCTAGATAAATGTATAGGGAAAATTTAGCATTCCACATACCCCATGTATAATTTATAATCTATGCCAGAAATTTGCAGTGTTCTCCATCTCAGTAAACAATACTATCTATTACGCTTCATGGGGATAAAACTTCAGTTGCTTTAGTACAGCCTTCTCCTGCGCCCCACACTAATCTCCAAGCTGATGCTTTCTGTAGGCAATCCCTACTTTAGACTACTTCTTTGATACATCTGCTTCTTCCCATCTGTTCTGCTTCCAAATAATCTCCTCCGTCTCTTGCCTGGAGGTACAAAGCAGCCAAATGGTCACTCTTGTAGCAGCATAATGAGGAGTTTAGATTTCATTAAAATACAAAACAAGGAGCTCCGTGGCTAAGCACATGACATACTTTATCTCATTCAGTCCCTATAACCCTCTGAGGCAGGCAGGACAGACTCACTTGACACACATGAGCTGAATAGTTTCCCAAAGTCACAGAATTAAGAAACATAAGGATGGAACTCAAATTCAACTCTTTCTGAATACTTTTAACTACTGTTCTGTACTGCCTCTCATGGCAACAACCAAACTATACAAGCTGCTAAAAGACATGCCATAGAGAAAGAGATGGCGAGGAGCAAGAAGGAGTCCTTGATAAACAATTGCACTTGGAGAATAATAAGGATAACATAAAGAAAAGAGCAACTTTCAACATCATGGAATCAGAGAAAGGTTTCCTTGCAATGTGAGTGAGGGAAGGAGCAGCTACTGAACAATGACTGAACAATGACCCTGAAACTTGTCTGTGGCCATGCCAGTGGATGTTCCAACAAGGAAGATTCCTGGGAACCTATAATAGCATTGACAGCCTTACATGGGTAAAAATATCCAGATTGCAAAGGATCTATTTGAAGTGCTTATATGCCTTGAAAATAAATTTATCAACCACATTTTTTTCAGGAAATATTTTGGTGAAAAGGAGAAAAACATTAGATCTCTGAAATGCAGCAATAAGGACTAGCAAATAGAAGGCAATCTTTGCATATCCATGTCAATGAGAAAAAAGCTTGGTCAAATAAACTTGCAGCTCATCTTTGCCTGATATCCAGTTTATCTGTCTGGGAAAATGAAATTAATAACTCCACATCAGCTATTCTATAATCACAATAAGGAAATAAAAAATTATGAAAACTTGCTTATATTATACAGGCATATAAATATAAACATCAAAGAAGAAAATTAACATATGGATTTTATACCATGAAAGCTTCCTCAGGAAAAACTGTATTTCTTTGTACTTAGTGAAGAAAATATTTTAAGTTGAGTTACTTAAAAAGTTAACAATTCATTTTTTTCAGTAGATATGATCAGTCCGTAGCTTGTCCAATTATATCTGAAACACACTTAAACTATAAAAGAATCTTGATTTTCACCTTTCTATGCAGAAGATATAAATAGAATTCCATTTAGTACGTACAATAGGTAGGTATAAACATTTAACAAACTCATGGCGTATAATTTCACTGTAATTTTGTCAATTCCAAGAAAAGTCACCCCATTAGTAATAGGTATGAATCCCCTTTATATAGTATTAATTACCACAAACTTTCATTTGCTCCAAAGCTAACACTTAGTTTTATATACAACTTTAAAATGAGAGATAGGTTTTACAAAATAAGTCTCTCCAGAATGTAAATATGCAGAAAATTCTAATTTTCTAAATATTTCATTTGTCTGCAAAGCCACAAAACTTAAATTGTTCACTATCCAAACAATACTTTTCAGATATACAATGTATGTTCTGAAAAAGTCAGAGATAGAATAACTGAGAACATAACAGCTGCTCTGTGGCAGGCGTTCTTCACATCTTCTCTTTGCTATCCCTTAGCTGTGTGCTTTGTGCAACTGATATAACTCTCCTATGGGAAAAGGTTCACTTGAAAGCAAATTATTATTATTATTATTATTATTATTATTATTATTATTATTATTATTATTATTATTTTCACCTTATACTGGTTTTGTTGTATTTAAGACATAGTCTCACTATATAACCTTAGCTGGCCTGTAACTGGCATGTAGACCAGGTTGGCTTTTAGCTCACAGAGATCTGTCTGTCTCTGTCTCCTGAGTGCTAGGATGAAAGGTGTGCACCATCATGATCAGCATTACTTTATATTGTTTTAAGTGTTGGATGTCTAAACGAGACGTTCTTAGCAAATTGTGTCAAATAGTATGGTTTGTTTACATGCTAGCAGTATTTCCATTTTCTACACAGCTGTGGATCCTTTTCCCTGTTGGTGGTGTCATGTACAAGACGCATCTTATATAAAGGGGCTTAAATGTAATAAAAAAGTGCCAGTTTACTTTCATAACATTTATATGACTGCTGTGCCATTTGACATATCTTGACAGGCCAGCCAGTCATTGTTGTAGCTTGATGTGTTCACAGTCGGGTAAGACTCTAATTTTTCCACCACAGTAGCATGAATTGAAACTTCCAGCATTATGTAAGCTAGCCAGTAGGAATGAAATTTCTAGGTTGATACCAGCTTGATTTCTTCATCTCTTATGACTCAAGCACCCACAACTTAGATTCCCCAGGGAAGATAGCATCAATGAGAGCTTGTCTAGATCATGTTGGCCTGTCTTTAGGACACCATCCTGGATGTAGCAATTGATGTGGGAATACCTGGCCTGAGAGTGTGCAGTTCTATCCCTTGGTTCTGACCCCTAGACTGTAGAAGAGTACAGAATGCTAGGTATGTACTAGGCAGGTGCATTCATGTCTTTTTGTGCTTTATTAAAGATACAATACCACTGGCTGCTTCAAGCTCCTGTCATTGTGATTTCTCTGTTGTGATAAACTGTAAACTAGAATTTAAAATGACTCCTAAGTCATTTTTGTTGAAGCATTTTATCACAGCAACAGAAATGAAACAAGAACAAATGACTCTGGTTGCGATGACACTTCAATGAGGAGTTATTTTCACAAAGGACTCATTTGAGACCAATCATCCACTGACATTCCCAAAAACAGGAAATATCTGGGCATTGGTCTAAAGACGGACTTTAGAGATGTACCATATCATCTACCTGTGTAAGTTACTGAATGTTCTTACTAGCAAGGGAAACATAGTTTAACAATGAATTATATCAATGGAACTCATTTTTGCATTATAGAAATATGGTAAGACACTATGAAATACATTATATTGCTTAAACAGATATTTCCATATAAGATAGAAAGAATTTACGGTAAAATATTTTCAAAATTAGATGTGGATAGTCCATGCCTCTACTCAAATGTCTATAGTCTAAAATGTGAGTTATGCTTCCTTCCGAATAAAGTTACTTTAAAAACCACTATATTTAAACTTCAGCTTAGTTCTGGAAAGCATATTACAAACTTAGATTTACTAGAAACTATTTTGGTGAAGTTTCATTGTTTTCTCATTTCAGATAAAATACAAGTACTTTGCTTGCAATGATAAAATAGAACATTTTATCCCTAGTTAATAAGAACAAACTTTCAGAAGAAGGAAGGTTACATTTCAGCAGTGGGAAGAGTAGAACTTGCAGAGGTGCAAAAACATAGATGCAAATTGAGAGAATTTCAATATTTCTGAGAGAGATAATCAGACACTTGGGAAAGTGAGTCAGTTTGATTCAGTGGCTATTTTGAGAAAGTCTGATTAACAGATTTAAACTAGGATTTTCGTTCTTGTACCTTAATTTAATCAGAGTTCCTCACACAAGTTGGAAAGACCTTTTTAAGGTAAAAGTAGCGTTCAGACAGAATGTATAAGTCTGAAGCAGCTAATACTGAGTATAGGAGAGAGTGTGGGGCTTGCAAATTAATGGGATAAAGATAGAAACATTCCTCAGAATATGACCAGTACACTGTACATACACTCTCCAATTCCAAATAAAAGATGACACATAAGAAATGGTCTCATTTATTTAAATTTAGAATGATAAATAGTGAGCACTCCAATAGTCCTAACAATTCTCTGGAAATAAACCTGTAATTGAAGCTGAAGCATTGCTAATTTAAGGAAAAGTAAAACTGAGTGAAATTAAAGGAAGCACCATCAGGGCCTCTTTTTGTTTGGCCTTAGTCTAAACCAACTGCAATTATGTTTTATTGAATGTAGAAGGGAGTTGAGTCTAGGAGTCTTAATTAGAATTCAAACACTAGAAAGGCAGGCAACTCAAAAAAATGGAATAATAAGCCACTAAACTTCAAACCAAGATGGCAGAACAGCCCATCTCACATGAACCAGGAGCAATAGCTCCAAAGCATCACCTACTAGACCCATTTCCCCATCCTCAGAATAAACTTTAATATCCCTCAGCATCTTCAGTCTATGTGTAAAAAGACCCAAAGAACCAGAAGGTAGATCAGTGAACATATCTAAATTCAGGACATAAAATGCATGGCAGTATTAAGACTGCAGCCATGGTGCTAAACCATCAGCACTGCTTGCATTCCTAGGAAATGCTCCATGCAGACAAGATTTCACTACAATCAGAGGAAGGACCAGAGAGGCATCTCAGTGGCTAAGAGCACTTGCTGAGGACCCAGGTTCAGTTGTCACTACTTACATGGTAGTTCACAAACTTCCTTACCTCCAGTTCTAAGGGTCCAAGTCCCTCTTCTGACCTCTGTAAGCAACAGACATGCGTGTGGTGCACATGCGTGCATGTGGGCAAAATACCCATTAAGTAAAAATACGTAAATAAATCATGTGTGTGTGTGTGTGTGTGTGTGTGTGTGTGTGTGTGTGAGTGAAAAGGATACCAACAACTTAACAAGATGCTCTTAATCTAGAATTCTCCATTTAGAAATAAATCTTAAGGTATATGGTGATACAAGTTTACAGGGCATGAACACAATGCTAATCACTGTATATGATATGAAGTACCCAGTAATTGGAAATAGTCTTTATATTTTAAAATGCAGTGTGAATTATTTAAATGTTACATCCCTAAAAATTTAATACTATGTAAGCACTAGAGGGATGCAGGCACGCCTTTGTGAGTGAGTATGTAAATATTACAAAATATAAGATCTCTGACCTTTGAGGCAGGTTAAAACTCAAAAGGTCTACATGTTACCAAACAACCAGGTTCTGAAAGAAACATATGACTTTGATTGATTTCCAAAAGCAAGAAAAATTCAGAAGTGAGAAGTCTCCTGATGAGCTGAAATCTGATCAGGGAACTACAGGCGTAGAATCAAGAGTTGTAGTTCGTTGCTCCCCCTTGTTGCTCCCCCTCAGGCAAGAAAGCAACCGCCAAGTGTAATGGAACAGCAGTCAGATGTGGGAGGACCGGTCAGGTGACCTAAAGAGGAACTGACTGAACTATAAATGTTACAGTGTCAAAACTAAGTGTAAAGCAAACACATTGACACTACCTTCCAACAACTCAGCCCTGGACACTTAATGCAAAGCATTGTTACAGGGATTTGAAACTTACAGAGCATGATGGAAATGTTAGCAAGAAAAACTCTTGCACAGACTGGTTCAACCTAGTAATAGCAAAAGTCGTGTGAATTTAAATGCACTTATATAATTAAAATCACAAAATAAATATGTCCAGTTTTCAAGCAAAACTGTAAGACTCATGTAAATTGTGTAGTATAGAAAATGCAATGTCAAGAATAAAAGTAATTAATAGTACCAGATTCACATATACATGAAGTTTCAAATATAAGGTAGGAAATTTAATAAAACTATGATTAATATTTTAAAGTGGAAAATGTAGGCAATTTGCATGAAAAATGGAAAGCTTCTACAGATAAATGAAAACTATAAGGAAAAAATATCAAACTGAAATGACATAAAAAGAACAGTAGCAAAGATGAAGACTGTCTTTAACAGGCTCATCAGTAGACTAAAGCTGAGGAAACAATTTATAAAGTTAAGAAAGTGCAATAGAAATTTCAAAAGCTGACTCAAAAATCTAGAAGAAAGAAAGAGACAGAGTGGGACATATCAGACTAAGAGTTGTAGTACAGCTTTAAAAAAAAAAATGGCCCGTACTCCGATCTCACCAATGGGCAGGACATCCTCCACAGTTGGACGGAGAGCAGGGACTGACTCTGACATGAACTCTGGTGCCCCGTATTTGACCACTTCCCCTTGGTGGGGAGGCCTGGTGGGCAGGAGTGCAGGCTATCTGGATGAGACCTGATAGGCTGTGATCATATGGTAGGAGAGTAGGTCCCCTTCTGTCACAGACCTAGGGGAGGGGAACAGGGTGAAAGTGGGAGGGAGGGAGGAACAGGAGGATACAAGTGAGGGGAAAACAATTAAGCTGTAATTTGAATTAATTAATTAATTAATTAATAAACATGGTTCAGCTTAAACGATTGGAGTATCACAGGAAAAAAATGAAATAAAATAAAAAGGCGAAGGAAGAGACAATGGGAGAAGTGATAATCAGGAGAAGTCTAAAATTAATGGAATATAGAAAACCCCAGATTCAAGAAATTTTCAAAACACAAAGAAAAAATAACTTCCAGGCCAAATCACTCTTAAACGAAAAATATTCAAACTTAAAATCAGGATTAAAAAAAAAACAAACAAACAAACAAATCTGAACCAAGCCAATGGGGAGGTAGGCAGGGTGTTAGGACTTGAGATGGTTGATTTTCATTACCAACTTGCCTAGAATAATCACCTAGGAGATGTATTTCTAGGTGTGTCCTTAAAGGCATTTCTACAGAAATTTAGCTTGAGGGGGAAGACCCACCCTGATGATTACAGGAATATCCATTTCTTTGGGTAGATCTACATTTCTGTCTAATGTCATATTAGACATATAATTTCTCTTTTCTTTTTTTCCCCCTTTGGCTTTTTGAGACAGAGTTGCTCTGTATATCCTTGGCTGTCCTTGACTACATTGTAAACCAGGCTGGCCTTGAACTCACAGCCTATCTCTGCCTCCCTGAGTGCTGGAATTACAGGCATGTACCACCACACCCATTGTTACATTTCTTTTAATTATAGATCTTCCTTTAACATTTTTATGAGTTTTTGGTTAGTTAGTTGGTTGGTTGATTGGTTGGTTGGTTAGTTGGTTTGGTTTTCTTTTTGTTGTTGTTGTTTGTTTGTTTGTTTGTTTGTTTAAAATCAATTAATTTATTAAGATTACATCTCAATTGTTATCCCATCTCTTGTATCCTCCCGTTCTTCCCTCCCTCCCACTTTCCCCCTATTCCCCTGCCTTAGGTCTGTGACTGAGGGGAACCTCCTCCCTGACTGGTTTGGTTTTTTGAGACAATTTTTTTCTCTTTGTAGCCTTGGCTGTATTGGAATTAGCTTTGTAGACCAAGTTGTTCTGGAACTCAGAGATTCAGGCCTGGCTTCTTTTAATATTTTAGAAAAAAAAGTTGGCTAACACTTTTTTTTTCATCTTTTATTTGTCTATAACAGTCTATATTGTGCAAAAGATCTTTTCATTGCTAATAGAACTCTTGGCTTGCATTGTTTTTCATTAGTAATGTAGATGTTCTTCTGTCTGGCATTATCTCCAATTTGAACCTTCTCTACTTTTAAATCTTCGTTCTGTGTGCACAGTAGTTTCTTTTCTCATCTCTGTGACTAAATACTCAAAAAGACAAACAAACAAACAAAAACGAAAACAAATATGAAAACCCAAGATCAAGGCAGATAAAATCCCAGCATGGCACTGGGAAATGGCCAGGAAGCGCCAGCCCTGGCTGAGGAGCTAATGGCAATTAGTAGCAGCTGTGAGTCAGGAAGTTGGGTTTTTTTTTTAAAGATCACCCTGGATTTGAGAGGAGTAAGACGTGAACACCATCAAATCTGTATGAAATTCTCAAAAAAAATGTGTGTGTGTGTGTGTGTGTGTGTGCGCGCGCGCGCGGCCATGTGCCCGCATGCAACTGAAGGAAATAAGGCTTTATTTTGTCTCACAGTTCAGATGAGAAGAGTGTTTGATGATGGGGGTGGTTTGTACTGCGGTGCCAACTAGAAAGCAGGGAAAGGGCAGCACCAGCACTATCAGGGTCCCTGCATGAAGATGTGAAGGTAAAACTGCAAAGCAAATGCCAGCATGGTAGAGATGCCAAGATCATGGAATAGCAGACAAAGAAAATTTTCAGACACTCAGTGGAGATGGTCCATGAGAAAAGCCTGTTGGGAGAGCTGAAGGCATGGGGCTGCCCAAGCCGACTGAAAGACAAACAATGCTGCCACCTACATACTGCACATGCTACTACAAGATTTAGTGGTTGGCTTGCTGGGCTTCAGTTTTGTTTTATTCTAATTGTTTCTTGCTGTCTCCACATTACAGTCTTTGGGGATGAGAATGTTAATTCTGTGCCTTTGTGTATTAGAGATATGTAATGTTGTTTGTTATTTAATTTAACAAGAATCCATACTTTAGAGATAGCTTTAAGTCTTTAAAAGTGGCTTTTTGAATAATATTAGAACTGTTAAGATTTGGAGGACTTTTATAGATTAAATAACTGCATTTTTATTATGAAATAAACATAAAGCATTTGGGATCAGAGCTTGAGTGTGATTTAAATTGATGTATTTGGTTTGAGAAGTTGACAGAAGTGGACTTGTGATAGCTACTCATCCTTGTTCCTCTGACTGGATATAGATTCTCTTGAATATCCTTGTGTATATCTGGGTGGGCTTTTCCAGAGAGGTTTAATTTGGAGGGGGAAACCCATTTTGAATATGAACAGTACTGTCCCATAGGCAGGAGTCTTGAACTGAGAAAATAAAAAAGGAAAAAGAAAGGGAGAAAGAAAGAAAGAAAGGAAGGAAAGAAAGAAAGAAAGGAGAAAGGGAGAAAAAAGAAAGAGGAAGGAAGAAGAAAGGGAGAAAGAAAGAAGAAAGAGAAAGAAAGAAAGAAAGAAAGAAAGAAAGAAAGAAAGAAAGAAAAAGAAAAGAAAATGAATGATTGAGGAAGCCAGACTCCAAACCCCAACCATTTATCCCTGATTTCCCTAGACTGAATCTTCTCAATTCCTGGCCCTAACCTGTAGAGTCCACCATTCCCTTACTACTTAGTCCAGATTTTTCAGGTCAGATGAGCTCCCACTGCAGACAGGTTTAGGATCTCCTAGTACTAATCATTCAGTCTAAATTTACCCAATCTGGCCAGCTCCAGATGCCTGAAGGCCCTGTCCATGTGTTGAAAGATGTCCTAGCTCCTGGCCCTAACAGGTAAAGAGCTCCCAGATTATTTCCCATCCCTATTCAGCCAACTAATTCCAAACATGAATACCCCAGTCCAAAAGCAGAAACAATCTGAAATTCCTAGACAATTTGTCTTCTCCAAAACTTAAAGATCCATAATACTAGAGTCCAATGAGAATGATCTTAAGGTGCTACCAGACAAAGAGTGCAAAAGAGTTATTATAACTATATTTAAACAAAGCAGAGCTGAATGTAAAGGGGAAGTCAATAAAGATACAAAAGCAGAGTTCAGTAAGAACACAGAATTACTTGAATAAAAACAAAAACTAGAAAGATGCTGGAGATGAAAAACTCAATAAACCAAATAAAAACTTTAATGAAAAGCCTCATGGAAAACAAAGGATCAGGGTTGAAATACAAAGTAGAGGAATTAAACCATTTAGTAATGTCAATGTTATTTTTCCCTCTTATTAAGAATAGATTCTTTCCTCATACAATATATCCTGATTACAATCGCACCCTCCCTCTACTCTTCCCAGACCCTCTCCTCCTCTCCTTCCCTCTGTACCCACTCCCTTTCTGTCCCTTATTAGGAAAAAAAACAGGATTTTAAGAGATAACCAACAAAAATACAAAATAAAATATAATAATATAAAATCCATCACATCAAAGCTGGATGTAGCAACTCAAAAAAATGAAAAGAAAAAATGAAAAGAGCTTCAAAAGTTTAAATATCTACTTAAGGAACATAGTAGAGCTTTGAGAGACCATGAAAGCCTAACTATTGGATAGTGGGTATAGAAGAAGAAAAATATTATATCAATAGAATGTATTTTCAGTAAAATTATAGAAGAAAATTCTCCTCATCTCAATAAATAAATGTCTACCCAGATAAAAGAGTCCTACAGAATTCCAAATAGACAGAACCAGAAGAGAAAGCCACCACAATATATTTATCTTAAAATATTAAAAGCACGGAAGAAAGAAAGGGCATTGAGACCATCAAGAGACAAAGGACAAATTACGTATAAAGACAGGCCCATAATAATAACACATAGTTATTTTGCAGAAAGTTTTAAAGCCAAGAGGGTCTGAAAAGATGTATTACAAGCTCTGAAAGATAACATCTGTCAATAAAGAATATTATAGCTAGCAAAACTATCTATTAAAATGAAGGGGAAATTTTTTAAAAACTTCCAAGATAAACACAAACTAGATGAATTATGACCAAGTAAGTTATGCAGAGAATACTAGAAATAATGCTTCTAAATGAAAATGACAAACACACCAAAGAGGTCACAGGTAATGAATAAACAATATAAGAATAGTTAATAGACTCCTAAGAAAACACCATAAAATCAACAAAATGACAAGAATTAACACACATCTTACAATAATAACTTTGAATATTAGTGGTCGTTAATGGTCTTAATTCCTCCATAAAAAGACACAGCCTAGACTATTAGGTCAAAACACAGGATACATCTTTATCCTACTCCCAAAGAACATACCTCACTATCAATGATGGCTACTTCCTTTAAAGGGAGGGTGATTGGAAAGAGTCTTCTAAACAAAATAACTAGTAGAAAAAAGTAGGTATAACTATTCTACTGTCTGACAAAATAGACTTCAAACAAAAACTAGTCAAAATTGATGAGGAAGTTCACTTCTTGGTCATCAAAAGGATGTTGAAAATCAAAATATTATGCATCAAACAAAACTGCACAAATTTCATTTCAAAAATACTACCAGGTTTCCCAGATTTACCCCAACACAGTGATAGAAGGTGACTCCAAAACTGAGCTCTTACCAATAGACAGACTATGTGAACAAAAACTAAAGAAAATGCCAGAATGTTAAACAAAACAATATCTAAAATATTTCTTGGGTTTTCAGATATAAATTTGGGGGTTTGAAAAAAATCTTTATAATCATGTCCATGAGTACAAACCATTCCGTTCTTCCATTTCCATCTCTATCACTTTAATTTTTTAATTGCTATATTATTCTGCCTTGGATATGCTGTCTTGGATATATTGGTATACTGGATGGGAAAGCAAATATCTCTGACTTGATCTCATGGGGAGCACTCAGCCTGTCATCAATAACTGTGATAGCAACAGTTGGTCTTATATGCATGGTCTTATATGAAAGCTCCTTTCTATTCCTAGTTTGCTTGAAGATTTTTAAAGTTATAAATCAATGTTGAATTTTTCTACATGTATTAATAATGCATTTTCTTTTTTATTCCATTGATATGGTAAATGCATTGATTGTCAGACACTGAGCAAGATTAGCAAACCCCATTTGATATGATAAAGCCATTTCGGAAAAGGAAATAATAAAATTCAGTTTACTGAGTTTCTATAGGGAATAGAAAATATGACAAATTTGAAAGTAACATGATCATATAAGTAACATTTCAGGTCCTAAGAGAAGATAGATTGAGTAGGATTATTCTCATTACATCTATATTTACTACAGAGATTCCATGGTTTCACCAAGCATTTTATGCAGTATAAAAGATGGTACCCTTTAATAGCAAAACAAAGAAAGAAAACAAAGATTTATTACTTAAGAAAAAATTAATTCCTTGATATGAATATAGTATAAATTCAATGCTATCCACATCTTAGATATTTAGAATAAACATCTGCAATAATATAACTAACCAGCTTTTCACTAAAATGTAACATACTGACACATGGCACAATACTTTATTTTACAAATTTAGAAATATTTAATCCTAATTAAAAAAAAAAAAGATCCTTTCCCTCTACTTTCTTCCTTTCCTGGCATCCATTCTGAGTTTTAACCAATCTTAGCCAATTTCAATATCATGTACTACTGCAGTACTCCTTAAACTTGACAGTCCTCCTCTGAGGTACATATGTGAATTGCATATGTAATGTTCAATGTCTTTATACAACCATCCCTTACCCAAGAATTATCATAATTCACTGATCGTGTATATATTTTAAAAGAGCTCAGCTTAGTTATGGAAAATTCACAGTGGGATCTTCAAACTCTCCAAGTCTTTGACTGAATATTTCATCTCCTCTTTAGGAAGGGTAGCACAAGTGTGAACTGTCCTCCTCTTAATCGTCAATATATGACGGCTGAATACACACAAGCACCCCAATATTAGTGCTCAAGTCAGGAGCACCATCAGCGCAGGCAAGCACAGACTCCATTATGCCATCAGCCCTACCCCTAATCCTGCCATCCCACTGAGACGGTTGTTAGAGGCAGATCCAGCAAGGGGCCCAGCTGTAAGGTTTTCCTAGTTTTCTGAGACTCACCATCAGTGGCAATCTGCCATGAAGTCTCATGGGGAGTACTGGTCCACAGCTTTCATCTACATACATTAAATCAAGTGGTTTTTTTAAGAATCATTTTAAATATTTCCTTCTTCCCTTCTCTATCCTATTATCCCTGGTATGACTTACTTATATTTTTTAAAGTTGTGCAGATACTCTTTACAGATCTGTAGCTTGGACTAACATCTATCTGAGTTAAAAATCATTCAATGCGTTGTTCATGCTTAGGGATATAGTAGTTTTGCCAATTAATGTGTTTATTCCAGATTGCATTTAGCTAATGCCTTATTTTACTTGAACCTAGCAGCTCACTGGATTGCAAAATTATTGCATCAGCTTGACCATGATGCTTTGTTCACTTTCGAAAAATAAATCTTTAGGCTCCAGCAGCACGCTGCCTTAAAGTGCTTTGTCATTTCCTAGTGGCTGCATAGTCAAAGGAGTGGTGTAGTCTCAAGTTAATCTCTTTGACTCTTCAGAGCTCTGCATACCATACCCATCTCCATTACCTCAAGAATTATTATTGGATTTAACCTTCTGCTCATTGAATTAGTGTCAGCTATCATTCTTGGTGTACATTTGTTAAATTCAATCTGTCCTATAGGGGAATGCCAAGCAGAGCAACGCTAAGTGTATTAAAGAGAGAGGGAAGACAGCAGAAATTGGGACTTTGACTCACTGTGGAGATAAAGGGAGCTGAGTTCATGTTGCTGCTTCAGGAAATGTAAGCCTTTATAGTCAGCGTTCCAGAGAGGAAGGAATGCTAAGTGAGCAGGGCTTTTACTAAAGTGAAGAGGCAGTTGTTGGGGTGTTGTTGTTGGTAGGGGGGGTTGGTCAATATTAATGCTAGTTGGAAAGCAACCATATGGAAAATTCTAAAACTTAAGTCTTCTTTTAATTTACAAGAAAGAAAAAGAAAAAAAGGCACTGGCTATGAATTCTTGCCTCTAGCAAAGCACAGCATCTCAGACTGCTGATTTAGGAATGAGGCAATCAAATCATGCTTAGCCACAAGGCTCACAATATGGCGCCACTCTAATCTGCAGAGGTCCATGAATGGGTTAGAGTGCATTTGTGGTGTGCCTGATCCTGGGCTGTACTAACTATGAGTAAAGGAACAAGCACACAGAACATGTGGCATAGTATCCCAACTAAGACCTAGAAGTGACAGAGGTAAAGCTCAGTGGTCAGGCACTTGCCTAGCATGAACATAGATAGCCCTCCAAACTACTGTCCTACAAAATTAATAAAGAGAATTACAAGTTTCCTTTTTCCCAACTCTTCCCAGATCCTTCCCTTCTCTCCACCTACCCAAATCCATAATCTCTCTTGTTCTACCTCATTAGAAAACAAACAAATATCTAATTTTTAAATTCTTTTTACTACCTTTGCTATTGGATTACTCTACAGAAATGGATGGCAAGGACTTATTGCTGAAGACAACACCTACATCATTCATTTAACATGAGAAGTAGATCTAGTGCCTAACTAGAGATCTCATCACTACTTACTAGTGTTCATGATACTGGAAGGTATCTGATGGGATTTAAACACCACTCCATGAGTTGGAACCCATGACTAACATTTCTTAGCCAAGAACTTAAGACTATGTAAGCCATGGACCTCAGGGAAAGCCACATACTACTGTGTACTACTGTTCTGCTAAAGAACATAACAATAAAATGACTCCTTATGTCCATAGATCAGTGCCTTGCTTGGCCATCATCATAGAGGTTTTCTGCTGGAGTAGAGGGAAACAGATAGAGAGAGATGCCCATAACTGGACAATGTACAGAAAGTGAGAGACTTTGGTACACTCAGTCATAAATGGGATATACCCATCAAATCCCTCTCCTCAGGGTTCTGGGAACTCTACAAAAGAGGAGGAAGAAAGATTGTAAGAGCCAGTGCCAGTGGAGGACACAAAAGAAGCCAAGCCTCCTAAACACAACAAGGCCAATGCACATATGAACTCCCAGAATTAATTTTTCTTAAAAATTGCAAGCACAGATGAATAACCAAAGCCTTCAAATTTAACCATCAGAAGCAAGAACTATCCTATTTAAAGCCAATTCAAAAAGCCAAGTTATATTTAATGGGAAAAACTAAACCAAAAGACTTGTCAAGAAATATCCACTAAGTCTACCAACTCTTGCAAAAATTCAGAGCTGATTAATAACAGGAACTTCCAGGAAAATCCATAAAGCCCAAGTACAAGATAAAAGACAAACTTGACAAACATCCAGAAACAGATCCTGAATGCCTACTAAAATGAATCCAGAAGCAAGACACATGCCCAATAAGACTAAATGAAGTTTAAGGTAGGCTGCCTTTCATTGCAATTTCCTTTAAGCTTTATTTTCTACTGAATTGGATCCTTGGGGATAAATGATGTGTTTTAGCTTTAGGAAGAGAGAGTTTGGCATCCTAGCATGATGTGTCTCTAACATTTCTTCCAGTATTCATGGACGCAGCAAAACAGCCTTCAAAGACAAAAAACCTAGGAAGATGTCTCTAATCACACAGAGATGAAAAACCATATTGGCCGCCTACAAATAAAAATGAGAACTAGAGAAAAGAAAAAGAGGAAAAGAGTGAGTGACACAGAGGGGAAAGCCTGAGGCTTTCTCAGCTCAAGTGAGCAGCACCCAGGTTATAGGCTCCTGAAAATCAATGGCCACCAAAGCCACCTAGGCTTCAGGGGGTTTTGTTTCATGATTGTGGAATAAATTTCACAGACAGCAGGAGGGTGGGTTTCTAGAAAGTTTATTACAGCATGGGAGTTTATGAGGTTAGAAGCAAGCAGAACTTCTATTTAGCAAGAACAGGGGAAACACTAACCTTCTAGTACAAAGGCTTTTTAATAGGATGTATGGCAGAAACATGGCTGAGGCACGGGATGGGGAGGTGCCCACGCTAGTTAGCATTCACATGGTATCCGTGCCCCTCTCCATACATGTATGTGAACCAGAATCTTGACTTCACCCTTACTTACAGCTTCCAGGAATCTGTGCTAAGAAAGATAAATTTTAAAAACCCTGCAAGTCAGTGCCCCTCAAACACATACAATAGTTCTGGCTTCACACCAGCACAGAGCCAGGGACACTTTTGTCTTCTGGGCTAAGAACAAGAATTGAGGTCCCTGTCCTTAAACTGTTTGACAGGTTTTTATCTCCTATTCTCATGAATGAAATATATCAGTGTTACGAGGTACAGGCTAAGGGTAGGGCAAGAAAATTCCACTTTTTTCACACCACTGTTCATGCACTGGCTCGTTTTTCCTAAGAGAAGGTGACTAGAAAAGTTTAGACATCAGCAATGTTACAAATTTTGCAAATGTTTAGAGTGTTCTGTTTCTTTTGTTCTATTTTCTCTTGTCCTCTCTAGAAATTCATGACTGTAAAAACAAGCAGTCTATGGGGCCAAGAGATGATGGCTCAGGCCTTAAGAGAACTGGCTGTTCTTAGAGAAGATGTGTATTTGGTTCCCAGGACCCTTATAGCAGCTCACAACTGTATGTAACTCCTTTCCAGGGCATCTGATTCCATCTTCTAGTATCCACAGGTGCTGAGCATGTGTATTTCACATACATACATACATACATACATACATACATACAGGCAAATAATCATATGCATAAAATCTTTTTTTTAAAGGATGAGTAGTCTACAAAAGACATAAAGGAGAACGCGCTTCATAACAGGGAAATTGGAGTTAGAAACAAAGAGTTTCCTATCAAATTGTCCCAACATTCATGTTTAACAAAAAGGTTCAAGCTTTTTGATTTGTGAAATAGCAGAAGTGAGACAGTGGCTTTATAGTAACTCAGTGAAGAAGAAAACACTAATGTGTTCCTTTGTCAACAAATACCAAGAGTCTTAAAATGTGGGACTTTTCAACCCAGCAATGTTGAAGTCAAGCTTGAAACATGGAAAAAGTTTTATTTAAATAGATATCCATTACAGTACTTACTATTTTTTTAAAAATGCATGTTGTAATACATTCTGTAGTCATGAAATATTTATGCAGACAATAGAGTGAAATAAATAATTATAATATAGTAGTAGATGTAAAACCGAACACTAAATTTTATACATAGAAAGAGCCCAATAACACTTTTAAAGTTACATACTTAGCAAAGGCCAGAAAGGGAAACAAAACACACTATTTAGCTTATCTTTAATATATGTAATTTTCCTTTATTTGTTTATGTTTATATTTCCAAACTTTCTCTAATAAGTATAAATTATATATTAAAAGGAAAGAGCTATGAAAGAAGAATGAAAAGCTTAAGAAAGATCAGAAGTAAATAGAAGTTGCCGTCTGAATCACACCAATGCTTCTTTTCCACCTGAGTTAAAGCAATATAGATTCATATATCTGATATTCAACATTTGATGGCAGGCATCCATCTCTAAGTACAAGATAAAAACCTTTCAGATGGCCTAAAACACAATGAATTAAGAAAATTAAGTAAGATTGGACATGGGGTGATGGGACCCAGAGGCCTCCTTAAGTCACCAGACTTTTCAGTGCTGAGTACACCAACTTCTCAGCATGGCGTTAAGCACAGTGAGCAGATGTCAGTGCTGTCACAAGGACACCTGTTAGCTTTTGGAATTTCTAAGTGATAACTGCAAGATGCCCACTATCTTATTTTTTTTTTCTTTTCGAAAAGTTTTCTCTTATTTGTTTTTAAGGTTTATTTTTATTATTTTACTTTATGGGTACAGGTGTTTTGTTCGCATGTATGCATGTGCACCATGTGCACACCTGGTGTCCAAGAATGTCAGAAGAAGGTGGGTCCCCGAGAACCCGAGTTACAAATGGTTGCAATTCACCACTTGAGTGCTGAGGCTGTGGAGCCTACATTCTTTGCAAAAGCAACAGGTGCTCTTAACCGCTGAGACATCTCTCCACCCCCCTCCTTTTTCTTTTTAAAAGTATTCAGTAGTACTAGCAGCAGCAGGAGCCGCCCCCGCTGCCTCCGCCTCCGCCGTCGTCGTCGTCGTCGTCATCGTCGTCATCGTCGTCATCGTCGTCATCGTCGTCACCTTGTGTTTGCTGTATATGTATAAATACAGATAAACACTCCATGGCATATGTGTGGCTGTTGATAACTCTCAGGAGTCAGTTTTCTTTCCACTGTGGATTTCAGGGACTGAATTCAGGATACCGGGTTTTTGCTGTTAGTGATTTTACTCACTGAGCCATCTTACTGACCCATGTTCCGCTCTTTTAATAGATTACAAAAAGGATGGACAGAGACAGACTGAAAACCATGCCCAAAGTTACAATGAATCCATAGGTTAGAGAAGTCACTCCATTTTGTACACAACCGAAACAGGAAGCCGTTCTGCAGGCACCCAGCATTCAGGTTGACTTTAGCTGGCTGCGTTTAGGCGAGTGTTCAAAGACGTTGTGAGCAAAACCTCAGAGCAGAAAGATCTCTTAATATATTATTTTATTTTTATGTAATATTTTTATTAGTTCTTTGAGAATTTCGTGCATGCATTGATGTCTCTTAGGCTTTTAGCTTGCTCTGGAACATACGGTATGTAAAAGCAAAGCCAAGGGATATGTGACAGCTGAAGAAATCAAGAATATTAAAATGAGGCCGAGTCTCTTACATCAAGACAACTATTTTAAAAAATGCTTTGAGAGTATCCCAGGATTGGACCCACCTCACTCATTCAGGTGCGAAGATACCAGCTTTTAACGCATGGGAAAGACTAGGTTGAAAAGAAGTCTTCTGGAATCCTCCTCATACAGGCTGCTGAGGAGGATGTTTCCTTTTACCCACTCATCAGGCTCACAGGAGGCCCTACAAGCCATGGGGTGGGGGTCGGGGGGCAGAGGGGAGGTGCTGCTCAGGCTGCCATGAGACCTAGTTATCGACTGTACTTAATTAAATTTATTAATTTATTCACTTTACATCCCAATCACAGTCCCCTCCCTCCTCTCCCTTTTGCACCTCCCCTTCTCCTCAGAAAAGGGAAGTGCACCCCCCCAACCACCCCAGCACGTCGAGTCGCATCAGGACTAAGAGCTTCCTCTTCCACTAAGGCCAAACAAGACTGCCCAGCTAGGAGAAAGTAATCTAAAAGCAGACAACAGAGTCCATGTCAGAGACAGCCCACTCCACTTGTTAGGGGACCTACATGAGAACCAAGCTGCCCATGAGTTAGGAATGTGTTGGGAGGCTAGGTCCAGTCCATGCGTGCTTTTTGATTGGCACTTCAGTCTCTGTCAACCCCCATAGGCCTAGATTAGTTGACTCTGTTGGTCTTCTTGTGGAGTTCATGTCCCCTTCAGGTCCTTCTATCCTTCCCCCACTCTTCCACAATACCTCCCGAGCTGTACTTAAGATTTGTAGCAGACAGAAAGTAAGAGTCACAGGCTAACAGAGGCTTCAGCCAGAGTTCTAAGGAAGGCCGGACGCTGCGAAAGGCTTTGAGTATTCCCTACAAGCAACCTGCAAGGGCTATGCTCGACGTGGTGAAAGTAAAGCCAAAACATAATGATGATGCCAAGACGTTGCAGGTGTCAGGCACATGGAGCACTTGTGATGGACAATTGGAAGTAGGGAAGAGAACCAGTTCAGAGGAGCAGCCATGTGGGCCGTAACCAGTGCAGCGGTAGGATGGGTTGGCCTAAGTCCTTGGGATGTCTCCCCGTGCTACCACATCTCCAGATTCCAGCTGCAGAGCTACAGGGCTCACATGGACTCTGCTGGTTTGCGGTTTTGCTTTGGTCTTAACCTTCATCCTTTCTTTCACTGCCCACATCTTCTCAGAACTGAAATGTTTACCCTGTGCCACTGTATCCTGGAAGTGTGACTTATTATGCTCACAAGCAGAGAATTCCCTAGAGTTTCAGATAGGCCTTGTATCTGGACTTTGGGATAATACTGGAGATTGAGTTTATTCTGCTTTGTGAGACAGACAAGACTCTGGGGGAAGCCTTAAGGAGTATTTCAAAACAAGTTGACAAAAAGTAGATTTTTGATAAAAAAAGTCTTGCTTGTCAACTTGATCAGTCTGAGAAGCACCCAAGATATTATTAGTAAATTTACCTCTGTGTGTATCATGAAAGAAAAACAAAGGAAGTGAAAAAATGGTTTAAGTTAAGTTACTGCGGCTGGGGAGAGAGCTCTGTTGTGGGGTGTTTGAAGACTGGAATCAGCCTCTAGATCCTACACACAAAAGAAAGAAAAGCTAAGTGTGGTGGTGCATGCTAATAGTCCCAGTGCTGATAGTCCCGATGCTGATCGTCCCAGTGCTGATAGTCCCAGTGCTGGGAGATAAAGGCAGGTAAATCCCAGCCAGTCTAGTTCTTGCCAAGTTCTAGGTCAGTAAGAGATTCTATTTCCCCACAATAAAAGACAAAATAACCACACAAATGAGAATGTTACCTGAAGACAGAAATGAAGATACATTCATTAGTTACACAATACAAATTGCTTAATTTTGTTAATTCCATATCTTTTGGTTTTTGCTTTGGGGTTTTGTTTTGTTTTTGGTTGGTTGGTTGGTTGGTTGGATGGTTGGTTTGTTTTGGGTTGGGTTTTTTGGTTTTGTTTTGTTTTGTTTTGTTTTGTTTTGTTTTCTGGTTTTTCAAGATAGGGTTTCTCTGTGTAACCTTGGCTGTCCTGGACTCTATTTATAGACCAGGCTTGAACTCACAGTAATTCACCTGCCTCTACCTCCTGAGTGATGGGATCAAAGGTTTGTGATACCACGCCGAGCTGTCATTTGCATTTTAAACTGGAAACATATTATATGAAAATGAATAATAACAGATATGCTAATATCCCACAGTTTTTAAATTGCTCTTTCTTAGATGGCACTAAATAATAAATAAATACTAACAAGAGAGACTGGAAACGGAAATCACCTTATTCCTATTTCCTCTTAGTAACATTTTGTTGTTGTTGTTTGTCTAGTTGGTTTTCTATACTATGAGCTCTGTGAACTGTGGACTTTGGCAGTTTTTTACAGTAGACATCATAAATTATGTGGTTGATTTTGCCTTACACTGGTGCAGCATGACTTTGAAATTCTGAAATAGAGCCACGTGTTAGGAAAGAAAAGCCTTTTTGGAATGCACCTGGAAGAAGTGGGTGGTTCTGCTTAAAGCAAAATTGGCCCAGGAATGATGCTCTGTGCTTCAGCAAGAGAGCACCCAGGCTCCCAGTAACAAGAATTCACAAGTGTGTTTTCTTAGCCATGCCTGCAGGGATATACAATACACAGATAGCCTCGCAGACTCGGAATGTCAAGGGCAAAGGCTTTATCACAGGAAAGGCCATTGAAATTCATACCCTGTCCTACAATGTGCAATCCATTCCTGCAGTCTAATGCCTTTCCTGAAGTTAATTAATGAGCCTGCCTTCCTCTTCCATTAGCTTGGTCACTGATGAAGATAATAAGTAGATTCTTTATTGGACTGACCTCATGAAGATGAGCACCACTGATGTCATCTCAAGCTCCTTCAGTTTAGAAGTCCTTTTAAACACAACAGTCCAATGAGCTGAGCAATTACTTAGCTAGGTTGTCTCTCCATTTGTTGAGCAGCATGTCATGCAAAAAGAAAACTCTCACTGAGTCAAGATAAATTACAACCGATGTCCCCCATAGTTACCATCCCCACTCTGTCTCTTAAGCCCATCTGCCTTGTCTCAGAATGAAATTACATCTGTTTGCCTGAGCTCTGAGAGAAAACAAATGAATCTCAATGGTCTGAATTGTTTGGGTCTTGATTATAGTTAGAAAAATAGAGCTGGGAGGAGACAATTTACCTTTGCAGAAAAGACAGAGATAGGCTGCCATTTTCTCAATCTGTTCTCCACTCTGGCTTCTCTCCAGTCCTTCTGTTCTTACAGTGTTTTTTTTTTTTTTTCAGATGTCCTTTCTACAAGTTTGAACCTTTGCATCAGCACCAGATGTAGGGATAGTTTTATCAGAATAACTTGAATATTACCACACTCATTCAATGTATAAAAGTCCCCATTTTCTCATAGGTTCAGAATCATGATATTATACACATAGAAAATGGGACAGAACATTTTCAATTCCTCTTAAGAAGTCATTATAATTTATTTTCATTCAGAAAGTATTTTTCCACAAATTTATGCTTGTTATAGGTTAATTCTTGAGTTCTCTCCTTATTATACGAGTAACATAGGATTAAGTTTACAGAGGAAATAAGCAACAAAAATATCTCTGAACATCTGAAACTGAAATTTTTATTGAGATTAAACAGAACACCCACATATCTACAGTTCTAATAATTTTTAAACATTATTAGGTGGCTGGAGACATGGCTCAACAGTTAAGAGGGCTTGGTGTGCTTCCAGAGGACCCTAATTTGGTTCGCAGCACCCCAGTTTGGTGGCTAACATTCACCTGTAACTACAGTTCCAAAGAATCCAATGCCTATATCTTTCCACTACTAGCATCAGCAGAAAGATAGTATACATATACACAGACACTCAGAAATAAAAAATAAAAATAACCTTAAAACACACACACACACACACACACACACACACACACACACACACAACTAGGGTGATATGTGAGGACTCCGAAGGATTGTACTGAAACTTCAGATAAGCTGGGTGTGGTGGCACAAGCCGTTCATCCCAGTGCTTGGAGGCAGAGGCAGGTAGATCTCTGTGAGTTCAAGGCCTTGCAGAGAGCTACACAATCAGATATTATAAATAAATAAATAAATAAATAAATAAATAAATAAATAAATAAATAAAATGTATAATATGCCTGAGCCATGTGACAGCACATGGAAGAAAAATTCTGCAACCCATCTTGACACTATAGAATTCTTCCATTCACGTGCCTACAGCTGTGAGTGCTAACATTACAGCAATACCACATGCTCTTCCATCCATGTGCCTACAGCTGTGAGTGCTAACACTACAGCAATACCATCCTTTAACTCTAAAAACATTCTGGTTTCCCAGACTCTTTGCATCCCTCCAAACATTCTAAATTGACAATGACAGGCTTTGGGAGAGTTGTCTCGGTTAAGGAGAAGAGCAACTCCAAGTTAGGAAACCGACAGCAGGAGCAATCTGAACTCACTGCTTGGTGAAACCTTCTAGAATATTTTATTTTTCCGTATAAGTCACAGATAATCTTCAGATTTGTGATGACAGTTTTAGTCATGTCTAGACCTGGCAAACTGCTGAACAAGAATTTAACAAAAGGCTTGTTTCTACCCACCGAAGCTCTTAACATAATCATAGAGATATCATCTTTCCAGTGACCATTATGTACCAGCTTATTAAAAAAGTATCTACAAATTCCCTTAATTATGGCTGAAAACTAAAGCTGTCAGTTACCCATTCCGACTCTCTAAAATTCTCAAACATGCGCAGAATGTGTGGAGGACAGCAGCTAAGCAGATCAGTTGCTACGCATGCGCAGCCTCTTTCCCTTCTAATACTCCCATAAGGGAGACAGAGAAGTGTTTGTGTGACCTCATCTTCTAAATAAGGTAAAGGAATGTATGTTCGTGCAGGCAATTATAATCATTCATTAAAAGCAGAAAAACGAGGGCTGATGTGACGGCTCAGGAGTTCAGTGTGAGTACTGCTCTTCCAACCGACCCAAGTTCAGTTCCTAGCACCGTCACTGGGTGGGTCGCAATTTTAACTCCAGCTCCAAGAGACTTGATGCCTTTCTCAGTCCGCTGTGGCCACTGCACTCATGCGTACGTTCCTATGTGCAGAAACACACATGCAAATGACTACAAATGAGATAATCCTGAAGAAGATAGAGAAGAGGAGAAGGAGGAAGAGAAAAACAGGGAGAAGGAAGTAGGGGCAGCTCTGCAGGAGAAGGAGTTAGAGGAAGTATCAGCAAGGGGTCTGGAGAAATCGCTCAGTTGGTGGTGGTGGTGGTTTTGGGGTTCTGGCTTTGGGTTTTTTTTATTTGGTTTGGTTTGGTTTTTGGTTTGGTTTGGTTTGGTTTGGTTTGGTTTGGTTTGGTTTTTAGAGACAGGGTTTCTCTGTGCAGCCTTTGCTATGCTGAACTCGCTTTGTAGACCAGGCTGGCCTCGAACTCACAGCGATCCTCCTGCCTCTGTCTCTCGAGTGCTGGGATTAAAGATGTGTGCCACCACGCCCGACTTATGGGCTCAGTTTGTAATGCGTTGTCTTGTAAGCATGAAGGCCTGAGTTCAATCCACACTTTTAATTTAAGATTATTTAATTTTTATTCACTTTACATCCTGATTGCAGCCCCGCTCTTCTCCTCTCAGCTCCCCTTCACACACTCTTCCCCTCTCTTCTCCTCAGAGTTGCTGCAGAACACACATATTTTTAAAATTTTGGTTGTGGTGGTACATACATTATACATACATTTTACACAGAGAAGTTGAGAGATCCCAGAACCCCACAACTGACAGGCTTCTTTCTACAGTCTGAATTTAAGGTACAAAAAACACCCCTGGGTCTTCTGACACCTTCCCTTGGTGAAGTATAATATAGATGTGTAAGTGCAGTTGCCGATGGGACATTATATGACTCCTGTGTTCCAGAAGGTTCCAACTTCAATGCATTTGCGATTCACCTTTGTCATTTCTCCTTAAGGGGTCACCAATGCTGCTAAGTTATTTTAGAATACATTTTTACACTAAAAAGCACTAAAATAAGGATGTGGTGTGATTTAGACTAACAATGACCAACAGAAATTTTTGAGATAATGAAAGTGGCGTCGTGAAATAGTATGACTGTTGTCCTTGTTTATCCCACCAGTGCACACAGGATATGAATTTCTCATTTTATCATCAGATCAAATTGGAAATTCATCACGAATCCAATAGACAGAAAAAAAAAAACTCAAACCAAAGCAGCCTTCATCACTTATCACCGCTCTACCATGTGCCTCCTAAGCTTTTGTATTTATTAAGAAAAAAATGATCAAAAAATATCTAAATTGGTTAATTTAAGACATCAGACGTGTGTACATAAGTGTGAGTCTGGTGTGTGTGTGTGTGTGTGTGTGTGTGTGTGTGTTAGAAGTTTCTTTTTGTCCAGCTTTGTATTTTACATAGTAAGGCCTCTAACAAAAATAATCATTTGACTATCCTTTGGCACACATCAAAGGCAAGCGTACAGTGCCCTGTAGAACAATGTGTAAGGGTGGATACGTGTACATGACTGCTTTCTAAAAAGTTAGACTTTCACAGATTCTAGCTAATACTGCTTCATAAAGAGGATCATAATGATGTGTGGTGACAATCCTCCTAAAAGAACAGTGTCTCAAGGCATGTAACGCCTTTCAGGGCCCTAATCTAGAGGCTTCAAGTAGAAGTATTAAAATCTTACTGAAAAGAAACAAAGATCTTTATTAATGAAATGCCTTGGGCCCTAAGTGCCAAGAAAAGCTTTAGGATGATGAATCGGTTGCATTTTGGTCTGTACTGTTCTAGATGGCTTTTTCCACTTCGATTTTTCTCCCTCCTTTTTCCTTATTTTTCATAGATATCCCTTTAAGTACTGTCTTTTTCCACTAAAAATTACTTGCTTTGATATGGTAGGCAGAGCGGAGCAGAAACACGATTCTTACGATTCTTGCTTGAATTTGTCATCAAGACATAACATTTTGGTCATTAAAAAGTAGCCTGAAACAATGAATTCCCTTCACATAAGCTATTGAGCAGCCATGGGAAGATAATGACTTCCTGTCACTTCAAACCTCTGCCTCATGCAACCCCACCCCAGTACCTATGCACCCCTTTCTGACCTGGAGCAGAGAGGCTTTGAAGCTCATTAGCCATTCGCCCAGAGCCACGGGTGCTGAGGTCCTCCTCACTTGGTGCCTGGTATAAAGGATTGTCCGCCTCTCAGCCTTCCTAGTATTTTATTGGCAAACATGATAAAGTGGTAACCTAAGGGGCTTAAATTTTAAGAAAGTGGACATTCTTGATGAATCAATGTGTGGTTAAAGTGATCGTGTTGATAGGGTTTTAAAAACTGTAATGTAATTGTATTTTTACTGAGACTGTTACATCAACTTTTAGTAAAGACAATGTCCGATAAATAAGTGAGAAACCAGCTTTTTCCCCTTTTCCTTAAACCAAAAACCCACACAGAGGAAAGGGGTTATTTTTAAATGCTGGGCACAAAAATATTTTCTTAATGTAACCAAAAGATCTATTTTCTTTCTCATTCTCTAAGTTGGCTCTTACAGACTTTAATTTTATATTGGATTTCAATGAGATTGTGAAATAAAGTCTTTCGACCTGGCTTTCTGGCATTATCTTAGCTGGAGTTGTCTCCTGAGCATGCGCTTTCATGTGAGTTGATTGGGTCAAGTTTTCAAGCCATCGTCAACCTCTAACTCAGATTGCAGTTCAGTGCTCTGTGGTTTCAGGATTTTTGTTTTTGTTTTTCAAGTGAGTTTCGTCTTTTTCTTAATACGCAAGCTAGAAATAAAACTATGCAAAGCAACAGGACATTACTTAGAATAACTGCATTTTGTTCCATTTTAGGGCCTGTCACGCCAAGGCATCATCATTGTTATCAACCTCTGCTTCTTAATGTACCAGATGCTTATAGCTTTACATACTTCTGAAATGTGTACCTGTGTAAAATATTTTGCTTTAAAAGAAGGCAGATGAATTATTTACTAAATACAATGATACATTTAACCAAAACAGTAAATAAATATTATGGAACCATTAACTAATTTATTTAGAAGGATCTATCAATGATCCCCATATAGTACCTTAAAATTTTATTTATTTGTTGAAAATATTTTACCAGAAAAATAGTCTCAATGACAAAATGTGTTTAAATACAAGTAATCTTTAATCTCTCAGCTCATTTTCCCATGAAAATTACTCATTTCTAGGCTCTGTATGTTTGTAATCGCTCACTTTTAATTGGATTAAATGACAAAATATGACCAAACAAACTACACTACATAAATGTATGTTGAATAGCCAAGAAGCA
This sequence comes from Acomys minous, assembly GCF_964271855.1. Lineage (NCBI taxonomy): Eukaryota > Metazoa > Chordata > Mammalia > Rodentia > Muridae > Acomys > Acomys minous. Next base: position 180,695,620 of record NC_140483.1, on the reverse strand, counting down.
ATGCATATTGGACTGCAACTGTGATAGAAATATAAAATTCCTCTTAGGTTCTGGAGAGAAACCTTTCTGCAAGTGGCAGACACCTTAAGAACCATCGTCAGCTATCACATCTCCATCAATGCGAACACTTTGGGAGTTGGTGTTCTCTTTACTAACTGACCGAAGTCAATACACACTCCAATTATAGCGAGATGAACCTGACAGCTCGTATCATCTTCCTGAAGGCTGTCTGCCTCCTTGAGGATCAGGTGCAGACAAGCTGCCACAAGTTTTTTTCAAGCCTCTTGTTGTTCAGAGGAATCTGTGCTTGTCTATTTGCTCAGCCAAGATGCTGTGGACTTTCTTAGGTAGACTAATTAATTTTCTTTTGGGTTCTATTTCCCTTCCTCTAGATTCTAATAATAATAGTTTAACTTTGTGGTTTATTTAATCATTTTATTCTAGGTCATAATCCCTAAAACTCTACACTGTGCTGACACTGTATACTTTATTTCCAACATGCTTTCAGGTATTTTTAACTGTACCAATACTTGAAGTAAAATTAGAGGGTATTCTTATAATCCTTTAACCAATAAAACATATAGAAACCATATGCAGCTGTTAATGATTTGCTATTAGTTAAGCACCTAGCAATTTGTGGAGTTTTTCTTGGTGGACATACTGCTTTAAACATAAAACACACATAAAATTATTTTTAAAATAAAATCAGGCCACCTTCAGGTAGCAGGAGATGACTCATATTGCACACAGTGTGTAATTGAAGTGTCTTCACATCCTTCTGAGGAGGAGCCATATTGGCTAGAATTACTCAAAGAAGGCTTCCTACGCTTTCCCCGTCTTAGTGTTTAACACTTACGCATATCAGTATAAAAATGACATATTGCTTTTCACTGCTAAGGGTTGTTTTGGATGTCTTTTACTTAAGTTGTTTGGCAAGGAATGAATATATACTCTCCTTAAAGCATTACATGATACACAAATCTAAGTAAATAGAAAGCTTTCAATACACACACAGCCATGTATGTACAGGCAGCATGTGCATTCATGTGTGTGTATGCGCACACACATAGACAGCATATTTGTGCCACTTATGTTCCAGGTTAAGCAAACATTATTTTGTTTTATTTTAAATTATTTACCACCAAACAAAAAGAAAAAGCGGTGAATAATGATTATGTGGAAGACAAAGGTTTAAAAGAATGTAGTAGTCACTTCAACAATCTGAAAACTGGCTTGTCTAGATGTAAAAAGACAATCCCTAAGGAGACATGAGTCTGTTCCTATTTGAACTTCAATTAACGAAAACCAAATTAAATTAGAACCTCAGATCCTGTGACATATTGCCATTTTTTTCTCTTTGTGTATCTATATGGAGTTGAATGAGGGTATGGAAACCACATATTTATGTGCAAACATACAGAGGAAAGAATAAAATACTGGGAATCATCTTCTGTCACCGCCATCCTGGTTTTTAAGACAGGTTCTCTCACTGAGCATGAAGCTGATCATTTGGTCTAGAGTATCTGGCCAGAGAGTTCTTGGAATCAACCCCACACTGGGTTAGAAGCATGTGGACCCATGCTTGGATCCTGGACAGATACTGAGGATTTGAGCCACATTGTCTTTCTTTCACAGCAGCCCCTCCTATGGATGAGTGATCTCCCAGGTCCTCAAGTAGCAGCATATTTCACATTTCTAACCAACAGATGATGACGGTGTCCATCTGCATTGTAAAGGCAGCATCCATCATCTCATGCAGAATGCTCTATTTGACAACACTGGTCCAGATCATGTTTCCACCCATAGAAAAAATGTCCGTACTTAAGAAGTTTTATGGACTTTACTCAAACTGACTTAAGTAATATTGGGTCCCTTTTAAAAGTAAGTCATGAGAAGGACAGCACAACTCAGGTCAGCCAGATCCAGTATGTCTAGTCCTTTTCTCAAGGACTCTCTTTGTTGTCCCCAAATCTGTTTTGGCCTCATGCTCGACATATCTATCTATCCTCCTGCAAACAAACAAGCAGGCTAGACATGGCGGCATACACTGTGACTTCACTAATTAGCCCGCTAAAGTAAGAAGATGGCCATGGGGTTGAGGCCTGCATCCTACGTTCCAGGTCAGCATGGGACACAGAATGAGATCCTATATCAGAGACAAAAAAAAAATAGACTTATTAGTAAATTGTGTCTGCATTAATTCCCACCTTCACGTTCACACAGCCTGAAATCTAAAAGAAGAGAAGGGAACCACACTGATTACTTATGAGGAAGCAAATTACATGCCTGCAAACAACATGCAATCCTGCCCTGGCATTTCATTGACAAAAGTCCAGTCCCACGTCTTTTCTAGACAATGGAACAGGCAGATGGCTTAGGCAAATAGTAATCCTGATCAAGTTCTGTGCAAAGTGGGTGGACTGGCAAGTGTGACCATATGAGAGTCACACTGTCCTCAACTTCTGAGACTGACATATTTATCCCAGAAACAGAAGAGGAGGCTGCTTAAAAACCAAGAATACCTTTATGAAAAATCAAAGGATGGCTGGTGAAACAGGGGCAAGGAAGTAATAATGTCTACTGTAGCAAGATGAGAGGTCTTGATTTATCTCAGAATTTTTGTACATTCACAATACATCCTTTGAAATGTGACAATTTAGGAGTCAGTCTCCCCACCCACTTGCCTCCAAAACATGAAAGCATGAAAATAAACAGCAGATACATCTCTATTTTTGAGTTACGTGTGGATCTGACATTTGAGTGGGTAGAAAAAAGTCAGGCAAGTAACAACGGTTGTGCTACCACAAAGACAATTAAAATCTAACATGAAAAGTGCTTCTATCTAGGAGGAGTATAGAGAAAGAAATCCAAATTAACATATCTAACAAAAAAAAATCCTGTTCCAAGACAGATCTTTTTGGTTTGGTTTGGTTTGGTTTGGTTTGGTTTGGTTTGGTTGTTTTCTCTGTACATATTCATTGTACATGATACTCTGTTGCCTAAGGCCATTTTCAAACAAATATACACTATATAGTAAACATCTTCCCTTCCTTTGTTCCCTCCCTACTGTTTCTCACTCATACTTGTCCTATAGTAGCCTTTGTTCCTCTAGACAATCTCACTTCTATTTTCATATTATATGTACAAATATGATTTTGTGGGCCTATATAAAATTGGGAAACCACAAATGACAATACTGTCATACTTTGCTTAATATAATCATCTCCAGTTGTATCCATTTTCCTGCAGTGGACATCGCTTCATTCTTTTTATGGCTGAAGTGTACATACACTTCTCTTAATCTATTACTATGTTGTTGGATGCCTAGGTTGCCCCAAAGTTCAGACACTGTGAACAGCACTGTAATAAACACTGATGTGTAATTATCTATGCAGTATGTTATAGCTGGATTATATAGTAAGTCTATCATTATTTTTTGAAAACATTCATATTGTTTTTCATAGTAATTGAACCACGTTGCCTTCACGCTAACAGTACATAAAGGTTCTATGTTACCCGTAGACTTACTTGCCAGCATTTATTCTTGCTTGTTTTCTTGGTGACTGACATTCTGACTAGGATGAGAAGGAGGCTTATTGTCATTTTATCTTACATGGCTCTGATAGTGACACTGAATTTTTCTCATGTTTGCTTGCATTTCGTCTTTTGAGACTGATACCTGAATAGTATTCCATTGTGTAAATGTACCACAGTTTCTTTATCCATTACTCAGTTGAGGAACATCTAGGTTGTTTCCAGATTCTGGCTATTACAAATAAGGCTGCATATGTCCTTGTTGTATGCTGGAGTATCTTTCAGGTATATGCCCAAGAGCGATATAGCTGGGTCCTAAGGTAGCACTATTCCCAATTTTCTGAGAAAGTGCCAAATTCATTTCCAAAGTGGTTGTACAAGTTTGCAGTCCCACCAGCAATGAAGGAGTGTTCCCCTTTCTCCACGTCCTCGCCAGCATGTGCTGTCACTTGAGTTTTTGATCTTAGCCATTCTGAAAGATGTAAGGTGAAATCTGAGAGTCGTTTTGATTTGCATTTCCCTGATGACTAGGGATGTTGAATGTTTCTTTAGATGTTTCCCAGCCATTCAATATTCCTCTGTTGAGAATTCTCTGTTTAGTTCTATACCCTATTTTTAATTGAATTATTTGGTTTAGTGGTGTTGAATTTTTTATATATTTTTGATATGTGATGATCCTTTCCCAGTCTGTAGGCTGTCATTTTGTTCTGTTCCCAGTGTCCTTTGCCTTAAAGAGCGTTTTCAGTTTCATAAGGTCCCATTTATCAGTTGTTGATCTTAGACTCTGTTCTGTTCAGGAAGTTGTCTCCTGTGCCAATGAGTTCAAGGCTCTTCCCCACTTTTCCTTCTAACAATTTAGTGTGTCTGATTTTATGTTGAGGTCTTTGATCTACTTAGACTTGAGTTTTGTGTAGGGTGATAAACATGAAACTATTTGCATTTTCAACATGTAGACATCAAGTTAGCATAGATCGCTTTTGCTCAGGACTGATTAGGCTGTCCATAGTATCATTTGCTCTTCTACCTGTGGAATCCAGTTGTGCCATCATCATTTGTTTAAGGAGCTATAGTTTTTCCAATGTAATTTTTAAATCTTTGTTCAAAATGAAGTAGCTATAACTATGTGGGTTTCTGTTTGGATCCTCTCTTCTATTCCACTGATCAGTATATCTGCTTTGTCCAACCTCCATTCTGTTTTTATTACTATGGCTCTGCAGAGTAACTTGACATCAGACACGGCCATCCCTCTAGCATAGGTCGTGTCAGGACTGATTTGGCTGTCCACGTTATCATTTTCTTCAATATGAATTTTAAGATTTTTGTCACAAAGGATATTTTTAATTTTGTATTATATTTAATTATGTACATATGTATTTATGAATTTGATGGGTGCACACATGTCATGACACTCATGTGGAAGTCGGAGAACATCTTGTAAGAGTCAGTTTTCTCTTTCTAACATGAGGATCCCATGGACTGAGCTCACGTGGCCAGCTTTAGCACCAACCATCTTCACCCACAGATCCACCTTTCTAGCTCCAGATAATCCTCTCACCTAAGGTATAATTTGTGTCTTCTAGTAAAACAGTAGTGTATATGTATCATATGTGTGTGATTTTATCCAGTTCCCAAAGTCGGCCACAGAACTAAAACTCAAACCAGGCAAAATCCTAAAGTTATTCCAGATCCCTTCACCAAAACAGTCCCTCGGAACCAAAGCTTATCTGCTACACACTTCCTATTCAACTCCCAGACTGTAAGAGTGAAAAAGACAGCATGGCCAGGACACTGTACTAGGTGCTGATTGGGAAGAAAAACTTACAAATTTAAAGTATGTGGTTCACTGGATAAATGTATACACTAGGAACCTAGTCATTTAAATAGGGAGCGCCGTAGGAAAAAAAAAGAGATGGAAAAGACAGAACAGATCCCAAGTAAAATAGATAAAGGGGATGCCATCATAGATCTTGGTGAGTGTGAGGTATGTGTATAAGAAGAATCATAACTCTTCACTTATAAAGTATTTGATTTCTCATTATACATGCATTGATGTTGTCCGTGCAAGTATGTCTATGCACCTGTTGCCTAGAGAGCAAAAGAGGAAGTTGCATTCCCTAGAACTGGCTGCAGGCCTCTATAAACTGTCACATGGGTGCTGAGAAGTGAATCCAAGTCTTCAGGGGGAGCCCTCAGTGTTCTTAAGTATTAAGCCATCTCTCTGGCCTAAAGTAGTTCAGTTTTTAAAATAATTCCACATATATAAATTCTGATAACAGCTATCATATTCAATGTCAGATGACCCACAGATGCCATCCTTATTAACTTCAATCATTACTCATCCTGTGCATAGATGTAAATTAAGCTCAATGGGTCACCGTTAAGCACAGTCACACTGTGCAGAAATGGAGAGGGAATACAAAGCCAGATCTGTCTGTGCTCTAACATGCCTAAGCCTGTGCTATCATGTAATATTGTGTCAGCCCGCATCATTTTACTGCAGCTTCAAATTCAAACGTAGAGGTAAACAGAACATGAAAACCCAGACCTGGTTGAGAAGTACACAATTGATACTTTAAAACAATATAAAATATAAATATAATTTATACAATAAATATGTGATTAATACAATTTATAAATATTAAGCTTTATGTTAATTAAATGAAAAAATGCCAATTTTGTTTTTATAAATTAAAAAACAACAGCAACAATGACAGTCATCACACTGTCTGGTGATGGGGATGCCGTAAAGACAATAGTGATTCCTATATGGAATCTATCCTTAAAATATTTCTCACTAGTGACTCATTTCTGCATCAGAAATATTTACACGGCTCCAGGTATATAAAATGGGTCTATAAATCAAACATATACTGGTAATAAATCATAAAGAGGTACAAATGTAAGTTGTTGCCTAACATGCTCAATGTTTTGAGTTTTATCCCCAGAATTGCATTAAACTAAGTTTAGTGGTACACATTTGTAATATTAACATCTTAGGAGGTAGAAAAGAGAGTGTCAGAAGTTTGAGGTTGCCACAGCTACATAGTGAGTTCCAGGCTAGCTTCTGCTGCATAACACCGTTTCACAAAATTATTGTTGTTGTTGTTGTTATTATTATTTAAAAATAAAAAGAAATTCACTTTAAAACAATTTTTTGGTATTTTACCATTTACTAAGGATAAACGTAAATTTGCATACTAATGAAGCATATGTTCTTTTACATTTTTACATAAATAATTAGGACTTGAGAGATGGCTCAGCTGTTGAAAACTAGGCTCACAACCAAATATAAATAATTAAATCTTGGCTGAATATTTAATACTCTGGACCTAGAGAATCTTCCACATTTTTCAGCCTAGATTGATATTTTAATTCAGCAATGCTGAAAATGCAGAGAAAATGAAGGACACTGACACATAAATGTGCTATTAAAAAGTGACAAGAGAGTGGATAGACCCATTTTAGAAATTGTTGAAAATTCTGTCTTAATTCCAAACCAGAATTCATTTAATGATTCATTCTGCATCACAAGTTACCAACTCAACAGCCAAACTCTTCAGCTTAAGCGGCAAATTTCAAACCTAAAGACTATAGCATAATACAATCCAAACACACACTGATTAAGTCCCTCACCTCGGTGGATGACAGGAAAAAATTATTGTCTCTGTCTTCTGTAATTAAACCTGTATGTTCTAGAAGAGTTTAGTATTTTGTATGTACAGTAAAAGCTACAACTCATAACAGAAAATACTGTCAAATCTGAGTTGAACCGTTTCAGGCACAAGCTACTGGTAGTGCGTGCAGGAAATCATGAGCAGTGCTGTGTGTATGTTTGGAAGCTGCAGTTAAGCTGTATGATGCTCGCAGCAATAATTCAGACACATCACACATTTGATATTCAATTAATTTCTCCTCGTTGCCCATTCAGAAACCTTGTACTGTTGCCGAAAGTTTTGTTACCCCCAACATATACATTCACCCAAGCAGCATCAGGTGGGATGATAACACACCATTTAGAAAGCTGGCCTCAGCAAAACTGGAGCATGAAGCCTCACCGATAGCTAAAGAGCTATCGGCATCCGATGGCCACTAGAGGATGGAGAGCTGGTTTTCTTTAGGAATACAGTCCCTAGTAGCTTACCCATATTACAGTCAATGGCTCCAATGGGCCCCAATGGCCCCACACATATACTGGCAGACTAAATGGACTTGATGAGTTAAGAAAAAATATGTGATGTTAGAAGGAATGTAAAGGAGGTGGAAGGGATTTGATCAAAACATATTGTATTCATGTATCAGACTCTGAGGCAATAAAAAAAAGATGGAGGATCTTTAAGAATTCGATAGTAAAGAAAAAAAAAGAATTCGATAGTAACTTCAAGAAAGAATGAAGGTCACAAAAATCTCTATTTGCGGTTGATTATCTCTGGTGGCTCCTCCTCTACACAGTGCGAGATTCGTCAACACAAGTGGATATTCTAATTCTAAAAATATTATAGAGGAATAAGTTTAGGAGCAGTTTTATAAGGACTCCAGGGATATAAGATTGGGCCAGAAAAGATAGAATAACAAATCAGGGAATAATCAGGGAAGTGAGCATATGCTTATGTCTTGGTCAGCTGTGCTAGCCTATCTTACCAATGAATGAGGGTTTGGAGAAACAGACTGGCTGTAGACACAAGAATGCTCTCCAGTGGGATCTGGTGGGATAATGCATCTGCCCCACATTACAGTTTACATCTGCGTACACATGACCTACAATATCCCATCTCTAAGAGTATGACTGAAACCAAGGAATGGCACTTACACAAACACCACTGAGATGGCATTCTACTGTCTTTAGTTCAGAGCTGATTGTTCTTCCTTGTAGATAGAAAACTGTCACATGGTACACATGTTTCCAAAAAATCTGAAAGTAGAACACGGAAATAAAAGTGGTTCAATCTAACATCAGCTAACAAAGCAAAAAGTACCCATGACTGAATACCCCAGTCAAAAACCTAGCAGAATGGTCTAAGTATTAATTTCATTACTTTTATTATTTCTTTGATTAAGTTTGTTTTGTTGACAAAAATGCTTAAAGATGCTTAATAATATTGTATTACATATAATTCCAAAATAAGTAGAATATATATATATTTTTTAAGTGAAATAGTATTGAAATAATATCCATCAGCTGCTTTCTTATATCATACAATCCGGCAATTGCCTTTCTATGCTCAGATTTGGCTTGGTATGATTGATTAGGTTTGTTTTTTAGGTGTGAGAGTAATTTACTCTTGGTACTTTCATCAATGTACTTACACCATATCCACCCAGCCCCGCCCTCCACCTGCTTTCAGGATTTTCCCTCACATAGCTTCACCCAACCTCATGCTTGTTTGCTTGCTTGCTTTCATTCTTTTTTATCTGCTTTTCTTTCATTTTTAGACACTTTTACTACATAGTCCAGGTTGGCCTCGGACTCTGGGTCCTCTTACATTAACCCTCTGAGTGCTGAGCATTTTTATGTTAATTGTTGTAGTTTTATATTCCCAGAAATGGTGGAAGAAAATAGTTACTCTTCTTAAATAAAAGTTTACGGTAAATTGGATAAACAATCATTGCCAAAATAAAAGGTCCCAACTGTCATATGCATTAAGAAAATCATCACCTGGATATTTAGAAAAATCTAAAGAAAAAAAACTAATGACTGGGAGGACATAAATTGAAGGTCAGTTAGAAAAGAGAACATGATAAAAAATGTCTTTATATCTACAACTAAACTCTTCAATGTTTACCACTAATCTGATTTAAAACTCTTGAGGTCTTTAGCCTTTTCAAGACCATAGTTTGATTTTCAAAGTATATATTCACAAGCATTCACAAAATCAACGTTCTGTTAAGAGGGAAAGTGCTCTATGACATTAGCACTGTGGGACCAAGTTCAGATGCTGAAGCCTTTCTCTGCTTCTCTGTAGGACTTCCATGTGCCCAGTTTCCTAACTGGGCAACTCTCACTTAAGTATTACACATCCCCAACAAACAAACTGAAATTTTTTATATTTTTATTTTTTAATTAAATATTTTACATAAACACTTATATTCTTACACACACATATATATAATAAACTACCCACAGCAAGAAGAACAATGAAACAATCAGGAATTATATAAATGTTACATTCATAGTGTTTTGGCTATTTGTATTTGGCAACCTTGAAGAAAACATCTTTCATATCTTGATGAGTCTAAAATTCTGAATGTATATTAATATCTATTATATCTCATCTCTATCAATTTAAAACATCTATCTAGACCTAAAAACATCTTAACCCCTAAACAACTAAGCTTAATTGTAAAACTAAACTATCTGGTCTTCAGATCCATCAGAGACTAAGAAGGAATAAAATTGATTACCTGGGTAAGCCGGGATTGCAGATTAGCAGCTTCCCAAATGAGAAGATGACAGAGGCAGTTTGCTACCTGAACAATCACCCAAAATTCTCTATAACGTTGGAGCATCATCTTCAGCCTTCTGGCCCAATATACCTGACAGACATTGTGAAGCAGGAACTATTGAGGACTTGCTTACCCTGTCTTTGCAGAGACTGAATGTCAACTCTGCCTGCATCTAAGCTTGCCTATTTTTAGGCAAAATTCTGTGTGTGATAGAAATGAGGACATTTTTCCCAGTGGCTTGTTTGCCACATTTGAAGCCAACTCCATAAGGAGGTTCTTTGATCCTCATTATCCTCTTTGAGGTAGGCTGGGTGTTGCCAGGAGTTAACCTCTCTCATTGTCAGTGAATCTTCAAAATAATAAAAAACATCTTTAAATGTCATATTCTGTATGTCTCTGAGGTTTTTGAAGACCTTATCTACTTTATCTTATCTTTCTATAGAATTATATCTATCTGTTATACCTAGGATGTATACTCTTGTGATAAAAATAGACTAGGCATTGATAAGAGCAGGATTTAGCAATTAACTTGTATAACTTACTTATCCTAAACAGCCTGTAATAGCATTTTCAAAGTGCATCCTACTTTATTACACTCTTTTATGCCAAATTACACACACACACACACACACACACACACACACACACACACACACACACCACAGATTCTTTTCTATCCACCTCACCAGACTTCTGTTCTCTCTAACTTGAATACCCTTCCCTGACCCCCCCCCCCCATCACTACGTGAGATGTAACCTATGGTACTTCCCCCAGAAAGACCACACTAATCCATAGCCTAAAAATTCATGTTTATGTCTCTTAGTGAAATTACTGTCTGTTTTATATTATGTTTTCATAAATATCTTACTTTTTATACTATAAACTCCTTGAGGGAAGGCAGAATATATATGTAAATATTAAATGAATGGATGATTGGATAGATGAACATACTAAGCACTTTATCTTTTTTTGTTTTTTTTTTATTAATTTATTCTTGTTACATCTCAATGGTTATCCCATCCCTTGTATCCTCCCATTCTTCCCTCCCTCCCATTTTCCCCTTATTCCCCTCCCCTATGACTGTTCCTGAGGGGGATTACCTCCCCCTGTATATCGAAGCACTTTAAAAAGCCAGAACTACCATAAATTTAACTCATTCTAATTCTACCCTTCACACATGCTTAGCCCGTGTGTAATCAGAAATACACCAAGGCAGCCCGCTCACTGACTCCCATTATCTCCCACCACAACTGTTTCATTGACTGGAGAAAGCCAGAAGGGAGGTCAGTGCTTGTTAATAAAATCTGTGAAGATTCTATCTGTTCAAAGCCTGCACTGCTGGGTGCACACTGCCAAATTCTTTTTGGATTCTGTCAGCAGGCTTTCAACCATTTTAATTTAAATGAATCATCTGAAAAATCTATGGCATTTAATACACCCACTTCACAGGGATATGAAATTCAGTTTTTCTTTATGTAATTTAGTTGATGGTGCCAGATAATGTCAAAAATGTTCTGGTTAATAGCTGTTTCAAGTTTCATAGAAATAACCAAACAAAAGTTGGGTAAATTATTTTTTACAGATATGTCTGGTGGGAGTGCAGAACGGGACTCACAGGTAAGAGCCGAGGCCTTCCTTCTCAGAACCATTGGAGCTCATCAAGGACTACAAAACACACTCTAAACTGGCTCGTGTGATCACAACTATAGAAAAATTATATATTTTCAATCTTCCTGCTTATACACAGGCCAAAAAAAATGTTTGTTCTTATTTCAAGAACACTGGAGGCATTTAAGTAAACAACATAAAAATCAAAATAGGAACCACAGCACCTCGTCTTTTGAGCATAGAGATTACTAACAGGAAAATCTGATTTAATTCTGTGAAAACTTTGAAAACTAATCAAATGCTGAAGAATATGAAACCTCATTTCTTGTATGTATTAATTTGGGTATGACATAAGTTTAAAACAAATGGACATGGGTGTATGTGATTTTTATGGCTTTTCAGAGTTTTATGATGTCTTTGAAAAGTCAAAGTGTAAGAAATGTCAATCATGTTTTTGTTTTTGTTTTGTTTTGTTTTACTTCAAGAATTTCTTTCCTTTGCTCTTTTCTCTAGGAGACGGTGGGAAAGCTTCACATTTGAAGTCTGATAGACCTGCCTGTCTGTGCCTTTCACTATATCTTGCGAACTTGGGCCAGTCACTTTGAGTCAACTGTGACTCTCTGTCATTCAGAAAGTTAAACATATTCAAGGAACACACAAAACAGCCTGAGGATGTTTGGCCAACCACAGGCACTATGGTAGCCCTCTCCATCCCATGGGGCCTTTACTTGCACAGCTTGTTCTCGTTCTCACACCCGCTGCCATATCCTACCGTCAAGAGAACTCAAGAATGCTACCAGGCTTGGTGAGGTGCAGGCAAGGGCTAATGATAACTCAGTGCACTTGACCAAGAATGTGGGGTTCTTAAATACTATTTGAGAACTCGATAAGATTTTATTTTTTGAAGCACACAGAGTTTACATAAAATATAAGAACATTTGTCATATGCTATCAAAGAGAAAACCCACAGAGAGCCTGTGGACCATAAAGATAAATAATTTATTATTTGTGAAAATGGTGGCAAGAACCAAACTATCCTTGTTGTGTTTGATACAAATGTATAAGCTGCTAGCCATAAGACAAACATCCTAGAAAACAATAAAAACAAGCCACAAGTTTATGAAATATCAAATCAAGAAAATAAATAAATAAGCTGAATTAGTCTGAAACATGCTCAATATCAAAATACACTGTCAACATTTTCAGAGACATAATACTTACCTGTAATCAAGTGTAGGCTGCCAAATCTATATTTATTTTTTTATCCCAGACTTATGGAGTTATAATTATATACAATACGACTCAATCTTTCAAAGGTACAGTGTTCTGACAACTGTGAGTACACATTCATAAACACATCCAAAATCAAGAATCAGAATATTTCTGTCACCTGGGAAGATCCTTTTCTTTCTATTTGTCAGCAGTCCCCACTGGTCCACTCTCAGACTCTGATACCCATTTATTTATTTGTTTGTTTGTTTTGTTTTGTTTCTTTGTCTCTATAAGTTTGTATTTCTAGAATGTAACAAAGTGGAATCACATATTATGTAGTATCCTGAGCATAACTTTTCTTCCCATGATGCTTTTGAGATTTGTCCATGTTGTCTGAAGTAGTACATTCACTTTTATTTCTGCATATTTTCCATTGTATGTACATGACATACTATGCCCTTGTACTTATTGTCCCATGGATATTAATCTTGCTTCATTTTGGGATTATTGTGGGAAAGCTTCCATAAAAATTTGATAGCAAACCATGGTATGAACTTATTTTTATTTTTTTAACTAAAAACCAAGAAATATAGCTGGATCATATGATACATGTGTTTATCTTTCCTTAAATGTGTCAAAGGGTTTTGTTTGTTTGTTTGTTTGTTTGTTTTAATAAAAATATCATCTTGCATTTTTGTCAACAATTCAGGAAATTTTCAGTTTTACCAACACTTGACATCATTGTCATTGTCATTGTCAGCCTTTCATGCTTCATTCCACCAGATCCATGGTGCTATCTCAGCAGGGTTTTAATTTGTGTCCTTAGTTACTATGTGGAGAGTCCTTTCCTATTCCTGTTTATATTTCAGTAGCTTCTTCAGTGAAATCCAACTTGAAGGTTTTGCATGTTTTAAGTTAAGATTTGTTGTTGATGTTATTGTTACTTATAAATTTTTGTTCCAATATTTTAGATTCTTTGGGTTGCAATTTTTTGAGTACTATAGAGTAAATCCCATTAATACTTACACAATAGCTTTACGGGTCAAATCAGACAATAGTCATATCATTCAAGGTTAATAGTTCTATATGAACTATATCACCCAAAAGTCAGTTTTTATAAAGATTCCACCGCCAGTAATTTTATTTCCAAACCACTCAGTAGGCCACTCAGAGGGGCAGCCAATAAGAGAAGAGGGCAGCTAGGAGTTAGCCACTAAACTCCCAAGTCTGTGCTTGGCACCCCTTATATGGTCTGGTATCTCATTTTGTGGTTAAATGTTCAAGACACAAGAATGTGGTCGCCTGGCCACCTGGACAGGGGCCAATCAGAGACTGACCCATGTAACTGCCTTGCTGCCCTCCAACCAACTTGAAGGTTACCAAACTCTTACTGGAATTCCCCTTTCTGGCATTTAAAAGAGCCTACAAGCTCCACACAGAGTTGCCATCTTGTGAAGGTGGTGACCTCTGCATGCTGGAATCTTCTGGAGAATAAATGTTCTTTGTTCTTGCAAACTACTTGAGTCTGGGGTCTTTCTTCAGCAATTCTCAGACCCTTACAGAACCAAAAGTCCATGAAGTGACTTGAAGACAAGAGCTTAGCATAATCATCATCAGAGAGTCATCACACATCAACTGATGGAAACAAGTACAGAGACCCACAGCCAAGCTTTGGGCAGAGTTGGGGAATCTTGTGGAACAGAAGGCAGAAGGATTGTAGGAGCCATAGGGGTTAAGGACACAACAAGAAAACCTACAAAATTAACTAGCCTGGTCTTGTGGGGGATAATAAAAACTGAACTGCCAACCTGGAAGCCAAAATGAGACTGATCTAGGCCCTCTACATGTAGGGGCAAAATTAATGCCATATCCTATATGTAATTCATATTCTACAATTAATTATGGTCTGTATGAGAGCTTGTCCTCCAGGTACCCTTCTCTCTGTGTTCTGGGAATGACACCTGCCAACACTCTCCAGAAACTGCACCAGACAAGTTAGGTACAGTTAATGCCCAATGATCCTCTGAGATAAAACAACTTCCCTGGAGATTCAGCCTCCTGGACCCAACCTGCCTGAAGGTCCACATTCCTGAGACTCACAACCTTCCCTGGAGATCCGGCCTCCACCCAACCTGCCTGAAGGTTGACATTCCTGAGACTCACAATCCCCACTTATGGTTTTTTCCTTAATTCCCTATGAACCCTCACCCCTAATTGTCGCGCCTCGCTTGACCGGCAAGAAAGACGCGACCACCGGTTCTTCTCCTAAGCAGCTTTATTCAGGCCTTTCTTCTTCGCTTCGGTGAAAATCCCCTCAAGCCACTCCCCTCACATTCATTTATAGAACTCAAACAGCCAATCACACCAAGACACGTCTCACACTCTGATAGGCTCACGAGCAGCGGGCCTTTTTCAAATAAGGGGTTGTTTAAATCGAAACGGCTCCGGCTGCATGCCAGGCGCCCTGTGGAGGCGGGGGTCCACAAAGGGCTCCGTGGCTCTCCACAGTTCCTCCTTTTTGTTTTATTAGTGCTGATGCAACAGGTGAGAGTAGAGGTCTGATCTCCAGGAGGACACTGATGTATAACAGCCCACAATTTAAGCCCTCCACCAGATTGAGTGCTGAACCCGTCCTGTTGAATGGACACTGATGTACAACAGTACTCAGCCAAAGCCGTTCACTTGGCTCAGCACTGGATCCGTCCAGTACCTTTTTTTCTGGAGGTGGGGTCTGGGGTACCAACCCACATGCAATCAGACTTGCTCCCCAGGAGGCCATTAACTGCAAACAATGTACCTCCTGTGCAGTGCTCTGCCTCGCACCCTGAGCTTGACGAGGTGATCAATTCTTCAGGACCGCCAACCACACTTGTGGAGATTGCCCCGCCTCAACTGCTGCAAATGCCTGAGCCATCATAACTTGAGTACGCATCTGAGACACACACAAACGACAAATACACCAAAAGCATACCACACATACTGCAAACATCAAGAACTCCAGGGCTCCTATCCCCGCCCACTCTTCCAGGTGGTTCATCGCTGCCACCATCCATGAAGAGAAGCTCGTGGCAAGGGACAGGTCCCCGCGCATGGAATTAACAGCTGCAATCACGACACGCAAGTGGTTGAGTGCCTGCTCGAGAATGGCTGACCAATTTCCCTGGAGTTGATCTGATAAAAACTTAGACAGATTAGCGGCTCGGGTATAATTTTCATGAACCATCATAACTACCATTATATAGGGTGAACAAAAAAGGGGGGCCAATTTGCTTTTCCAAGGGTACAAAGGGCAATTCTAATCTAGCATTTGAGGTAAATAAACAGGGAAAAGCTTGCGCATCATGTCGAATCAGCATCAGCTTCGGGAAAACTGACAGTATCCCCCATTGGGGTTCCCGACTATGAATGCGCGGGAGGAGGGTTATCATCCACAGGATCCACAGGAAGATCATCTCCATGGCACCTACGGACGAGACGTTCTGGAACCCACACCGGGTCGGTTGCTGTCCGGGGAAAAACACAAACAGATCCTCTCGCCCATGCCAGGACTGGATCGGGGCCATGCCATACACCAGTCAAGACATCCTTCCATTTCACCAAACCTTGTCCACAAGGCACAGTGGAGGAATGGCGATCAGCAGAGGATCGTCCGTCTATATCCAGATTTAAAAAATTTAAAGTAAATAGGGCTAAAGCTATTCTTTCTTTCGGGGTGCGGCCATTGCCTATTCCCCCTTTTTGTTTTATTAAGCATTCCTTTAAGGTCCTGTGAGTGCGTTCAATTATTCCCTGTCCTTGAGGATTGTATGGCAATCCATGTTTTAATGTCACTTCCATATGTTCACAAAAGGAAGCAAAAGATGCTGCTGTGTAAGCAGGACCATTGTCTGTTTTTAGTTGTTGTGGTTTCCCCCATGCAGCCCATGCCTCAAGGCAGTGGGTCATCACATGGGAAGCCTTTTCTCCTGTCAAGGGAGAAGCAAAAATGATACCTGAGCAAGTATCCACTGATACATGCACATATTTTAATTTTCCAAATTCTGCAAAATGAGTTACATCCATTTGCCAAACTTGTAACGGCCGAAGCCCACGAGGATTTACTCCGTAGGACGAAGGATGGTGATGGATAACACATTGTGGGCACCGAAGCACCACTTCTCGAGCATTCGCTCGGGTTATGTGAAATTTAGCCTGTAAGGTCTGGGCATTAACATGAAACTTAGAATGAAATTCTTTTGCTAACTCCAAGCTAGAGGCCATGAAGGCAAATTGCATGCGGGTGCATTGATCAACTACATCATTACCAGTAGACAGAGGACCAGGAAGACCTGTATGAGCTCGAATGTGCTGTACAAAAAAGGGTTTATGTCTCTCCTTGATTATTGTCTGCAATTCTTTGACTATTTCAAAAATGGGACTCCTATCACTGATATTCCCCGCTACTTCCAGGGTCTTTACTAGATTCACAACATAATTAGAATCAGAGATTAAATTAAAGGGTTCCAGATGTCTTTTGAAAACTTCTAAAACAATTTGCAACTCAATTCGTTGAGGTGATGTAGGATGGAATTGTATGAGGATTGGTTTTTGACCTTCAACTAAGAAAACCCCACAACCGGTCTTTGATCCATCTGTAAAGATATTAACAGCTCCACTAATGGGCTGGGATCGAGTAATTTTTGGAAACACTACTGGATGTACCTTAAAGAAGGTCATCAATGGATGTTTAGGATAATGATTGTCAAAATACCCATCATAACTAGTTTTTAAAATAGCCCATTCATCAACTGTTGCAAACAAAACTTGAAGTTGGTGATTATCATAAGGGACAATAATTCTTTCAGGGACCATACCGAAGAATTGTAAACTCTGTTTTAGGCCTTCCATGGCTAATTTTGCAATGGCTGTGGGATAATGATCCATCGTTTTTGCAGGAGAACATTTTGGGTGGATCCATAATAAAGGTCCATCTTGCCATAGAATTCCTGTAGGTTGGTCTGATGTTTGTAAAATGCACATTTGAATGAGAATTCCTTCTTTTATTCTATTTAGGCAAGCTTTCTGCAATTCCTGATTAACTTTATTTAAAGCCTTTCGTGCTTCTTCATTTAATTGTCGAGGGGAATTCAAATCACTGTCCCCCGCTAAAATTGCAAATAATGGCTTTAAGATATAATTTGGAATCTTTAAATAAGGTCTAATCCAATTAATATCACCTAACAATTTCTGAAAATCATTTAAAGTGTGTAGGCAATCCAGGCGTAACTGCAATTTTTGGGGGCAAACTTGTCTTGGTAGAATCTTTGCTCCTAAATAACTCACTATGGTGTCTTGTTGTACCTTCTCAGGGGCTATAGACAATCCCCTTCGTCGCAGCAATTGGTCTAGTTTGGAGAAAGCTGTATACAAAAGGGTTTCATCATTGTGTGCCAGAAGGATGTCATCCATATAATGGATACATCTTAATTTGGGGTATTTTTTCCTCAATGGCTCAATAGCTTGTCCTACATAAAGCTGACACATCGTAGGGCTATTAGCCATACCTTGTGGCAACACTACCCATTCATATCTCTGGTCTGGCTTTTCATGATTACAAGAAGGAACTGTGAAAGCAAAACGTTCCCAATCCCTTTCATTTAAAGGAATGGGCTTCCTCTGCCGTGGTCGCCGGCCGTGGGAGGCTTTGGGCAGTAGCTGCTGCTTTTGTGAGGTGTTGTGCTGTTCGTTCTTACTGTGGCACTGAAAAAGCTCCCGTGGAAGTGACTGGTCCAGCAGAAGTAAGCAACGGCAACAACTTGGGACCCAAAAGGTTGTGGATACCTTGGCCTGACCCAACGATCATTCAGAGACCCAGAACGATTGCAGGACCCACAGCAAAGGGGAGCTGAGGATCACTGGTGGTGAGAGCCCAAACCTACAGGGATAACCTCCTGACATCCACACCAGTGAACTATCAGGGCTTCCAGCCTACGGAAATCGTGAAAAAACAAGTGAATCTATCATCAGACTCCCTCCACTCAACTCTGGAAGTTACCCAACAAAAACAGAGACGGCAAGATGCCTAAGGGACAGCGTAAAAGCATTCACAAAACCCCCCAAAACAACATAACGTCTCCAGTTCCCAGCTATCCCAAAGAAAACAACCCGGAGAACTCACATACAACGGAAGCACAAGAAAATGACCTCAGATCCTTGGTAATGAGGATGTTAACGGAGGAAACAAATAAAATTCGAAATCAGATGCAGGAAGAAGCAGCGAAGCAGGTGCGAGACATAAAAGAAGCACATAGAGTGGAAATGGAAAATTTTCAGGAAAATATAAACAACCAGATGAAAGAAATTAAAAAATCTGTTCAAGATATGAAAATGAAAATGGATTCAATGATAAACACACAGACAGAAGAAAAACGAGAACGTGAGGCCTCAGAGAAGAAGGCGAATGACACAGTGCTGAGCTTTTCTAACAGAATCCAAGAGATGGAAGAACGAATCTCAAGTCTAGAAGATACAATAACAGATCTTGAAGCAACCAATAAAGAAAATGCCAAATCTGGAAAATTCCTGACATAAAACATCCAAGAAATTAAGGACACCATGAAAAGAAGAAATCTGAGGATAATAGGCATTGAAGAAAGAGAAGATATCAGACTCCAAGGCCCAGAAACTCTTCTCAGCAAAATCATAGAAGAAAATTTCCCCAATCTAAAGAAAGAGATGCCTATAAACATACAAGAGGCATACAGAACACCAAATAGAATTGACCAGAAAAGAAAAACTGCCCGTCACATAATAATCAAAACACAAAACATACAGAACAAAGAAAAAATATTAAAAGCTGCAAGGGAAAAGGGCCAAATAACATTTAATGGAAAACCTATCAGAATTACACCTGACTTCTCAGCAGAGACCATCAAAGCCAGAAGGGCCTGGACAGAGATCCTGCAAACCCTAAGAGACCACAGATGCCAGGCCAGACTACTTTACCCAGCAAAACTATCAATAAACATTGATGGAGAAAACAAAATATTCCATGACAAAACTAAATTCAAACAGTACCTATCCACAAATCCAGCTTTACAGAAGGTACTAGAAGGAAAACTCCATCCCAAAGGGTCAAGCTACAATCAAAACTACTCAGGAAATAGATAACTATACCATGGCAAAAACACAACTACACAAACGCTCAACTGGAACCAACATCAAAATGAAGACTCTAAATAGTAACTGGTCGTTAATATCTCTCAACATCAATGGTCTCAATTCTCCAATAAAAAGACACAGACTAACTGAATGGGTGCATAAACAGGATCCAACATTCTTCTGCATTCAGGAAACACATCTCACCCATAATGATAGGCATTACCTCAGGATAAAAGGTTGGAAAAAAATATTCCAAGCAAATGGACACAAGAAGCAAGCAGGCGTAGCCATTTTAATATCAAACAAAATAGATTTTCAACCAAGATTAATCAAAAGGGATGAGGATGGACACTTCTTACTCATCAAAGGTAAAGTCAACCAAGATGACATCACAATTCTGAACATCTATGCTCCCAATACAAGGGCACCCACATTTGTAAAAGATCTGCTAAAAAGGCTTAAACCACACATCGATCCCCACACAATAATAGTGGGAGACTTCAACACCCCACTCTCACTGAAGGACAAGTCATCGAAACAGAAACTAAGCCGAGAAATAACATCATTAACCAATGCCATGGGTCAAATGGATCTAACAGATATCTATAGAACCTTTCACCCAAACAAGAAAGAATATACCTTCTTCTCTGCACCCCATGGAACCTTCTCCAAAATTGATCACATTGTAGTTCACAAAGAAAGCCTCAACATACACAAGAGGATTGAAATAATACCTTGTATCCTATCAGATCATCATGGGCTTAGGCTGCAATTCAACAACAACAGAAATAACAAAAAGCCTACACACACATAGAAACTAAGCAACTCTCTGCTAAATGACACCTGGGTCAGGGAAGAAATAAAGAAAGAAATCAAGGAGTTTCTGAAATTCAATGAAAATGAAGGAACAACATACCCAAATTTGTGGGATACATTGAAAGCAGTGCTAAGAGGAAAATTCATAGCACTAAGTGCCTTTAAAAAGAAAGTGGAAGCAGCGCACATAAACACCTTAACGACACAACTGGAAGCCCTAGAAAAAAAAGAAGCAGAAACACCCAAAAGGAGTAGACGTCTGGAAATAATCAAACTCAGGGGTGAAATTAAAAAATTAGAAACTAAGAAAACAGTCCAAAGAATCAACAAAACCAAGAGCTGGTTCTTTGAGAAAGTCAACAAGATAGATAGACCATTAGCCAAACTAACTAAAAAGCAGAGAGACAGTATTGAAATCAACAAAATCAGAAATGAAAAGGGAGACATAACAACAGACACTGAAGAAATACAAAGAATCATAAGATCCTACTTTGAAGGCATATATGCCACAAAATTTGAAAATCTAAGGGAAATGGACGATTTTCTTGATCAATTTCACTTGCCAAAGTTGAGTGAAGAGCAGATAAACAAGCTAAATAGTCCCATTTCCCCTACAGAAATTGAAGTAATCATTGATAGTCTCCCAACCAAAAAAAGCCCAGAGCCAGATGGCTTCAGTGCAGAATTCTACCAGACCTTCAAGGGCGAGCTAATACCGATACTCTTCAAGCTACTCCAAAAGATAGAAAGGGATGAAACATTACCAAACTCATTCTATGAGGCCATAGTCTCATTGATACCTAAACCTAACAAAGACTCAACAAAGAAAGAGAATTTCAGACCAATTTCTCTGATGAACATCGATGCAAAAATACTAAATAAAATACTTGCAAAATGAATACAAGAGCACATCAGAGATATCATTCATCATGACCAAGTAGGCTTCATTCCAGGCATGCAGGGATGGTTTAATATACGGAAATCCATCAATGTAATCCACCACATAAACAAACTGAAAATAAAAAACCACATGATCATCTCTTTGGATGCAGAGAAAGCATTTGATAAAATCCAACACCCATTCATGTTTAAAGTTTTAGAGAGATCGGGAATACAAGGCACTTTCCTCAACATAATAAAGGCTATATATAAGAAGCCAATAGCCAAAATCAAAGTAAATGGTGAGATACTTAAGGAAATTCCTCTAAAATCAGGAACAAGGCAAGGCTGCCCACTCTCTCCATATCTCTTCAATATAGTACTCGAAGTTCTAGCCAGAGCAATAAGACAACATAAGGAGATCAAGGGTATTCAAATGGGAAAGGAGGAAGTCAAATTATCCCTATTTGCAGATGATATGATAGTCTACATAAGCGACCCTCAAAATTCCACCAGAGAAGTCCTACAGCTGATAAACACCTTCAGCAAATTGGCTGGATACAAAATTAACTCAAAAAAGTCTGTAGCCTTCCTATACACAAATGATAAGCTTGCAGAGGAAGAAATTAGGAAAACTACACCCTTCACATTAGCCACAAGCAATATAAAGTACTTAGGAGTTACTCTTACTAAGCAAGTGAAGGACCTGTTTGAAAAAAATTTCAAAACCCTAAAGAAAGAGATTGAAGATGACATGAGAAGATGGAAGGATCTACCTTGCTCATGGATAGGGAGAATTAACATAATAAAAATGGCCATCCTAACAAAAGCAATCTACAGATTCAATGCAATCCCTATCAAAATACCTACACAATTTTTTAAAGACATTGAAAGTTCAATTCTGAACTTCATATGGAAAAACAAAAAACCCAGAATAGCTAAAACAATCTTGTACAATAAAAGGTGCTCTGGAGGAGTCTCCATACCTGATCTCAAACTGTACTATAAAGTAATAGTAATTAAAACAGCATGGTACTGGCACAGCAACAGGCCGGTTGATCAGTGGAATCGAATCGAAGACCCAGATATGAATCCACACACATATGGGCATTTGATTTTTGACAAAGAAGCGAAATCCATTCGATGGAAAAGGGATAGCATCTTCAACAAATGGTGCTGGTCTAACTGGATGTCTATGTGTAAAAAAAAATGCAACTGGACCCATATTTGTCACCTTGTACAAAACTCAAATCCAAGTGGATTAAAGACCTCAACATAAAACCAGAGACACTAAATCACTTAGAAGAAAAAGTGGGGAAGAGCCTGGAACATATTGGCACAGGAGACAACTTCCTGAACAGAACACCAACAGCCCAGGCATTAATGTCAACAATTAATAAATGGGACCTCATGAGGCTGAGAAGCTTCTGTAAGGCAGGTGACATGGTAGAGAGAACAAAGCGACAACCTACAGACTGGGAAAAGATCTTCACCAACCCCACATCTGACAAAGGTCTAATATCCAAAATATATAAAGAACTCAAGAAATTAAATACCACCAAACCAAATAACCCAATCGAGAAATGGGGCATGGAACTAAACAGAGAATTCTCAACAGAGGAATATCAAATGGCTGAGAAACACTTAAAGAAATGCTCAACCTCCTTAATCATCAGGGAAATGCAAATCAAAACAACGCTGAGATTCCATCTTACACCCATCAGGATGGCTAAGATCAAAAATTCAAGCGACACCACATGCTGGCGAGGATGTGGGGAGAGAGGAACACTCCTTCATTGCTGGTGGGAATGCAAACTAGTACAACCACTTTGGAAATCTATCTGGTGCTATCTCAGAAAAATGGGAATAGGGCTTCCTCAAGACCCAGCTATTCCACTCCTTGGAATATACCCAGAAGATGCTCCAGCACACAGCAAGAAAATTTGCTCAACCATGTTCATAGCAGCCTTATTCATAATAGCCAGAACATGGAAACAGCCTAAGTGTCCCTCAATAGAAGAATGGATAAAGAAACTATGGTACATATACACTATGGAATACTATTCAGCTATTAAAAACAAGGAATTCTCGAAATTTGTGGATAAATGGATTGAGCTAGAAATGATCATAATGAGTAAGTTAACCCAGAAGCAGAAAGACTCAAATGGTATATACTCACTTATATCTGCATATTAGCCCAAGGGGCATGTCCCACGAAAGCCTTCACTTACCAGGAAACTGCGACAGAGGAGAGGACATTCTAGTGGGACTCTAGATGAGAGAATCATGGGAGAAAGGCAAAGTAGAAGGACCCAGAGGATCCTAGAAGCCTACAAGTAGAACATTATGATAGGCAGATTTGGGCCCAGGGGTCCCGCTCAAACTAAGGCACCAGCCAAGGACAATACAGGCGGTAAACCTTAAGCCCCTACCCAGATCTAGCCAATGGACAGAACACTCCCCACAGTAGAGTGGAGAGTGGGATATGACTTTCTCACATACTCTGGTGCCTCACCTTTGACCATGTCCCCTGGAGGGGGAGACCTGGTGGCACTCAGAGGAAGGACAGCAAGTTACCAAGAAGAGACTTGATACCCTATGATCATATAGAGGGGGAGGTAATCCCCCTCAGGAACAGTCATAGGGGAGGGGAATAAGGGGAAATTGGGAGGGAGGGAAGAATGGGAGGATACAAGGGATGGGATAACCATTGAGATGTAACAAGAATAAATTAATAAAGGAGGAAAAAAACTAAAACAAACAAACAAAATAAAATAAAATAAAGGAATGGAAAAAAGCAGTCTTCAATATCAATAACAATTATGGGCCAATTCTGAGGCAGGGTAGAAAGTAGCGGGAGTCCACGCTGAATTGGTCCCATCACTTGCATTTGCTCATTAATAATTCTTAAATCATGCAACAGCCTCCATTTTCCAGACTTCTTTTTAATAGCGAAAATGGGGGTATTCCAGGGTGACACAGAAGGTTGAATATGTCCTAAGCTAAGCTGTTCCTGAACAAGGGTTGTGGCTGCCTGTAATTTCTCTGAGGAAAGTGGCCACTGGGGAACCCATACAGGGTCCTCAGTCTTCCATGTAATGGGAGTCCCCTCCCCAGCGGCCCCTAAGAAAAACCCAAACCCTCTTTCCCTTGTTTTTGTTTTGGCTCTATAGGAGAATGCCGTCCCTGGAGATATTTTCCTAGGCCAAAACTGGGATGATAACCCATATGGTTCATTATTCCCTGTGATTCTTTCGAGTATTCATTAGTTAGTCTAAAGCCCAAGTCTTGTAATAAATCTCTTCCCCATAAGGTGACCGGAAGGTCAAGGACATAGGGCTGAATTTCTCCAACATGACCCTCCTGATCCTGCCATTTTAGCAATCTGGAACTCATGTCAGGGGCTTTGGCATATCCCAGTCCTTGCAAGATCTGTGAAGAAATTTGAACGGGCCAAGCAGTAGGCCAGTCCTTTTTGGCAATAATACTGTGGTCGGCTCCAGTATCTAGCAACCCTGAAATTCTTTTACCCTCCACTAACAGGTCCAAAATCGGTCTCTTATCCAATTGCAAAGAGAGGAAAGTTAAATCAACTCCACTGGACCCAAAACCTTTCTTTCCTCTCTCTTGTTTAGCTGATGGAAAATTAGTATGTAGACTAGGGAGAATCACCAATTGTGCTATGCGATCGCCTGGTGATATGGCCACAATACCACGAGGCGAGGAAACCATAATCTTAACAGTACCATAATAATCGGGGTCAATGATGCCTGGATGTACTATTAACCCTCGGAGAGCAGTGGAGGATCTCCCAATCAAGAGCCCCACTGTTTGAGGCTTCAGGGGTCCTTTGAAGTCAGTCTCTATTAATTGGACACCCATTTGGGGAGTTAACACCAGTCTGGTGGTGGAACGGAGGTCCAACCCTGCGGAACCCGAAGTGGCTCTCCGTGGTTCTTGGGACGACGGAGAGATGGCCATCTCTCCTCCTCCCAGCTTTCCTGGTTCCCATTGTCCATGGCCCCATATATTTGCGGGCCCTGGGGACGTGGGCCCCGCTGCCCGTTTTTTGAACAAGCTCCACCATAGCCAGGTGTCAAATGCTGACCGTTAATATCTTTCACTGATCTACACTCATTTGCCCAGTGGTTCCCCTTTTTGCATTTGGGGCACAAACTTGGTTGTCTCGGTTGAATGTTTCCTCCCCCTCCCTGTCCACTTCCTCTCTCAGGACATTGTCTTTTTAAATGTCCATGTTTGCCACACTTGAAACAAGTGCCAGGGGGAGCAGACTTCCTTCCTCTTGAGAGCTGTACTACTGCAGCGGACAGTCCAGTATTAGTCAAAGGCCCGCCCAGTTCTCGACAAACTTTCATCCAGACTTCTATCCCTTTGCCCTTATAAGGAGTGATGGCAGCACGGCATTCCTTCGTGCATTGCTCATACACTAGCTGCTTAACCAGGGGCATGGCGACATCTGGGTCCCCGAAGATTCTCCCTGCTGCCTCAACCATGCGGGCGACGAAATCAGAAAACGGTTCTGTGGTACCTTGCATGATCTTAGTCAGGTTCCCACTTACCTCCCCTTTATTGGGTAAGGCCTTCCATGCCCTAATGGCAATTTGGTTAATCTGCTCATACACTTGCATTGGATACCCCGTCTGTTGATTTGCAAATCGGCCCTGTCCTAGAAGCATGTCCCTGTCCCAGGCTGGATTTCCTGCCGCAGCATTAGCAGCGGCCTGTTCAGCGGCAAATTCTATTACAAAGGCCTTAAAATCAAGGTATTGACCAGGAGTGAGGCAGGCCTTGGCAAGGCTACCCCAATCCGTGGGCGTCATGCAGTGTCTGCTCAGTGCTTCAACCTGCACCACTGTGAAGGAAGCCGAAACGCCATAGGCACGTACCGACTTGGCAAGGGACTTCACAATTTTGAACTCTAGGGGCTCGTGGTAGCGCTGTCCCTGAGCATCCTGGAACACTGGAAAACCCAAGGCACCAGCTCTAACGTCCCTCCAAACTTGCAGGCAGAGAGACCGAGCGCTTGCGGTTGCCTCTGGCCCAGGATTAGGAATGTTCACTTCCTCCTTTGGCAACTTCCCCTTTTTAAATGGAGTCAGGTCTGGATACAAGGTGGACCTCTCCATTTTTTCTGCTAATTCCTCAATATCTTCTTCCAAGTCTGAACTGTCGCTTGATGTGTCCCCTTTCTCTGACCTCAAAGACCTTTCTTCTTTGAGCTGCTCTAAGGCTCGTTTCCCTACTTCCAGAGCCTGTGAGCATCTGGTATCCTCCAAGCAACTGCGTACCAGCCTCCATATAGGTCTTATACCTCTTTTCAGATCGCCTTGTTCCCAGGCGAAGTCTAGATCTCTACCTAACTTGTCCCAGCTCGAGGAGGCTAGTTTACCCGATACAGCAAACCACGGGGCTACGGTATCACATTCTGATAAAAAGGTTTCCAAAGTTTTACTCTTTAATTTGATTCCCTTTGATTTTAACAGCTCTTGAAGAGCGGCGAAAACTGGATGAGACTGTGACGCACCCATATTTTCACTTATTGGCTCCCTCCCGGAGACCTAAGAATTAGCTCCCTTCCGGAGACCTAAGGATAGCCTCCCTACCGAGGACTTTCCCCTTCCCCAGGGGTTGTAAGCTCCACTTACCAGGAACTTACCCGCCGGCAATCCCTGACCACTTGGAGTTCTGAACTTGACGGTGGGGAAGTCGGTTCCCCGTACAGGCCACCACTTGTCGCGCCTCACTTGACCGGCAAGAAAGACGCGACCACCGGTTCTTCTCCTAAGCAGCTTTATTCAGGCCTTTCTTCTTCGCTTCGGTGAAAATCCCCTCAAGCCACTCCCCTCACATTCATTTATAGCACTCAAACAGCCAATCACACCAAGACACGTCTCACACTCTGATAGGCTCGCGAGCAGCGGGCCTTTTTCAAATAAGGGATTGTTTAAATCGAAACGGCTCCGGCTGCATGCCGGGCGCCCTGTGGAGGCGGGGGTCCACAAAGGGCTCCGTGGCTCTCCACACCTAATTACAGTTTTTCCTTATAAACGCCATTACCCTTGAAGCTCCGGCATCACTCTCCTATCCTGCTCCATCAGGAAGAACCGTGATCTGAAGCTCTGAGCCTGTAATACAGGACCCTGTGTTTGTTGCATTGGTATCAAGTCCTGGTGGTCTTTGGGGGGGGGGTCTTGTGATCTGGGTAATCTCAACATAATATACACATATGTTACCTTTGTGTAGCTTGGTCTTCAAGTCGACTCCTAGAAGTGGCAGGAAGGGCTGGCTAGTTATGATGCCTGCCATTGGGACCCTCTCCCCATGCCTGGCTGCCTCATCCAGACTCCATTGGAGAGAATGTCCCTAGTCTTACTTCAGCTTGACATGCCAAGGCTGATTGATATCCATGGGAGGCCTCCCTGTTGAAGTCATTTTTATAAAACTGTGTTTGTTTCTCTTAGTTTCTCTTTTAGCCTGGCTATAACACAAATAATTGAGACTCTTACAATTGTTTATAAAGCTTTACAACATAATCTTAAGCAGTTTAAGTCTGTTCTTAACCCTCTATGTTATCCTGATTCCATTTTTGCCAAATTCCCAAGTTACTTGCTTTTTAGTTCTTCTCTTTGCTCCAACCAAATCTTCTTCATCTCTCCTGCACCTCTGCCTATGGGTGAATCCCCTACTTCCTCTTCTAACTCCTCCCCCACCTGGCAGGAAGTCCAGCCCTATTCTTTCTCCTTCTCTGTGATTGGCTGCAAGCTGCTTTAATGGCATGCAAGGAGATAATTGGGAAGCAGAGGTTATACAACATTGAGACAAGAGGTTCTCAGAGCAAGGCTTGCAACCAGATATGGAGGATACAGAAATCCGCATTTGAACTGCATAATAACCTAACGCCTATATCTGCCTCTTTTAGACTAACAAGAGGCTCTTTCTCTTATACAACAAACTCTGTGTAATAATAACAATTAAGAAAATTATTAGGTAAGACTTACATTTGTATATTTGCATCCTTGGATAAAGTATTTTATTATCTATCAATTTCTATTATCCTAAACAATTTAATTTTAACTGTGAAATGATAACTATCTAGTCTTCAACTCCATCAGAGACTTAAGAAGGAATAAATATTACCTAAATATATAGGGAGCACAGGCAAGCAGCTTCCAAAAGCATAGAAGTGACAAAGATAATTGGCTCCTGGACAGTTGCCCAAAATTTCTTTATAATGCTGAAGCATCATCATCAGCCTTCTGGCTCAGAACCTCTCCTTTTCTGAGGAGACATGGAGGAGGAGCACATGGGGAAGTGGAAGACTGGGAAGAGAGGAAGAAGGAGAAACTGCAGTCTCGATGTAATGATAATTAATTAACTAAGCTGAGTTACTCGGGGGTCTGAGGACAGGAAACACTCGTTAATCTGGAAGACTAGAAGGAACTTTTCATAGTCCCATAGTAAGAGCCACAGTTATAACAGTAGGGCTGGATTCTGACAAAGCTAAAACTGCTGTCTATGGAAGGCTGAGTTCAGACAATGAAGTGTCCAAAAGGAGGTGGTGCTTTCCTCTGTGCCAGAAGTTGAGCAGGTCTTCTGAGAACAACTTGGGGGATAATAGTCCTGGGAATGAGGTTTTCAGGCATATCAAATTCTGCTTCTGTGGAGTGTGGGGCTGTAGAAAGTGATCTCTGACCTCTGACCCTCCAGTGAACTACTTGATCTCCATAATTGCATCTCTGTAAAAGGGTGATGAATATCTAGTGAGTTTTGAAAGTATAAAGGTACTGGTCTGCCTGTATATATCTCAGTGCCATGTCCCACACCTAGAATAATTCCCAATGCACTTGAAAAAAAACAGCTAAAATGAGAGGATGGAGAATCTGGAGTCTCTTGGGAGCATAGGTGAACCTGTCCAACCCACAGACTGCAAGATTTAATATGGCCGGCAGGGGCCTCTTGTATGCAAAGAAATCAGATTTCAATGAATGTACCATTTCTCTGAACCTTTGGGAAATAGAAGAGGTACTCTAGAGCTTATAGCTACTGAAACTTACCTTAAAATGAATCAGCAATATCCGAAAACTAACGTCATAATGCTTCTCAAATTTCTTCAAAAACAAGGATCAGCAGCAGACAGAAGGAAATAAAGATCTAGTGGAAGCTAATGGAACAGAGACTAAAAGAACTACACAGAGTCAAGAAAACAACGATCTGATCTTTAAAAATTAAATTAAACGTGCAAACCGAGAGAGAGAGAGAGAGAGAGAGAGAGAGAGAGAGAGAGAGAGAGAGAAGAGAGAGAGAGAGAGAGGGAGGGAGGGAGGGAGGGGAGAGGGACAGGGAGAAGGAGAGCGAGGGGAGAGGGAGAGAGAGAGGGAGAGAGAAAAGGAGAGGGAGAGAGAGAGAGACCAAAATTCATAGAAGTCAGATGAAAATGGAGGTTACAGTAAATACCAACAAAACACGGAGGACCACAAAGTAATGCTTTGAAAACATACTCCAAACTATTGGAAAATCTACAAGAAGTGATCAATTCCTGAATACGTATTGTCACCCAGAGTTACATCAAGAGTCTATAACTAAGTCAACCTGCTCCACAACAACCTATGAGGATAGAACAAAAATATTTTTCCAACAAAGAAAAACTCAAGACCACATGGACTCACTGCCAAAATCTAACAAATCTTTAAAGAAGTACCTCAAATACCCATAAAAGTGGAGAAATGGAAGGAGCACAGTCAGACTCCCTATATGAAGATAGCATTAAACTAACACCAAAATCTAGTAAAGAAAAAAAACTATAGAGTATTTTCCCTTATACATGTAGATACAAATTTTTTCAATAAAATATTTGCAGAGCGAATACAGGAACGCCTTAAGAAGATCACACACCATGACTAAATCAATTTCATTTAAGAGATGCTGGGATGGCTCAGCATATGCAAACCAATGAGTGAAATACAGCAACATATAAATAGAATCAAGGACAAAAATTATATGTTTGAAATTTTTTTGATTTAAAAAAAATTTTAAGTAAAGTAAAATAAACAAATCAAAAAATTACGTGTTCATCTTAACTTCTATAGAAAAGACCTTTAACAATGTTTAATAGCCCTTTAAGATAAATGTCCTGAAGCAACTAGGCATAGAAGAAAGATACCTCCATATAATAAAAGTAATATACAACAGATATATAGAAAACATGATACTAATTTTCAAAAAGTAAGAATATTTTCCTTAAAGTCATTTCTTTAAAACCCTTATTTAATATAGTGCTTGAAATATTAGCTAGAGAAATCAAACAAAATAAACAAATAAAAGATATACAAGTAAGAAAGGAAGAAGCAAATTACCACTATTTTCAGGTGTTACAATCGAGTCTGGAATAAAATGCCCTAAAGGAATCATAAGAAAACTCTTAGATTTTAGTAAGGTGGCAGGACACAAAACCAACACATTAAAATCAGTAGTTTTTCTATAAACCAATAGCAAACTTAGTCAAAGTAAATTAGAAAAATAGTGTATCCACAATAGCTTCAAAAAACCATAAAGCTTGGGAGTAATCCAAAGAAATGAAAGATTAAGGTATTGATGAAATTGAAGAAAATGTTATACAGCGGAAATATCAGCCATGCTGTGCATAGGTAGAATTAATATTGTAAAATTTATGTATATGGATGTATATATGTTCATATGGATTTGTCACATGTGTGTAATAGATGAGTGTGTAGGCCAGAGACCAGTGTCAGATGTTTTGCTCAATTATTCTCCACATTGTTTTTTGAGTCAGAGGCTCTTACTGAACCCAGAGAGTGGGAAAAGAAAGGGAGACGCAAACTAGGCTAGGCTGGCTGGGCAACAGGCCCCAGGACTCCATCCTTCAGACTCTGATACCAAGGTCTGGGATTACAGCTGCTTGTTCTGGACCCACCCTTCATGTGTGCACCAGGAACTGAACTCCAGCCTTCATGATTGCAAGACAAGCACTGTATAGATAGAGACGTCTCCTGGCTACATTACTAGAAACAATATACAGATTCCATGTGATTCTCAGGAAAACTCCTATGATATTCTTCACAGTAAAAAAAAAAAATCCTAAAATTCTTGTGAAATCACAAAAGACAAACTGTCTAAAGCAACCCTACAATGAGACAAGAAACAATGGAAGGGAATTAAGAATCCATGCTTACTCTTGCTAAGGACAGAAACAAGTTCAGCAACTATGAAAAACAATCTGAAGATTCATCATAAACCTAAAACTTGAATTTTTATGTGTGTTCCATCTACACCATTCCTGAGTATACACCCCAAAAACAAAAAAACTCACACTACGGAGACATTTGTACATCCATGTTTATTGCTGCACTGCTCACAGTGGCCAAGATATGGAGTGAGTCTATATCCATCAATATACAAATGAATCCTCCAAAGGAGATACCTATACACAATGCAATTTTATTCCGCTGTAATAAAGACTAAAGTCGTGCTTTTCCATGAAAACGCATAGAACTGGGGCTCATCTAGCTGGTTGAAATAAGCAAAACTTGGAAAGTAGATAAGACATTTCCCCTCATGTTGGTCTGGAGACCAGGGTCCACTTATTCCCCTTGAGGTGTCTGGGAAGCAATGTGTACAGGTACTGGATTCAAAGGAACAAAGCCAGGCAGCCAGGTCTGCTGGATTCCAGGCAGGCTGGGCAGTGAATGCCCGGAAGGAGACAGCCTTCTGGGTACAAGTTTTCCAGTGTTACAGCCCTTTTAGCATCACAGCTCTTGGGGCATGTAAGCACAAAATGGGGAGGAGCAATCCTTACTCCTGCTGGTCTCAAGATTGAGATTTTCAGGGTTTGGACATGTCTCAACCTTACTCTAGCTACATGCCTGTTTCCCTAATCACACAGTCCCCACACCTTCATATGTGCATTATGCACATGTATAAAGATGATACTCATCTGAATACATACACTTACCATGTACACACACACATACCACAAAGTTTACAATATTAATTCTGCCATTCGATGAGCATGGGATATCTTCCTCATCTTCTAATTTTTCAATATCTTCAGGGTTTTGATATTTTTGTTGTAAAGGTCTTCTTGTTTGGGTTAATTCTTGGGTATTTAGCTCTTTCTTGAAGCTATGTGAATGGGAATTTTCTAATTGTGGACGTGTGTGTGTGTGTGTGTGTGTGTGTGTGTTGTTAAAAAGAAAAAAGGCATGGAGGGAAGAAATGCTTCTAAAGGTAATAAGGAGATGGGAACAAGAGGAGTGACAGAAAAAAAAAGACAAAAGAAATATCACACATTTTCTCTCATACCAGGAATGTACATTTACTTGTATAACACACAATATGGATGAGGCAAAAGTTGGAACAGTCCAGGGAAGAAAGGAGACAAGTAAGAGGTGAGGAAGAAAAATGGAGGAGCGAGGTGGGAGGGCAAATAGCAAAAGGCAATGATATGTGTATGAAAATGTCATAATGAAAGCTGCATTATCCTACATACTCATTAAAATTTAAAAGATATGCCAAAATGTAAAGAAAAGGTATGGAGAAACAGGTTGCTAAGATGAAGAGCTGTTTTTCTGACTCTTTAGAAGAAATTCCATGCTATCAATTTTTAAGAAGACATATGAGTTCAGACAATGTTTATCTTTAATATCATGCTATGGAAATACGTGTAAAATGAACAAAATAATTGCGTCTTTAGCGTTTTGATTTCTTTGAAAAAATGTCATGATCAAAAGCAATTTGAGACGGAAAGAATGTATTTCATCTTACAACGTAGACATCATCCACAGAAGTCAGGGCACAAACTAAAAGCTTGTGGAAGCAGGAACTGATACAGAGGCAAGGGAGGAGTACTGTTTAGTGGGTTGCTCTTCGTGGCTTGCTCAGCCTGCTTGCTCCTTCCCTCCTTCCTTCTTTCCTTTCTTCCTTCCTTCTCTCCTTCCTGCCCTCCCTCCTTCCTTCCTTTCTTGCTTTCTTTTTTCTCTTTTATTTATTCCTCTCTGACACAATATATCCTGACTGTCATTTCCCACCCCTCCATGCCTCCCAATACATCCTCACCTCCCTTCTCCCCCAGATCCATTGCTCTTCCGTTTCTTTTCAGAGAAGAGAAGGCCTCCCAGAATTATCAACCAAAAGGGCAAAACAAGATGCAATAAGACTAGACACAAAACCTCATATAAAGGTTGAGTCAGGCAACCCACGAGGAAAAGGGGTTCCCAAGAGCAAGTGAAAGTGTCAAAGATACCACCAATCTCACTGTTAGGAGTTCCACAAAAACGTCAAGCTCAAAACCCTAACATATATGCCACTAACGAGTATCCATTGTCCCAGGAAAGCAAAATTTTCACTTTAGTCGTTCTTAATTCAAAATATCACTCAGACACCCCTGATAGAATCTTTGTTCCTGAAATTTTACAAGCTAGGCCTCCATCATCTGCACTGCTCGTGGTATTTTATCCCCCACGCTCTTGCAAAACAGCTCCATGAGCTCTAAGCACTCAATAGACTTTCTAGCCCAAAGTTCCAAATTTCACCATAATCCTCCTAAAATCCCATGATGAGGTGGTGGCAGCGTGAGTGGGACCCTGCAGGTCCAGGCGGGGAAGCAAACTGTAAAGAAGTAAGAATGAAACCTCAGTTCAGATTGGTTTCATCAACCTAGATC
This sequence comes from Acomys minous, assembly GCF_964271855.1. Taxonomy (NCBI): domain Eukaryota; kingdom Metazoa; phylum Chordata; class Mammalia; order Rodentia; family Muridae; genus Acomys; species Acomys minous. The sequence goes on along the minus strand of NC_140483.1, from coordinate 180,661,289 downwards.
AGACTTGGGGAGTCTGATACCAGGCGGTTCATTGCAAGGATATTTAAAACACAGTACAATTTGGGGGAAAGCTTCCTGGTATAATACAATCCCCGGTGCATGAGAAACTGTAATTACACCAAAACTCAAATAAGGGTATCTGTTTCTTCCAAGTAGATGGGTTCTAGAGATAGGCTACTTGCATTAGCTTAAGGGCCTAAGGTAGATTCTGGCTTGGTCTAGGTCAAAGGGATAGTGTGGGGGTCACTTGGGCCCTTACCCACCTCTGGTCTTCATTGTAGCAGCACAGTCTCTGGCTGTAAGTGTCATTTAGATTACTAGGCACTCCTGGCCCTGGCTGTAAGAGCTTGATATGGCCTGGCCCAACAGATGACACAGACCACCAAGCTGTTAATCACCTCCAATTCCCAGCTTTCTGGATGGAAGAACAGGTTTTTCATCTTTCCCGTTGGAGAGACAATCCTGTGTGCTCCACACTTCTGGGTTTCTGGGATGTGTGTGAGTGTAAGGATCTTTGTGTTCCCACCAACAGCTATCTCCCACAACCCGATACCAATTTCTGTCATAGTGAGGGTTTCTATTGCTGTGATAAAATACCATGAGCAAAAACAACCTGGAAAGAGTTTATTTCATCTACAGCTTGTAGCATCAGCCAGAGAAGCGAACACAGGAACTTTAAGATGGGAGCTAATAGAGGGAATGTGGAAAAGTGCTAATTACTGGCTTGCCCAGAGCCAATTCTGATAGGAATGTTTCTCAATTGAAGTTTCCTCTTCTATAATGATTCTAACTAGTGTCAAGTTGACATAAAACTAACCAGCACAAGTCGAGTGTTTCTTCTATCTTTGTTTGTAATAAGTCATGAGAACTGTTCTCCCATATAATTGTCTAGTTATATATACTTGAGTGATTAAAGGAATAAGGTAAGGTGAGTATCAGGGTAGTTACATAAGACGTACAGCCATACTCTTCAAAGAAATGAGAAGTCCAGCGCATGCTTCTGGAGATTTTGAGATGAACCTATCAACACTCTTTCCCTCTTCCAAGGTTGTGAGAAACAAAAACTTAAGAAAAGAGGAGTAGAGGAAATGGGGTTATCTTCCTGTTCTAGCTATTACTGACAAGATGATTGACAGAGTGTCCACTGAAACCGAGTATTTCAAGCAGGAATAAAGCAGAAAATAAGAAGTCAAAAATAAGATACTAGTGAGTGTGGGGAAATAGTAAAAGAGAGGAGGGTTGTGGTTGGGACAGAAGGAACTGACTTGGGGTGAGTGGCTTAGAATAATCTTACGGAAATACCTCTCTCCAGAGCTGAAATCGAGGTCTGAGCCGTAACTCAATGGCACAGTAGAAGTTGGTGTTAAATTCTCCACAGTTAAGTGGAGACTGGGGACTGACTTTCACACGAACTCTGGTGTCTCATATTTAGCCATGTCCCCTTGATGGGAGGCCCAATGGCACTCGGAGGAAGGATAGCAGACTACCAAGAAGAGACTTGATACCCTAGCATCATATTCAGGGGGAGGAGGTCCCCCACAGCCACAGTCATAGGGAAGGGGAATGGGGTGAAAGCAGGAGGGGGGAGGAATGGGAGGATGTATGGGATGGGATAGTAATTGAGATGTAGTATGAATTATTTTATTTTTCAATAAAAATGTGTAGAAGGAAAAAATAAGATACATAGTACTTTTTAAAAATTTGGTGTTAAAACATTCTCGATGAAGGAGAAAATCTAAAAAAATCTGATATCCAAGAGGCAGTTTGGGAAGGACTTCATAGGATATTTAAGCTTAGATGGGGATGAGAATTTGCCTCTAAATTATGATTTAGTCCCTTGCCGAGACTTGACATGGTCAAATTTAGCACTTTAAAGTGGCCTCTTGTCCACTGGGTGAAAAGTGTAAGGAGGCAAAAGACAGGCACCTCTGCAAGTTCTATACTGTGGGGGTATAAGCTTGAGGGTAGCTTGCTCTGGTGTGCCTGGAAACATAACAGGCGTCTGAGAAGAGTGAAGCATATTTATCTATAGTCTGATACAGCAACAGAGTCACCTACAGCCCTTAATGCCTCAGCAGAGGAATGGAAAAGCTTTATAAGGAGAAAACAGGGAGATCTTTAGGTAGGTCAAGACAGAAGGCTATGGGCATGGAAAAACTGAAGGTGTGCAAACTAGGAAAAAGGTACCCTATGAAATGGGGGGTGGTATACATTAGCTTTCTCTAGATGGGCATATATGGAAGAATAAACTCACAGAAGATGATGAATCAAGTTCTGAATGTTGATGGCCAATTATTACCAAAGCCATGGTTCAGCTTAGTCACCTTACCAAAAGAGGCAGAAGGGATTTGTTCTAAAGGCTGTAGCATGCCTACCTGTGATGTAGATCGAGTCAAGGCTTGCACTCCCACAGGTCCAACACTGTCCTGTACATACTGCTTGGGAAGTCTCCAAGCTTGAGATACCCAAGTGTTATCTGCCCCATTGGACTGGCCAAAACGCTTAAGCTTCAAAAGAGAACTTGGAGACATGCTTTCTTGCCTGCAAAGTGGTGACGTATTTACTGAACTAACAATATTTGTCTTTCATACAAAAACAGGCAAGTGGCCAAGTGACTTTTCCTACAAGTTTAAAAATTATATCCATCTGGGGCTAGAGAGATGGCTCAGCTCAGCGATTAAGATTACTGTCTGCTCTTAGAGAAGTTCTGAGTTCAATTCCCAGCAACCACATGGTGGCTCACAACCATCTGTACTGGGATCTGATGTCTTCTTCAGGCATACATGTGTACATGCAGATAGAGCACTAATATATATAAAATAAGTAAACAAATAAAAATTATATACATGTGTAGTTGTTGTAGAACTTTAGTGAATTTACAGACTTGCAAAGCATTTTGTAAATCGCAGTGTTCTTACCTGTACTCCTCCCTGCTAGAACTACATGACTTGCTCGCTCACCTCACGTAGCTCCTCCTTTAAATTTGAGCACATTTGCATGTTCTTGGTCATCCTGTGTAAGTTAGCACCCCAGCACTGCCTATCAACCACCTAAGACAGCACCCACAGAATGACTTATCAACTGTGCAGTCTTTTCCTCACACTTTTCACGTTTGACAAGATATAGATTTTATTGTTATATTCTTTTTATATTATTACTGTATTATATTACTATATTATATATACTATTACTATTTTATATTAATAACTGATATTCTTCTTCTGGTTTTTCTTTTAAACGGGGTTTCTCTGTGTGCCTTGACTGTTCTAGACTTGCTTTGTAAACCAGGCTGGCCTGGAAATCACAGCGATCCACCTGCCTCTGCCTCCTGAATGCTGGGATTAAAGGTGTGTGCCACCACCACCTGGCAATAATTGATATTCTTGTATCTTCGTCCTTGCAGTAAAATAATATCATTTTCTCCAGTGTATTACAGCCAATTCTATTGTCTGGAAGAATTAGATAGTTAATAAGCAATTGAACAGATGATTATAATGTTTTGATCTGGATTCTCTTTTGGTTTTGGGGGGGATTTGAGGGGAGGGTTGCTTTTTGAGGGTTTTGTGTGTGTGTGGTTTGTTTGTTTGTTTATTTGTTTATTTGTTTTTGCCTTTCTTACTAGCAGAGTTCCTAGCGAAATATCCATCTCCCTGCACACTTTTCTAAAGAGGTGGCCATGTGCCAAAGTAATTGTGGAAATAAGTACAATCACACAAGACTCTTCTGCTTCTGCTTCCCCTAAGAATGATGTAATTCCATTTCAATTTTCAAAATGTTGTAGCAGAATTCGTCTGTGTGTCCTTTAAAGAACCAATTCATTAGCTTTGTTTCAAAAGAAAACGCTCCTATACTCCGTAGCACTATGTCAGATTGACTTGTAACGACACACAGTAGCCCATAGCTGGATAGGAACCTTACATGTTACAACTGTTCACGGCATTGAAAGAAGCATCGTGCCATTAACTGCCCCGCGGTGCAGCATCGTGCCATTAACTGCCCCGCGGTGCAGCAGCATCCTCCAGTTCTAGTTTGCAGCTCTTTTTGTCTTAACTTTCTAGTTTTAAATTCTTCAGGTCACTCTGCCTTGGTGCAGTTCTTAGACATAACTAACTTTGGAGTTTGGAGTTTTGATTCATCTAGCAGTAACTCCTGACTATCCCCTATGTAACGTCGCATGTTTTTGTCTGTTTTTGATTGTTTTTAAGTGTCCCTTAAATATTTTTTTTAATACTACAGATTAAGCCCAGGAGCTCTTGTGTGCTGAGACCCTGTTTTGAGACAGGGTCCAGCTAAGTGGCCCAAACTGACCTTGAACTCTCTCTATCCCAGGCAGGCCTTGAACTTGTGACTCTCCAGCCTTCACCTAATGGGCAGCTTAGACTATACACCTATGTTCCAGGTCTAGGTCCTCCAAACTCCTTTTCACCTGGTGTGTCACTTACTTCATATTGAGTGGTATATATTTTTATTGTAAATTGTCCTTATTGCTCATGATTCTTTCTATTCCTTAGAATTTCAAATTACTAATTTTAATTATTGTAGTTATAAATATTCTTGGACCTTTTACATACTGCTTCAAAAAACAGACTATTTTTTTTTTTTTCAAAATGCTTGAGGTGATTTTTCTTAGTTAGGACTCACAGTTATCACACAAGCATCTCTTACTACTTCAGAATACATGAAGAAAGTTATTTGTGTGTAAACATACAAATAAATACATAAATACACGCTTAAAAGTTTCAGAAGAAAACTTGATCTAGACTCGGATGCTGCCTAACAGACAACATGAATATTGTTTATATTATAAATAGCACATTTATCACTACCCTGTTGAAACTCCTCAGTAAGGCTGTATTTTCAAACATTCATTGAGAAGCTTCATTCTGTGAAATTTACCGAGAACTGTGTTCTGTGAAAATACTAACCCTGTTAGAATACTGATTAAAAGCTTAATGCTCAAAATTGAAATGCGTGAAAAGTTAGAATGATTCTACCAACTCAGGAAAAAAGAAATCCCTTTCAATCAAAGAAGTAAATAGTAACAGAAGGGCAAACACAACTCAGATCAGCATTATTTTTATTCTTCTTTCATATATTATATCCTGACCAGTTTCCCCTTCCTCCCCTCCCCGCAGTATCACCCCACCCCATACCTCCCCTCTCCAGCAGATTCATCCCCCCCCCCCACCTCCCCTCAGAAAAGAACAGGCCTCCCAGGAATATCAACCAGACAGAGCCAAACAAGCCATAAGAAGACAAGGCATATACCATCACCAGACTTACTCATTTCATGAATATGTGCATCCTCCCAAATCCAGCTGTGTGTAGGTGCACTTATATGTTTCTTTTCTCTTTTTAATTTTCTTTTATAGATTTGTTTGTTTAATTTTATATGCCCGAGTGTTATATGCATGTATGTCTATATTTGTGCCTGGTGCCCACACAGGGCAGGAGAGAGCATTGGATCCCCTGGAACTGAAATTCTGGATGGTTGTAAGCCACCATGTGGAAGCTAGGAATCAAGTCTGGATTCTCTACAACAGCATTAAGCGCTTTTAAACACTGAGCCATCTTTCCAGCCCCTATGTGTTTACTTTCAAACAACAACTATAGAATGAAGAGGTTCCCAACAATTTCACAGTGAATGAAAGATCAAATGTATTAGCCTTTACCCACTTAATGTTATATTTAAAAATGAAAAATTTATGGACATCTGAAAAATCTCTTGGATTTATTGCAATTATCAAGGTACGTGGATAACAACGAATATTTACCAATAAATGTGAGTTTTACTATTTCTTAAAACTTTTTATTGATTCTTCGTAAGTTTCATATCACACCATATCATACCATGCACCCCAGTATTGCTCATCCTCCGTCCCCTCATACCCACCCATCACCCTTCCAACCTCCCCCCCACCAAACACACACACACACACACACACACACACACACACACACACACACCCCAAAAACAACAAAAAAGCATAGAAAACATTTCATCATAGAAGCTGTAGCACCTCACAGTGTGTCCCATACTATGGCCTGCCATCCACATATCTTCACTTGCAAATGTTTATTACAATGAATCCTCACTCTGGTGCAAGATCTCTGGCTTCTGTGATGCCATCAATATTGGATCCTCATCAAGACTCCTCCCAGTTATCCTCTTGTTGCCCTGTGACATGGACATCTTGCACCTTTGGAACAGCAGAACTGGCCTTTCCACATGTCCCAACCATTTGCAGATGATAATAGATTTTGGGGTCAGCCAATTCAGAGCCCTGCATCTGGGCCTGCGTGGTAGCTGAGCTGGTCAGCCTGCTGGCTCTCCCTTATCTGCACCACCAGAGCGAGCTCCCCAGCATAGCTCTGGCTAGGCCACCCAATGCTGCTGTGGCAGGAGATAAGGTCAGCACCCATGCCCTCAGGGCCAGATCACCTGTACCCTCCAGAGTCAGTCATGGTTCTGGGCCTACTCTCCCAAGTGCTACAGCCTGTGAGGGGCTGGGCCAGCTCTCCCACTCTCACACCCTCAGGGCTGGCTCACCCATGCCTTCACCATCATGGCCAGACAAGGTGCAGGGCCCTCTCTCCTGAGTGCTACACCCATGAGAGGGCAGTACGAGCTATCTTAATCTTATGACCCTGGGGTCAAATCTCCCAACTACTGCAGGTGGCAAAGAGGAAATGGGGAGGGCATTACCCTAGCACCCATGCCATCTCACAGCAGATGAGTGTCAGGACAGCTCTCTCTCATTCTCTCCTCAAGACTGACTCACTGACTCCCCTTCGACAAGAACCAGCACTGTTGTGCTGCCTGCTGCCCAGGCAAAGAGGAAGGCCTGCTCCCCTGAGTGCTGCAGCCCTCAAGGGACAAGGACAGCTCTCCTGCTCTCATGACCCCAAGGCCGGCTCTTCCAACTACTGCAAGTGGTGACAGATTGTGGGAGGGGCAGAGCACACATCACCCCCACACCCATGCTACCTCACAGAAGAAAAGTGGTGGTGCCAACATGCCCTAGATCTCACCCTCAGGGGTGGTTCTCCTGCTTCCCACCTTCTCCCATTGTCCACCTCCTCCCATCAAGGTCATCTCTGCTAAGCTCTCCAGGATAGGTACAGGGCCAGCTCTCCTGAAAGCTGCATCTGGACAGGGATAGTTTTCCCAAGCTCATGAGCCTGTAGGCAGCATTCCAGAGTGCTGAAAGTGGTGAGGGGCAAGTGGTTCAGGAAACACCACTTTCCACATGCCATACTACGTCAGACAAGTGACAGGGTCAACTCTCCTATACTCATCCCCTCAGTGCTGGCCCCCCCTACAAACCTGCCACCAGCCCAGCTCCACTGTGCTGCCTGCGCAAGCTGCAGGGCCTGCTCTCTGCAGTGTTGTCACAGGTCAGAGATGGGGCCAGCTCTCCTGAGTGCCTGTCCAGTGTGGGGCAGGACCAGTTATACACAGCCTCTGCACATCCACATGTCTGCCAGCCGCCCTGACCAGAGACATCCTCTAGTGGTAAGATGAACTTTGGACCTTGATATTGGCCCCTGCCACTGTGCAGCTGTAGACTCAGACATAGCCCTCAGTGACAGCTCAGGTGGTGACCTTAACATGGCCCCAGGTGACAGGAAGCTCACAACATGCTACTCCTCTCCACCCTGGAGTCTCCAGTTCCATCTCTCTTCACGATGCTCAAGCTGTTCCACTTCTTTCTTTCCCATCTGACCACCACATGCTCGCACATTGTGGTGGCTCCCACTGCAGGCTGGCCACGTGGTTGGCAGTCCCCTGGGCAACATACTTCATCCATGCTGTGTGGTATAGAGGCAAGTAGGTGTCCACGGCCAGCCTGTGCCATGCGCTGGAGGGAAAGTCTGTGGGAGACATGGTAGTCTGCAGCTCTCTGTCTGTCTTCCTCCTCCTGCACTCTGCTGCCTGGATTTGATCTTATTTAATTTGATTTTTTTATGAGTCCTAGGCATGAGACAAATTTGGCCACCAAGCCAGGCATCAAGCTAGGATGAACAAAGGAGTGCTGTGTGCTCTGCCCCTGGCTGATATAAAAACAACACCACCAACAAGGGGTCTGCTCATTGCCAGGGGGATGAATTTTACTATATCAAACATATGTATTCCTTGCTTAAAGGCAGTGAGACTTCAGCAGTGTACGGCACACAGGGCTTGAGCAGGTTAAGGGTTGTTTCTTGTTCTCCTATCAGTGCTCCCCGTGCAAAGCAAAAGATACTTCTTCTCACTTATCTTCACGTTGACCTCATCCCCTAAGTCTGGCTTACCATTACCCAATGTATTTTGTTTTCATAAACTAGAGAATTATGTCTGTGTCAGTAACAGAGTACTTGCTTTTTATGTAAAAAGCTCAGATTCCTACTGTGCATGTTAGGAGTGAAAGCATAGCTCAGTTGGTAGAGCACTTGCCAAGCATGCACAAAGCCTTGTGTTGGGTCCCCAGCATAAATGAAGTAAGTTCAAGGCCAGCCCCCACACCCCCCCACCCCCCGCTCCCTATAGGATGGTATATATGTGTCTCTCTGTCTCCTTGTCTCTCTGTCTCTGTCTCTGTCTCTCTGTCTCTCTCTCTCTTTCTCTCTCTTTCTCTCTCTCTCTCTCTCTCTCTCTCTCTCTCTCTCTCTCTCTGTCTCTCTCTCTCTTTCTGTGTGTGTGTGTGTGTGTGTGTGTCTCCCTCTCAAAAAAAATAGATAAAACATCTTGTTTAGTTTTTGTTTATATCATATTCTGGGTGTTCCTTCTAACCCAATTAAATACTGTTAATGCATCTACATATCAGATGAGAAAATATTTCCTGAAAGGGACTCCATGCTAGAGCCTAAAGTTATATGAATGAATTCTGCTTTTCCAATCAGGAAACAAAAGAGGCAAGTAATAGCAGCAAAGTGGGGTAAACGCCATAATGGGGGTAAGAAACAAAGGATGTTTTTACATTATTTGGTGTAAGTTAGGAAGATTTTTTCCTAGAGAAAATAACAATTTATACATTTTGGAATTTTTAGTGGAGAAGGGACAAATTCATACAGGAAAAACAGTATGGTCAGGAGCACAGAAGTGTGAGGACAAAAAAAGACAAAATTTTTTAAAGGGATAGTAGAGAATATAGCTGGAAAAGCCTCAATTAAGAGGAATCTTATTAAGGATTCTGGATACAATTCTCAAAAAATGCTGGAAGAAGCTTGCATTCTAAGAGCTATCTCCCCTATAATATTAGTCTAGATTTATTAAAGGTTAATTACATATATAGCATAATATAATCTTCCTGCTTCGATAAGCTGTTTGTAAAGTGATTAATCAGCTTTTAATTGACTTTTATAATTAATTTACAAGGTCACAGAAAAAATGTGCTAAGACTAAAAGCCCCTACATTCCTTATAATCATTGTAAGTCTAGTACTATCAATGAATGAACTATTCTTGTAATTTGTGAGCTATTTTCTTTTATAAGCTATTTTTTGAAGGCCAGTACATAGCTTAGTTATCATTTGTCTTGACAAAATGTCTTCTTTATTTTAAAAAAAAACATTTATTTAGTGCTTTTGTGCCAGTGCACACCACATGGCTTACTGCACGTATGAATATCAGAGGACACCTTGCCAAATTAGTTCTCGCTTTCCACCATGTGGATATTGGGAATTAAAATGAAGTTGATTGAATTCAGATTGTCAAGCTCTGCTGAGCCAACAAAATATCTTATGGATAAATTAGTTAAAACATTTTTAATAGATATACTAAATAAAGTCCATAAAAACGATTACTCTTTTTACAATTGCATAAGTCATTCAATATAATATCAATAAACAGATTCTTTCTGGGAAAAAGCATAAACATGATTATAAGGAGCTAGATAATTTATTGGGAAACTTTCGATTTCAAATTATTTTATATATTACATATAGTATCTGTGCTAAAAGTAAAATATTTACAAGTGTCAGGCTCATAATGGTATCATAAACCAAACATCCCTAAGTTTTAGAACTCATGCTTGAGAGGGTAGTGAGATGGTCCCTTAAGTAAGGCACAGACTTCAAGCCTGAGGCTCTGAGTTCAATCTCCAGAAGCCATGTAATGGTGAAAGTAGAGAACTTACTCCCCTATTCCATTCTGTGTCACATGTATGCCTTCACTCACTTGCTGTACCGCAACACAAGATGATGAGGAGGAGGAGGAGGAGGACGACGACGACGATGACAACGATGACGACAACAACAACAACGATGATGATGATGATGATATGACAACACAGACAACAACATTCTATAAGGGTGATTTTCTTGGGGTCCACTGGATTTATTGAAAAATTAAATAGGTAAAATGTTGGAAAATTCAATAGCTTATTAACTAGTTCCAGTGTCTAAAAGATACTCCTTCTGAACAACACAAATCCAACTAGCTTTGGCTATCTAGCCAGATTACCAAAGCCTGCCAAGTCCTAAGTGTGGTATTATAAACACAGGCACTCTTTCTTGGAGAGAATGTACCAGTTTGCAGTCACCCTTGATTCACCTCCAACATCTGCCAGCTACCCTATTTCCGGGAGTACTGTGACTTTTAGTGTGTTCTCCCCAAGGGCAGGTGTAGTACACAAAATGTACAGTTCACCGCTTTCCAGTTGAGTAGATGCTAAAATCAGCTGAATGATCTCTTCCCACAGATCCACTATGACTACACCTCAGAGCTGCTTGAGTCCTGAAGGGATTTCTAGGTGGGTGTGAAAAAAGGCCCCTGGAGAAAGTGCTGAAGAGAAGAGTGTACTGGGTAGACACTGATGTGCATACCAATGAAAATAAATCACAAGGACTATATAAAATTCATCAACAAATTAGGTACCCACATGTGAAACAGTGATTCTCATTGCAAATTAACTGTGTAGGATGAAGTATCGGAGACAGTTTACAAATCAGATGGATTCAAAGAGTGTTCCTACTGGGGCTTGGCTTAGAATAAATCCTCTCTGAGTGCCCTGAAATTCCAAGTTTAAATAATCAATCGCTATTGATTTTTCACTTTTGTTCTGCCAGCGTTTGGTTATTCCCCAGCTCACATAGCCTTGCCATTTGAGCCAAAGTCAATAAAGAATTTATTTATTCATTAGACTCTGTAGAAGTGGAACCTAATGCTGAAAACGTGCATTAAGATTTTGTATGGTAAATATCAAACATTTTGTGGAGTTTTAATGTGCATCACAAATCTATATTAAGGACACTAGCAAGACAAACTTAGGGTTGTAAGAGACTACTTTTGAGTAATCTAACTGCATTACTGCAGAAGAAAATAACTTTAAAAGAATATAACAACATTTTGGGTCCTTGTAGCAGGATTATGAATATTAATTTGCTCATTAATAATTAAAAAGTTGCAGTGTTTTCTTTATAATTCTTAGGAGCACAGTACAGCATTGTGATTTGACTGCTGCTGGCCAGAGCTCATTATGTGATGAGCTTCCAGTAAGCACATAGAAGCAGAGATTACTGTAGCAATCTCAAAGTCCAATACTCCCAAGTCAACTAAATTTTATGATTAATACCTATAAAATCAGCCTAGCTAAAGAGAATAACTTTCTTTCTTTCTTACATATTTACTGCATAAACAAATATATATATGTAGAAAATATACATAATATATATTATACATATATATGAGGCTACAATGTTAACTGATCAGAACCTTGTGATTGAAAAAAAAAATTGTAACTGGGTGTGTGGTGGCACATGCCTTTAATCCCAGCACTTTGGAGGCAGAGGCAGGAGGATCATTGTGAATTCAAGGCCAGCCTGGTCTATAAAGTGAGTCCAGGACAGCCAAGGCTACACAGAATGACCCTGTCTCAAAAAACCAAAAAAAAAAAAAAAAAAAAGAAAGAAAGAAAGAAAGAAAGGAAGGAAGGAAGAAAGAATGAATGAATGAAAGAAAGAAAAAATTGTGATTGCAGAGAATTGGAATACTGTAGAGCCAAAGGCAAATTATCTTAGCCCAGCTGGGTGGTAGAGGCACATGCCTTTAATCCTAGCACTTAGGAGGCAGAAGCAGGCAGATCTGTTGAGTTCACGGCCAGCCTGGTCTACAGAGTGAGCTTCAGGAGAACCAGGGCTACATAGAGAAAGCATGTCTCAAAAAAAACAACAAACGAACAAACAAAAAACCAACAACAGGAAAAATCTTGGGCTTCTTTTGATCTGCTTAAACGTTATTTATTGTCCTACCTCTGTATCTGATCTGAGATTATTGACTGTCTCCTGAAAGCTTTCGGAATGTGTTCTTAGCAAACCAATACCTTCCACCAACCTAAAAGTTAAGCATGTCATCGGGCAGCATCTGCAGACTGTGGCAGAGTTTTTCCTATTTCGCTGCCACCTGCCTATTGGCTATCCCCGCTAGTGTGGTTGGAAGGTGTCTCTGTAAGCCATTTTCACTCTCCAGCCACTTCTACATTGAAATGTGTTGTTTGGGGCATCCTGTCCTGGGTCACAAATACACATATTTGGGCCAAAATGAACTCCTATTCCCTTACAAGCGATAGTTGTGTTTTGTACCAACCATTTTGCTGCCCCAACATGGTGCACTAGGAGACAATCTGTTCTCACCCGTATGGTTATGGACCTGTTGCGCCTCCTGGTTTCCATTCCCTCATCAGGTGGAAACTGACAAGTTATTTCTGGGGCTCAGATCTCCCTTAGTTTGGTCAGAGATCCATTAGTTTATTTTGAGCTTTTTGCTGGGTGCCTTTATCTGCTTCTGAGCATTTGTTTCTGGAATATTTGGCCTGAGCATTTGGTCACTAGCATTTCACCTTTCAGTTTGACCGTGCCTTGAACAGCTCACTCTAGGTCAAGTGTATTCTCCTACTTATTGAAATCGTCCCTCTTTTAGTGTAAAATTCAAAGAGGGCTTGATCATAGGAAAACTTAATTTCAGAAGCACTAGCTCCCTCCAACCCAACAGGGTAGTGTCAGATCTCCCCAGCCTGTCCAATGAGCCACGGTGCTAGCCAAGACAACATACCCTATTTCTAGGTGGGAAGGTATGCAAACGGACTGGCAGATCAGGTAGCTTAGGCTCTCTTATGTTCTCACACACACATGCAAGATAAACCTGACATAGGAGGAAAAGTAAAACTGAGAGTGAGACTCAAAGGAGCAACCCCACGAGTAGCACCAACATCTGATTTAAAACACGAATCGCTCCAGCCAGTGCAGGAGGATGCTGCTTTCAGGAAAGGCAGAAGACACTAAAATGGGAAATGGAAATTTAAGAAAGGAGTATGTGGAGCAAGATAGCACTGGGACTCCATCTCATTTATGTTTATTAAAGCTTTATTTAAGGTGTAAGGCTTTAATAAAAAAGGGGGATATTTGATACTCATAGTTTTTATTCACCCAAAACTATAAGTTCTAGTGAAGAAAACTAAAAATCATAAATAAACTTCTGGCTTTAATTGGAATTTAAAAACATGTAAGGAAAAATTATATTGCTGATTTCCAAAAGAAAGAAAACGTAAAAGAAACAAGAATTTTTTTTGTTGTTTTTTGTTTTTACCTATTTTTTTTCATTTTTTCTTCTTCTTTATTAATTTATTCTTGTTACATCTCAATGGTTATCCCATCCCTTGTATCCTCCCATTCTTCCCTCCCTCCCATTTTCCCCTTATTCCCCTCCCCTATGACTGTTCCTGAGGGGGATTACCTCCCCCTGTATATGCTCATAGGGTATCAAGTCTCTTCTTGGTAGCCTGTTATCCTTCCTCTGAGTGCCACCAGGTCTCCCCCTCCAGGGGACGTGGTCAAAGGTGAGGCTCCAGAGTACGTGAGAAAGTAATATCCCACTCTCCACTCTAGGATAAAAGGTTGGAAACAAGAATTTTTAAACAAAAATTGGAAATTCTAACAATACCCCAAAACGTTAAAGAATGAGAAAACATGTTAGAGGTTGTGTCAGAACTGATCTCACACTGGAAACTGTGCTTCTCTGGTCTGACTTTTCTTACTTCTTTAATACTTACCTCCTATTGTTTTTTGTTTGTTTGTTTGTTTGTTTGTAATCACCAAGCAGAACAAAATTCTGTATGGAAGGCAAAGACTGTTAAAGATAGTGCCTAGAAGCAGAAGGGATCTTGATGCTCTATAAACTCCCTGCAATTAAAAAAAAAAAAGACTGGGTTGAAAACTTTGTGGGGTTTCCTGAGTCGTATCATGATGCCCTGGGATGTGCTAAAGAATTTCAGATCATTTTATATACCTATAAACCAGAACTCTCTCACTACTATTAATTACTTGCATTTCTCTTTGAGCTGCAGCTTGTTTCATTGGTTGTTATATTGCTTGTCTGCTTGTTTGTATGTGTGTGGGGCAGTGTTCTGTTGTGTCTGGTTTGGGGGAGGCTTTATTCTGTCATGTTTGTTTGTGGACACTTCTCCTTGCATGGGCATCGCCCTCTCTGCTCTTTAGCTTTTTAGAGAGAAAGGCATTGCCTTAGGTCTAAATCTGTATATCAAGCTTCACCTTCTGGCCCTTTGCTCTCTTTTAGTGAAGCTTTGTCTGAGGGAGATTGCTGCTGAACGCCATACCTTTGGAAGTGCAGGCTTAGGATTAAGACTTGTGTAGTTCTGTGGAGAAAGCCCGACATCAGTAATATACCTTTAAAAGCTTGCAAAGTTGGAAGCTGGAACCATGACTCACCAGTGAAGAACATGAGCTGCTCTTCCAGGGAGTCCAAATTTGGTTCCCAGCACCCACACTGGACAGCTCCTAACTACCTGTAATTCCAGCTCCAGGGAATCTGACACAGCTGGCCTGAGAAGGCATTGCAGTCCATGTACAAACACACCACACACACACACACACACACACACACACACACACACACACACACACACACACACACACACACACCACACACATACAAAACCCATAGCCAAACATAAGGCAGAGATTGGGGAATCCTATGGAAGAGTGGGAGGAAGGATTGAAGGAGCCTCCTCCTTCTCCCTCTTCCTCTTCTTCCTCTTCCTCCTCCTCTTCCTCCTCCTCCTCTTCTTCTTCTTCTTCTTCTTCTTCTCTCTCTCTCTCTCTCTCTCTCTCTCTCTCTCTCTCTCTCTCTCTCTTTTTCTCTCTCTCTCTCTCTCTCTCCCTCCTTCTCTCTCTGTTTTCCGAGACAAGATTTCTCTGGGTAACCTTGGCTATCCTGGACTCACTTTGTAGACCAGGCTGGCCTAGAATTCACAGAGAGCTACCTGTCTCTGTCTCCTGAGTGCCCAACAACCCTCAATAGGAGAAGATGTGCCTAGTCTTGCTGAGGAAAAATATTAATTATAATAAAAATTCATTTTAGTGAAAAAACAAATTTTAAAAACTTGCAAACAAGAGTCTCATGTTCTACTGACTGAGCTATCCTGCACTCACTCAGTGGGGCACTGGGACAGATGCTGGGACTTGCTATTGGGACTTCAGGTGAGAGTGGTATAGAAGAATGGGGAGACAGAAGGACCCAGAGGGTCCAGAAAACCCACAAAAAGACCATCAAAGCAGGTGGATCTGCACCCAGAGGGGCCTGAACAAAATGCTGTATCAACCAAGGACTATGCATGCAGTAAACCTAGAACCTCTATTCAGATCTACCCAATGGACAGCACATTGTCCACAGTTGTGTGGAGAGCAGGGACTGAATCTGACATGAACTCTAATGCTCCCTATTTGACCACTTCCCCTTGGTGGGGAGGCTTGGTGGCACTCAGAGGAAGGGGAAGCAGACTACCAAGATGAGACCTGATAGGCTATGATCATATGGTCAGGGAGGAGGTCCCCTTCTGTCACAGACCTAGAGGAGGGGAATAGGGTGAAAGAGGGAAGAAGGAGGGAATGGGAAGACACAAGTTAGGGGATAACAATTGGGATGTAATCTGAATAAATTATTTAAAAATAAAAATAAGCATACCACTCACAAAGATAAACTGCCAGATTATTAGCTTTCTAAACGAGAAGATGACAGAGACAGTTTGCTACCTGAGCAGTCACTCAAAACTCTCTATAACCTTGGTGCATCATCTTCAGCCTCTTGCCCAATATATTTGACAGACATATTTGTGAGGCAGGAACTATTGAGGACTGGCTTACCCTGTCTTGGCAGAGTTTGGCCCTCAACTCTGCCTGCAGGTAATCAATTTTATTCCTTCTCAGTCTCTGATGGAGTTGAAGACCAGATAGTCTAGTTTTACAATTAAGCTTAGTTGTTTAGGGATTAGGATGTTTTTAGGTCTAGATAAATGTTTTAAGTTGATAATGATGAGATATGATAGATATTGATTTACATTCAGAATTTTAGATGCACCAAGATAGGAAAGATGTTTCCTCCAAGGCTGCTAAATACAAATAGCCAAAACACTAAGAATATAAACTTTATATAATTCTTGATTGTTTCATGGGTCTTCTTGCTATGGGCAGTTTAGTGTGTATGTGTGTGTGTGTGTGTGTGTGTGTGTGTGTGTGTGTGTGTGTGTAATAATATAAATGTATATGTAAAAAATAAAAAATATTTAATAAAAAAGAGTAAACTGCCAAAAAAAACTTGCAAACAATACACCTAAATGAAGGCTGTAAGACCTTTATGGGGGGTTCCTATTCAGGTATGGCCATATATGAACTCTGTACATGTGTGTTTATGTCTACATATGTGTGTTTAGCTCAACTTGGCCACCTGTCAGTATCCCAATTAACGAGATGCATAATAGACAACAGCAAAGAAGGAAAGCTTGATCGATGTGGCCACATCACGGGTAATGCATAGAGTGGATGAGGGCCTGTATGTCTGTCTTCAGGTAGTGTCATAAGCTGTGGATTTCAACATGCACTGGGAGAAAGAAACAAGGGATACACATAATTTACAGAGTCCTGTTCAAGGAATGCCTCCTTAGTCATTTGGTCAGTTCCAACCCTGTCTTAAAAAATCTGTATTACTGGAGGGTACAAGCAGGCTCTTGGGACCTAATTCTTGCTGCCACAGGGGGCATATTTGCCCTCATGGATAGCCTTTCTCATATGAAGGATGGTCTGTCCTAGCTTTTGATGTTTTCAGAAAACGAAGGTGGATGCAGCTTTGGGAGACACCTTTGGCAGTGTATGAAATGGGTGAGACAGTGGTGACACCAGTCCTTTTAGGAGTGGCCAAACAATGCCTGGTGTAGCTGGAGGCCCACTCCACAAGAGGAAGCCCAGGCAAGGCACTGCCTGGATGGCCAGGAACTGGAAACTGGATAGCCCAGAGATGTCGACTCGAACCAAACAACTGACAAAAGAAAAAATAATTGATTCCTAATTATATTTTGCTATACTCACAGCTCAGTGCCTTGTCCATTCATCATCAGAGAGGCTTTCCTGGCAGCATATGAGAGTGGGTGCAGAGACCTACAACCAGGCCTTGTAAGGAGAGAGAGTCTAAATTGGAGGTCACTATTGGGTTCCCCCACTAGGACATCTGGGATGCCCGGAGAAGACATGGAGGAAAGACTGGAGGAGTTAGAGGGGATGGAGAACATCAGGAGAACATGGCCCATCAATCAGCTAAGCAGGGCTCACATGGCCTCACAAAGACTGAAACAGCAAGCATGGGCCTGCCTGGGTCTGCACCAGGCCCTCCACATATGTGTTATGGCTGTTAGCTTGGTGTTTTTGTGGGACCCCGAACGGTGGGAGGATATATATATATCTGACTCTTTTGCCTACTACTAAGATTCTTTTCCTCCTAGTGGGTTGCTCTGTCCAGCCTCAATATGAGGGCTTTGCTTTGTCTTATTGTATCTTGTTTTGTCCTGTTTGCCTGCGGTCTATTGGAGGCCTGCTCTTTTCTGCAGAAGAAACAGAGGTGCAGTGGATCTGAGGAGAGGGCACGTTGGTAGTAACTGAGAGAAGAGGAAAGAAGGAAAACTGTAGTCAGGGCATATTATATGAGGAAATAATCTGTTTTCAATTTTTGAAAAATGAGGAAAGAAAAAACCCAATCATTCCTAAAATTAGAAGTAGCTGCTCTACATGAGGCTACAGCTATTACATCCTATCCAGGAGAGAGAAAAATACAAGCAATAATAAATTGTTTTAAAAGCTCCAAGTGTCAAATAAAATATTTTATAGAATACAAATGGCTGTAGGCACTTGGAAACCATAGAGTCAGTCAGGCTAAAGAGAATGACTTTTGTTAGTGGTGATGGTGGTTAAACTGCTAACCCCATCCGCTGCTGTTACTTCTTGAAGACATACTCTGTTCTTGGTTGTCTTAACTTTGGTGATAACGCTCCTATTATATGTGACATGTAGATGGCATATCGATATATAGTGGATAGAAAAAAAAAAGCAGATATGATCACGAAGAGTGTTAGTGCAGTCCAGAGGCTACTTCCTTAAAGACTTTACCAGCTACTTTACACTCCTGAAGACTGCTGTCCTGCCTACCCAGCCTCACTCTCTCCTATCAGACTCTAGGACCAAGATAATCTAGAACTAATAGTACACAACCCCTTTGGCTTCTCTTCCACAGAACGTGATAGCTGCCCAATAGGGGGAGCTGGGAGCCGAAATTCACAAAGCAAAGTCATTCTAGTGTAAATTTAACAAACTCACTGACTCATTCAAATTTTGTAAATTCAAAAGCAGGAGAGATGGCTCAGCGGTGAAGAGCAGTTGCTGCTCTCTTCCAGAGGACCTGGGTTAGATTCCCAGGATCCACATGGCTGCTCACAACTATCCGCAACTCTTCATCCAGGGAATCCAATGCCCTCTTCTGGTGTCCACAGGCACCATGTATAACAGTGGTGCAGAGGCACGCATGCAAAACAAATACAAATTTAAAGGTTTATTTTGAAGATCATGTAATCAAGTTATACCTGTAACCTTTCTGGGGTTGGTTGGCTATTAGTTTACAACCTTAGAGACATCCCACTCTTACCATGGTTTACTATACGACTCTGTCAAATTTGCTTCTGGGAACTTCCTATAGCTTCTGTGTCTGAGTAGCGCATTTGTGGACTGCTTTCATAATTAATAGAAATTTTCCCTTCTGTTTTCTATTCTATCCTTATGTTGGGCATTTCTTCTGTTTTTATTGTAGAAGTGACAGAAGCCAAAAGATTAAATGAAACTACAGTGCAAAAACATTACCTAGGAAATCAAGATTAGAACCCAAGCTATGTAATAAGTGACTGCCTACCTTGAATGGGGCCTTGGATTTGATTCCCAGTATTTCCCACACAAAAGGGCGAGCACTCTGACCTCATTCGTCCTACTTGGATTACTCATGACGCACAATCTCCCTTGTAAGCGCATTCATTTCAAGCACAGTCACTTACATTTTAGTGCCCCCGTACTTGATTTCTAAGAATTAATTCATGAATATTAATTAATTAAACTAACAAAATGTTAAAGCATAAGAACATGATTTTCTTTCTCCAAAAGTTGACATATTAATGTAAAATTAGGCTTTCTAAAATTGGCCATACATCTTATATTTCTACTGTAATTATTTTAAGATAATGTAAGTTGGAGTATTTGGAAAACAGATAAAACAACTAAATAACCTATTGTTCCTTTCGGCTGGCAGTAGTAGAACTCAAAATGTGAATTTTCCAAATTCAAGACCCCCTCATCCAAGGCACAGCCTTTGAAACAAGTTCAGATTATTATGGAATTTGTTCTTTTTCATACCAAGTAATTTATTTCTATATTAAGACTGACATTATGAATCACAAGATATTTTTACCAAATAAAAAATTAAATGATTGAATATCTCAACATTTCATTTTACAAATACAAAATGCAGATTTTAAAGATAGATTCAACAGTGTTTTTTGTAACTCTAAATGGTATTTTCTTTTTGATTTTTCAAAACAGGCAAAAAAAAAATTAAGTGAGGGTTTGTGTGGCACACAAGTGAACACAATTAAGGAGACCCTCATTGTTGTCTTCTGAATAGACTTGTCACATAACTATTCACAGCTTTGTCTACTGACAGTGGAATATCAAAAAGATACTGAATACTATAGCAAAAATCTATTGTGCCTCTGAGATCTAATCTTTGTCTGAATGTAATTGCCTTATTAAAAGATTTGCAAGCTTACTCTTTCTGTGATTCTAAAATAAGCCAAGAAAAACTATGCTGCAAAATTGCAACTGCAGTCTCCATGATATGACAGCAGCATGTAAGTCAAACTGAAATTAAAAGCACAGTTCCCCAGCAATGGCATGGATGCCTCTCGTCCTACAATTATCCCTGGTGGTATGAGTGGCATTTGGAAGACTTTCTTCCCATGAACTGAGCTTAGAATGCCCGAGGAACTGCCTATGTAAATATGAATAATCTCATTTAGGTTGTAATTTGTGTTATGTGGCAGTGTCTTCTTCTTAGTACCTGTTCATTATAGCTGATGGATTCAGGATGAGCACTTTTGTCTTCCCCACTCCCCTCACCCTCGAACACCTTGCTATAAGCCTTCCTAGTGGTGAGAACAGATTCATCACTCAGTAGAAGAAATCACTATACATACTAATGCCAACATCACTCACCGATGGTCAGCTTTGGTCACTGAGAAACTTCTGCCACTGCTGCAGCTTTCCCTTTCAGCCAACCCCTCTGCTGACCAAACTGCAATGCGTTACTTTTATAACTTCGTGGAAGGCGATGCTTTCCACTTCCCTCACTCTTTCACCCATATGCAACAGTAAGATATAGTGCCGAGCACCAATTCGCTTTCATCGGGAACTAAAGTTATCCAGGGGAGGCACAAGTAACAACCAATCTCATTTTCCATAATTATCTTATTTAGGAAACAGTAGACAGTTCATTATAATTCCTCCAATTACAGTGGGTTTGGGTAGAAGAAAATGGGATTGGATGTTAAATCCAGACATGTTTTAACAATGTGTAAGTTACATGACTTTTGTCATTCTTCTTTCAGGACTGGTAGATTTGGGGCATATATTAAGTATGTATAAAATGTTATGTGTGAAAATTAGATAAAGGTTTTCTTTAACCACATTCTTCTCACTTCAATAACATGGAAACACTCTATTCAAATGCAGTGAATTTATATCCATGTGTCTGTCAAAATGAAAGTATAACCTGGGTCCACGCAGAAGCTATGACTTATTTCCATGACCACCAGTGAACCCCGAGTTAGTGCCAAAAATTGTATTTGAGAGCATCATGAAAATACGAACATTTGGCATACCAGTTACATAAGATGGGACTCTCATTCAAAATGCAGCTGAAATTCCAAGAATGAAACCGTGTTTCTGAAATTAAGCTTTTCCTCATAAAGCCTATTGTTGGTTTTACTGTTACGCAACATTATAACTACAAAATTGTCTTTAAAAGAGCAATTTTACTCAAATTATAGGTGTTGAAATTAAGAAGACAACACCCATTTGTCATTAATTGGTATGTCTGTGGCCTCTCTAACAGTACTTCTCAGAAGGCCACTTCGTGGTATTTTTTCCTTCTTCAGTCTTCAGTTCTTACTAAATCTTGTATTTTTATAGTTTATAGAGAAAGATAGGAGGTATTTAAAAAGTAAATTGTATTGAGTTACACAGTAAGTGTCCAGTGAGTGTCCTTGTACAGCAATGATGTAAATGGTGCCTGAAAGCACAATTAACCCAAGTTTGTCAAGTAAATGCACATTGTTTGAGTGATACAAAATTAAGAAGTTAAAATATTACAGGTCTAATCTCATACAACGCTAATACCGTCTTCTGGCTTAGCTGGAAGGAACATCTGTCCCTCCTGACTCTATTTTCTCTCCACCTACCCTAGCAGGATGGAGCAGTGAAAAGCATCACTCAATGCTCTAAGGTTTCAGGTCAGGATGGTGGCGTTTTAATCATGAAAGTCATTATTAATATTTATAGTAAGAAGAGAAAACAATGTAAAGTTGTCCTTCTAGTTCTAATTCTGTCGTGGTTTGTTGTTGTTGTTGGTTGGTTGGTTGGTTGGTTGGTTTCATTTTTAGCAGTGGGTAAGTTTATAAAATATATTCAATACTGAAAATATAAAATTTGATGTGAAGACCCACAGCTTCTCTTCCAAATTCCAGCTCTAACTATATAGAAGTTTATTGCATTGTGCAGACTTTGGGTTTGGTTAATTTTGATATATACTGTTTCTACTTGTTTTCAAGTTTCTTATAAGGTTTTTTGTTTAATCCAAAAGAACACTAAAACATATCCTTAAACTCACATGGAAATGTAGCCTTCATTCCTCATCGAAGAAGCTTCTCATTGCAACAAAGACCATTACAGAAAAACCATAACTGGTCCAACTGCAAAGCTCAACTACTTGTGGAGTGCTTACCGTCAAATGACACATCTATAACATGACTCCTGTGCCTAAGGACCAGGGGACATCACAGAAAAGAGAGAAGAAATATTGTAAGAACCAGAGGGCCAGGAAATCTGCTGTGAGATTCTGTCTCCTAGAAGTGACAGGGAAAATGCATGATTCCTCAACAGTATGGCTGCCTAAAGAAGACCTGAGCAAGGACAACACCAATCGGCACTAGACAGACATACCAACATGAGAAAGGAACTTTCACAGAGTGCCACACACAGGCAGTCCAGTACCAGATAATCAGCCCTGAAAAGCACACGAGCAACAGCAGACTCAGCAGCCTGTCCTTCTTGATTGCAAATAATAACCAAAGAAAAAGAGGCCAAGGATTTGAAAGGGAATTGGGCTTGGGCATTGAGAGGGGTTGGAGGGAAGGGACATAGGAAGAGTTGTAAGGAGGAAAAGAAATGGGGGAAATGTAGTTATTTTTAAGTTAATTTTTTAAGAGAAGACTGTAGAAATTTAATTTTTCAAGATTTTAAGCTTTTTCTTTTCTTTTCTTTTCTTTTCTTTTTAACCCAGAAGCAGAAAGAGTCAAATGGTATATACTTACTTATATCTGGACACTAGCCCAAGGATCATGTCCCATGAAAGTATTCACTTACCAGGAAAGCTTTTTCAAAAAAAAAAAAAGATTTTAAGCTTTTCACCTTAAGGATAAAGATACTGGAATTGATCATTTCTGCAGTCTCTTTCATATTTAGAATTTTCTTTCATGAATTTGAAGAATTGAAAGAAGGGGGAACAGCAAATGGTACTTCTTAATATTAAAAGGTTGGTTATATTAAATATAAGATGGCTCCACTTTCTCCTCTTCTAAATGTGAAATACTTGAGGGCACTTTAGAATGGGCACATAAAGTTGGTTTTTAACTACTGAGAAGGAGAAAAATAACTTTTTTTACTAAAGTATATGAGCCAAAATTTTAAAATGCATTGTAAGTGATATAAATATTGTCATAAACCTATCAAGCTTTTAATAGCTCAGAGGATGAGAACTGACAAGATAATTACACATGATTTTTATTTTAATCTCTTCAAAATGACACGGACATCTCTCCTCCTATGGGTTTACTTCCTTTGGGCCTATTATACCTTCAGTTATTTATTTTCTCCTCCAGTTTCTGAAATAAATTATTTTATCTTTATGATTTTTAATATTTCTTCCTCAGCATGCTATATAGGTGTGATACAAGCAAAATCAGCCTGGTTAAAGTTTTAGCTGAAGGACATTTTAGAAAAAGATACACGTGCCTTATAAATGTATTCACTTTAAAAGATCAGTTCAATCTTATAGTCATTCTAAATTCTTTCCACTTATTGACATCTCTCCTCTTTTAGTATTAACCTTATGCAATAAAAGCCTAACTATCTTCAGATTTTGTGCAGGACACAGTGTTGCTGCACACTGCCCTGTGAGTGTGACAGCTGTTAGGATCTGACTCAAAGCAGCTGTGACCACTCTCAAGCACCACACAAGCTCCAGCTGGTTGTCAGGAGGATGGGTACGGAAAGTTATTGGGCCTTCCCTTTAGATCTGGACACTCTTTCCTGTTCTTTCCTGACACAAGTAAGTCTGTTCCAGCGGCACGTGGCCTCAGCCTCGAGGTCTGAGGGTCTTGGGATAGTCCTTTCAACATCTGTACTATTGTAAAAGTCAACAAGAGTGTCTGTACACCATGGACAAATTCTAATCTACATCTAATGTCAATGCCCGTGTAAGAGCCCAGTGTATTCCTTGCAAAAGTGTATATTTTTCTAAATGAAAATCTGTAAAACATAAGTTGCTAACTTCAATGTCTTGTTAGAAATGAACTCCTCTTTGAAATCCTGGGGTTTTTCAATGCTATGTGATGAGTCATATTACTCTGCCTTTGTTTTACCAGAATCAAGACTGTTGCATTAAGCACTCACGTGAGCTACAGTACAAAGCACATAGTCAGGGAAATGCTGCCTCACCTCAAGCTTCCTGCAGACATCCAATATTCTCTGGCCGACTTTATAATGTATGTTGATGTTGCCATAAAAATATAATAATTTTATGTTCTCAGAAATCAATCCGAATTAAATATGAACATCACTTACATGTTCTTTAATTAACCTGATGATACTTATAACAATATTTTTAATTTTATGGTATTTTAAATTAAAGCTATATATAGAGCTGAGCTGAAATCACTTCTGCTATGGCTTTTCCTTTTAAATGTTTTATCATTTTCATTATAACGTTAACACACAATTATATTCCAAAATTGTAAAATAGAGTAGTTCAGAGATAAAATATACCCAGCATCCTAGCAAATAAAAACAACCTTAAGTATCCTTTTGGCAATTTTCCTTCCAGTTTTTATTCCATAGATTTTTAAAATATTATTAGTTTAGAGTTTTATACATAAAGTCTCCCACTTGCTCCCTCCCTCCATGGTCCCCCCACCATTTCCTTCCCCAACTTTACAAACCATTTTTAACCCCCTCAGTCCACTCTGTGCTGCTTGTATGTGTGTGACCGTGGGGAAGCAATTTTTCCACAGATTTTTAAAAACTGGTTCTAATAATATCCACAGATATATATTCTGAACTTGACATTCAGTATCACATATGTCTTATCTCAAACTATACTGTTCATGAATGTCAACTTTAAGGAAACATGAAAATTACATGGACCTAGAATAGTTAGATCATGACATCAAGAAACTACATTTTAGCATATGCTTGCTAATAGCTTTATAATTTCTTAATATACCTTATTATAAAGCTTTATCAATTTAAATATGATTCTCTGATTATTAAAAGATAGTTAGCATCCTTACTTTTTAGCCTTATAAGTAAATAATGCTTCATTTAATAAATGTTTTACATTCAATTTTTTGGTGTACCTTGCTATATTATTAAAAAAGATTTCCAGAATTGAAGCACACCAAACAAAATGGGATTTACATCGTTCAAGACTTAGTAGTTTTTATGAAGTTTTACTAGTTTCTTCTCTCACTCAGAGATGTAAAATAGGCTACAATGTCAATATTCAAATTTCTTAGTACAGTCTCACATTTTTTAATTCTTTTCCCAGTATAGCTATTGCTAATGTCATATTTCATTTTTGAAGACTATATTTTTTGTAATTAACAGTAATGGAAAAGACAATTCAAACAATTCCCCAATACTTCTTAACAGATTTTTGGAGTGTTAACATGTAATTGCACTTACCTTATTTTTCTTTTTCACTGTAGACACAGCCATAATTTTCCTCTGAAATGTTTGGGAGTAAGTTGCATAAATGATACTATTGTATTTCACAAAGTGAAAGACTATGCCTTATATTTCACACTGTTTGACAATTTGAAACCTCATTTATTCTGAATCTCTGCCAATTTAGTAGATGGAAATAGCATCTTGTTTAAATTCACATTTTCCTGTTAAAAAATAGAGCATGCTTCCTTATATAACTATGTCTGATCTTTGTTACTCATCTAATGGTGTTTGCCTGTCACCAACAACCTTTACTTACATATGCGCTCACCTCCCATGTAAGAGCGAGATAAAAAGCACTTCTTAAAACTGTAAAGTTATGACCAGGTTTGAGAGTATAGGTATAAGATAGTAGATAGATATGTCTTATACATATGTATATATATATATATATACATATATATGTGTTATATATATACATATGCCATGAAAACTGCAAATAAATTTTTACATATAAGTACTATGAAAGAAAATAGATAAAAGAGCAGTGTCTTTTGCATAAGATGAACGACTCAGATGGTACTAATTCCCTCCCCCTTTCTTTTCTTCCTCCAGGTGAAAAAACTCTACACATAAGCAAAGTATGTTAGTTATCTTTCTCATAGCTCTGGTCAAATACCTGACAAAGATAGCAAGTTAGGAAGAAAGGTTCCTTGGGGTCTTGCAGTTTAAGAAGGGATGTAATCTGCAACAAGGTGGTGAAGGCTTGGTGGCAGAAGCATGAGGTGGCCTGTCTTGCTTTCAGAGAAAGTGAGAAGTCAGCCTGGTCTATGAAACCCTAAGGCGGGCAGGGCAGTGCTGTTCCCCTCTTTAAAGTTACATGGCTTTCCAAACTAGCACCAAAGCACCACAAGCCAGGGACCAAGTGTTCAAATATTTCATGTTTAAACCACAAACGCAAGCATGGTGGCACAAGCCTGCAACACAACGTGCGGAAAGTAAGAGAGTTAACGAATCCAGGGACACCACTGCCTTCCAGGCCAGTCAGAGCTACATAATCAGATATTGTCTTGGGGATTTTAAAAAAGAAAGTTTAAATTTTTCCAATTGATTCTCCCTGGAAGCTGTTTGCAAAATATCAATAGAATCTTGGCTTTCTTTTTTTGTTTGGTTTGGGTTTTGTGTTTTTGAGATAGATTATGTAACCCTGGCTGTTCTGGAACTTGCTCTGTAAACCAGACTGGCCTTGACCTCACAGGGATCCTCCTGCCTCTGCCTCCAAGTTCTGGGATTAAAGAGGCGTGCCACATGCATGGTCTAACCGTCCTTTTTTTATAGTCAAGATAAAAAAAAATGAAGCTTCCTTTACCAAAATAGAATCACAGATTTTTCTTCCAAATGAATATTTCTATTTTGTTCACAATGTTTCTAAGAGTAAAGTTTATGTTCAATGGTGACATTCCTGAGAGAGTCATTATGTGACATTCTGCCTAACGGTATCTCTTTTTCTATCTCCTTAAATTATGAATACCAATTGTGTCAACTGAAATAATCTCCTGTGCATATAGAATTTTGCACGTAACTATTTTTCCATCTCTTTGTCAAAAGTGAATAAAGAATAAGTAAATTATATTAGCTGAAGTGGCCCAGCCTTCTTCCCCAAATGGCTGAGAACTAGATTCCACCTGGGAGTGGGAAGAGGGGGACATTCAAGTCACTCTTAATCCAAGTCTCTCTGCCAGTAACAACTTTTCATTGAGGAAATAATCTCCTGGTCTCCTCTAGGTTCACACAGTCCTCTTGTCTCTCCCTTCCTAAAATAATGTTGTTATCCTATTAAGACTTGTGCTGGTTTTATTCTCTAGGAAATGCTTGCATTTTTCCTTTTGGTTTCTCTGTCTCCGTGATCTCTGCTCATAATATATACACACATTCAAGCGCCATAGCGATCCCTCTTGGAAGGGCTCTTCTAACAAAGCTAAGACATCCCCCAAAGTAATTCCCAGTGGGTTTTGCCATGCTGAAAAGCCCTCCATCAGCTTCCCGGTCTATTTGGTTTATATCCAGATAGCACTTGAAATTCAGCTTGTATACAAAATAATTTTAAGTTTGAATTAAATATTTTTATTTTATTTTATTTATGGGTGTGTGTCCTAGTTTGTGCTTCTGTTGCTGGGATAAGACACTGGCCAACACCGTCTTAGGGGCAGGGTGGGGTGGGGCATAGTTTATTTGGCTTGCGTCATCAAGTGACATGAAGGCAGGGTTAGAAACAGAGACCAAAGAGGAATGCTGCTTACTAGTTTGCTTCCTCTGGCTCACTCAACTACCTTCCTTCTACAAGCTAGGACCACCTTGTAGAGATGGCACCACCCACATGGGTTGGCCCGTCAACATAATTCGAAATTGATAAAATGTGCTACAGGTATGTCTACAGGTCAGTCCCCAGTCAGGCAAGTCCCCAATCCAAGAGCACTCTTCCCAAGAGTGTCAAGTTGAAAATGTAGCTTAGTACATGAAATATCTCTCATTTGCATTTTATATATTTTTCATATTTGTACTGACCATTCATTTGGGGGGGTGTGTGTGTGTGTGTGTGTGTGTGTGTGTGTGTGTGTGTGTGTGTGAAGCAGCCTTTCTTTTGCTTGTTTTTATGTAAGGTTATTTGGGAAATTTTTTGGTTGTAGACATGTTTATATATCTTAACATAAATTATCACATATACACAAACATACAGAGAAAGAGATCAACAAGGTGATTTCCCTCTGTGACTTTCCATTTTAATTAATGGCTGATGATTTTGCTGAAATCCAGTTTATCTTTTTTTTCTTTTATGTTTAGTAATTTTTGTTCTAAGAGTTTACATTCTCATGTTGCCTGGGCATGAGGGCTCATACCTGTCACCCCCGCACTTGGGAGGATGGGGTCTTGATTGACATTCAAGGTTACTCTAGGCTACATAGTGAGTTCCAGGACAGCTTGGTCTTGGAGTAAGAACATAATTCAAGCAAACAAATGAAAATAAAAATAAAGTATTTCATATGTCAGTAGTTATATGGCTTGTGTCTGTAATGCCTATAAAGATCCCATGTCCCTGTTATCATTTCAGTTTTTCTATCTGTAAGTTATACACAGTCAATTCTTCCATCTTTTTTATATTCATGACATACCACACATGTTCCAGTGCATTTACTTTATTTTAACAAGCTTGTTCTGTATTTAATTTCATCTAGCCATTGTATTTGCTTTCCTTATGCTTTGATAGGAGGGATCAGCATAGCCCACCATCTGTTTTTTTGTAAATTAATCTTAGCATAATACAGCCACAGCCATTCATTTCCATGTTTATAGCTGTTACAAATGCTGAGTCAAGTAGGATCAGTAAAGAGAAGGTAGGTGGCAATTCAGAACTATTTACTATACTGCACTTTAAGAAAAAGTTTCCCTAACTCTTGTTCTGTAGAGAAGAGAATGCTGAGTAAACATTTGTCGCAAATCAACTTCACATCTATGGTCCCATTCTTGGACTTTCTAGTGTTCCTTGTTTCTCTGAAAATCTACCACTTGTGCTGGCCCCATATTGGTATGATCACAGCAGCTTGAAAATAAGTCATTAGATCAAATTAGGTAGGTGTAGCACCATGGTTTTCCTTTCTTATAAAATTTTTGTTAATTCTTGAAGAATTTCATACAATGTATTTCGAGTTTATCTATCCTCTTCAACTCCTCCCCTTAGTATCCCCTTATCCCTTCCCAACTTTGACATTACTTTCTTCTTCTTCTTCTTCTTCTTCTTCTTCTTCTTCTCCTCCTCCTCCTCCTCCTCCTCCTCCTCCTCCTCCTTCTTCTTCTTCTTATCACCTTTCCCAAGCAAGTCCAGCTTGTGTTGCCAAGCTAGTCTTGGCACTGGAGTCTTCCCTGTTGTGTGATCAGCCTACTGGGGAACAGCTCATTAATATATATATATATATATTCATTCTCTTAGAGAAGCTATCAAATGCTAATAGCTTCTGAGCTAGTATTTAGATTGTGTTTTATAGTTTCTGTCTCAGCCTGCAGGACAAATCAAAACAGGGTTCACCTGAAAGAGGGAGTGGAAACCGGACGTGGTAGTACACACCTTTAATCCTAGCACTCGGGAGACAGAGGCAGGCAGATTGCTGTGAGTTCGAGGCCAGCCTGGTCTAGGACAGCCAAGGCCACACAGAGAAACCTTGCCTAAAGAAAAAAGCTGAAAGAGGGAGTGGGGATTGAAATTGGGGGACAGAAATGGGAAAATATTGAGTGAAGTCTGGAGATTTCTGATCAAGACTCTCTTTAATGCAGATGAGTAGACTTTATATAGCAAGGTCAACAGGACCTATTACAATCTCACTTGCCCTAGCCCCCAGGCAGGAATACAGTCACCCAAATAGTTCCATGTAAGAACTTCCTTAATCCTCTGGGTTGTTCCCAGTAAGAACTTCCCTGTTTCTCTGGGTATTTCCCAGTAAGAATGTCCCTATTTCTCTGGGTAGTTCCCAGTAAGAACATCCCTATTTCTCTGGGTAGTTCCCAGTAAGAACGTCCCTATTTCTCTGGGTAGACCATCCAAAGATGTCTAGAACACAAGACCTCCTTCAGCAAGGGTCAACAACTTGAAGGTCACAGTATGCAGCCTAAGCACAGGATTTCTAACATGGCTGAATTTAGCATGGCTCCTCACAAGTTCCTGCATTCCACTATGCTATGCTGAGATTTTTATCTGGATTGAATTTATGTAGATTCAATTTTGTGACTACTAACACAAACACTATGAGTTCTCTGCCTTGCTGTGTCTGGAAAACACAGTTTTCTTGACTTTATTCATCACCTCTTGCTCTTACAATTTTTCCATCTCTTCTGCAGAGATCTCTGTGCCTTCCAATGAGTCACAAAGGCCTGATTTGGGGTAATGAGCTCTCTAGGACCAATTGGGGTTTGTCTTAATTATGTTTCTATCACTGTAAAAAGACTCCATGATCAAGGCAACTCTTGTAAAAGAAAGCATTTAATTGGAGGCTTGCTTACAGTTTTAGAGGGTTAGTTCATAAGTATCATGACAGGAAGCAGACAGGCATGGTGCTGGAACACTAGCTGGGAGTTTTACATCCTGATCTGCAGGCATCAGACAGCAAGAAAGAGCCTGGGCCTGGCATGAACTTTTGAAACCTCCAAGCCCATCCCCAGTGACACACTTTCTCTAACAGGGCCACACCTCCTAATCTTCCCAAACAATTCCAATCCCTGATGACTAAGCACTCAAATATATGAGCCTATGGGGCCATCCTCACTTAAACCACCACAGTAACTTATAAGGGAAAGCATTTAATGGGAGCTTACAGTTTCATAAAGTGAGTCCATGACCATCATTGCAGGGAGCAGGGCAGCAGATAGCAGTAGGCATGACGCTGGAGCATCATGAGAGGTTACATCTGAGGCACCAGCTTGAGGCAGAAAGAACTGGAATGGCTATGAATCCATATGGGCCTTTCTCATTTAATCCACCAGAGAAGTCTCTTTGTTAACTGCCAACTATGGCAAAGAGAAGTTTCTCTGATTAAGGCTGAGAGATAGTCTAACTCCATTATTTTAGCCATCCTAAATATTTATCATTTTAGAATCAACTTGTCGATGTCACAAAAGCAGCTCTTGGGATCTGACCGGGGCAGTACTCGATCTATGGCTAATTTGTGTAGAAGTGACATTCTAACACTATCAAACCCCTTGTACACTATTTATGACTTTATCTCCCTGATTCCTAAGTTGTCAGCACTAGGCATTCTACACAAATTTCATTAAATTGATCCTAAGTATTCTGTGCTTTCTGATACATTCATAAGTAGGATGGGCTTTTTTTTTTCTAAATCACTTATGCCAGATCCAGAAATGCAACTGCTTATGATATGTTGAACTTAGACCTACTCTGTTTGGTTATTAGCTCTACTGGTTGCACTGTGGATCATGTCCTTGTTAACTTTGTGTCTACTTGTTCTCAGTTTCTGACAGTAGCATTGATGTCTTCATCTTAGGTTGTGGATGTATCTATTTTTCCCTTTGCCTCATTTGACTTTCTGTTATTAGAAGTATACATGTTTATGATTGCTATGTATCCCAGCTGAACTCACCTCTTATTCTAATATATGGTTTCTCTCTGATAATTCAGGTTTCCAATCTTCTTACCTGATATTAATTTAGCTATACCCAGATGTTAGAGCTATCATATATTTTTTATTTATACAGTATATATTTTTCTACTTTTTAACCTTCAAATTCATTATATCTTTATATTTAAAGAGCAACTGTCACTGACAAAATAAAGTTAAATCTTGTCTTTTATCCAGTAATCTCTATGGTTTAATTTTCTATCTTAGAATTAGTATATATTTGCTACTTTTCTTTCTAGGACTCTCAGTTACATTTTTCAGTTTTCTTCAGGGGTGAAACATGATGGATAGGATTGTACCAAAACTCTAAATTTTGTTATAGTCCTATAAAGAGTTTTGAGGGTTTTGTTTTTATCTTCCTTCTGGCATAAAGTTAAGTTGGTAAGATTTAGACTCCAAACATCTCCCTGGGGACAGGCAGCAGCTTTACTCTTGATCGTGTGTGTGTGTGTGTGTGTGTGTGTGTGTGTGTGTGTGTGTGTGTGCGCGCGCGCGTGCCCCTTCCCAATTTGATACCCACCTGTTTGGAGTTCTCTTGATGCCTGTGTCTAGTGCAGAAGCTGACCTACAATGTGAGATATTTGAGGTCCTCTTCTTATTGTGAAATCCGCTTTTACCTCTTTCATGTCATTTAGCCCTTGTGTTTTCTTTTCTTTTACTGAAAATAGATTGTTTTCTCACATAATATATCCTGATTTGTTTCCCTTCCCTCTAGTACTCCCAGTTCCTTCTACCTCCCCTCCCATCTGAATCCACTCCCTTTCTGTCTCTCATTAGAAAAGAACA
The DNA here is from genome assembly GCF_964271855.1 of Acomys minous. Classification (NCBI taxonomy): domain Eukaryota; kingdom Metazoa; phylum Chordata; class Mammalia; order Rodentia; family Muridae; genus Acomys; species Acomys minous. The sequence continues at coordinate 180,628,741 of NC_140483.1, read as the reverse complement.
AGAGGCTTCTAAGAGATAATATTAAAATAAAACAAAATAATTAGGTAAAACATAAACGATCACATTGAACTTGGACAGGTCAAGCCAACAGAAGGAAAAGAGACCAACAGAAGGCCTAAGAAACAGAGACCCATTCATTTGCACATTCAGGAATCCCATAAAAACAATTTTGGAAGCCATTATATATGCATGGAGGACTTAGTGAGGACCCATGCAGGCTTTGTGCATACTGCCTCAGTTTCTGCGAGTTCAACTTTGCTCGTGTTGATTTAGAGGGCTTTGTTTTCTTGGTGTCTTCCATTAGACCTTGCAGTTTCAAGCTACCATGCTGGCCTTGTGTTCCATCTCTAACACTCTACAGCAATTATTCTATAGGTTTTACTCACATTCTTGCTAAGCCACATTGTACAGATGAGACAGTCTTTAAAAAAACATGTCTGCATAAATGTAATTATTTAACAAACAAGTTTCTTTTGAGTTTTGTTGTCACTACTATTTTTGTCTTTTAATTAAATGCTGTATTCTTAAATATATGTGGATTCTTAATTCGAGTTATAGTTTAAAATTATTACATGCAGACTGAATTCTAATACTGGATCCTTGGCTGTTTCTAGAACTAGAACTTAATAATCGTACAAAATGCATCAAGTTTTAAGGCAGCATTTTCCAATTTTTATTTTGTAGGACATAGATGCTACCTTAAAGTAAACAACCCATTGGATATATTGCCAAATATTTCCTACATAATGCATTTTAGATATTTACAATTCCCTATATGCAATGAAGGACATTCCATGTCCATAAGTAAATCAAACCATTAAACTTCAACACAGCATTTCATTGATTTAATAAATATTTATAAAGTTGACATTTTGGTTTTTTTCCAAAAATACTTCATTTTTCATTTTTGTTTTATTTTTATAATTTTTGATGTTTCATAACTTAGTGTTCTATGCAACATTTGTTGAAATTCTACATATGGAATTAAGGACTTCATTTTTTTTTTTAATTCTCTGCTCCAGAAAACTGAACTATTACTCCTCTGAGAATGTAAGTAAAAACAGTGGCGATCTTTCCTACTATCCTTTCCCAACACCTAGTACTAAAATGATACCACTTTTCCCTCCACATTCAACTATACAAGTCATTCCCCAGAGGTCAACAAATGAGTAGGTCAGATCTTATAGGTTGGAAGCTCAATGTCACAAATGGCCCCCAGTCCAAATACCAATCAGAAGCCCTGGGTTGTTTTGCCGTCACTTCTTATTAGTTAGCTATAAATTATCATTCAACGGATCACCAAATTATAATACATTTGTTTACTAGAGTCCCTCACAGAACTGGGAAAAATATTTTCATTTATCAATTTATTATAAAGGATACATAGGGTATTCAGATAGAAGAGGAACATAAGACAAACTATAGGAGAAGAGGCAAGAAGCTGCTGAGCCTTTCCCCAATATACTACCCTTTATGAATCGAATCCTCCTGTATCCAAATACTTGGAAGCCATCCACACCTTTCCTTTAAGGCCACATGACTTGATTGTACAGTTAGATTCTGGAGATTAACAACTTAGAAAGCCTCCTTCCTGCCCACAAGTTGTGTCTAATCCTTCATTTGGCATCCCCAGGTAACCAACTCCTACCCTGAGCCCACCGAGAGTTACCTCACTAGAACAAAACTATTCCTAGCACCCCTGTCGTTTAAGACACTACAGGAGGTTTATCATCCCTGGGCCAGAAATTGAGGGCAGAGATTAATATATGTATTTATTTCTATTCCAAAGCGCATAAGCGTATCTTTCGTTTTCTAGCTCCATGATTTTGCATAGAATGATTGTATCAATCAATACATGTCTTCTCTAATGTGTAAATGTATATTTATCAATTTCTTCACTACAAAGACCAATCATTTTTATTGTTAATACCCCAACCAGCATCCCCCTAAGATCTAGGAATGCACATAAAAACATTTTTTCCCATGAGTAGAGCAAATATTCACAGAGCATGCAGAATAGCAATGATACCAGAAGAGCATGTGAAACAAGCCGTCCTTTGTTTGTCTCTCTATGACTATGAATACACTCTTAAAACTTGCCTGTCTCCTGACTAGAACAGACTGACAGTTCCTTCTACAAAGAGATGGTGTTTCTAAAAAGGTAACGAAACTATAGTAGATGAGAAAAAACTTAAATGGTATCAACTGTATATAATGTATGGACTGAATCCTTATTACCAAACATTGAAAAATGAAAAGTAGTATTGGAAGCAAAGGCAGGTCGATCTCTGTGAGTTTGAGGCCAGCCTGGCTACAAAAGAGTCCAGGACAGCCAAGATAACACAGAGAAACCCTGTCTCAAAAAAAAAAAATATTTTTTTAAACCCAAAAAAGAAAGAAAATTAGTATTGGAAGGAAAACAAATATTCATAATAAATTTAAGCAAATTGCTATCTTAGCTATGTAAAAATAAGAAAAAAACTTGTACTTTTCAATATATACTGATGTATTTATGAGTGAACTTATAAAACATTTGGATTATTGTATCAAGAAAAGTGGGGATAAGGGGAGTCTATCACACAGTAAAGAACAAATGGAATGCCACTGAGAATGCTGGAAACTGTGGAAGACAGACAACAGAGACACAGACGTTCATTAGACTTCTCCTCCGTGTGTGTGTGTGTGTGTGTGTGTGTGTTCTGTAATAAAACTCTTTCTAACTTGGGGGAAAAAAAGCTTTCCTGGCTAAATCAGTAACATGTGATCATCTATCACAATTTTGGGTGTAAAAATTTCAGGCAGAATTTGGCTGTTCACTTCTCATAACACCAGCAAGTGTTACTCAGGGATGTTCAGAAAATGTTGGGCTCGTCCATAGGCTTAAGTGAATGTATTTACTTCCCCTGTACCATGATAGGCGTAGCTGCACATTGGGAGCCGCCTGAACTTGCTCTAGCTCCTGTAGTCTCAGAGATTCCCTGCAAGACATCACTTGCTTTTCTTCACAGTATCTGAGAGGACCAAGGGGGACTGAAGTGGAAGTTTCTGGTTTCTTTGAAGACTCAGTTGTGTCACGTGGTGTTTTGCTGGAAAATGTCTCACGAGAGGGCGTGTGATGTTTTGTTGGGAGCAGACGCATGAGCAGGCACGTGATGTTTGGAAGGAGTGTAAATAGAACCCCGCAGACAGTGGGAGGATGTCTTTGCGTTGCTATGCCACCGTTCAACACTTCGATGGTCTTTGTTTCTCCTCAGAGAGAAACATTGCAGAGAACTTCTCATGGTACTCCAGCTGATTCTGGCTGCTTCCACAGACTTGGGCCATTTTGGGGGAACCCTGTTTTTTCTGCTGGATTGTGTTGCTGTTTGGTGTTGAATGCTGAACTGGACTGCTAGTATTCTGACAACAGAGAGTGGAATTGGCCCAAGAAACTACTGCTAAACAGGTCTTCAACCCCTTTTTCCTTTTAACATTCTTTCTCCCCTTCCTCCAGTCGGTGGGTTAGTAGTGAGGTTGAAGGGCTCAAGAAGCTTGAATAAAGTAGGGTGAAAAATCTAAGCCTACAGGGAGCTGTTGCCGCTCTTGGAACCAAAGCCCAGAACCAGCTAGTGCTCCTTTGGCCTGGTCCTACTTATCATACTTACTGTCCCAGATTACAGACAAGGGAATCTAAATTTCACACCCCACAGGAAGAATATCAAGGAAGGTGTGATCACCTTTAGTGTTCCACAGCATTCTCAGGTAGACATTTTGGCCCAGTAGACATTTGCAGAAAGTGCCATGAAAGAAAGAGACGTCTGGTCTATTCCAGAGTGAAAAAGATAAAGACATTGAACTCACCAGCCCTGTAGTTAACAAAAAGAAAAAGATTAGAGATAATGAAGGTACTAAATGTACATAAGTACATAATCAATAGCTTCCTGACAAAATATTTGACAATTTAGATGAAATTAAAACATAAATTAAACTAAGATTTATTAAACTGATGCAGTAAAAAAAGATGAAATTACCATACTATTTTAAAACTCTATTTTTTTAATCTGACCATGTAGAAATGTCTAGATACAAAGGGCACATGAGTGAAGCAGGCAAACAAACATTTTGGGAGTAAACCTTTGCAATCATATCCAAGCTTTCCGGAGAATAGCAATATAAGAAATGGTCCCAACTCTTAGGTTAGGATTGATGGAGGTGATTATCAGCCCCTTGAAAAACTTATAGAGATGATTTCATGCCAGGTGATTTCTATAAAAATATTTTCTGTGTATGACAAAGTTTAAAAAAAAAAAGAGGTTAGTATTTTGTTTCCACAAACCCAGGGCCTGGAATATGCTAGACAAGATCCCTGCTGTTAAACTAGGTCCCCAGACCTAGAAACAAGGATGTACTGTTTTCCTCTTCTTGGTATTGCTATTAAAAATAATTTTTGTCATTGCCCTTTTATATTCTTCCCTTCACATTTCCTGGTGAGAACCACTGCTTCGCTGGAATTATTCTTTTGTGATGCAAAAGTGTACAAAGGAGCGGTCTGGGACAGGAATGGAAGAGAGAGGCCCATACTGCAATTGTCGCATCTATTTCCATAACAAAGACCTGGAAAGGGCAAGAATGAAAGATTTGGGCATCTGGGAAAGTTTGAGGACTTCTTAAGTACCTTCTCTACAGAGATCACAGGGTTGGTAAAGGCTAACGTGCAGCTGGTGAATTCACATTTGATTCTCCTATTCGAGCCATTCATATAAGGAATGCTTGAAATTACTGTCTAGTGATTATTGTAGTAATAACTGTTACTACAGTGTTAGTCTTTGCTGATTTTATCACACGTCAAAAATGGGCAATATCAAAGCACTGTAGCTATCATGATCTACTGTTTTACAATAAGAAAATATTACTTATTAATCAGAATATGAACTGGAGAGCTCATTCTTGTGAACTGAGAAAATCTGGCTTGATTTGAGTTACAAAATGTAAGACTGTCGAAAATGAGAACTAATCAAGGAGAGTCGCACTCAAGGACCCCTCTGCCATCTTGATCCTTGCTGCTGTGTGTATTCCACCTCCATGATATAAAACTTGAACATAGATATGACACTCAAGGAGAGCATTATATTAGTATCAAGGATTCATGAGTTTAGCTGACTTTATTGACTTTGGGGAAGATTTGAGAATCAGCCTTATATACTCATAGCCTACTACCAAAGGAATATTGATTCTGGATTATGTTTAAATGTTGTTCTGCCAGTCTTTTACTATAATGCTATCCCAAGTGTTCTATGTTCGTCTAGAAACCCCTGCCTCCTTCCTCCATCTTTATCTTGGGCACAGCAACTTTTCCTCTTCTGATAACAAAAACAATAATAGCTATATTTCCTGTTTCAGACACTATGCTGTTTTGTGGGCATTACCACAGAACTCAAGCATGCTTGAGTTATTAACAACTAGGACTATCATCCTATCTACAAATGAAAAGGTCTAATAATGTTTCCATGATCATACAGCTAATGACGTAGCTAAAGTTTGAACTAATATAGCCTGACTGTAGGACCTATCTGTTGAACCACCATGGCATCCTGCTTTCCACTGTAACCTCAACACCTTTGACACAAATGCATTGTATTCCAAATTAAATTTTACCCAAAATCTATTTCACCATGAAAGGAATTCTGAGTCCAATTATTAAAGTGATAAAAATCTCTTGTCTCATTCTACATTTTTTAAAGTCTGAAATAAAAAAATTTGGCATAAAACAAAGTGAGGAAAATATTATTTGATCATCTGCTTATTCCGATATTCAAGTTATCACTCAAATCAAGATGATCTGTCTGAGAAAAATAGAGGGAAAGATGGAAACCAGAAAGTATTTAAAATTGTCATTAATGAGGGGACAGAAACACAGATATCAGCTGCCACCCTCAGTAGCCTGAATAGTTCCCCTAAGCTTTTCAAACCTGAACTTAGGCTAAGCCAGGGTTCATGGCTTTGAGTGGAAAGAATTTCATGATTAGCCAGTTCATGAAGTAGAGTTAATTTTTTTTTTAAGTTTTAGATTGTATTTTGGGTTTTTTAAAGTTGTAGATTGTATTTTATGTGTGTGAATATATTTTTTAATGTGTTATGGGAAGGGTTTATTTTAGCTTATACTTCTAGGTCACAGTCTATCACGGAGAGAAGTCCAGGCAAAAACTCAAGGCAGGAACATGGAGAAACAGCTACCATTTTTTATACAGTTCAAGACTATACTCTTAGGGCTAGAACAACTCAGTATGCTAGACCCTCTTATTCAGTCAACAGTCAAGAACAACCAATCTAATCTAGGTGATTCAATTGAGATTGACTGTTCTCAGTCGACTCTCGGTTGTATCAAGTTGACAATAAAATTAATTAATCAGCTTAATTTTATTTTTAGTAATGATAGGCCAAACATTATAAAATCTAGATGAAAGGGGTACATGTCAGAGGACACATGCAATTATATTGAGCCATGATCACAGATTGTTGAAAGGTAGATATGGGCATATGCATAATCAAAATATACATAAAACACACATATTCAAATATAATTATATGTACAAATGTACATAGAAATGACCTAAGATACTTTTTCTTTTTACTGAAAATAGATTTTTTTTCTTCACATAGTATATCCTGAGTACAGCTTTCCCTTCCTCTACTCTCCCCAGTTCCTCTCCACCTCCCTTTCATCCAGATCCACTTCATTTCTGTCTCGCATTATAAGACAAACAGGCTTATTAAAAGATATAATGAAATAAAATATAAGAAGATAAAACAAAACAAACAGATCAGAATTGGACAAAACAAACAATATAAAAAGCCCAGGAGAAGACTGAAGAAACAGAAACCCACTTATTTGCATGATCAGGGATCCCATAAAAGTACTAAACTTGATGCCATAATATATGCATGGAGAACATGTGGAAACCAGTGCATACTCCTCAGCCTCATATGAGCTCTGCTCACACTGATTTAGATAAAGAGCCTTGTCCCCCTCCCAGCTCTTAAATTCTTCCTGCCTCTTCTCCTGCAGGGTTCCCTGAGCCCTGAGGAGGTGGATGTATGTAGGAGGAGAAGTGTATGTAAATGTATGTGTATGTCTTCAATTTGAGTCCATTGACAAATCTGCTTTGTGCCAATACCATGTTGTTTGTATTACTCTAGCCCTGTAGCACAGCTTGACATCAGGGATATTGATATGTGCAGCACTTCCTTTATCATTCAGGGTTGTTCTAGCTGTTCTGGCTTGGGTGGGTGTGTGTGTGTGTGTGTGTGTGTGTGTGTGTGTGTGTGTGTGTGTGTGTGTATGTGTGTGTGTGTGTGTTACTTTTTTTGATTTACTGGTCTGAGATTCTGAGATTATTTATTCCTTGTGCTGTCTTGGGTGCGTTTAACCTTGTTAAGTCGGAGTTTTTCTTCTAGTATCTTCAATAGGGCTGGATTTACAGATAGATATTGCTTAAATTTGGTTGTATCATGGAATTTCTTAAATTCTCCATATATTGTGATTGAAAATTTTGCTGGGTATAATAGTCTTAGGTTGCATCTGTGGTTTCAGAGTCTGTAGAACATTTTTCCAGGCCCTATTGGTTTTAGAGTCTCCACTGACAAGTCAGACGTTATTCTAATAGGTCTGTCTTTTTTGTTACTTGGTCTTTTTCTCTTGCAGCTTTTAATATTCTTTCTTTGTTCTGTACATTTAATCTTTTGTGATTATTGTATGCTGAGGAGACTTTCTTTCCTAGTCCAGTCTATGTGGTGTTCTGGATGCTACTTGTACGTTGCTAGGCAGCTCCTTCTTTAGATTAGGAAATTTTTCTTCTATGATTTTGTTGAAAATATTTTCTGCTAACCTCTGGTGTGTGATGTGGAGGTGTGCATCTTTATTCCCAGTACTAGGGAGACAGTCAGGCAGATTTCTAATGAGATTGAGGTTTGATCTACATAGTGAGTTCCAGGAAAGCCAGGGCTATGTAAAGAAACCCTGTCTCAAGAAAGAAGAAAGAAAGAAAGAAAGAAAGAAAGAAAGAAAGAAAGAAAGAAAGAAAGAAAGAAAGAAAGAAAAGAGAAATGGTTCTATACCTTTGACTTGTCCTTTTTTCCTTCCCCTATTCCTTTTATTCTTATATTTTGTATTTCTATAGTGTCCTATATTTTTTTGAATGTTTTATGCCAGGCTGCTGCTGCTGCTGCTTCTTCTTCTTCTTCTTCTTCTTCTTCTTCTTCTTCTTCTTCTTCTTCTTCTTCTTCTTCTTCTCCTAATGTCTGGGATTCTTTTATCTATTTCTTGAATTCTATTCATGAGGCTTGACTCTTGAGGTTCCTGTTTCAGTTCCTTTTTTTTTTTTAACAGAGTTAAATCACTTAATTTTTCTGGTATAAAAAACCCTATGTGGTAGCCACAACTGGAGCCTGGGTCCTCTGAACAGAGACTCTGGTGTGGGTTTTCACAAGATGATCAGTCAACTCTTGATAAGGAGACTTGGTGAACACAGTTTCTTTCCAGGGATCGGGTGTCAGGTAGCTGTAGGTCTTGGAGATAGCATCAAACATGGCCTTGGCAAAGTTGCCCAGGGTGGCAGTACAGCCCCTGACTGACGTGTAGCAGTCATCAATACCGGCACAGAAGCAGAGACAATGCCAGTGCGTCCGGAGGCAGGGATGAGACTCACCAAAGCTGAGCCACAGCGGCAGAGCAGTGTATAGCTTGCCAATCTTGTAGCCTCTTCACAGAGGGACAATGGAAAGCTTGGCAAAGATGATGGCTCCACGGATAGCAGTGGCTACCTCCTTGGAGCACTTAACACCAAGACCAACGTGACCATGGTAGTCTCTAACAGCAGCAAAAGCCTTGAACCTGGTCCGCTGGCCAGACCTCGTCTGCTTCTGCAGAATCGTCCACAGAAGCCGTCGCCGCAGCCTTCTAATCCTAGGCCGAAGTGTCCTCAGGGCCCTGCAGCTGTACTGATGTCATCCACCATTTTTTGTTTTCCTGAGGAAGAAGAAGCAAGCCCTAAGGTTTTTTATCTGAATTTCCTTCATTTTGGATTTACTTTATTGATTCTCTCTGTTTTCAATTTGTTTTTTTCATTTTGTCCCACTATTTGTGTTTTCATAAAATTTTTAAAAAGGGATTTATTCATTTAAGGATCTCTATCATGTTCCTAAAGGCTATTTAAAGGTGTTTGTCTTATAAGTTAGCTGTTTTAAGACTTGGGGCTTGCTATGGTATTGATGCTGGGCTCTAGTGGAAACATATTGCCCTGGTTGTTACTGATCGTCTTTTTATTATGGCATATTGGCTGGTTTGATGTTAACTAGGCACAAGCTAGTGTCATCAGGGAGGAAAGAACCTCAACTGAGAAAATATTTCCATAAGACCAAGTTTCTTAATTAGTGACTAATTGAGGATGGCCCAGATAATTGTGGGTGGTGTCACACGTGCACTGATAGTCCTAGTCTCTATGTGAATGCAGATTGAGCAAGCCATGTGAAACAAGGCCAGTAAGGAGCACTCCTCCATGGCTTCTATATCAGCTCCTGCCCCCAGGTTCCTGCCCTGCCTGAGTTCCTGTCCTGACTTCCTTTGGAGATAAACAGCAATGTGGAAGTAAAAGCTGAAAAATAAACCTTTTCTTCTCCAACCTACTTTTCAGTCATGGTGTTTCATTGAAACAATAGAAACCCTAAACTAACACATCTGGTGTCTAGGCATCTGGGTTTGGGGAAGACTATAATTCTTGGCCCTACTGTCTGGTTTTGTCTTTGGTGAGTGTTTTGTTCCTTAGTTGCCTTCTCTTGCTCTTAGGAGAGTGAGGTGGCTGTGGTTTGCCAGGTAGGAAATTCTTCTGGTCTCTTGATTGGTGTGACCACTGAGCTTTCCGGGTAAAATGTGCTTCTAGGTATTGGGAGCTGACACTTAGGAATAGGGATGGGTTGTGGGTGGGCTGCAGGTGGGCTACGGGCGGGCTGCGGGCGGGCTGCGGGCGGGCTGCGGGCGGGCTGCGGGCGGGCTGCGGGCGGGCTGCGGGTGGGCTACGGGTGGGCTGTGGGTGGGCTGCAGGTGGGTTGTGGGTGGGCTGCAGGTGGGCTGTGGGCGGGCTGCAGGTGGGCTGTGGGTGGGCTGTGGGTGGGCTGCAGGTGGGCTATGGGTGGGCTGCAGGTGGGCTGCGGGTGGGCTGCAGGTGGGCTGCGGGAATTCAGAGGAGGAAGAAAAGCACTGTGTTCCACCAGGATCTGCTTAGTCCCTTGAGAACGGGGGCAGAGGATGAGGAGAGGCTACAGCAGGTGGTCGGCTACAGAGCTGGGGATGAGGTTGGGAAGTTGGAGTTGGAGGAGAGGAGGGAGGGGTGGAAGATCTGCAGTCAGCCCACTTGCTTAGCTGCCAGAGCGGTCTGAAGGTTCTTGCTGGGCGTGGGAGCTGGGACAAAGCAATGATTGGCCACAGGGGAAGAAGATTCACTGGACATGAGGGCAGAGATAAAGGGCAGTAACCATAGCTGGTGTGCCACAGAGCTGGGCATCACACTGGGGTGGGGGCAGGGGTGTTGGATTTGGAGGAGTTCAGGGAGAGGTGGGGATCTGTGGTTAGCATACCTGCCTTCTTAGCTGGAATAGTGTGTTTGGGTATTTTATCTGCATGTATGTATATGCACTATGTGCATGACTGATATTGCAGGCGTTAGAAGAGGGCATCAAATCTACTGGAACTACAATTATGAGCCAATATATGAATGCTGGGAACTGAACCAGGGCCTCTCCCAGAGCAAAATGTGTTCTTAACTAATGAGCATCTCTCCAGCCCCAGGATTTTTGTTAAAGATGTTTTAATACAAATATAAGCATGAGAGGCACTTTGAAGAAAGTGATATGTTATGGGGTGTATGTTTCCCAAGAGGGAATAGGGGAAAGTAAGTAACACTGGAGTCTGAGTATGGGCTCCTCGAGGGGGAGAGAGCAAGGAATTGGCTTAGCATCAGCCATGTGCACTATTTAGACTACGCTAAGGTTACATCTCAGCCATCAAGTCATCTCACTAAGCAGCTGAGCCAAGAAGCAAAATCAGCTCAAAAGGTTGCCAGAAACCCTTTTCTCTTTCTTTCTCTCTGTCAGTCTCTCTGTCTCTGTCTCTCTCTGTCTCTCTCTGTCTCTCTCTGTCTCTCTCTCTCTCTCTCTCTCTCTCTCTCTCTCTCTCTCTCTCTCTCTCTTTCTCTGTCTCTCACTCTCTCCCCCGCCCCCCATATGTGAGGTGGTGGTTCTGTAGGTGCCTTGGATGGAATTGTAATCTGATAAAAATAAAACTACATCCACTACAATTACACAAGGAATTTAGAACATGCCCTTTCTCTGTAAATGGGGTTTCTGGTAAGACTCCCAGAAAATGACCGGTTTACAGTTGGGAAGGGAGAAAGACTTCAAGCCTTCTTTTTTTTTTTTTAAATAATAACACATTTTTATTGAAAATTAAAAATAATTCCTATTACATCTCATTTTCTATCCCATCCCATGCATCCTCCCATTCCTCCCTCCCTCCCACTTTCACCCCAATCCCCCTTCCCTGCTGGAATCCTTGCTCCCCTTCTGGCAAGAGGCTTTGTGTAGATGCCAGGGACCTGGGTTTCTTTCCCTTTCTCACATCCCCAGGATCTTCCCTATCTTTCTATCCTGCCTCAAAATGATATGTGTATCATAAAACAAATTAGATCCCAGGAAACTTGCCTTGGTTCCAAGTGGGGAACTATGGAAATAATGTTGAATTCTATCTGAATATCTTTGATATGCTCAGCCTGTTCAGTGGAGATCAAAACCAAGACACACAGAAGCGTCTGTAATTAGAAGTAAGAGTGAGGTGGTAAACTAGTAGGGATTTACTGTTTTATATAAGACCAGCAGCGGAAACCATTAACATAAGATTCAAGGCAGGAGTTAACTCAATTGAAGACATGCACCCACGGAAGGGAACTCCATGGAGTATAAGTATGTGAGCTGAAAATGAGAATCACACAGGCATCCAAGAGCATTTCAACAGTCAGGTCCTGGGGTAAGAGATGGAGACTGACTAATTAAGAGATGTCCTTACCGCATGGTAGGTGCCAGCAAGTTTAAAATTTGAAATCTGTACAACAGGTTGGCAGGCTGTAAACCCAAACATGACAACACAGAAAAAGCTCAGAACGTGCTTTTTAAATGCTAAATTAAGTCAAATCATCTAGGAAACGTCATTAAAATGCAGATCACTGTCTTGTTCATCCTCTGTATTTGTGAAGAAATCTGCATTTGACCCATCGTTCCAGGTGAGGCTGATGTTCATGCGCGTCACACAATGACAACTGAGGAGAGAATGAAGCAAGTGACAGACACTTAGCACATGGCTCAGGAGAATGTGCATTCCTAAACATAACACAGTCTCCACAAGGACTTCACTGTCACTCACTGAAGTGACAGAATGACCATCTAAACCTGAACTGTGTCACCCGGCAGAGTGAAGATGAGCATCATAAAACAAAGCGAAATGATAGCCTAGATTTGCCAAGCAAATTTAATTTGAGAATAGCTATCTCTGAGCATACAAATGGAATCAGAACAAATGACCATTGGAAGCCAATTCAGGATGTGGCCTGTACCCACTTCCTAGCCCTGTTTTCTTCCATTTGTTTCTGTTAATGAAATTGGAGTGTATCGCAGAGAGAGAGAACAAACTGCAATGCTAAGTGAACAGTGTGTTCTCTGAGCCCACTTTTTCCAAAGTGCTGTTGTAGGCAGTGCGGTGCGGAGGGGGGCTGCGTTCTTTTCTTTTTAGCAAATGATAGGTCCCTCAGCTTGAATGTCTGGTGTGGAGTGTAGCATCAGAATGCACGCATACCAAACAGAGCTTCTGTCAGAAGAGAGGAGCTTGGAGCGAAGTTTTAGTGGAATTACTGCTGAGGATAGAGAAGAGAATCAAACATTCATCTTACAGTCCGAACCAAAGGATAGGTACTGTCGTGAAATGGCTCATTTAGCTACTTGAGGAGAAAAATCAAAACTTCTCTCTTTTGAAATGTCGTCTATTTCATAACTGCCTTCCAAGGCCCTACACCCAGTTTCTCATCAGTTAGAATCATGGATTTCTAGACTCTTCTCTTCATTGGTGGCTTTGTTCATTATCAGCAAAGCAACCCTCCCGCACAATAAACTGGCCAAATGTCTGCCAGCCTGGGCTTTAAAAGTATGAACAATGGGAAAGAGTGACCAGGGAAAGAGTGCTGTATACTGGCAACATTGATTTGGAAGACCCTGTGCTAGATGGATCCCTTATTCCTCAGTCTACTTTCCCAAGGCAATCCTCACCCCTGCTCCACTTTACTCCCTCTTGCCTCCCCCACAAACAGACATAGTGATACACACACACAAACACACGCATCTTTACTAAGTTTAGGATAATATTTTATTTACCATATAAAAATGAATTAGCCTACAGATTATTAGTAATTTCAGTCTTTGTTAAGAAGGGTCTGGATTGCTAGGTGTGGGTCCCATGCACTATGGAGGCTGAGGACGAGAGACAAAAAGTTAGAAAGACAGCCTAGGCTACACAGCAAGATCTTGTCTCCAAAGACAAACAACAACCAGGAGGGTCGGGGGGTGGGGTGGGGGAGGAAAGAGAAAAGAGAAAGAAAGAGGAAAGGCAGAAGAGGAAGAGGGGGAAGAAGCAGAGCTGAAATTGCATAAGGAATATGTTTTCAAGTATTATGAAATACTCCCTCAAAAAGAAGATGATAAGCTTGTTCCGTGGTTGAGAGCACATACTGCTCTTAGAGAAGACCAGAGTTCTAATCCGAGCACTCCAACAGGCTCACAGCTGCCAGAAACCCCAGCTCCAGGACAGTGACAACTGTGGCCTCCTCAGACATGAGCACTAGTGTACACACTCACACACATAGCTACACTCACAAGCATAATTTAAAATAACAAAATACATTACCTTTTTTCATTGTTTGCAGTACCAGCAAAAAGGCCTTGAGTAAAGGGCCCAGGTAAAGGCCGGCATGATAGCACACATCTGCAGTGATAATGCTCCTTCCATCTTGATGGGTAGCAGACAAGGGAATGCCTGGACGTTCGCAGACCAGCTAGACTGTCACGTGCTGCTGTGAACAATAAAGAGGAACCTGTGTCAAACAAGTTGAAAGGCAAGGATGGACACCTAAAGTTACCCTCTGACCTTCACACATGCACTCATGCATACACACACACATACAAACACACACACACACATACACACACACACACATACACACACACACTGTGGCAAGTGCACACCTGTGTATAGATATGCACACACGTGCACATGTAAACATACTTCTTTTTCTTCACCAACTATTTTGAAAGCATCTGAAAAAAATGGGAAGCAGAAATGCAATTTGTCACTAGAATGAAATAGATGTGTGCAGTGCAGCCCAGCTTCATGGCTCCTCACTGGAGAGGGAAAGATTTTACAATGTAACCTTGTACAATTTCATTATTTAAAGTGGCTATTCTGACCCTATACATTTTATTACTGCATAAAATGTGACCTAGCAGCTACTCAAGGTCTTTAGTACTTCCTATATATACTAATTCCCCCAAAATACTACAATAGATGAGCTAAGATAAATAACGTTTAACATTATTTTAAATGTTTCTGTATCTATATTTTCAGGCTATTCACTTACAAAACTACAGTTCCTAGAATGTGTAAGATTTTTAAGTCACATAAAATATTCCCCAAGTTTAGGACTATTTGCTATTTTTACAAACTGTTTGTTTGTTTGTTGTTGGTTGGTTTGTTTGTTGAGACAGGATTTCTCTGTGCATCCCTGGCTGACCTGAAACTCTCTCTCTGTAGACCAGACTGGCCTTAAATTCAGAGATCCAACTGACTCTGCATCCCGAGTGCTGGGATTAAAGGTGTACACCACCACCTAGCTATTTTTAGAAATTTGAACATTTTTCTAGCCTTACTGCCCATGAAATTTTTACTAAAGCATTATTTACAAACATCCTTAGAGTTTTCTTGAAGGTTAGCACAACCGCAGCACAGAGCTCATAATCCTATTTTAACAGAATCTATAATAGTGTAAAGTACCTTTACTTTGTGTCAAAGAAACGTGACAGTGTCTTACCTACACTAGTGACCAGCTGTGGGAAGATGAAACACTGACGTCTCTGAGCCTCTCTTTTCATTGTAAATATCACTTACAGTATCACTATATTATCCTATTGTTGTCAACAGAGATTGATATGGGTCATGTAATAACATAATTGGCAAACATAAGGCTCAGTAAATAATAATATTGTTGTCTTTAGGAGTTTTTTTTAAAAATGCATAAAATTTTTTAGAAAAAGTACAAACATTATCTAAGCTGGCGTGTAGCTCACTGATAAGAGAACTTGCCTAGTATGTACAAGAGCCCAAAGTTCACACCAGAAAGAAAGAGGGGTGAAGGAGGAAAGAAGGAAGAAAGGAAGGAAAGAAGGAAGAAAGGAAGGAAAGAAAGAAGAAAGGAAGGAAAGAAGGAAGAGTTTGTTAGTGTCCATGCAATTCTTTTAACTATACAACTTATATATATATATATATATATATGTGTCACATTTAATTTAATATAAAATTATTACAAATTTCAAAAAAATGTTTCTAGAATAATTACTGCTTTTTACATATGTATAAAAATATGTTTTTAAAAATATTTTATTAATTTATTCATATTACATCTCAATTGTTACCCTATCCTTTATATCCTCCCATTCCTCCCTCCCTCCCATTTTCCCCTTACTCCCCTCCCCTATGACTGTGACTGAGGGGGACCTCCTCCCCCTGTATATGCTCATAGGGTATCAAGTCTCTTCTTGGTAGCCTGCTGTCCTTCCTCTGAGTGCCACCAGGTCTCCCCATCCAGGGGATGTGGTCAAATATGAGGCACCAGAGTTCATGTGAAAGTCAGACCCCACTCTCCACTCAACTGTGGAGAATGTCCTGTCCATTGGCTAGATCAGAGTAGGGGTTCAAAGTTTACTGCACATATTGCCCTTGGCTGGTGCCATAGTTTGAACAGGACCCCTGGGCCCAGATCCGCCTGTCATAATGTTCTTCTTATAGGTTTCTAGGACCCTCTAGATCCTTCTACTTTGCTATTCTCCCATGCTTCTCTCATCTAGGGTCCCAATAGGATGTCCTCCCCTCTGTCCCTCTTTCCTGGTAAGTGAAGACTTTCCTGGGACATGACCCTTGGTGTCCAGATACTGTGACACATTCAGTACAAATAGAAAATGTTTTCGTCAGTGTTCATTAAGTTTGTTCTACAGTTCACTTTGTTTATGAATTGAGTTCCGATTTTGTGTTAACTAATACAAACAACTCAACCTGTAGTAATTCATCAAAAGAATGCTCTGCCCTTAAATTCCAGTCAGCTGGTGCATGAATGAAAAGCAGTGGGCCCAACAGATAATCTGTTAAGTTCGCTGGAGAGCTCAGTAAATACTTCACTATTTGACTGAGTTCTCTATCTAAACCAAAGGAAATGACTGTGACCCTAGTTACATCCAAATGTTAGTGTTTTCCGTTCGTTATCTTCCACAGGCATCCCAAGGAAAGACTTTCCTATTTAAGATGAATCTTAGCTAATAAAGCACAAAGCCTCCTCGCTGGTTGTGAGCAATCTTGGTAGGTAACAATGTCCCTCTCGTTAGAGATGCATACTGAAAAATACTGAAGTATGTAAGGGTGAAATGGCAAATTGTAATTTCAGTTAAGTTACTCCTCAGCAGATGCATGTCAGACACGCACAAATATGCTTGCCAAAAGACTTGTTCAGGAACATTGATGGCAGTCCTGTTTCTAATGTTACCCCTGGAAACAGACCAATAAACAGTAGATTTTTGTACATGAAAATACGATATAACAAGAATGTATTATTACAACGATGAACAGCAAGAGGGGCATAGTGCCTAGTAACCATGCTAAACAAATAAAGCCAAACACAGACACCCATGAGGGACCTTATCATTTGTATAAAATTCTCCTGCTGTCCTGAACTGGAGGGTGATGGATGATGACTGGGGGGCGGGCAGGAGGGGCATGGGGGTGACCTGAATTTCTGCCAGTGTTTTACTTCTTGACAGAGATGTTGTTTTCATTTACATGTTCTCTCTATAACTCACTACACTTTCAAAGAGACCTCATGTAAAATATTCTACACAGAACACTTAACATAACAGTCTAGTTGAAGTCTTAGTAGTCACAGAAACTGGATGACACACGCATGGGGACTCATTTCACTTTCCCCTCTACTTTTATATCTCTAAAAATTTTCACATAGAAGTGTAAATATCATCTGGGCACTGGTGGCACAGGTATTTAATCCCAGCACTGGGGAAGCAGAGGCAGGCAGATCTCTGAGTTCTTGGCCAGCCTTGTCTGCAGAAAGAATACCAGGACAGCCAGGGATACACAGAGAAATCTTGTCTCAAACAACCAAAAAAAAAAAAAAAAAAGAAAAGAAAGAAAGAAAGAAAGAAATATAATAGAGAAGATGCTATGTCGTTAGGTGGGGACCCAATCCAAGGAGACTTAATTCATTACTCTTTGAATGGTAGGCTCAGTAGAATACTTCCCTAGTGAGCACGAGGTCCTGGATTTAATAGCCAGCATTGGAAATTAGAATAGACTCATTGGCAGCTCCTGCATGGCTTCTGATATTCTAAAATTGATGGACTCTTCAAAAATACAGATTCAGGAATAAGTTAAGATGGTTAGGCATCATGGCACATGCCTGAAATTCTGGCATTTGAGAGGCTGAAACAGATGGATGGTCACAGCTGCAAAGCTATCCTGGACTCTTTAACTATAAAGAAAGATTCTGTCTCAGGGGGGAAAGGGATAATGTAAGATAGATATATGTACATATATAATTTAAGATGTACATAAGGCATATATATAGAGAGGTACATAAGGCATATATAGAGAGAGGTACATAAGGCATATATAGAGAGAGGTACATAAGGCATATATAGGGAGAGGTACATAAGGCATATAGAGAGAGAGGTACATAAGGCATATATAGGGAGAGGTATATAAGGCATATATAGAGAGAGGTACATAAGGCACATATAGAGAGAAGTACATAAGGCATATATATAGAGAGAGGTACATAAGGCATATATATAGAGAGGTACATAAGGCATATATAGAGAGAGGTACATAAAGGCATAGAGAGAGAGGTACATAAGGCATATATAGGGAGAGGTATATAAGGCATATAGAGAGAGAGGTACATAAAGCATATAGAGAGAGAGGTACATAAAGGCATATATAGAGAGAGGTACATAAAGGCATAGAGAGAGAGGTACATAAGGCATAGAGAGAGAGAAGTACATAAGGCATATATAGAGAGAGGTACATAAAGCATATATAGAGAGAGGTACATAAGGCATATAGAGAGAGAAGTACATAAGGCATATATATAGAGAGAGGTATATAAGGCATATATAGGGAGAGGTATATAAGGCATATATAGGGAGAGGTATATAAGGCATATATAGAGAGGTACATAAGGCATATATAGAGAGAGGTACATAAGGCATATATAGAGAGAAGTACATAAGGCATATATAGAGAGAGAGGTACATAAGGCATATATAGGGAGAGGTATATAAGGCATATATAGAGAGAGGTACATAAGGCATATATAGAGAGAGGTACATAAGGCATATATAGAGAGAGGTACATAAGGCATATATATAGAGAGAGGTACATAAGGCATATATAGGGAGAGGTATATAAGGCATATAGAGAGAGGTACATAAGGCATATAGAGAGAGATGTACATAAGGCATATATAGAGAGATGTACATAAAGGCATATATAGAGAGAGGTACATAAAGGCATATATAGAGAGAGGTACATAAAGGCATATATAGAGAGAGGTACATAAGGCATATATAGGGAGATGTACATAAGGCATATATAGAGAGAGGTACATAAGGCATATATAGAGAGAAGTACATAAGGCATATCTATAGAGAGAGGTATATAAGGCATATATAGGGAGAGGTATATAAGGCATATATAGGGAGAGGTATATAAGGCATATATAGAGAGGTACATAAGGCATATATAGAGAGAGGTACATAAGGCATATATAGAGAGAAGTACATAAGGCATATATATAGAGAGAGGTACATAAGGCATATATAGGGAGAGGTATATAAGGCATATAGAGAGAGGTACATAAGGCATATATAGAGAGAGGTACATAAGGCATATATAGAGAGAGGTACATAAGGCATATATATAGAGAGAGGTACATAAGGCATATATAGGGAGAGGTATATAAGGCATATAGAGAGAGGTACATAAGGCATATAGAGAGAGATGTACATAAGGCATAGAGAGAGAGAGGTACATAAAGGCATAGAGAGAGAGAGGTACATAAAGGCATATATAGAGAGAGGTACATAAAGGCATATATATAGAGAGGTACATAAGGCATATATAGAGAGAGGTACATAAGGCATATAGAGAGAGATGTACATAAAGGCATATAGAGAGAGAGGTACATAAGGCATATATAGAGAGAGGTATAGTACACTGAGTCTTAAACATAACAAGCTTCTGCCCCAAGTGTTCTCCTTCACGTAAAAGTTTAGTAGCTTTGTTTGGTTTTTTGTTTTTTGTTTTCTGTTTTTTCTTTTTTTCTTTTTTTTAAATTTGGTGTTTTAAAACCGGTCTCAGTATGTAGCCCTGGCTACCCTGGAACCTACAATGTGGACCAGGCTGGCCAGAATTCACAGAGATACACTAGACTCTGCTTCCCAAATGGAATTAAAGACATGTGCCACCACACCCTGTACATAAAACATTACTATGAAGTTAAGTTGATGATGTTAGAGATGAGCAGGCTAATGCGTGTGCAATCCATATGGATTCCGGTATTTTCTCATTCACATGTCTGGAGAAAGCAAGCTAATTGCCAGCACTATGTCAACGATGCGGTGTTACATTTTTAGTCTCTGTAAGAGAGATAATTTAAGGAACTTCAGAAATAAATAATGAAGAATGCCTTACTTGGCTCACAGTTCCAAAAGATTCAGTCATGGGCACCTAGATCCATGGTTTGAGGACTGAAGTGAGTCAGACCATAGGGGTGGCAGCGGTCTGTGCCTCAGGAGAAAAAGCCTGCAAGCCTCCTCCTTCTTCCGGTTCCAGCTTGGCGTGGCCTCTTGCCCTCTGGATGAGGCTGTTCACATTCATGGTGAGTCTTCCCTCCCCCTTAAGCCGTCCTCTCCTGGCACACCACCACAGGCTCACCCAGAAGTGATTACTTTAATCCCTTCTGCATCTCTCAAGGCAATCAAGTTGACAGTCAGGATGAACTATCACAGATGGGAATCTTCTCTGACACCTAG
Source organism: Acomys minous (assembly GCF_964271855.1). Lineage (NCBI taxonomy): Eukaryota > Metazoa > Chordata > Mammalia > Rodentia > Muridae > Acomys > Acomys minous. The sequence continues at coordinate 180,608,305 of NC_140483.1, read as the reverse complement.
GTGAACTGCTGCTGTGTCTTTGTGATTCTAATGTCCATTATGTGCATTCTGAAGACTGACTCTGAAAGGTCTGGAAGGAAAAGAAAGAGAAGGTGAATCTCATGGGGCCATCTACCTACCACTGTCAGCAAACAAACGACTTTTAAATTTCGCAGCAGAGTTGGACAAAATATCATTAGGCTATTAATTTGGGAAGTAAAGAAAATTTTAGCCAGCAAGAAACAGGGTAATGTATCATGGTGTCAACATGAAATCTCAAAAGTTTGCCAAGAAGAAACTCTTGGATATGCACACCAGAGCCACTGCCCATCAAATTGGGCCATTTTTATGCCCACTATGAGGAGTTCTTAGTTAAGCTTATGAGTTTAAAAACATATCATGATGACACATGAAGAAAGAAATTATTTTCCCTGCTCTCTGTTTAATTTATATGAATATGCTTTTCATGTTAGATATAATCAGAAAACTTGATTTCTGAGGCAAGGCTGAAAGTTAAGTGCTCTAAGAATTTGTTGTCACTTTTGTCTGTTTGTTTTGTTTTGTTTGTCTTCATTTTGAATCCATTTGTCAGATTATTCGTACTTTTTGTGCTTAACTTGGAAAAAAAATAATTTATGGCCACCAGTTACAAGAGAAGTCAATTTCTTCTCAAGCAAACTAGCTCTGCTTGTTGCTACTTTTTTGTTTAATCTCAAAAGGATTTCACACCTAGTCACTGGAGTATGCATTGTAGTTAATAAAAATTTTAGTTTCTGTGAACATTATGGGTTTTCTACTATTCTATATTCCTGAAATTAAAATTGTTTAAAATCCCACTCCATTGAATGCAAGTAAAATAGGCTTAACAGTGAATAATTGCTGATCATTTTTGCCAGATATTTTTATTAGAATTACATGGTAACCACTAACATGGGTTTGCATTTGCTTCGGGAACAGTCATTTTCGGATTAAATAAAATACATGGTCTTATTTTAAATCATGCTCGTATTGTACAATAGACCAATTTTTTTTAAATGAGCTACCCTACACTTAATGTCATAAGTAAACAATACATTTAGTCGCAGAGGAATACCAGGCTCATACATTTAAAACACTTCATCATCTCGTTACACCAGCTGAACCCCTACACAGCGAGGAAACCTAACAATAGCTATCTGTGTAACCAAATGGGTACAGAAGCAAGACTTCCCAGCACAGATGCTGCCTCTTGTCTAAGGAAAAGTCAAAATAGCAGTGATTGTTTTATATGTGAAATCTCCTTGGCACTCTTCAGGAAAGTAAAAAAATTGTTACCCTTTTTTTCTTTCCTTTTTTAAAATTTTTTCAGAATTCTATAGAAAGTCTTCTGAGGGAAAATGTGCTTTAGGCTCCCTTGAGCTTCATCAAAGTGTGTCATGTGACTTATCCTAAATTATGCCTATTAAGCACAGAAGGAAAATTCTAAAATATTAGCATAACTGCCATCAATAGCTAGGATTTATTAACCACACACAAGCAATGTACTAAATCTTTTATATGCTTATATTTCACTAAAGACAAAATTTGTACAATAATTTAATTTTTGTTCACTTGGTTTTTTTTTTTTGTTTTTTGTTTTTTTAAAGACAGGTTTTATCTGTGTAGCCCTGGCTGTGCTGGAACTCTGTAGACCAGGCTGGCCTCAAAGTAGGAGATCTGCCTTCCTCTGCCTTCCAAGTGCTGGGATCAAAGGCGTGAGCCACTACCACAGAGATAATTTTTTATATATTTGACTTATTTGTAGGAGGGGGGGTCTTCGCTCGTGGCATGCTTTGCCTTGGGTTGTAGAGCTTTGAGAACAGCTGATAGGATTTGGTGCTTTCCTTCTAAAGATCAGACTCATTTTATCAGGTTTGGTGGCAAGTTCCTACACCTACTAGGCCTATGCATTAAATTCTATATCCTCCTTCTGCAGGTATAAAAACTGAGACTGAAAGAAAGAAAGAAAGAAAGAAAGAAAGAAAGAAAGCAAGCAAGCAAGCTAAAAGAAAGCAAACTGGAGATGCAAACTCAATTTGGCAGAAAATGACGCTATCCATCATTGTAGCCTCTAACATCCCTGGCTTGGCTCTTCTCTGCCTTCTCCTTTTCTCTAAAGCCTCTAAGGTCTCAGCATTTGCTGACACACCAAATGCTTTGTCATTGACTAACTCCATCACACTGAAAGCATATATGCAAGCTATCTGTAAGCCGTCGATTTTCTATGTTCGAAAGAATCATCTAATGGTGAAGCATCCATAAGACCAAGCAGTAGTAGGCTTTAAGACTAAACCTCTATAGCTCCCAACTGCATTGTTAGGTACTTAACTTTGTATCCACAGAAGAGTGTAGCCTCCAGCCTTCATCAGGGAAGCTGCTTTTTGTAGGATATGGAAAACATTACAGGAAGGCACAAGAGGTCATCTGACCGTGGGGTGCCTGCCTCATATTTAAAACACGTCCTCTACACCTAAGCTTGAAGAAGACCTAGGAAGAGCTTGAACGATTGAAGGAACCAAAGGACCCGAACAAGAAAATATGTGTGTGTGTGTGTCCCTGGGGGTGGGGTGGGGGTGGGGAATGGGTGGATCTGTGAGAAGCTGAGGGGTAGGAGCTGGGAGTGGATATTATGGTCAAGATATGTTGTATGAAATTCTCAAAGATTCAATAACCTTATTTTAAAATAAACAAACAAAAATTAGCAGTGCTCAAAATTGCGGTTAAATTCAACTTCTTAATTACTATCAGTTATCTAAAAATGGTTCATACCTTAAAGATTATATAGAAATCAGAGACACATTATAGGTAACATACAGGAATCATCTGGTCCCTTTCTGCTTCCGTGACACACACACACACACACACACACACACACACACACACACACCACACCACATCACATCACATGCTCTGTAAGCTCAGCAGGGTTACTCTAAATGGACCATATTTGCTTAATTGCTCATTGTCTCAGACTGCTTTATGTTTCTCTATAATAAAATCTCTGAGCCTACTTTGTTCCTAAAGAGAATGAACGATTTGGCAACAGTTTTGGCTGCTGGAATATCCAAACAGCATGTGTGGTGCCTGCTGTCTTAGTGAGGGCCCCATGGCTGTGGCAGGGCAGTGCCGAGGACCTGACAAGGAAGCAGCAGTGTGCAGAGGGCCAGACACATGGGGCATCGTCTCTGTAACCAGTATTAATCTTGTAATTAACAAGACTCAGGCTCTTACAACCTAACTGCCTGCTTCCAGGCCTCACCTCTGAGAGGGGCAACACTATGCTGCGGACTGACTAGCCAGGCACATGGACTGTTAGGGAGCAAAGCACATCCAAGCCACTAAGTACTCAACAACAACAAAAAAAGCTTTATCCATTTCCTGGTAGGGAGGCAGTTCTGATTGCCTACATTTCTCAAAAATTAGTACTTAACTCACAGTCTTACTGAGTTAGGTAGTTAAAAACACTTTTTAAAAAAAGGTCAAAAATAGCAATTACATCAATAAACAAGGCATCGTATCACTCCTCCTTTTCATCCCTGTACATTTTTTTATCTTTCTTTAACTTTTTAACTGTAGCTCGGATGCAGTTTTTGGAAAGAACATGGACACAGACACAAGTATATTTTCAATGGATATATTTAAATTGGAGTTTTTCAAAATATGACATATGTATAGCTACCTCAAGAAGTGTCTTGTGACTTATGCCCTCTCTGGAGGTTTAACTAAAATCTGCACAATCTCTAAGTATTTCTCATTAAACACCTCACAGTCAGTTTTCCTACAAAATGCCCAATTTTACGTGAAGCGTATTTGCACATACACCTAGATTCACATGCAAAAATCACATCATAGTACAGGTTGCTACAGAGTGCAGGCTTATCTTGTGAAAACAAATCAAAGACCCTCTAACTCTCTGTTCAGAACTTTTAAATAATTATTCAATTGCATATATATTTAACAGGAAATAATTTAGTTCATAGATTCATTATGATAAATTTATTAATGGCATGTTACTTGTGTTGTTATATCAAAATAAATCAGCTAATAGCAGTGATATCTGAGCTTTTCCTCAAAAGGAACCTAGTTGATATAATTATATACATTTGCGTTTACTTGTTTGAGTGTGGGGGGAGGGGGAGGAAGAGAGGCCTGGTATTCACATGCCGTAGAACAAGTGTGGAGGTCAGAGGGCAACCTGTGGTGGCTAGTTCTCTCCTTGCACCCTGTATGTCCTGGAGTTTGAACTCAGGTCAACAGCCTTGCCACCAAGTGGCTATCTTGCTGCCCCTCATTTCAAAATCTATAGTACAATAAAAGATTGCTTTTTCATGTGCTTCTGTGAATTCTTGAGATAAGAAGGTGGTGAAGTGAAATACACTTCACACTTACAAAGCAGACCTCAAATGCTGTTACAGAGATAAAATGTCATTTGCTAATAAGGCAGAACTGATTTCTTCGTCTCTGTTCATTTACAATATTGAAAGGCGTTCTGTAGTCAAAGTTTTGGTTTCTTTTATGTGGTTCTTGGTTTGGTCCCAAATGTGGAATGTGGAAACGTTTTTAGTTCATCTTCAGTTGAAAATAAACTCATGAGGGAACACATGATCTTGGTCAGCTGAAAACAGACTCAGAAGAGGCAGGTGACCTTTGTTATCAGAAAACAGACATGTAGAGGGCACGTGATGTTTTGCTGGAAACAGACACACGAGAGGGTACATGATATTTAAAAAGAATGTAAACAGAAGCCCACAGCTATCGAGACAACATTTTTGCAATATGTTGCAATATGCCTTGCAATAGTTTACCTCATTTCGCTGGTCTTTGCTGGTTTTCACACTTCCCTGAGATAAGTGCTCCAGCTGATATTCTGCCTGATTCTGGCCAGTTCCACAGAGCTTGCTGTTTCTGCTGGACTGTGCTGCTGCTCGTGTTGCTGTTTGGTGTTTGCTTTTTGACTGGACTGCTGGCATCCTGACAACTCCAAGTGGAACCGTCCCAAGGAACTACGTCTAAAAAGGTCCACATCCCACATCCCTGTTAACCTCTGTTCTCCTCCCTCTGGTCGGTGGGCTTTGACAATACTCAGGAGGCAGAGACAGGAGGATGTCTGTGTGTTTGAGGCCAGCCTGGTCTACAAAGTGAGTCCAGGACAGCCAAGGCTACCCAGAGAAACCCTGTATCAAAAAACAAAAACAAACAAACAAAAACAAAAACCAAAAACAAACAAACAAGCAAAAAAGAAATAAAGAAAAAAATGAAACATGTAAGAACCCTAAATAAAGTAGGTTTTTGAAACATCTAAGCCTGCAGCACGCATTGCACAGTGGGTAACTAAAGAACACAGTCCTTTAAATTATTTCAACACCAGAAAGCAACTGCGGCTGCCGATAGTTCTATCTACATGTAATTCAACATATTTTTCATTTTTAAAGAAAATATACAATATCAGTAGAACAAATAGCTTAATTAAGGTATTTGTTGTAGAAAATATATTAATGTTCAAATTTTTATTAACACTTCTAATTATTCTTGCTTATATAAATAAAAAATACTAAAAGTCATCAAAAAATTTATGGGAGACTTGGAGAAATGATTGCAGAGACCCGAATTTGTTCCAGCACCCACATGATGCCCCTAGTACCAGGGGGCTTGACACCCTCTTCTGACCTGCACAGGTACCAGGCACACATGTAGTAAACAGACAGTTATCAGGCAAAACGCTCACACACAAAATTTAAAAATCTAAAAAAAAGTCAGGTAAAAAATAAAAATTTAAAAAAAGATACTCTCTGAAGTTAATGGTTTAAATAGTATCAAAAATGGAAGTACTTGATCTGTTTAATTTTCGATGAGAAATAATATGAAATAATCTATCAATGAATGAATAATCCATTATAAGAAACTCTTTAAAATATAATTTAATTATGTAGATAAAGTACAACTATTTGTACTAATCCTCCTACAACATGAAAAACATTTTTAGTTAAATGTATTTGCAGGATGCATTTTGAATTCTGAAGAATGGTGCTATCCAATGCTAATTCAAATCTCTCAAATATAAAGTCACAGAAATATGACTGAAAATCTAAAATACTTTCATATATATTTAAAATGTGAAAGATCCCCTGATAAGCAACTTAATGTCATATTCAGACAAAATTAAGTATGTTCACAGTGGTATGGCTATAGACCTAATGTTATAATCAAAGAAGAAGGAGAAGAAACTAAATCCAAACGTTTTGTACTAGGAATAAGAAAGAGTAGATCAGAAGTAATATGGCAGATAGCAAAGAAGAGGCAGAGGAGAAAGAAGAATAAAAAATAGTTTCTTGCAAAGATATATAAAACTAAAATAACTCATTACAATATCAGGAGAGAGAGGAGGAAGGGAAGGAGGGAATATAAAGGAAATACAAATTAAATATAATAGAAAAGAAAGAAAGAAAAGAAAGTACTAAGCAACTATTGTGAGCAATTACATAACAATAAATTAGAGAATAACCAAGAAGAAGTGGATAAATTCATACACACACACACAACCACACACACACACACACACACACACACACACATACACATTTCCTATCTTGATGTGTCTCAAATTCTGAATGTAAATCAGTATCTATCATATCTCATCATTGTCATCTTAAAACACCTATCTAGATCTAAAAACATCTTAACCCCTAAACAACTAAACTTAATTGTAAAACTAAGCTATTTGGTCTTTAACCCCATCAGAGACTTAAGAAGGCATAAAATTCATTACCTAAGTATACTGGGAGTGCAGGTTAGTAGCTTCCCAAATGAGAAGATGACAGACACAGTTTGCTACCCGAACAGTCATCCAAAACTCTCTTTAACCTTGGAGCATCATCTTCAGCCTTCTGGCCCAATATATCTGACAGACATATTTGTGAGGCAGGAACTACTGAGTACTTACTTATACTGTCTTGGCAGAGTTGGGCTGTCGACTCTGCTTACATCCAAGCTTGCCCTTTTTAAGGCAGAATTCTATCTGTGGTAGAAATGAGGACATTTTTCCCAGTGGCTTGTTTGCCATATTTGCAGCCATCTCCACAAGGAGGTTCTCTGATGCTCATCATCCTCTTAAGGAATCATTGTTGTTTGAGTAGTTAACAACTGAGTGAAAAGGAGCCTTGTGTTCTTCACCTTTTGAGAGCTTTTGTGGTGGACATTGTAGTAGCCATAGACCTTCTTTGAGGGACAGTAGACAAAACTTTCACAGCTCAGTCTTGTCAGGTTTGTCTACAGTGGCATGGCACAGTGGAAGAGTTTGAGTGTAGAAAGTTTGAAGCTGAAGGAGAAAATGTGTGATATTTCTTCTGAAGACTATCTTTGGACCTAAAAATTAAGTCACCTTTTAGCTTATAATTTTAAGACATGTTGTATTTGAAGTTACATGCCGAATTGTATACACTTAAGGTGACTTTTACGTTAAATTTTTGGAAAGGTAAGTATTCCCTTAATCACTGAAGGACAACATTTATTACCTAGAACAATTATATAACTTGCGGTTAGAAATTTAGGTATGAGGACATTGGTTACGTGGGTTATTGTATAGTATAGAGTTCTAAAATACATGTGAGGAAGAGTAATTTCAAATAAAAGTAAATTTGAAAATGGAGGAGGGGCGAATATGGTCCAGCACCTCACTCTGCAGCTTCCTTCCTCCTTTTTTCTAGGGGCCTGCATGGGTCTGTAACAGGTGTGCATGAGGTCTGTTCATGGGTCTGTACGCTCTGCATAGGTGTTATCCATACCAGCCTGGTGTTTTTGTGAAACTCCGAACAGTGGGAATGGGTCTGTTTCTGACTCTTTTTGCCTGCTCTTGGGACTCTTTTCCTCCTATTGGGTTGCCTAGTCCAGCCTCAATATGAGGGCTTTTGCTTTGTCTTATTGTATCTTGTTTTGCCCTGCTTGGCTGTTCTCTCTTGGAGGCCTACTTTTTTCTGAAGGGAAATGGATTTGGGGGAGGTAAGGAGGGGAAACTGAGAGGAATGGAAAGGAGGGGAAGCTAGGTTCAGGGTGTATTGTGTGAGAGAAGAATCTATAATACACACACACACACACACACACATATACACACACATACACACACACACATACACACACACATACACACACACATACACACACACACACACATACACACACATACACATACACACATACACACACACACATACACACACACACATACACATACACACATACATACACACACACATACACACACACACATACACACACACATACACACACACACATACACACACACACACACACACACATACTGTTAACCCCTCATTGGTTCCTTGCCAATGTCTTCTCCTGGAGTTCGCTCTGACTTCATTACCACTTTCCCTCTTAATCTAGTGGGCTCTTTTGCTTTTCTTTCTTAGAAAAGAATATCTTGTTCTTGATAGTATTCTGAAAAGACATGATGAGGCATGGAGTCAAGTGTGGAGATCACCCAGGCCTGCAAGAGAAGAGGTGGAAGTGGGCTGTTTGCAAATATGACCTCAGGTGCTGCTGGGTGATGAGGCTGAGCTCATCTGTTCACCCCACATTGCCGGCCTCTGAATAGAAGTGTAGGGGTGTGACTCTGGTGGTGTTCACGGCCCTTCTTGATCTTTCTGATGCCACAAACATGCTGCTGCTGTCTCTACTGACTGGGAAATTTTTCACTCTATCAATCCAGGACACTGTTTGTAAAGCTCTATCCTTTGGTGGGGCTCCTCAAGTGAGAGCTGGGTGGGATGCCTGTTATTCTATTCCAAACAGACTTAACATAAAGACTGTTTTAAAAAAAAGGAAAAAAAGATATTTTATAACACAAATATGTCTCTTCTGTTATCTCTATTCACCACAACAGAGGCAAACTTAGCCAGAAATATTAAAAAAGGAAAAAGCACCTAAAGTGAAAAGGAAGAGGTAAATTCATCTCTGAAGAGAGAAAATTAATATCTACAGAAAACTAGAGAGCTTAAACACAACAAACATATTAGACCTCATAAATGAATTCAGTAAGGACCCAGCACACACAATTGTGGAAAAAAACTACCAGTAACATTTCTATGTCCTAACAGTGAATCAGGAAAAAATTAACTAAATAATATTTCTTATAATGGCAAAATACAAAACACACAGGGATAAACTGGAACAAAGAGGCAATGGACTTGGACAATGAAAATTATAAAGCATTGAAGAAGAAAATTAAAAGAAGTCATGGGTAGCTGGAGAGATAGCTTATGCTTGTGAAATGGAAGAATTAATATTGTTAAAATGTACTGAATGTCCAAAATGTTCTATGGACTAAATGCAATCCCTATCAAATTTCCAATAACATTTTTCAGAGATAAGAAAACAATCTTAAAATTCATACAGAACACAAGGGGCAAAGGATAAGTAGTCTCAGTTATGCAAGATGAACGAGTCCTGGATATCAGATCTGCAGCACAGCGGCTGTAGTTAATACTGTTTTCTACACTTAGAAATTGGTTGCGAGGGTAGATCATAAATATCTCAAAATAAAGCATGCGGCGAGTGGATGAAGTCCTGAGTGAGTATGTAATGTGGACATAGTAATCCAATAGCCTAGACATATGTATTTGGAATAGTAAGGCTTTATCCTTGTCCAAGTACAGTCGATAACATGTGTGTGCAGGAAGTACCAACCTAGACAACTGAAACAGGAAACTGACCCCCCCTACAGAAAGCCTCTACAGAGATTAGCTCACCCACCTGCTTGCTCAGCTGTATACAATACACACTTACACATTAATAAATACAGAGTTTCAGTCGGGTATGGTGGCACATGCTTTTAATCTCAGCACTCGGGAGGCAGAGTCAGGCAGATTGCTGGGGGTTCAAGGGGGCAGATTGCTGGTCTACAAATGGAGTCTAGGACAGACAAGGCTACACAGAGAGACCCTGTCTCGAAAAACCAAAAATAAATAAATAAATAAATAAATAAATAAATAAATAAATAAATACAGAGTTTCTGGGCTGCAAGTGCATCTCCACCAGAAGGCATGACTCATTAGCGTGCATAGCTTGTCAAAATACAGCTTTTCTGTACATGTGTCTGATTGAAGAGGTTCTCAGCCTTTAACATTGTGACTCTTCAATATGTTCCTCATGTTGTGGCAACCCCAACCATGAAGGTATTTTGCTGATACTTCAAAACTGTAATTTACTACTGTCGTGAGTCATAATGTATCGGATATACAGGCTATCTGATATGCGGCCTTTAAAGGAGTCTTGGCCCACAGGTTGGGAACCACTGGTCTATTGTTTCTTCGCTCCCCGCTGCTCCATTCAGGAGAGTCCCAAGGTTTTAAATTAGTAGCAATAACAGAATGGTGGTTCCTAGAGGCCAGGGAGGGAGCAATGTGGGGTTGTTTAATAAATCTAGAATTTCATTTCTACAATAAAGAAAAGTTCTAGAATTTTGCTTAACAACAGTTGTTACAACATTTGATATCAAAGTAATACATTTGATACTACAAACTGTACACTTGAAATGGTTAAGATGGCAAAATTTATTTGTGTTTTTTACAACAAAAATTCAGAACCAAATACTAAAACATTTAACTTTTTTTGAGTATTTAAAATCATTCTAGATACTTAGTACAAACTGGTTTATTTGAACCTTATAAAACAAGGATGTCTGGAGAGCTCCCGCAACTCTTCACTGTCGTCCGGAAGTCATGCTGCTCTGCACTGTGGCCCGGAAGTCTTGCTGCTCTGCATTGTGGTCCCGGAAGTTATGCTGCTCTGCACTGTGGTCCCGGAAGCCTCTCTCTTCGGTAGATAGTAGCTAATGCAGAGATGTGTAGCTTGTCAATGTGCTGAGTGTAAGTAACAGTCAACGATCATCTGTGGATAGGTCACCTCACGCCCGGAGAAAGACACAGGGCAAGAATGTAAAATCCAGCAACGGGGGAGGAGAACCATCAAGTGCTCAGTCCCGAGCATGGCGTGGCTGTTACTGACATTAGCTCATAGCAGCTGTGGTCACCCGCACACGGTTAAGCCAGGCAGAGGTCCAGCATGCACCTCAGCCCCACCCCTACTGGAGAAGCCATTGGCAACTGAAAGTGATTGAGGGCAGGCGACTCACTCTCCTTTCAGGATGTGGCTACTGGTAAGTTAGTTGCTCATCTCCCACTGGACAGCCACACCCCTATCTACATATAGGCAACGTTAACCGGACCAGGTTGGGGGTGATATTAATAATAAAAAACAAAATAAAATGAGAACAGGAATCAAGGAAGAAGAGAGGATGGGTCAGTGCAGGGAGCTAGTGGAGGTAATGGTGTATAGATAAGATCAGTATACATTGCATAATCATATGGTATGATTTTCAAAGGATAAAAATATTATTTTAAAATATGTAAATAAACAAAAAGTAACCTAAAACTGAATTCATGTTAACTAATGCTGTTATCTCAATTTTACAGGAAAAAAAAAAACCCAACACTCAGAAAGTTTGACTAAAAACTAGTAACTAGCTTTTATCTTATAAGTGAGTCACTCGCCTATTTCTAGAATCTGCGACTGAAAATGCAAGGCTAGACTCCTTTGTCTACTCCAAACCAGTCTAAGGATAAATGAATGTCTCAGCTAGATCAAGGCTGTAGAAATTGCTGAGCACTGGGAAAGAAGCAGTTTCCTAGGAGAAACATGTTTCACTGGTGTAAACCGGGCTTGAAGGATGCACGTCCTCTGAGCCCAAGAAGAAGCAGACACAGATGAAATAAGATACTGTCATGTGTGATGGCTAGAAATATTACTGTGGTGTACTTTCATTTGGACGTTTTGGGGTGGATATAGGTCCTCATTCTTAATTGAATAAATCAATGGAAACTGAAAAGTAATTTTTAGATGCTTATGCAGGGCCAGGGTCTAGGAACGGGGGTGGGGGTGGGGGAGGTATTTGCTTATGTAGGGTTTTGGGGATTTATTAATTTCTGTTTTTACATGTATGAATGAATGTTTTGCCTGCATGTACATCTGTGCACCATATGCATGCAAGGCAGTGACTATGGGAGAGACTGGCTCATATCTCATAGAACAGGAACCACAGACTGTGTGAGCTGCCATGTGGTTGCTAGTAATCGAACCTGGACCTATGGAAGAGCAGCAAGTACTCCCAAGCCCTGAGCCATCTCTCCTCCCCCGCTAATGTATGTTTTTATTGGGTTATTAAAATGTTCTAAATTTCTGATTGTTGAGATAGCAAGATAGCTCATTATAGCTCATGAGGTAATCATGCTTTGAAATAAGAGTACCTGGGATTGATCCTCAGAACTCAAACACTGGAAGAAAAACACAGACGCAAGTTGTCTTCTGACCTACACACACATATCCTGGCACACTTGGGCCCACATACATAGGTAAATAAACAAATGTAGAAATTTAAAAGAAAAAGAAAGAAGAGATACCCTTGGGAATGGTGGAATGCTCAGTAGATAAAGTCCTAAATTTCATCCTTGGGATCAACATGGTGAAAGGAGAGAGATGAGTTCCCCTTGGACCTTTACTCGCATGTTGCGGCATGCTCTCACAAATGCATGGCAGGTGATAGATAGATAGATACATAGATTGATAGGTGATGGATAAATAAAGGAGGATGTTGATAGATAGGTTAGTAGGTAGATAGATAGATGTAATAAAATTCTGATGGTTGAAAATTCTCAAGCTGTACTAAAAGCCATTTAATTGTATACTTTTAATAGGTGAATTCTATGAGGTCTGGATTATATCTCAGTAAGGCAGTAAGTGTAAAAATTTAAGAAGGTGCCCCAACACAGTAATCAAGATAAATAGTAGTTTAATGCAAGAATTATGAAAATAAAAAATACTGTAAAAATAATTTATGCTGAACGAAATAGCAAAACTTTAAGTAAGAACAAGTCAGGGCTGGGTGTGGTGGTGGATGCCTGTAATCCCAGCACGCAAGAAGGGGCAAGTGGATCTCTCTAAGTTAGAGGCCAGCCTGGTCTACAAAGTAAGTCTAGGACAGTCAAGACAGGAAAACCCTGTCTCCAAAACAAAACAAAAACAAGCTAGACTTTGTTTTAACTTTCCCTGCCTCACTAGAATAGAAAAATCATTTCCACGCAGCCCTGTTTTGGAGGCAATGTAGTACTCTAGTCAACATTTTGTCACTGCACCAAAACACCTAATAAAAACAGGTTCAGGGGAAAGAATTGGTTAGCTTGTCCTTTCAGACTGTTTGGTTCATCGTGGCAGAAGGATGGAGTTTAAGCAGATTTCTTGCCTCATAACAGCCAGAGAGAGACAGAGAAGAATAAGAGCCTGGGGACAGTACAAGACCTTCAGTGTCATACCTCATGACTCACTTTCTACAACCAGTCACTGCCTCCTGTTTACTCCCGCTACACAATAATGCCATCAGATTATGAACCCGTCGATGGATTTGAGCATAGTTGTATTTAGAGGCCCCATGTTCCAGCCACTTTCCCCAAAGCCCATCAGCTGGCAACCAAGCTCTCGGTCCATGAGTTTTGGGCAAATACTGCACGGAGAAAACATGATGATTATGTGTCTCTACTACAGTCCGTATTTAAAAAGGTTGACAGTGTTCCTTTGTGTACAGTCATTTGATATAGCTCCATGTGGAAATGTTTTGACTTTTATTTATGTAGTTCAAAACATGAGAAACTGGTTTCTGTTTTGTTTGGGGTTCTTGTTTTTTTGTTTTTGTTTTTGTTTTGGTAACTATGTGCAGGTGTGCACATTTTTCTTCTCCTTGGGGTGTCAATGTTGCTCACTTAGAAGAAGTTTTCACTGGGAACCCTGAGAGAGTTTGAACTATTTTCTGCAGAGCAACTACACTCTACACTACACTACACTAAGTTTGGAGTGTAGGAAAGAAGTAAACACATGAATAGTGAAAACTAAAAGAAAAAAAAGTCTTCTATGTTGAGAGAGGCTGGCATTCTGCAGATTGTAGGGCAAAAGATTTGAATCCACAGAACAGTGCAAATAGAAAAGAAAGGCCCAAGTACGTCTCTCCTTTGGTCTAAGATGATTGAGAGCAACTGGCAGAGAATGAAGTGACACACCACTGAGTCTCTTTCTAGACTCCACTGCTGGGGAGAGGGAAGGCAAAATGAGGCAGGAAGGAGAGCCTATGACGGAAAACATGGATGCTGGCTGCATTTGGTGAGACCTTTGAAGGGGTCTCTAGGAAGCCCACTAGAGGAGTCCCCCTTAAACTTATCAGCTCCATTGTGCAGGAAGGCATGACTCTTAGAAGTAGTAAGTCCAGTCTGGATATGGTGCTGTCCACTTACAATCTCAGAGCTCGAGGCTGAGGCAGGAGGATCACAAGATTCAGGCCAGCCTGAGCTACATAGTGAGACCATGCCTCAAAAGGGGTGGGGACACTAGCCCAAATGTCTTGTTTTTCCTCATCCTACCACCTACGACACCAAGGGCTTCAAACCCAGCACATCTTGAGGGGGGTGCATGTGGCGGCAGGGGAGCAGCTCCCTAGGGAAGAAGGCCGTCACACCAGAATGTTCCCATTGCCCTCAACAGATCTCCAGGTTAGTTGGAGAGAAGATAAAAATTGTGTGTCAAGTCCACTTTGAATGATTATTGTCCAGATTTTGAATAATCTGTGTGGCAGGAATTCTCACATGTTGGTGACAAAGTGACTATGGACTCTTGTTTTCTCAAAGGGCCTAGGACAGTCACAGAGGGCTTCCCTATAGGCAGAAGATTCCACCTAGGGACCGAAGACAACACGCCAATAAGTAAACTTTAAAGGAACTGAAGGGGAAATAGATGATATTTTTATTATTTCTCATGAGTCAGTTACATACTGATATAAAATGAAATATTAAGCACAATTTTTTAAAAGTAGCAGTTGAATATGTATTTATATGGAATTACATTTAGACATGTGCATATTTTAAACATTCTAAAACTGTCTATACTGATGATACAATTTACATGAAAACTAAAAAGTGATGGGGAAGTATAGATTAGTAGTAGAGACTGTCCAGATGAGCAAACGCAATAGAGGTTTCATTTTCCAGCTCTGAAAAAGCCCAACCCCTTTTTTTCTCTGTCTCTCCGTCTCTCTCTCTGTCTCTGTCTCTCTGTCTCTCTCTGTCTCTGTCTCTGTCTCTCTGTCTCTCTGTCTCTGTCTCTCTGTCTCTGTCTCTCTGTCTCTCTCTCTCTCTGTCTCTCTCTCTCTGTCTCTCTCTCTCTGTCTCTCTCTCTCTCTCTCTCTCTCTCTCTCTCTCACACACACACACACACACACACACACACACACACACACACACACACACAACCATCTCTGAGAGAATCTTTATTGGTGATAAAGAGAAAGGTGAGATACTTGCTTTTCACATACATACACACATTTGTGTCTTTTGCATTTTCTACGGTACAGTGATCATTTAAAAAAAAATGACATTTCAGCAGGTGAAAGCTCTTTGTACCAAGTCTAAGGTCTCAAAGTTTGGTCTTTGAGACTCACATGATAGAAGAGAGAACAGATCTTTTACAACTTAACCTCTGACCTACACAGATACATGCCATGGCACAGACACGCACATACACGTACACACAAAATGTAGTGATTTTAAATAAATAAATAAATAAAATAAGAAAATAAGTTTATGTTTACATGTAAAGATGATCTAATAAAAGTAAATTAAGAGACAACAATGAAATAGAAAAGCAATCAGTCCCCATCACCACCACCCCTAAATTATTTATGGGGCAAAGTGGAATGGATAAAAGCCATTTAAAGAACAGAGAAGACTTGAGGTTCAGCAGATTGCTGTTGGTTGAATGAGGACCTGAGTTCTTTTTGCCAAATCCCAGATGAAAAGGCAAGACTTGGCAGCATGTGTCTATAACTATAAAGCTAAGCAGGCTAGGATAGGGAGGTCCCCAGAGTTTACTGGCTTGCCAATTTAATTGATGAACTTCAGGTTCAGTATAAGACCCTGTAGGGTAGCCACCTCCTCCTAGACTTTAACATTGCATCCTGCATGGAAGCTCCTTAAGCAGGAAGGTAAACAAATCAAAAGAGCTTTAGGAAGTTCCTGAAAGTGACCAGATTCTCTAGACTCCTTCCTCCAGGCTAAACAATGAAAGCCCTTCTCAGACAAAGGAAGCTGAGCTGCAAAGAAGACTTGAGAGGGGTAAAGCTGTAAACAAGACTCTTCAGACCAGCGCAGCACCAAGAAGAATCAGAAACCAGCAGGGCTACCCAGAAGATGCTTACACCAACTGGCGTACCTGGAAGGGACAATGTCTAGCCTGTTGTGCAGTGTGCTCTAGGCTCTTGATTTTTGTGAGCTGTCACCCGTGATGGGGTGAGGTTTGATGTTTCAGCTGCCTTTGAGTCGTTTCTGTTCCTGGAAACAGCACCACCCATATTGTAAGTAACCGTAGCCCCCCCCCCCAAAAAAAAACCCCTGATGATTTACCAAGTTGGTCTTTGTTGTTATCTGTACTTTGTCTGTTGTGGGGTTCCCTATCTGGGGTGAGTAGACATCTGTTGTATCTCCCAAAAAAAAGTTTTGTCACAAAACAGACTCTGCCTCAAAAACTAAGATGGAGAGCAATATTTAACGTCCACAGGTGCACATACCAGGGAGAAAAACAGGAGGAGGTAGAGGAATCTAGAAACAGCATGAATGACTCAATCTTAACCCTGCCGTAAAGTCTATTGATTGGTGTGCTAATCTAGTATTACAAAGTCTGCTATTTTGTCTCCTATTACAAAGTCTATTATTTATATTCTAATCTCATCTATATCCACATAAAATTAAGCATCAAAAGTAGATGTCCCCTTTTCTTTCTCCTGACTGGCTAGTGGTGGAAAGATCACCAGATGGTGACTCAAGGGAAACACTCTCTCTCTCTCTCTCTCTCTCTCTCTCTCTCTCTCTCTCTCTCTCTCCTCTCCTCTCCTCTCCTCTCCTCTCCTCTCCCTCTCTCACTGTCTCTAAGAAAACTGAGGCCTGTACTGAGAGCCAACTAGCTTAATTCCAAGCATGTCCTCAGTGAGAGTGAACTGTGCATTTCTATAGTGCCTGGAAAGGCTTCCTCACCCCTGGTTCATTAGAAAACTTATAATGAAAAGTTCAAAATTATGTCAGAGCCCTATGAAGGGAAAACATCAAGAAAAAAAAATGGTATCTAGTCACCAATGTCAGACAGTCCCTAAGCAGCTGTAATACCAGCGTCAGGGGATCCAACGCTGCCTTGTGGCCTTTGAAGGTTACCTGACTTCTAAAGACACACACACACACACACACACACACACACACACACACACACACATACACACACTTCAAAAATAAAACAGCTTTGACCAAACCTAAGGAAAAGCATAATATGAGGAAGTGAATTCATTCTCTACAAGTGTTTCTCCATTTAAATTAATTTAAGAAGAATAGAACAAAAACTCAAAGATGAGTTAAAAAGCTGAAAATGGATTTAAAAAAGTATTATGGACTGAAGGAAACAGAGGGCTGGCAGAATATCCTTAAAGAACTAGAAATAAACTTCAAATGTAAGAACCCCCTGAGATAACCAGAGTAAGAACAGAATTTAAAAAAGAAGAGACTCGGAACTACAGTGTGGAAAAATTCTATGCAGCCTAATCGTGTCTTTAGGTGGAAAAACCCAGAGGAACACAGCAATGTGTTCAAAGAAATTCCTTTTAAGTTAAAAAAAAATTCCCTGATTGAAACATAAATTTAATCTTCATATTGAAAGTGAGTGTGCCATTCAAGGTCATTTGATGTGAGCATCCAACCCTGAGATCAGTCCTTAGCGGGCCTTCACCCTCAGTGAGATGAAGTGGGAGAAGCCACTGGAAAACATCTAAACATTATTAAAGAAAAGAAAGACTGACCCACAGTACAGCCTTAAAAAGTATGCAGAGCATCATTGCACCAGGTTTATGCCCTGAGTGGAGCAGGCAGAACTCTTCACACTTAAAAGAAGCCTGAAAACAGCGCCCTTGCCTCCCTCCGTCCCTGCAGCCAGGCCAAAGCAGACCCCAGCCAGCAGACACACACGGCCTATTAGGGCAAGAAGGCCAGTGGGAAGAAATGTGAAAAGGAGCTGGGGTAAACAATGATATTAATTTTATGTATATTCAATAACTATAAAAATATGTTGGTGACATAGAAATACGAGTAAATATAAGAAAGAGGTGGGAGGAAGGAAAAAGAGGAAGCTAGGGTCTTTATTGGGGATATTACTGATGTAATATATCAAAAGGTTTTAAGATTAAAATTATGATCTCAATGTCTTCATATTTCTAATAATCTTTTCTTAACTGTAAGAGAGTCTACTAGGAAGTGATGTACCTGTTCTGAATACAACATAATTTGAAGTTTAACAATGCATTCCAATTTATGTCAGCTTAATTTGTCTTCTTTCTACTTCAATACTTATTCATAAAATAGCATGTTTATCGTAACATCTATATAATTCCTAATTGTGTCATGGTTCTTCTTGCTATAGGTAGTTTGTTGTATATATGTGTAATAATATAAATGTATACGTAAAAATTAAAAAACATTTAATTTTTAAAAAAAAGTTTAAAAAAGAATAACAACAAAATTAGCATGTATATCAATAATGGTTAAATTATTTTAGGTAATTATTTTGGGGGATTTTTTGGTTTTGGTTTTGGTTTTTCAAGACAGGGTCTCTCTGTGTAGCCTTGGAGCCAGCTGTCCTGGACTCGCTTTGTGGACCAGGCTGGCCTCGAACTCACAGTGATCTGCCTGCTTCTGTCTCCCAAGTGCTGAGATTAAAGGTGGGTGCCATCACGCCCAGCCTAGGTAATTGTTTTTTATAACCTCTTTTTAACTCTTCTGTATGACATGAATTCATCATAATGCAAAAATGTTATATTTACAAAATCAATAAAGTAATATTTTGTTTAAAAATGAACAAGAAAGATAAAAACAGAGACATTTACTTTTTTTCAACGAACGGATTTTTGAGCCTAATAAGCAGAAAATTGTAATTTAATTATATCTCAGATTTAATATTTTCTCTGCACTTAGATACATCTCATCTCCAAATTCCAAACAAGAGCCTCCATTTGAAAATCCTTTGGTTCTGTAAACAGAATTTAGCATGCAGAATAAGTCCCAGCATTTAAATTACTGCCTTGGCTGCTAAATCAACAACATAGATGGGATCTAGGGTTGGAGCCAAAGAAAATAATGAAGGTTTAAGACTGAGAATTATTACATTATTATAAAAGTTCAAAAGAACCCACTTTGACTTTCATAAGCCCATCTTTTGTTCTATTCTTTTCTGCTTAGTCCCCTACACTCATTTCATTGGAGTTGTTTCCTGTTTCTTTCCCTGTACATGGATGTGTGTGCTGATGACTGTAGGTCAAAGCCAGCACCTATATAACACAAGCTACTCACCCACCTATGCTTTTACAGTGACATGCTTATGCAGGCTATTGCATAGCAACACTCCTGCCCAGCTTTTCAGAACCTTTAGTAGAGTATGTGTAGATTTTCTAAGGGTACAAAACCAGGCATATTTTTATGAGTATTCTGTTTTAAGAATCTTAGGTATTTTTTACATATACATATCATTAGCATGATAATCAGTTTCCTTGCTGTGCATGTTAATATTCTGCCTTAGTCTGCCTACCTGTGATGTCACTGCTTCCCTGCCACGGGGGCGTGGCCCTGCCCTGGGCCATATAAAAGACATCCTCTATGTAGTGCGCTCTCTCTACCCCTCTACTTCCCTCTCCTCTCTACCTCTCCTTTCTACCTCACCTCTCTCTCTCTCCTCTCTCTGGGGTACCCCCTCCCCCATTCCTTCTCCCCCCATGCTCATCTAATAAACTCTGTATAACATAATAGCTGCCTGGTACCTTGTATTCTATCACCTGCCTTAATCTTTAATTTTTATATATAACAGTACAAACTTGAGAAACAAAATAATGCCCCTCCCAGCAGTGTCCACCTCACAATCTCAAAAGTTTGTGGATGTATTATATGAATAAGACTAATTCGGGCTGTAGGCAGAAGTAAAGTTGATGATAAGATGGCCTTGGGATACAGAGATCATTCTGCATTGGGGTCAGTGCTATCCCAAGAGTCCTGTAAGTATGGAGGAAGGCTGTCACAGTGATGCAATGAAAGAGAATAAGGCCCTTGCTCCTAGCTTTGAAGAAGGAAATGGGCGCTAGCCAAGGCGCCCATTTCTGGAAGACATGAAATGTCTTACCTAAAGATACTAGCAGAAGGCCAGCTGCTGTGATGCATGCCTGTAATACTAGCACTCAGGAGGCAGAGACAGGCGGATCTTGGTAATTTTGAGGCCAACCTGGTCTAGGAAGCAAGTCCAGGACAGCCAAGGCTAACACAGAAAAACCTTGTCTCGAAAGAAACAAAAAACAAACAAACAAAAAGACAAAACAAAAGAAAAAAAGATGGCAGAAGGATCATATCCCTAGTGGGAGTGGGGGGTGGGGGGCAGGGTGGGGGTCTGAATGAGGGCCCCATGGGATCGTAGGTCTGAATGCTTAGTACCCAGTTAATGTAACTGTGTGGGAAAATTAGGCGGTATGGCCTGGCTAGAGGACATGTGCTGCCAGGGGTGGACATTGAGATTTCAAAAGCCTATGCTATTCTACTTCGTTCTCTCTCTGCCTCATGGTAGTCTCAACATGAAAACTCTCATCTACTGCTCCAGCACCATGCCTGCCTGCTCCCATCCTCCCCGCCTTGATGGCCGTGTACTAAGACGCTGAAACTGTTAGTGAGCTCCCAATAAACTCTTTCTTCAATATGTTGCCTTGGTCATAGTGTCTCTTCAGAGCATAGAAAACCTGCAGAGTATACATTAAAAGGGGATCCATTCAAGTGGCTCACAGGGCATGGCCTGAGTAGTCACACAATGGCTATCTCCTGATAGAAAGGCAAAGAGCCAGTAGTTGGTCAGGCCACAAGACTGGATGTCTCAGCAGTCCCAGGCTGATGCTGGAGCCCCAGGGAAGTCCTACCGAGATGTCGGTTTTCACTGTGCTTTGGAATCCCGAGGAAGTAGATTCCCATGCCAGCAAAGGAATGCCTTGGCAACAGGATGGATGAACTGGCCATTGAGAGTGATGACCGCCAGGCAAGAAGCACAATCTTTCTTCCAATCGGTTTTCTTCACCTCAAATGAGTTGTCTTAGTTACGGTATTATTGCTGTGAAGAGACACCATAACTGCCATGGCAACTCTTACAAAGGAAAACATTTCCTCTGGGCCTGGCTTAGAGTTCAGAGGTTTCATGGTGGGAAGCATGGCAGAGTGCAAGTAGACGTGGTGCTGGAGAAAGAGCCGAGAGTTTTACGTCTTGATTCACAGGCAGAAAGGAGAGTGTGTGTGCCACATTGGTTGTAACTTGAGCATAGGAGTCCTCAAAGCCCCCACAATGACATAGTTCCTCCAATAAGGCCACACCTACCCCGACAAGGCCATACCTCCTGATAATGCCACTCCCTAGGGGGCCAAGCTTTCAGACACATGAGTCTATCCGGGCCATACCTCTTCACCCAATACATGAGCCAATCAAGAAAACCTTTCACAACGGTGCCCGGCTCCTTGGCTCTTAGTTGATTCCAGGTGTAGGCAAGTTGATGACCAAGCCCAGTCTCCCTGGCCTCCCCTTATGTAATTCTTTATGGACATGCTATCAAAGACACACTAAGAGCTGTGTGCTTTGCTCATTTCCTTGGCATTTCTCAGTCCAGTCAAGCTGACTATCAGGATTAACTGTCACAGCAGGCAAACCCTACAGGAAGAGAAAAAGGCATTCTCCAGGAAGATACAGTGCTTAGATTCAGGAAAGTGCAATGAATGGCAGGTATCAAGCACAAGCACAGGGGATGAATAAGAGCCGTGCGTGGCCACACGGGTTAATTGTAAAATAATCTAATAGCAAAGAAGAGGTAGTTCGTAAGGAGCCTAATTTGATGTAAAGTTAATCCACAGATGCTTCTTACCCAGAGCTAGGGCTCCTGAAAATAAGACAGAGCCGAACAATGTGCCCACCCAAGACCCAGGCCTGGCAATATGAGCAGGATGCAGGCTCATCACTATATACTTGCTGCTGTCAAAATCTAATTCCTCTGAGCTTTATTTAGTAGATTTTCTTGGGTGAGAAGAAATGTAAGCAGATAAACTGTTTCAGGCAGCATTAACACATTACAGATATATTTCTTAGCCTTCATTGTTGGTGGATTTGGGATGTTCTTCATTTGTTGTTTTTATCATACATAGTCTGTATTATGTAGCCTAAGCTGGCTTCAAACTTGTAATCCTCCTGCTTCAGCTTCTAAAGTGCTGGAATTAGCAGCATTCACCACATGCCCAGTTCAACTGTTGCTTTGGGTTTGTTGTTTTAAACACCTACACAAAAAGACTGGACAAGATGACATTGAACCTTTTAGTAATAGTGTTTGATGCTAGCAAATGTTCTCATATGAAACCTATGTGGAAGGGATTTGTCTTGAAGGTGTGGTTTGAAAACAAAACAAAACAAAACTTGGGTGGCTCTGTTATATGCTACCCCCTGACCACATTGTACTACCAGATGGATTGCATCCATCTACTGTGTTGAACCTGCTTACATAGAAATAACTCTGAGCATACAGCACAGTAAGAAACTGGACAGACAGTTTGTACTGAAGGGAACCAAATCTGACTGAACACTGATCCCAGAAAGTAAAAGAGGCCATAGAAAACCACAGCCATGTGCTAGAAAATGCGTACAGAATCTGAGATGAGAAGCAAGCCATGAAACCATGGGAGGCCCACTGCACAAGCTGAATCCAGCATGCACCACCAGAGAAAAGCAGCTCAGCTCATGGGCACAGCTCTAGAGAAGGAATGCAGGAGCCTAAAGTTGAAAACTGCAATGCTCATCATCTTCCACCCCTGCCTTTGCTGATAAGAGTGTGGAAAATGGTACATCATGCAGATCCACAGATCTGGAGCAGGACCAACTGTGGAAGTAGCAGCAAAAGTCTGTTAAAGGAATCTAAAGAGGGAATCCCAAACACCATCCCTGATAATATAGAGGAATATTAATCACAGGAAGTTTGTGATGGAAATTGATGTATTCTCCTGTGTATCAAACATATAGAGGGGCCCAAGTGAAGTGTGAAAGTATCTACTCTTGCAGCTGACACTGGAAATGTTGACAAATCATTACAGTTGTTGTAGACACCAGCTCTCCTCCTGAATATACATTCAAATGAAGACAACCCATTAGAAAGGCTGACCTGAGATAAAATGTCCAAAATAGAGTAAGAATTATAAACAAGAAGACACATACACTTCAATAGATGCACAAGTCATATCTAAGAACACAAAAATTATGAGACAACATTCCACTATGACACCACACAAGCTCAAAATGTCTCATCAAAAAATGAATAAACAAAAATAAAGAAATGATTGGAGGGGCAGAAAAGTGTTCCAGAGTCCTACATTTTAAAAGTATCAAAGAGAAGATACAAATGAATCCTTTAATTCAGGGCCTAGACAAGAAAGTTACCAAAGTGGATTAAAAAGGCTATAAGTCAGAGGAAAACACATACATACACACATACACACACATACACATATACACATACACACACATACACACACCTATACACACATACATACACAAACACACATACATACACACACACACACACACACAAGAAAAGTCAGTAGTGACATGGACATGCTAGAGAAGAATGAAATGTTTTGGAATCTGGACTGGAGAGTTGGCTTAACAGTTGAGAACACTTGGGTTTGAAGGAGCTGAGATAATAATCAAGCAGCTTTACAATAAAATTGTAGAAGTCTATAGATTTGCAGAGTTTCCCACCTACAGAAAGAAGCACAGATGGTATTTAGTACCCTAATAGACCTGATCAGGGAAGAACCTCTCTACAACATACCATGGTCAAGATAATGAAAAAGAGGAGCTGAAGAAGTGGTTCCACAGGAAAGTAGGAGCCCGTTGCTGCTCTCCAGAGGGCATGAGTTCAGTTCCCAGCACCCGAGGGATGCAACAGCCATCCTCAGTTCCAGTTCCAAAAACTCTGACTCTCTCTTCTGACCTCCACAGGAACTGCATGTGTATGGTAAAAAGACACAGGCAGAGTCGGACAGAATACAGAGCTGACAGCCAATACTTTGTGTGTGTGTGTGTGTAATATATATGTACAATATATATTATAAATATGTCTCAGCTGGTCTTAAGACTATGACATTGTAAATAAACACCAAAATAATCTTTAAAAATAGGTCACATATATAAAGAGCTGGAGACTTGGCTCAGGAAAGAGGTGGCCAGAGAGGTTGCTTTTGGAAAGGACCCAGATTCAATTCCTAGCATATTGGTTTATAGTAATCTGTAATTCTAATTCTAGGGAATTTGGGGCCCACTTCTGCTCTCTGAAAGCACCAGACACACACATGGTACACGTATATACAAACATATAGACAAAAAAATTATACATACAAAAAAATTAAAATCCACACACATAGTACACATACATACAAACATATAAACAAAAAATTATAAAATGAAAATTTTTAAATCACACACACACATGAAACAAAGAAACAATAATAAAATATATAAGGAGAAAATACCAACTACCATACTTATTTTAATACAAGAATTGCCACACAAACCACTCAAGCACCAATCTCGGTGAAATATTGATGGTTTATTAGAATGCTACACTCCAAGACTGACCATGACCAGGGACACGGTGGACTGGAGCCAAACTGTGACCCTGGTCTGTTTCTAAGGCAGGTTTTTATAAAAAAAAAAACCATACAAACAAAAACAAACAATCAAACAAAAACCATAAGTAGGTAACCACATGGGAAGCAAGGGGGATTTTGATTAGCTTAACACAAGAAGAATCAAATTTGTTCCAAGCACATTGTATCCAGGTGGCTAGACAAAGCATTTTAAACTGATTGGCTAGAATGTAGGTTGGGGACTTTCCAGTTCCTCACTGTTCTGGGAGAAGGGACCATAGCAGGATGTAATAGTCATAACTGTAATAGAATATACGTTTGTCTTTAACTCAAGCAAAGTATGCATTTAACATCTGTCGTTTTATCCTGAGCAACAAGTATTGAACCATCCTGGTCTCCGGCATGTAGGGCCTGAGAACTTGAACTTAATTTCACCTTATGATCAAAATGGAGAATTGGAGGCAAAATGGCTTCGGATAGGCTGAAGGCTACAGCAGGTGTTAACAGAGGAGGTACACTCATGCTAAGAACTAAAGTAGGTTTCAACATACTGTCTTAGTTTTCTGTTACTCTAGGGAACTCTGACTAATCCATATTCAGAGGCAGAGGCATGAGAGCAGCATCAGCTCTGCTCTCAGCAACCCTAAGAGCCCAGACATCTTGGAATCATCGATTTCGAACCCTAAGAGTAAGTAGCTAGCAACCAAAATCACTCTAGCCAGAAGTTACCTGTTCAAATGGCTGGAGAAATGAGGACTTTTCAGAACAAATACATGTGCGATGGATCCTCTTGGTTGGCAACTTGAGTATATTGGCATCAACTAAAACTGAAGTAGCTGGTCGCACTTGTGAGGAATTTCCTTGATTGGATCATTTGAAGTGAGATGACCCAACCTAAATCTGTGCCACACCTTCTGGTATTGGCCTGCATAAAAAAATACGGGAGAAGGAAGCTTTTGGTTTTTGCCTGTTGGCTCTCATTTCTGGTGATAAGTTCATAGACCCTGCTGTGGAGGCATTCCTTTGCTGGTATTAGAATGGGCTTCTTAGAATTTCTAATGTCATAGATTGAATACCAGGGGGGAGATTATTGCTATCTATCTATTATCTATCTATCTATCTATCTATCTATCTATCTATCTATCTATCTATCATCTATTTAAACTATATCCTGTATGTGTGTATATACTATACATATATAAATAAATATATTGGCAGTCTATTCTGTACCTTTAGAGAACTCTAATACAATAAGTTAAGAGACTTCAGGACATCTAAGTCAGCATGCTAGAAAAAAATCTTAAAGGAATACTCTACACAGAAGAGAAATAAAACAGTTTCATCCATGAGAAGACAATAAATAATGCATTAGATAAACACAGGAGAAGCAGAAAGGAAGCAACCCAGAAAGCATGTGTTACTATCACAAATTGTCGTCATCCACCACATACACATATACATAAAAAAAATAAGTCCAAAAACCAAAAACCAACATAGTGCCACTTTTAAGGGATTCATTTCCAACCATCAAGTAAAATCCTAAATAAAAAAAAAGCAAACCAAAACCTTAAGTGATTAAATAACTATTCAGATCACTCAGCTAGTTAGTAGTAAGGGTGGGGCTCAGAAAATACTCTGTCTGGATCAAGAGTTGACGTCATCATCTGGCACTATTTTGTCTAACTACTCTACACAGCTGGTATAACGTGACAATACTACAGAAAGGTGTTTGACCAAGTAAACACTCAGTGTATTACAGACTAAGAACCTTAGGACAGAGTGGCAAGGGAAAGGTGAAGATGGAACATCCGGTTTATTCAAAGAAAGCGTAGATGAAATGTAGTTGCAAGATTGCCATGTTTGCCTATCGGGGTGAAGAAATGTGGGGCCACCCAAGCAGACTGGGTGGGGACTCAGCTGAACTGCATCATTGTTGCCACACAGACCTCTTCAGACCTGCTCCAAGTCTAACCATTCTGTGTTAAGTCATTGCTTTATTTTTACAAAGCAACGAAAGAAAAATAATCCACCCTGTCTAGTGTGTGTTTGTGTGTGTGTGTGTGTGTGTGTGTGTGTGTGTGTGTGTGTGATTTCTCACTTAGTTTAACAGATTAGACTCTTGTCTAATTAGATAATTCCCTACATCAAATCTAAACTTAGAGTACATACTTGCGAGCGTTGCTGTAACGCTACCATCTCCTATAATTGGGATTCAGGTTCTGAACAGAATTCCTAAAGAGAATATGAAATTTTATTTGGTGCTATGACAGTAAACTGGGGTAATTAGTGACCAAAAACTAAGAGTGATAGTGTTTCATAGTGAATGTTTTTAATATTCCAATATGAATACATTTCGAAGTAAATATACTCCTACAATGAGTCTGCTTAAGAAAAAGAGCAAAGTTAAGTAAGTATGGTGGACCATACCTGTAATCCTAACATTCTGGAAGCCTAGGGTAGGAAAAGTGCAAGGCCAGCCTGGGGTATAGAGGAAAGAAAAACAAAGGGGAAAGGTACTTGGATTCATATTTTGATTCAGTTTTAGAAAAACTAGTTTGAACAAGTTTACTTCCTAATTCAATCTTTTGAACAGGTCATATAACCCTGCCCCCCACCCAGTAGTCACCTGGCTGTAGGTGGTCTTTCAACCAGACTTCCATAGTGGCTGACATTCCAAGCCATACAAATAGTCATTTTGTATGATTGCAGATTGCTTTTAAAAGCATAAAACCTTCAATAGCAGCAGACATATTCAAGCTACAGACTACGGAGCTAAATATGTTATGAGTAAAAAGAAATGTCTTTTATTTTAAATATATAACAACAACAACAAAACAAAAACAAACAAAGGACAAGCCGTCCAAACCCTGTGTGCTGAGGTAGATAACAGATACCCTGACAGTTTGTCCCTCTCCTCACCATCTTGCAGAGACTTGCTTTCCTCTTTTACAAGTGCTTCCTAATTACAAAATGGCTGCCCCATCTCCAGACATCACGTAACAATCCATTCAGGAAGACGAGAGTTGGGCAAACAGAAAAGAAATGGAAGCCGTTATGTTTGTTCCTTCATCAGAAAGGCTAAAATATTTCCAGAAGACCCCAGTAAATACGTATTTAATGTGGCAGACTATGCTAAACAGCCACTACAAGCTGCAAAGAAAACTGGGAAATTAAATATCAAATTTCCAGTAACCAAATGAGAGTAAGACAAGGGAGGAGAAAGTTGAGAATTCATGTCGAGTTAGCCACATTATAATGTCTGTCTCAGCAGGCTGACATTTTACTAGGCAGTGTGTTTTCACACTTCGCATCATTAAATCATCACAATTGTGGGAGTTGGTCTTTGTTCTTTTAGTTTTGTAAAAGTGGCAAGTGTAATCTAGAGTGGTTAAGAAAATTGCTGAAGGAACCCAGCTCATGTGCACTGGCATCAGTTTCGACAGGATTCAAGGAACAACTGCAGTCTAACGTGGGCAGAGAAAAGGATAGTATGCGAACAAGGGCTTTCCCAAGGGCTGAGCCTGGAACTCCCCAGAGGCAGCTCGCAGGGCTGCCTTTACATCCTACACGCTGGTTGTGTCCTTACTTGGAGATGAACAAGGTCACTTGGGATTTGCCTCACTATTCCATTAGTCACCCAGGCTCTCTCCTGGAGCCCAGCATTCCCCTATTGGTGGGAGATTTATAGACAGTGAATTATTCACTTAAAACCTAGTCTTTATTTGTTCCAGACTTGATTTGCTTTTATTGATCATAACGTAGCCCTTGATATATGCCAAAGTTTGTCCTCTCTTTTTCCCTGCCATGGATAGAGAGGAGCCTTAAATAAATTACACTAATCATGTTAGTGAAGACAGAAAATAACACACATGCTCAGGTAGTAAATAGCTTCTTTTTTTTTTTAAGTTGTAATAACACCATATAGATATGACAGAATAAGCCTGATGCTTTGGTTAGGATAAAGAATTTCACAGGATTGTGGGAATTTTTTTTAAAAGAAGGAATCATCTATTTTAACATATCTGTGGTTTTTCTTTTGTCTTTTCTTCTCCTTTTTTTTTTTTTTTTTTAGGTTTTTTTGTGACAGGGTTTCTCTGTGTAACAGTCCTGGCTGTCCTGGAGTCTATTTTTTGTAGACCAGGCTGGCCTTGAACTCACAGAGATCCGCCTACCCGAGTGCTGGGATTAAAGGCATGCACCACCATGCCCAGCAACTGTGTTTTTTCTTTGAACTCAATATCACTTTTACCTCCTGGGAAACTTTCAGTTTACATTCAGATGTGTAAGTCTTGCAAATTCAGTACAATTACGCTCACACTATGCTCACCATCTCCTGTTGGAGTTCATAAACCTTAATAATCTTCAACTGTGTTAACGTCTCCCAGGTGCAACCTTAAGCTTCACAAAGTTAACACATTTAGTATGTAGATTTAGTGAGGTTTTTTTATTGAAACTTAAAATTATTTGATAAAAATTCTAAATTCATTGTTATTCTCTTTAGTCTACTAGTCAAAATATCAACAAAGCTACCAGGTTTTTTTCCCCTAGTAATTCACATTCCTTCCTTTTATTTTCTCTTTTCCTCCTCACAACCCCCTAGGATTTTTGAGACAGGGTCTCACTATGTAAGTCTGGCTGTCCTGGAACTCATTAGGTAGACCAGGCTGGCCTCGAACCCACAGAGGTTTGCCAGTCCCTGTCTCTGGATCGCAGAGATCAAAGGCACGACCAACCACACCTGGCTGTTTTCTCTCTCTTAATAACTGAAGTTCTATTATACACAAAGGACTGAGAAGGGAGATCAAACAAAAAGAACTTATCAAAGAGAGCGTTTTCCAGGAGGTCTTCAAAACTGTTGAAAAGTCAATTGCAAAATGAAAAAAACCACTTGCCAAGTCAACTAATGGTCAGTGTCCCAAAGTCTTCCTTACAGTTTTCCCTTCCAGAGACAGTGGTCTGAGAAAAATACGTAGTATCTTGCCTAAGTAGGTTTAAAGGAAACGGAGAACTTTGCTAATAACCCTTTCGTGTTTGTTTTTATGCTCTCAGTGAAAAACATACATCCATTTCCCAGCTTTGCTCTCAAGTATTTTGTAAATAGATGTACATATGCAGTACAACAGTGAAAGAGATGTTTGAAAACAAGAATTTACATTTGCCCCTGAGAGAAGCAGGTTAGGCCAAGCAAGTTAGACTGCTAGCTGGTTCTGTTCTGTTCCCTGGCACCCATGCTTAGGGATGGGGGCACTCACAACAGCCTGTAATTCTAGTTCTAGGGGATCACCTCCCCTCTTCTGGCCTTTGAGTGCACCCACATGCGTGGGCAAATGCAAAGGACAGCAAGAGTGCACACACGTGCACACGTGCACACATGCACGTGCACAGTCACACACACACACACACACACACACATTAAATCAATCTTTTTTTTTTTTTAAATGGGTAATTTAGTCAGGACTGGTGACACAAACAGGAAGTGTATAAATACTCGGCAGATGAGGGCTTCTCTGAGAACTTGCTTGAAAGATAGTGAAGAGAGAAATTTACATAAAAATAGTTATTTTGCTGATTCCATATAATATAAGGAGTTCTTCTAGGCAAGCTTTATTAAGTTTGTGATACTGTTAATAAATTAATTTTTATTTTTACTTCTTAGTAATTACCACTGATCTTCTCGTCCCGCCCCATGCCTCCAGTTCTCTATTCCTGCCACTATATTTAATGACATACCAAAGTCTGGCGCTAGTTTCCAAGCAATCGACTGGGGGGAAAAAGCTGTGAAAGCAATTGGTATTCAAAAGGAGGGGCTGGGTTTTTGGAGATGGCTGCCTGCCAGAACTTGAGAGGCAGAAGAATCAAGTGTTCGAGATCACCATAAGCTACAATGTGAATCTGAGGCCAGCCTGAGCTCTGTTGAGATCCTGTCAATGAATACATGAACAATGGTTTTAAAAAAGGAAAGACTTAAGCCTTACAGAGATAGGACCTGAGAGGTCATGCTGTCAGTACCCCACTTTTCCTGCAGGTTTCTCAAGATTTTCTGTTTGCATTTTAAGGGTGGTTTCATAGCTGGGGTAGCGAATGGTTTGTTTCTGTAATCAGGAGGCTGAAGACAGGAGAATCACAAGTTTGAGGCCAGCCTGGGCTACAGACTGAGTCTATGGTTAGGTTGAGGCCGCCCTGGGCTACAGGTTAAGTCTATGGTTAGCTTAAGGGCTTTGTAGGGAGCGTTTATTTTAAAGTTTTGTTGGTTTTTAAAGTTGATGTGGGAGCCTTTAACTGCCGATACTTCTCTTTCCCTGAGGACCAGAAGTTTTTTTCAGGAGAGGCATAACATTTTCAGTGATTTTCCTGTGGTCTAGAACCAACAGAAAAACACACATACACAAAATTTAAGTGGTAAATAATAAATAAATAAATAAATAACTGACATAAAGAAAAGGGGAGCCACCCCATTAGCCATAAATTCTGTTTTCTTTCTACTTCTTGCCTTCTCTTTGCTACTGTTAAGGCATCTGTGATTTTTTAAAAATCAAAAAACAAAACAAAACACAACTCAGAGGCAGGGAAGTGGTGGCTCACTAAACTCTAAGAGGAAGGAACAGATTCTCTCCATAAGGTTCTGCAGAAAGTGCTCACGGTGCTTGGAAGGTTCATTGAAGCCGCATCAAGATGCAGATTCACATTAAGTTAGAAATGGAAAGTTGGGTGAAAACAGAAGTCTATTTGTTCACGCAAGGAAGTCTAAGTATGGGTACGATTTTCCAGTAAGTGACAACGCTTGTCTGCGAACTACAGTCCTTAGGACCATTAACAAAACTGAAAGGAAAAAAATAAAATATAGTAGCTGGGGGGGGGGGGTGGGGGTGTTTTTCACTTGAAGGGAGCAGATGGGAGGCTGCAGACTAGCCGGCCAGAGCATCTGTACCTGGCTACAGTGCCTGCGGCACACCTGCGGGCCAGGGCGGCGCCCACCTGTAGGCCAGGGCGGCGCCCCTGCAGGCACTCCCCGGTAGCCCGAGCGGGTTCCCCCAGGGGGTCGGCGGGCGGCGTGCAGACTTGCTGGAGCAGCTTTTGAGCACCTGCGCGTCTCCAGAGGGACAGGGCGCCAGAGTTCCAAGGCGCGCAGTCTGCGCGGGCCGGCGCCTCTGGGAGGCGCGCGGAATCGACCGAGCGCTCCGAGGACAGGTGCAAAGGTTGGCCCGTTCACTCCCCAGCAGCACCCCACCGTCCTCGCCCACCCTTGTTTCAGTTTTAGGGTCTTCTTAGTGTTTGGGTCGGGCCACTGTATATTGTGTTGTACTGAGAATGACCCGATGGGTTTTCTACTTCTTTGAAAGCTGACTGCAGAAAATGCCTTATAGGGAATTGGATTAAGAGGGAGGACGGGGACAGACACAGACAGACACAGACACACACAGACACACACACACACACACACACACACGAGAGAGAGAGAGAGAGAGAGAGAGAGAGAGAGAGAGAGAGAGAGAGAGAGAGAGAGAGAGAGAGAGAGATTGAGGAGATTGAGATTGGTTGGGGGGGGGGTGCTTTTTACCTCTAGGACAGACAGAATGATACATACTGTCATTAACAGTTTTGACCCACCCAGACCCCACCCTTCGATTGCATCCATCACAGTCATTACAAAGGGGCCGCTCTGTCTCGAAGCTTGCCCTGTTCCTGGGGCTCTCGGGCTGGCTTAATGAGGTGCACCCAGCCGGGGCTATTGTGCAGCGCGACCAAGACGGGAGTGAGACTGCAAGGATCCTAGCAGCTGCTTGCAGCAGCCTGGGCTGCAGCAGCCGCTAAAGCCCAGACCTCAAGTGGATGGATGACTCTGGAAGTGTTTTCCTGAAGGAACCCGCCAGGCTTTGGAAGACCGTGGCAGGGTTAGCGAACTTAGATGGGGCTTTCCTGTTGTGCACTTGAACTGGCTGGAGGCAAGTGCGGTCGCTCCGGTAATCGCGGGGGTGTTGAGGGCGGGGTTGGTGCTAGCGGTTTAAAGCCAGTCCTCAGTCAAAAGGGAGGCTAGGATCAATTTCCCCTCCAACCACTCAACTCTCCCTCTTACCTTTTGTTAGCTTGGCTTTCCCACCCCCTCCTCCTCCCTTGTGTGGTCTGAACCCTGTATCTCGCTCAGGGGGTTGATTGTGCATTTACATGTAATTCTGATTGGTGAATGCTCTCTCCTTTTTGTTGCGATTACTAGAGATACCTTAGTCCTGCCTTCCCAGTTCTGCGCCCAGCAAAAGCAGTTTTGAAAAATTAAGTGCAAAAAGCATGACAAAGCAATATGAGGTTGCTGTGGTAAGTGAACTTTTAAACCAAAAATTATCATTTTTTTTCTGGTATGCTCTGTGTCTGTGGGTGGTATACTGGGATTCACACACAAAGAGTTGGGGGCTGGGAAGAGGGGGTGACTAAACGGACAGAAAAAAAAACACTGTTTCTGATTTCTTTAATTTTTTTTTTCTCTCTTGGCAATGGTCAGCAGACAAGTTCTGTGCTTTTTTGATACCATTGGGTTGGCAATGGCCTTGATGCATTTAAAGTGGGTGAGAGTTGACAGTGTGTGTGTATTGGGGGGGGAACAGGGTGAGAGTTGACAGTGTGTGTATTGGGGGGCACAGGGTAAGAGTTGACAGTGTGTGGTATTGGGGGGCACAGGGTGAGAGTTGACCGTGTGTGTATTGGGGGTGCACAGGGTGAGAGTTGACAGTGTGTGTGTATTGGGGGGGGAACGGGGTGAGAGTTGACAGTGTGTGTATTGGGGGGCACAGGGTAAGAGTTGACAGTGTGTGGTATTGGGGGGCACAGGGTGAGAGTTGACCGTGTGTGTATTGGGGGTGCACAGGGTGAGAGTTGACAGTGTGTGTGTATTGGGGTGCACAGGGTGAGAGTTGACAGTGTGTGTGTATTGGGGGGCACAGGGTGAGAGTTGACAGTGTGTGTGTTTGGGGGGGCACAGGGTGAGAGTTGACAGTGTGTGTGTTTGGGAGGGGTGCACATGGAAGTATGATATTGTTTGTTTTCAAAAGAACCCTG
This sequence comes from Acomys minous, assembly GCF_964271855.1. Lineage (NCBI taxonomy): Eukaryota > Metazoa > Chordata > Mammalia > Rodentia > Muridae > Acomys > Acomys minous. The sequence goes on along the minus strand of NC_140483.1, from coordinate 180,574,421 downwards.
AACCTCTGACTTAAAGAACTTGCCAGACTCTCTGGGGCGATGATTCTAACAGAGATGATTCTAACAGAACAATGGGGTCTCCCACAGCCCCTGAAGCTACCTCAGTCGCCTCCCCTGTGTACTGCCCCCGCCTTCTTCCCCAGGTAGCAACATTAGAGGCCATCTCTATTACACAGATGTTAAATCCTGAATAACAACAAATAATGCTTTTGAAAAGTTGTGGACTTAAAAGGTTAGGGAAAGGCTTTGCTTACGCCTTCCTTGCCACAGCAGCCTTTAATGGGAAAATACACAGATCCCTTTAACACCATCTCCTGAGTTGCTTTTATTTATTTTTAGATTGGAAGTATATTCCAGGGAAGAGTTCTTAGGTTTTATTTTATTTTTTTAATTTCATTAATTTTTTGAGAATGGCTATCCAATACAGTATCTGTGGTGTGGCAAACTTAGCAGTTCTAAGTTGGGTGAAGGCTCAACTTCTACTCTGGGGAAGTTTAAACTGGCTCGATCTTCTTGTATGGGAAAGAAATACTAGAGCTAGTAGTCTTGACCCCTTTTTATTATTATTGATGTTGTTTATTTTGTGGGACGAGATGCTTTTTTGACTGAGATACCCTATATTGGTATGAACCTGTACACTGTCAGATAAGGAAAAGCCATGTATTTGAGTCTTGACATCTGAATGATGCCATAGAAACAAAAAACGCCTCTTGAAGGTTGTTTTTGTTTTGTTGAGACTCTGGGCTTTAGTTTCTCTTTGTTGATGAAATTGCATTCTTATGATTCTCAAGATCTGTTCTAAACATCCTGTGAACCTAGAAACAGCAACAACAAAAATGCTTTTAACATGCATTATTGTACAGATGAATGAATTTCTGTACATGTCTTTAATAACTATTTTAATAAATGACTTTCCCCCCACACCCCTATTCTGTGAAGTTCCTGTTACTTCCCAGTAACTCTCACTCTCACAGCAAGGAGCTTCCTTCCAAAGTCAGCTTACCAAGTCATCAATGCTACTGTTTTCAGTTAGAGCTTCTAAACTCAATAGCTAATTAAACTACTTCCCATGCCCCGCCCCAAATCAGTTCAGTAAATTATGTGGGGGAGAAAAAAAATCCCAGAAGCTTAGAATTCAGAGTATTACATGTTTGGAGTGTCAGGACCTCCATAGGGAAGTTGGCTTTTCTGTGGACCTGGAAATGGACCACAGCCAGCCAGCAGCATTTTACAGACATAGTTCACTTTGGCCCTTACTATTCCCATTTCCTTAGTGATGTAATTATGCGTTTAATCCCAAACTATATTAGCATTATCTGGGGATTTTTAAAGAAATATATTGAACTGTATGTATGTATACAGTATTAAAGTAAGAATCCATTATCTACCATTGTATAGGTAATTGTAATTAAATATGTCTCCTGTACATAGATAAAAAAAGATCAGTTTGATACTCTAATTTAGAAAAATACCCTTAATTAAGAGTTCTTTTTAACAACATTCCCTCCCAAATAAGTCTTCAACTTTACTGTGGGTTCCCCACCTACATATTGAAAATACTGTTTCAGTTGAAGACACACAAAAATATTATTTGAGTTAGGTAACAAAAATAATTTCTGATATTTTCTCTCAATAATTCTGTAGTTCTTGTGCCAATGTTAAGGCTGCTGAATGCATATTGAAATTTCTTCAAAGAAGAATATAATATTATAATTTTTTGGTTTTTCTAAAAAAATCAAAATAGTTAAATATAAAGTATAAATATATTTTAATTAAATATAATGTTCTTTTAGGTATTATTAGCATATTATATATATATATAGATACCATATCCTAATATTTTTCCCTCAACCTTAGTCTATGCAAGAACTTTTTTTGTTTTGTTTTGCTTTTTTGCTTTTTGTTTTTGTTTTCCTTTTATTGTTGTTGTTGTTTGGAGACAGGGTTTCTCTGTGTAGCTTTGGCTGTCCCTGACTCTCTTTAAGACCAGGCTGGCCTCGAACTCACAGCAATCCACCTGTCTCTGCCTCCCGAGTACTGAGATTACAGGCATGCACCACCAAGTCCTCCTCCAAAAACATTTTAAAGTAGCAGAAACTTTATCATGCTCATAAGTAAAAAAAAATCCCTTATTTTATTAGGTTTGTGTATTCTATGTATATGAACGTTTTTCCTGTATGCATGCACGTATACCACATTTGTGATTGGTGCCTACAGACGTCAGAAGTGGGTGTTGGAAAGCCTAGAACCGAGTTAGGGATTGGTATATGAACCATTGTGTGGGTACTGGGAGCTGAACTCTGATCCTCTGCAAGAGCCACACGCTGAGCCATCTCTTTAACCCCCAGAAGGAAAAGTCTTAAATGCTTTTAAGCCTGACAAATAGTCACTGATTCTTTCAATATGGCTATTTTGAGTTATTATTTACATACCTTATAAGAAGTAGATGAGAAATAGGAAGTAGAGATCGCGTCGGCAGCTAGACTACCTCATGCTACATCAAAGGCATTGGAATTTTGACTTCTTGTACAATACCTAGGGATTGTAATGTACCTAGGAGCAAGGAAGCAAAGTACGACCGATTCAAGTAATGCTATCAGTGCTTTGGTGCTGGGGATTGAACCTAATACATACGAGACAAGATTTCTACCACTATGCTGTTTCTTCAGCAACACCAACATTTTTTCCCCATTTATTTACTGTGTGTATATATGGGGATGCAGGAGAAGGATACAGTGTGCGTGCAGATGGCAAAAGACAGCTTTCATGAGCCGGTTCTCTCCTTGCACCATGTGGGCTCTGGGGATTAAACTCAGGTAGACAGGCTTGGCTGTTAGCACCTTTATACACTGAGCCATCTCTTGGGCTCCACTAAGGTACAAAAGTAATCTTTGTTATCTTATTAGCATTATATTTAACATTTTATATATCTTATATATCAACTGTAGTCTAAAATAGCTGAGAATTTACTAGTTAACATTAGTTTAGTAGTCAGGATCCAGTCATATGGGTGATGGCTTTGTATACGTGTGTGATCTCAGCTAGCGTTCAGAACTCTTGAGTTGCAGGTGTATATGGCCTTGATACTTACATATTTACAGTCAGACATGTCATCAAACGTATTAGAGGATTTTAATTAAAACCTGTTACATTCAAGCTGGGTGTGGTGGCACACGCCTTTAATCCCAGCAGAGCCGGGTAGATCACTGTGAGTTCGAGGCCAGCCTGGTCTACAAAGTGAGTCCAGGACCGTTAAGGCTATCCAGAGAATCTCTGTCTTAAAAAAAACAAAAAGAAAAAAAGAAAAAAAAAAGCTGTTACATTCCAAACTTTGGTTCAAAGTGAAATAAACTATTTATCAAACAACAGAAAAAAATATGCAATCCTCTCCTAGACTTAAAAGACACTTAAATAAAACACATAATCTCTGATACTTGATACCTGATAACTTTTTGTTTGCATGACAAGAACTTTTTTTCAGAAAAAAACATAAACAACTCTGAAATACTTTTAACTACATCTCTAGCTGGTTTTAGATGCAGTAATGCCTGGTTTGGTTGGTTGTTTCTTCTCCAGAACTTTAATTATGGAGAATTTGTTTTCTTTTCTGTCCTATCTCCCCACCCTGGCAAAACAACCAACCAAATAAAACAAAACCAAAAATAGAATGCTTACTCATTTATAGTGGCAAAGTATCTTAAAATAAATTTCTACAATTCCTACCTAAATAAAAGGAAATAATAACTGCAAACTTAATTTTCCTTAAATTGAAACTAAGTATGTAAGGTGTTTTGTTTTGCTAGCAACTGAAACAGGATTTAACTTTTATTTTAAAAGACTGGAATATTGAGTTATGATAGTACTTCTAAAGAATAAAATCCTATATGATTTTGTAAGTAAGAGGATTATTCTATGTTTAGTTGTACTTCCTAAATTAGCATTTACCTTGACATTGTCAGTCTTTATCGCAGTTGTTCAGTGATTGAGGGTTCTCCATTTTATAAGCTGTCCTTGTTTGGTGAACTAAAAGGACCATAAAAGCAGAAAGTTACACAAAAAGTTAAAAGTTTCCGATGGAACCTGATTATATAGTTCCTTTTTAAAGAATAAAAGATGATCAATTCTTAGCCCAATGAGATAGATGTCTTGCAGACCCTAGGCAGCTGAAACAGCAGTTGAGTTCAAACCAGCCTGAGCTGTAGTGGACAACCCTGCCTCAGTCTACCCCAAGGCCCTCCAGAGGAGAGACTCTCCATAAACACCAAGAGAACAGCCTTCACACCAAGTGCTTTTTAAAAAATTAATCTTTGGTCCATAGATATTCCATCTCCGTATTTGTTGCCTATATGGCTAGATACATGAAAGTGGGGGTATTTGGATTTTATCAAAATAATCCAGGCAGGTTGTCCTGATTTTCATATTGCCCATATGGAAATATGTCTAAGGACATCCTTACAGCCGACTGGTAGCTGCTCAGGACTTCGTTTTTACTTGAAGAACAGGAGAAGCTTCCAGAGTAAATCCGGTGACTTTGTACAGTAAACAAGATCCCTAGCTTGTTTGGGTAAATAATTATTCTCTTTAAAATTGTGTTACTTTTGTAAAAATTCAGAGAACTTGTTTATTAAAAACAAACAAACAGACAAAAAAACAACCATGAGACGGTAAGCAGGATGATTCGTCTAGTAAAGATGCGAGTGGTGAAAGCCTGGTGGCCCGAGTGTCATCACCGGAACTTGTATGACCACTGAGGGAAAGAGGAGACTTGATAAGTTGTCCGTTGCCTTCCACATGTGTAGCCTACATACTGTGTACACACGCACACAATAATAAATACACAAATAAAGCAGTTGAAAGTGGGTGAACTGGCACATACTTATAACACCAACCATTTTCAAGGCAGAATCACAAGGATCATAGATTCAAGGCCAATATGGATGACATAGTGACACTGCCTTAAAATCAGTCTAAAATTATACACATACCCACAGGTCATTTATATTAATGATCTAGCTAAGTGCAGAACTTTTTTTAAAAAAATGACTAATCTATCGTTTACATTTCCAACTCTTTTAAATTAGAATCATCTAGATTTTCCGTAATTAAAGCATATTATCATAAAATATCAATAGATGGTTTTCAAGTCAGAACGTTAGAGAATCAAGCCATAAAGGAGAGACTCATGAGGCTTGAATATGGATAATATTTAAAATCCAGTTCTGTTACTATTTGGCCCTGGAGCACATATCTTGAAAGACAAAGACTAATGTTTGTACATTAAACAAACAAACAACAACCTCACTAAAATTTAGTCTCTGTTTTTAATGCTAACAATTTTTCATGAATTTTCTACTATATCCATAATTTGGAAATTTACATTATTATGTATTTAAATAAAAACTCTTTGTCTATCTGGGCAGTGGTGGCACATGCCTTTAATCACAGCACTCGGGAGGCAGAGGCAGGTGGATCCCTATGAGTTCCAGGCCAGCCTGGTTTACAAGGCAAGTCCAGGACAGCCAGGGCTGTTAGACAGAGAAACCCTGTCTAAAACAAACAAACAAACAAACAAACAAACAAACAGAAAACAAAAAACTCTGTGTCTAGACAGTTTTTCTTTCCACTCAAATTCATCAAAATGCAAAATCTACCCATATAAATAATAAATACCTATAAGTGTGCATATAAAAGCTGTGGTTATAGAAATGCATAGCAAAAGAAAATTAAATTATTAAATCTCCTTTTCAGCTTTAAACTTAAGGGATAATAGGCAAAATGAAAGTGAATTTTTAAATAACAAGACTATTTACTATACTTAATATTGAACTAAACACTAGGACTATTCTAGGGTAAATGTATGAAACTTTTCTTCTTAACCTCTCTGATACTGCATTCTCACAACTTCATACAAAGTTATAACGTCTTTAAAACAGGAGTTGGAAAAATTTTAAGTATCTTTAAAGTAAGGAGAAAAAAAGTCAAAAGTACCTTAACGTCCTACCTTGGTCCTGGGATCCTCCAGCGCTACACTTCAGGTATTCCTATAAATTCTTTGAAGAGGAAACCATTACACATTGTGTTGGGTATGGTACATGTTGTGAACTTTCAATATCTCTCAGAACAGGAATGCTTTTCCAGGAACTCATTAACTAATGCAAACTGGCTGCTAGTACCCTTGATAGACACTGGGAAGGCTTGAAATGGAATGGCAACGGCTTAAATTCCTTAAAATTGAGATTATAAAGTTAATAAGACTGAAGATCATTTCCATTAAGAAGGAAGAGTCCAACTTTTTGAACGTTTTCAGAAAAGTAGTTTAAAGAACTGATTAATATTATAAATATTTAACACCACCTTAAAAATGACCCTTACCCTTTCTTAAAGATAATGAGAGCTAAGATTGCTGTAGAAATCTAGGCTTGCATCTCCAATATCTCAGGACTTAGTCTTTCAGCACTGAATCTGATTTTGTGGCACTGATTGTATTCAGTATATGTTTGATTATTACTGTTGAGGCCCCAGTTGAGGTCACTGTATCTGAGAATACAAATGAATGAAAGACTTTGCTGTACAACTATTAGCACATGCTGTCTAGGTAAATGCAATGATAGAGCATCCATGAGCATGCCCCGATTGAACATAGGACCATGTCGTCAAGCAGTGGGCAGCTCGTCTCTGAGATAGATACCTCACCTAATGGTTATGTACAATGAGAGCAACAATGTCAGAAGTCTGGACAAAGTTCCTTGAGGGAGACAGGGTGGTTCCACCACAATACCTACAGTTACATTACCCTGGCATTTTTAAAGGCGTCTCAGTTTTACATGTGGACTTTGTGTTTTCTTTCTACTTAAAAAAATGAAATAGGGCTGGAGAGATGGTTCAGAGGTTAAGAGCACTGGCCATTCTTCCAAAGGTCCTGAGTTCAATTCCCAGCAACCATATGGTGGCTCACAACTATCTATACTGAGATCTGGTGCCCTCTTCTGGCATGCAGACACACATGTGAGCAGAATACTGTACAAAAAACAAACAAACAAACAAACAAAAGACATAAAATTCCACTGGGTGCCTTTAATCCCAGCACTCAGGAGGCAGAAGAAAGTTGACTTCTGTGAGTTCAAGGTGAGCCTGGTATAGAGAGTGAGTTCTAGGAGAGCCAGGGCTACATAAAGAAGCCATCTTGGGGGGAAATCCATTTTAAAACAAGGAGGTTTTGTATTAAAAATAAAATAATGGATTTTCAAGTGATATGCAGAAAGATGGAAGTATACATTTCTCTTGTCTTTACATAGATTTGTGCACTTATGATGAGGAAGAGCATGCTTCTTGCATAGGAGACTGTTTCAAGATTCATTAGTGTAATTCCTCAGACACACTGCCTTTGACAAATGTGCACAGCCAGGAAAGCCTTTAATATATTGATTATGTTAGTGTTTTGTTGCTAGTGGCATAATGGATTCAGCACAAGCTCCATTTTTATTCTTCTATGTTCAACCAAAAAGGGGAAGAAGAGGAAGAAAAAAAAAAGGATCCTGCAAACTGTACAAGGGACTCACAAGGGAAGTGCTGAGGGAGATGGCCTGTGAGCTGGGATGCGGAGAGGAAGGGGATGCAGTGAAGAGGGCAAGGGAGGGCAGTTGATCTAAACAATTCTCTAAGGTGGTTTCCATTTCTTTGTATTGTTGCACATCTGCCTGAGAGGAAGGGAGCATTGCTATGTGAAAGTTTCCCTACTTGTGATTAGTTTTCACTGCTGGTCAAGTATAAACCATCCTGTTTCTTTCTGAGGCTCACAGATGTATGTAGTTTTCTGTGAAAACCCTTCACTTCAGACTAGTGTCCAGAGCATTGTATAGTTGCTCGCTGATACTCCCAGAAGGCAGTCTAGCCCTTCCTTCTGGGATTCTCTCCTGGCAACCATCTTTCATTTTATTTCCCTGTGTTCATTTTTAGGAAACTCAACATTGTTCTATGCATTATTTTATAGGAAGGAAGTATGTAAAATACTCTTGAACTCACTTTACTTGTGAGCTTGAATAGCATCCAGATTAGAATGATTTCCCCAGAATTTTGTAGGCTTGCCCAATCCAGCTGTATATTTTATATGCTAATGTAAATTCTATTTTTGTTCCCCTTGGGGGTTTAAGTGATTATAATTGTTGCTCTTCAAAAGCCAAACAGATGATGATTGCTGCTTCAGGAGTGTACCAAAAGAAACTGGCTTTCATTAAACCTGCTCATCCACTTCATAATTATCTCCATTTTATCTAGCTAAGAAGCAGGAAAAAAATGGCAAGTACAGTTCATTGAAGCCAGTTCAGTTATTTAAACATCGCTTTATTGAACTAGCAGGAGGTGTTAAAAGTAGGGGGAATGTTTTCGTTCTAACGCTGATATGTAGCCAGTGGCTCAACTCAAGAGTTAGTTAAGCATCAGATGCCAGAGGCCACAGAGAGGGAGAGGAGTCCTCTAGTGGATACATTAAAGAGTACTGCAACGACAGCTTTTCTGAAATTATCTTTTCACTTGCTCTTCTTCCAATATGTTCAAAACGAAGTTCTCTATTTACTATCCTGTGAGATAGACCTACCATGCATGCTAAATAATAGGAAAATATCCTATAGAATATGCAAAAAAAAAATGAAGTTGACAGATTGTAAGAGGATGACACCAGAGTTTGTCATCAAGGATCTTGCAAGAAATCGACACGACGAGCTTCCACATCGGACGAAAGGTCAGAAGAGGCTGTCATTCAGTGAGGGTGGTCCTCTCAGGAGGGAGATACAGTGCGTGTGGGCATCTGCTTTGTAGTTCTAGGGTGGCCTAGGAGTTCGGTTGATGTTTCTGACCACATATCTTACGGAGCTGCTTTCCCAGTGGTACAGTCAGTGTGTCCTGAGCTCTGACCCCGGGGAGACAACAAAGGCTATACAGCTGATGCCTCCATCTGTGAGAAAACAACTCATTGCCGGTAACATGGAAACTCTCTCGCTTTATATATAGGCAACGGAACATGGGCCTATCAGGCCCTCTCATCCACAACTTAATCAGCATCTCCTTGATCTATAACAGCTTGTCAGCGCATGGTGCTAAATTATATCTAGACTGCAGAGTCATTCCGAGAGCCTGAAGGTAGTTTGCCCTCAGGGAGTAAGCATTTTCGCAGTGAGCTCCTAGGTAATCCATGTAATTTGCATTCTTACATCCAGGGAGAGTATATCAATGGCTTGTTGTCCGGAAACTCTGAATTACAAACTCTGTTTGGTAGTGTGATTGCCCCGGAGTTTCCCTGAATTCCTATGTATAGGTATTCCAAGAGATAGATCACTCTGGTTTAAAAGGCTTGAATCTGAGAACGTTCTAGCTGTACCCAGCTCTGACAAAGACAGGGCATGTTCTCACTTTTCCTGCACCCTGCCTTCCACCTCTAGGACTTGAGGCTCTGTTTCCCCCTTAACTAATATCGTTAAAACCCCAAATCTACTAGGAAAATATCTCTGTTCCTTCCATGGTGGCAGGCAAGTTGCTAATCTAATAAATTCATTTAAAAACTAATGAAAAGGTATTAAGGATAGTCTTGTTGTGTATAATAAAATGTCATTGTGAATCAAAAGTAACTTTTAGAAAATTTGTATCAGGATAGCATACAGGGGAGGGAGGGAGGGAGGAAGGGAGAGAGAGAGAGAGAGAGAGAGAGAGAGAGAGAGAGAGAGAGAGAGAGAGAAGAGAGAGGCAGACACAGAGAAAGATAGTATGTGTGTGTGTGTGTGTGTGTATGTCTGTGTGTATTTCTTTAGTGGTTGCTTGTCTTAACTGTGTGGGTACCTTTACATTGAAAAGACTGCTTACTGATCATGAAGTAAAACAGTTATAAATGAACTAAATAAACTAACTGAACAGAAAAATATGACTCTGAAAAAAATAATTTGGTAGTGTTGACTCATCTGCTTCTGTTTATTAAATAAAAGTAAAGCTACAAACATAGCTGGCACTAAAATATATCTTTGCTGGGAATGATTCTGTAATTTCCTGGGGTTATCTTTCATATCTGTTCATTTTACTAGCAGGAAATGGTTCTTATTTCATGCAGCCATGCGATATAAATAAAACCTTAGGATATACCAATTAAATGTCCTTCAGCATCAGGAATAGCATCACAGAGAGAGCAGAGCCAGAATACTTCAAGCAACATTTTACAGTCTCCACAGTAATGGACCAAGGAGGTGAAATCAGTTTTGATTTTTAAAATTCTGTGTTTTTTCCTCTGAAGCAGTGTTTTATCCAAATCCCTTATGAAGTTTTTCCCTTCTTTTCTCTCCTTTCTCCCTCCCTCTCTCTGTCTGTCCCTCCCTCCTTCTCTCCCTCTCTTGCTCTTTCCCTTCCTTTCTTTCTTCCTTCTTTCCTTTCTCAATAAACAAGTGTGTTTAGAACTCACCCCAAAAATTACTTAGTGGCATTTCTTGGGGTCAAGACCAGGAAAAAGAAAAGCCTCTCCTCAAGTAGAAAGAGGCATAGATGCACAGACCTGGAAGGTGCAGTGGCAGACACTGTCATAAACAAAGATTTTTTTCTCTTTTATACGTTATTTTTATTTTTGGAGACAAGATTTTTCTGTGTAGCCCTGGCTGCCCTGGAACTTGCTCTGTAGACCAATCTAGCCTCCTCAGCTTCTGAAGTGCTGGCATTAAAGTCCTATGCCATGACACCTGGCCAGGGAACAAGGGCCTTTTTCATTTGGGACACTCACTGTATGCTGAAAATGGTGACTTCAATTTTGCTGGTTTAATTATCTTAATAATATACAGATCATATAGGGATAGTCTGATTTTATAGCCTTAGAAGAAAGCCATAGTATTCATGTGAAAGGTGATGTGGTCTAATAGGTAAAAGGCACCTTAAAATTATAAGTAAAAATGTTTTGCTTTCTTTATGTAAAGGTCACATCTTATCTCAGCTCTTAATTCACAAATTCAAGAAACTGCTGTAATTTCCCTGCAGACTTTACTCAGTTAGGAGGCAAGGCTGGAAGAATGTGAGCTTTCTCCCAGGTCAATTCCTCATGAAAATATTAACAATTCCCCCCCAAAAAATATCTTCCTGTAGATGCAATTTCCAGAGTGGACTGTGCAACTTTAGGATCCTTTTCTTTCTGATTTAGGGATGACACCAATATTTTAAATAGTGATGACTCATGTCTAGGACTGGAATTTGTTTTTCATGAGTTTATCCATTTTTCCCCTTGAATTGCACCAAAAATGGTTTTTTAATTGGCTTTAACTCATGCCCAATAAATTGGATGAGAATTGATTGCTGCAGTCCTGTTTGGTTTAAAATTATTTAAGCCTGTGCTTTGAGTCAAGTGAGTGCATGAGTGAAGGCAGCGGCACTTCTGGTTCTCTGTTATGACAAACACAGCTTTGAAAATAGTTATAGTTCATAGCTAAAAAATTAATATAGATGTGGTTTATAAAGCTTTAAGTATAGTAACAGGGCACTTTAAAATACATCATATTACAAAATCGTTTCTCTAATTAGGAATTGTTTCTTGATACCGTTTTCTGCAGGCTTAACAATACCACAAATTTCGTCGACATTGCTCTAAGATCCTTAAGGTCTGCATCATCTCTTGTTCAGAGCCATGCCATGGTTTTAGAATATTTCTAAATAGTGCAATGAAATAAGAGATGAAGCAGAAGCTGCATCAGAGATGCTGCATCATCCCACACAGACACACTGTGAGCCACTTTCCCCTTCTCTCAAGAGTAATTTTAAAGACAAAAAATTAAACAGTATGAAAATTGAATTAACTTGGGTGATTGTTTAGGGCACTGAAATAACAATTCACTAAATGGTACCTGTCAGCAAGCCAGTTTTTGTTCAGTTTCATTGTAATTACTTACTGTATTATGGTTTTCACTTACTTATGCACTATAGAAATATAAGCAAGTCATTTTAAGGAATTTTTTTTCCAGTTGGCAAAGATTTGTTTTGTGAGATTCTTTGCCTGTGGTGGGAAATTGTATAATGGGTAAAAGATAAGATTAATTAATGAGGAAGGAAATATCCCTTGGTCATAATTTAGATAGGCAGTAAATAAAGGAAATAGTTGATTTTCTTTCTCCAGTTAGTACCAGTAAATTCTAACTGGACGGGATAATTATATGTGATGTTATCTTAAGAAATTGGGAGAACACTTTTTATATTATGATTATTTTACTCTGTCATACTGATTTTTCATCTGCATTAAATTTAAACATTTGATTTTTGTCAGTTTTTTTTGGTTGTTTATGTTGTTGTTTGTTTGTTTCTGCTTATAAAGCTCAAGGCTGTAAGTCTGTCTGACTTCTCTCTGAATCCACGCCTTAAAGGGCTTTTTTGGTGGTTTATGTTGTTGTTTGTTTGTTTCTGCTTATAAAGCTCAAGGCTGTAGGTCTGTCTGACTTCTCTCTGAATCCGTGCCTTAAAGGGCTTTTTTCGGATCTTACCACTCTGTATATAGCAGCTGCCCCCACCTGGTGGCTGTAATGGCAGAAGCTTGAGTGACTGACTTTTGAATTTTTTTTTCTTGTCAACATCCCATGCTATCTGTTTGTCTGTTCTGTAAGAGATAGTGTCTATTTAGAATTTTTCCAAGAGCAGTAATGCAGAAAATGTAGTGAAAGAAATAACTGTAAATATAATACTTTTTGTCTCAAATTAACTTCTGTTTAATGTTGCAGTGAGCATCTTCTATATAAGATTTAATAAGGTTGGTATTTCAAGAAAATCCTCATATCTAATTAAACAATAAATATATAGCATCATTTCAATGGCTTTATAGCTATTAACTATATAGTTAGGGCAAAAACTCCTCAAAATACAAAACAAAATAAACAAAACCCCAAAACCCAAACATTCTTCAAATTTCAAAGCAATATTGCCTGATGTTTAGAACATCCTATGGCAGCTTATAATTTTTAAAATTCTAGTAATATTTCTGAATCACTTTTAAGAAGCAGTTATCAGTTTTGTTTGTTGTCTGTCAGTAATAGACAAATTACTATGAGTGTAAGACATATGAGTATAATTACTTTTGATATAAAATAGCTTTTCCTATTCATGTTAATTAAATATATATGCCTTGGAATTTGTTCTGTTTCAAGTAATTTGTGCTGTCTTTAAAGATGTTGGATTTTATATGTAAAAGGTACAATAAGGGTGTTGTACCAAACAGTATGAAAGGACTTGGGTTCTAAGGAGACTGTCAGTTTCTACTTGTGTATCTTGGGTAAGCTGCTTAATTTCCTCAATGACTTCAACATTGTGAGGGTGTTGTGATGCTGTCTGAGTTGGAGAGCCACGGAGCACATAGCTCATGTTGTTATCATGAGGTTTAAATGAAAGGACTTGGTGAAGGGAAACAGATAGTCAGTGGGATAAACAATGCCAGGACTCATGTTTCTTTTCCTTAAGTCCAGGAACTTTTGGTGACCATCACAAGTTGTATCTGTATAACAGAGTTTTTAGTGACCTTCCCAGGCACAAAAGTGTTTTAGGGGAATCCAAAGTGAAACTGGGTTGCTGGCCACACAGACTCTGGCTCTGTTTTTCTATTGTACCTTTGGCTCCTTGTTGAAACATATTCTTTGTTCAGAATCCTGCCCCTTTTCTCGGTTCTAAGTGGACATTTTCTGACCATCAGAACACTTTCGTTCTTATGAGTGTCATGCAACCCTCTTCAGTACCTGTCAGCCTTCCCTTGCGGTCTGTTATTCTTCGATCCTGTCATTTCCAAGAGGTTCTGAATTTCAGATGAACCTCAGTTTATGTTCCTGTGCTTTCCAGCCCCTTTCTGTTCAGCACTTCCCCAGTTTACAGTAGTCAATGGTACATGACTTGTCTTGGTACTTCTGCATCTGTACCTCCTTCAATTGGTTTTCAAAGCCAGCAGGATGAGACTTAAGCATACTAAACCAACCTGACAGCTGTGCTTCCCAGCCATTGCGTATACTGTAGCTAGCAGTCTGGTCTTCACCACAGTGCTTTAATTGTTACCTCTGCAATGTCTTCCATTTATCCTGAGCAACACTCTCTACCCTCTGCAGTCACACAGTAGGTTTGTATAACGATCCTTCAAATTGAGGATGAACACTGTAATGCCTATAAATATTGTCTTCTTTATACAGACCTTATAAAGAGACTCAAGCTTTCATGAATTCTTTTGATATGATTAAAACATAGACACGCCTCTTTTAGTATTCGTTTTGCATTTAGGAAATATTAGTATTCCAAAAACCACGGTGTTCTATGAGTCAAATAATGAGCACTGACATAAAAGAAAGGCTTTTCTTTTTATTGTCTGTACAAGGAATCCAGAAATATCAGCAAGAGAAAAAAAAAAGTAATTGTGTCAAAATAATTCAAAGAAATGTCTATTTGTTACTCAAACAGCTTAAACAGTCTGTACATTATTCATTTATGTTATAATTTCCAACTTGTGTTTATAAAATCAGATACTTTAAATAACCATATTCTCTAATTCCTAATGCCACAATAATAGTGACAAAAGAAATGGGATTTTATTTCTGTTACAACAGTATCTTTGGACCCAAAATGTTGCTTGATCAAAAGAGCAGATTTTTTGACCTAATCATAGCAATGGGTATCTTTAAGAACCACTAGTGTGAAAGAGCAGTAAGCTAGGACATTAGCTACTCTGTATATATGTATATACATTTCTTCCTGGTGCTAATTACACGTCCTCAGGAAATCTGGTGGTCACATGGCTAGGCTTGACCTTCAGTAGGTCAGTCTTATCAAATTATAAGAAAGCAGATACCCACTGAAGGTTAAAATAAAAAGCATCCCATCTGCTTTCCACTGTGACCTACAATGAAGTAAGACCTCTAAAAGTTTACATTCATTCTATTTATAAAGCTAAAACATTTTGTTTTCTTCTCATTAATGACTCAAAATCCACGTCTGTAACTGTATCTTTATCAATCCATATCAAAGGAAACCAGAAGGAAACTGCAAAGCTATAAAGCATAAGCGACTTTTATTGGTCTTCTGGTGGTCTGGTTTATGACGTCAACTTGATATTAATTCTCCACTTTGTTTTATTCAAAACAAAGGAACAAAACCTTATTAGTAAAAGCTCTTTATCCAGTCTGTCTTTATATTCTTTTGGATATATATTTGTTAGATTTTTTTAAAGCACAGGCAACCAAAGACATCATATGCTGGAGTAGAAAGTCCTATTAGTCTACGTAAATTGAAAAAATATAACAGGATATAAAAATATATGTGGAAAGGGCGAATGAGCCTAGAGACAGGCTAGTACAAGGGCATTGGAGCCATTTTCTTTCCATGTCATAAATAACTAATAACTTTTCAAATCATGTTTTAGTATTATGTGTATGCATATGTATATATATACATATATATAATTGAATAATCAAGTGTTTCCACATTAAATCAAAATATCTTAAATTGGTTTAACTTCAATGGTGTATATTTGATTAAATGTGATTCCATCAAGTAATTAACTGAATTATAAGCTATACTTAATGCCAAACACTAACATTTGAGCCTAACTAAAGTAACAATAGCCATAATTAATGCCAACGAGAGAACAGACTGCAGGAGGATCAGCATTCAGGAAACCTGCTCTCTGTTTCTATTAACCTTAGAAATGTTACCTAAATTCCTCATGCCTCTGCATTGCTCCTGAAAATGAGACATAATTTATGTCTCTCTCACCTCCGGGGGTTACCATGATAAATATGTAAAAGTGCATTGAGCTTTTTGTGATAAAAGGCACTATAAAAATCTAAGGTGTTTTTATTATTATATCAGTCAAATGGGATCTCAGACTCAGTTCCTTTTTGAAGACCCACAAGTTTTTATGGGTGAATCATGAATTTGTATTGGGAAATATATTGGAGTCACATAACAGGGCGGACAGAAGATTTTTATGTCTTCTGGGCCTTTTAAAACTTGGTTACAATTAGAAATGTGAGAACATATTTATCAGAGAATATATTAGGTAAGACACTAATGAGAGCAAATGAAAAATATTTAAGAGACCAAATGCAGGGCAGGAATTCTGGCTTAACGAAAATAAAGTGCCCATGATTGTAGTTACTATGTATTGGCCACTTCATCCATGCAGGAATTTTGACTGTTCTGTGCTTACGATTATATTTAACCTCACAGTGATGTAAATTGATCATCACTATCATTGCTTTAGAGATCAGAAAACCAAGGCTTTTAAAAGGGATAAGTGGAAGCAAGCAGCAGAGTGAAGTACAAGCCAACATGTGCTGAAGACGTGGCTCAAGCTCTTAACAGTTTGCGAAACTATCGCCCTCTACAAGGGAACTATTATGGTATCTGCTCCAGGGAGAAAATGGTGACAAACTTACAGTGCGCAAACATTTAGGAGACTAAACAGCAGTAACAAAGGACAAGAAGGCATACTGTGAATATGTTTTATGTAACACATTTACTGAGCTATTTAGGTTTTCTAATTTTCTCTTTTCCTCCTGTTTCCTAAAAGCTTAATCTGATTTCCATTAAACACTTACAGTGTGTAACCCTGTCCTGTTACTCTGGAACATGATGGGCTCTCAAAACATGCTTGACTCAAATTGAAATGAGCCTTTTGTTAAAGAGGAGGGGTAAACATTTAGGAACTGGATAACTGGATGGATCGTCACTTATTTGGCACTTACCTTATGATAAATGCTGTAAGTGGAAAGCTGTAATAGCTCTTTTTGGTAGCAGTTTCATGATCATTTATGAACAAATGTATTACAGATTTTGGGTATTTTAAAAGATTCTAGTAGTTCTGCCTCTGGAGTCAAAGACTCTCAGCCTTAACTGTACGTTGCCTCATTTCCTGCAGAGAATTGATTCTAGAAAATCCTTTAAATTTTTTTTTTATACTCTTGACTATTTTGGTAGTTTTCATCAGTGATAATGAATTGATAGTCCTTCATAAATAACACACACACACACACACACACTTATTATTAGTAATCAGTGTCAAAAAAGAGACTGGAATGGGTTTCACATGAATTTCAACACTAAAACCTTTTTCTATTCAATGAAAAAACTTAGTTACCTTTTAGTTTTAAAACGTTATTATAATTTAAATTCATGAACTGTCTCTTTCACCTCACGAACTTGGAATTCATCTTTTAGCTTTGATGCAAATTCTTACCTTTAAAAAGTTTTACCTATATCAATAAACAATAGTTTAAACCATCTACTCTGTATGTATATTTGCTTAAGAAAAACAAAAACAAAAAAACCTCATAGCTTAAATATTCATTAAATCTGGTAATTCATAGTTGTCTTTTTGCAACAAAGCAATATCTTGTTCATATGGATATTGAAATTAATACTGTAGTGCAGAAATACAGGAATTTATAAAAAGAATTTTTCTCAGCATGCTTATATAGTTGATATTATGTAAACTTCTATAACTTTATAGAAGAAGATACTGTGGAAAAGAATTGTTTATATAACCATACATTTCTGCCTTATTATAGGATACCCAAATCTTGTAGTTGTTCACACACACGCTTGGCTTTTTTAAAAAAGGAACAACTCAAACATCTGTTTCCTCTGTTATATGGCATAAAGGATTTATATATATAGGCCTTCAACAGAAGTGTCTTTGAGATCCTGTGGCCGATACTGGATTTATTTGCTGATCACACAGAGTTCACTTTAAAGTTTAGAAGAATGCCTTCACATATGGAAAAGAGTTTAGTAATTACCAAAACATGTAATAGTTTCTTTGTTTTTTTTTTTTTTTTTTTTTTTTTTAGCCCCTTTCCTAACAAATTTACCTGTTTTTCCTCACCTCAAAGTGATTAAAACATGCCTTATATTTTCAGTCATGTGTACTCTGGCATTGATCTAAATTTTAGGGTTAAACAAAATAAACACAGATTGATTTTCTGAATCTGGATCAGCTATGCGTTGTAGCTTGACGGTACTTTTTTATAATGTGTCTATGACAGGATATAAATACTGTGGAAAATGTGCGTGCATGTAGCCATCGTAACTGGACACCCATGGCATACTTACGGTTAAGACACCCAAGAAAACAAAGCACAAGGTCCAGAGCCAGGCTGTTTACGGAATCAAGACAATAATACATCAGGGGTTATATGTTGGTCTTTATGCGTATTAAACTGTGAGGTAGCATTCTTTCAAGTAATGTTTCAAACCTCATGAACAGGCAGAGGGGTGTAGAAATAAAGCCTGCTGTGTTAAAAGCTGGAATCTTACAGCACATACCTGGCATGGACTTTCTTCAATTATCCTCTTGTAATGAGCTGTGTAAAGGGGGAGGGAATTGAGAGACAACTTGTTATTTCTGCAGACAACTAAGTGGATTTCTTACAGTATTTGATGACTTCTCATGCTATTCTAAAAGCAGGCAGTGTCTCTCTGGAGCAGGGAGGAGGTCCTTCAGCTTAGAGACCAAAGGTCAGGTTAACGGGTGGCTCTGGGAAGTCCGGGATCCAGGTTGATGTGTTTTTCTTAGAGTGGCAGCAGAACTTTGGAGCCTGTTTGGAAGCCAGCCCCCTGTGGTCCTCTGTCCCCTGCTCTGAGCTAGAGCCCTCTGTCACATCCGGTTGGCTTCAGTTGTTTCTAAGCTCTTGCTCACACTCACCAACTTCATGCCTGAACACTGAGTCCCTTTTCCACCACTGACTGCATCCCTTGCCAGAAAATTTTAAAACCTGTTGGGCTTTTCCCTTCCCTTCCCCCAACACGGTATTAAAAACAAAACAAAACAAAACACAATATCCCCACTGCAGGCGCCCCCTCTCTGCCTTCCGAAAGCATTTTAATGTCAGTTTGCTTTCGGAGTCTATCAGCAGCCGGCTGCCTCTGCCACCTGAATTTCAATTTCTTAATTCACAGCCCAGATGAAACAGAATGGAGCAGGATCCGGGCTGCCCTCTACATTGGGTTGCGCTTATCAAGCGTGAAGTTTGGCGCTTTGCAAACCTATTCAAGCGATTATCTGTTGAGGACCTCTCTAGCCATCTCCATCTCTGCAGCGGGCTGATAAGACAGCTGTTTCACTAGCCTCGGTCTCCCCGGGCCTCAGTCTTCAGATACAAACCCTGCCTTTGTCACCGTGCCCCGGTGCTGTCGCTTGCTCTGTGGGGCAAGGGTTGATCTGAACACACGTTGGGAGAAAATGTGAGTGTGTGTGAGAGAGAAGAGAAGGAAGGAAAAAAAGGAGGGGAGGGGGTTGGAGACCTGAGGGAGCAAGGGGCAGGGTGCTCGCCAGGCAAGCTGATGGCTGTGATTGACTGGCTGGTCAGCTCGGCTTTATTATTTCAAATTAGACGTGGATCGCACACAAGTGGAAACATAAATCTTCAATATAAGAAAGAGCCTCTGAGCATCGGAAGCAGAGAAACCGTTTCTTCCCAGGTCCGGGTAAAGGGGCGGGCAAAAAGACTGATTGCTACCATCTGAGACAGATGGTTTCCTTTAACTTTGGAAACTGCTATTTTTAATTACTTGTATTAATTTTGCATGAGCTGTATCGGCTGCAGGAGGAAGCTTAGAGAAGGCTGTTAACATCACTGAAAGAAACGGACACGAGGCTCTGATAAGCCCTGTATCACCTCTAGTTTTTCACCCTCCCCTGTTCGCTTGGATGCTCCCCTTTACCTAGCAGAGACGCGAGTTTATTCTAAAAGTTCCTACTGAGTTAAAGACGGAAGAAAATCTGTGGATATTCGTGGGAGCGTTTTTGTAAATGATCTTTGATCGCAGGTTGAAACACAGAGGGGCACGTGTGACATATCTTGGTCTTAAATCAGCAGGCAAAGGTCTTAAAGAAGAATGTGACTCAAACAAGAATTTTCCCGGGCAGAGAGAGACAAGTGGGGTCACAATGTTGGATCGTCTACCAAGATTTACTGGAATGAATATCAACACACACACACACACACACACACACACACACACACACACACACCATGAGTGACTGAAATAATTTACTTATCTCTTAAGGTAAAACAGAAACCAGAGGGATTCACCTGGAGTGTGTTCTTGTGTTTTGTAGTCTTTCTCCCTGAAGATGAGTTTAAAGACAAGAAAAGGCTATTTGTGACCTTTGCTCCAGCGTTTGCAAAACAGTCTTGAGTCACTCAACTTAAGGGCAACAGACTCTTTGCCAGGGAGTGAAAGCACCCCAGAAAGAACTGCTGCTATTCTCACTGGAAAATTTCAGCATGAAGAACTCTGGAGTAGGCTTGCCAGACTTTCCCAAGATTACCGGGATTTGCACTTATTTTGCAAGAACACCTTGATGAAAGGAATGCTTCTCCCGGCCAGTGGGGGGAGGGTGTGTAGTAGAGGGAGACTGCACACACAACCAGCCTCTAACTCGGGTCCGTCACAATGTCCGAGCCCTAACAAAAGCGAGCCTAATTCCAAACAAACCTGTTTCTACGGAGGGCAGCCACTACCTCAAATCCGCGCTATAAAAGGTTCCCCCGACGTGCTCATACCGCGTCTCAAAGGGAAGAACAGAAAATATTTTACCCAGCTTGCTTAGCAAGCTTCACCCTGTCTGCTAGCCTAGTCTCTGTCCATGGTGCTAATCCCTGCCTCATTCTCCCGTGGGCTCTCCGGACCTAAACTCACAGAAGTGTCCATTATTTCCACAACTTTTTTCTGATTTTCCAACTGAAAAAGGCTGACATATTCCTTTCAGAATAGAAAGTATTAAAAAAAAAAAAGGAGTGATGGGCAGGTTATAGAATATCAACACTTCCTATGCAGAATTTAAATAGCATATTTCCAATATTATGAACACAAAGGCTACCCAAAGCTTGACAATCAGAAAATAGTATTCTAATTCATTTGAGAAGGTAAACTATTTAGAATTCCCAATCCAAGTTAAACAGTAATTAGTGCACATAACCGAACTACTCCATTCACTGCTTTAAAAAGTTACAAGGAGTTTGCAGAACCTTTGATTATGTTCAAATCACCCCTTCTCCTATATAAGGGAATTATTATTATTTTTTTTATCTTAAACAACATTGTCCACAACGGCTTCAAGTATTCCTGTGAGGGACATGTTCTTGTATGAGAAAACTTTAGTAAAATAGCCAGTTGAATTCTTTAGTTTTCAGTTTTGAAAAGCATTACTTTGCAATTTTATCAACACCCAACTTGTCTCCAATCTTTTAGCAGCTCACCAAACTTGCCCCTGTCTACCTCAAGTTAGAACAGTGCTAAAGCTTTGGAGAGGGTGTCAGAGCTAACATGCCTTAGTCAGAATTCGAATATCTTGAAAAGACTGTTTATGTAATGCAGGTTCAGGGGCTGAGGATAATTCTTTTTTCTTAACTCTGAATCAAGAGGTGTTGAATAAAATTTGTGCTTAATTTAGGTGGGATGTTTGCACATAGTCTTCCTTAGTTGCCAGAAGTACAGTGTACCTTAATGCCTCAGGGAACGGCATGTGAATTTCAAAGTGAAGTCTATATCTAGGTACCACTGTCATTGAATTTTTGAAAGTTAAAAAAGTAAATGTTGCTTATCTATTTAAAAATTTTAAAAATTAATAACTGTCTGATTTAAGGAGTAAACTACCATTTAAAAACATTTCAATTCCCTGAGTAATCTGTGTTATCTATAAAGCATAGACAACATGTTGAATATAACAATATTCTGAAAATATTTCCTCCTCTCCCAGACTGAGAAAAAGCATATACTGAATCTACAGAACTTAGTTATTTTTTCATGTTAATGAGCAGCTTTATTATTTCCTATGTAATGTCTTTATTAGTCTCCACCCATAAAAATGTATTTATATATTTACCAAGGTAAGGATTTTCTTCAAAGTGCTACAGTTACATAAATGTACAAAACTAATCAACATCAAAGTGTTAATATGGTCACAAGGAGAAAATACAGTTCATTTCATATATAACTAACCGAAACAGTACTATACTTTTGTCTAAATTGTATTTTTTTGATACACAGAGCTGGTAGGTAGGTGAGAGGAGTTGGGGGTTACATGACAGGAAACCTAGTCTCCTGCTATTCGTACCTCTATTGGAAGTAAGGATCCAGTCTTTCTTTTATTTAGCCTCTTGGCTTCATTTCTTCAAGCTAATGTTTTGTTTTTCTAAATTTGTGTCTGTAGTTTCACTGGAGACTAGTTAATAGTTTTAGTTGAAATTAAGCCCCAAGGAGGTATTGCTATATAAAAAGTTGGACGTAGGAGCTAGGAAGAGATCATTATAAATGGTAATTATACATATAGATTTAGGCCCTCTTGTCTAACCCCAGTTGTTGCTATGCAAAGTAATGTCACTTGGATACTGTTTCACAGGTTAAAAGGGAGATAAACAAGTCCTCCCTTCTTCTTCTCATTAATCTTGTACCAAGCTCAAGGACACTCTCCAGGAACACTGATTTACTTTCCACTTCCAAGTCATTTCACTCTCAGACTAGCTTTCTCCTTCCCTTCTGACATCCCACCTTCCTACAATCTTTAATTTTTACTGGTGCCTTTCCTCTCTTAACATTATCAAGGACAGAGACTAGTAGCAAATAAACAGGTGAAACATTTTGAGAGAAGATAGATTATGTAAGACATGCATGTACTCTTTAGGAAGTTGATGCTGTCTGTCAAAACTGAAATTTTCCATCTGGAAATGAAACTGTTAGGTGTATATTGTTTATCTTTATAAACAGATGTAGGTAAAACCAGTAACCTCACTTTCACTTAAAGGAGGAAATAAGTATGAATAAACCTGTATTTCATCCTCCTGAATATTAATAAAACATGAGGTCGGAATAAAGGAATCTTCATCCATAAAGCAAAGACATAGACAGCACTTGGTCTGCTGGTAAAACTTTTGAATACTCAACCCTGGTAAAGGCTGACCTGTCTTTACCGTCAGCAATCCATGTGTGGTCCAAGAACTGTATTGCCAGCAAATGCAGAGGAGTGGCTTGTTCTAATTTTATATACAGCTGCTCTTTTTACCTTCAAGTGAAGGACCTTATTTCCATTCAATACCTGTTTTTCTGTACAGAATGTAGATGCTATCCCTTTTCTATTCTGACATGAACTGAAAGCTAATTCAAACAGTACAGCTTCAATTGAAACCATTTTTATTTCATGAGAGAGAGAGAGAGAGAGAGAGAGAGAGAGAGAGAGAGAGAGAGAGAGAGAGAGAGAGAGAGGTGCACACATTAAAACAGAGAAACATACACACAGTTACCTAATATCTGATATAGATTTACAGGAACACAAACCGAAAAAGGCATGCGGACAAGTAAGGGCTGTGCGTTCATCCCTCTCAGTTCAAAGAGAGGAGCTCTTAATGACTCATACATACCGGACAGTTTACTAATATAAAGAAATATGCCAGATGCAGCCGTGAGGGCAAATAAAACGAATCTTTCGGAAGCGGAAAGACTTTACAGGAAAACAGAAGGTGCCATATCGCAAACTCTCATAGTACAGTTCCACCCTCCCACGTTGCTCTCTCCCATCTCCTTTTGCTTCTTGCATTTCTCTTCGCCGCCAACGTTAAGTGTGCACCTCCCCGCACAACTTACCTTGAAACGGGACTCCATTGAGCTCTCGAGAGTGACACGAGTCTCTAGCCAATCGCCTAGCAGAGCTTCGCCTGGGCGGCCTCAATTGAAGCGTCTGGCCCAATCAGAAACCTGGGGCGATGAGCAAGTTGCGTTGTGGCGCGACTCGGCGTATACTTCCGCGCGTGCTGCCCGGGATAGGACTCTGGCAGAGCAGCTGCACACACGGCAGTGCGGAGGCAGAGAAGGGGTTGGTGATACGGTGCTATAAATCTGTGGTCCAGTCCACCTCCCTTTTAAGACGTCCTCCCCCCTTATTTCTGTTCTCACTTAGAGATGCAGCAGCTTACTCCTGTAGCGATCTACTAAAAAGCAACAAGGAGAAAGACATCGTCTTTTTGAAAAAAACGTTCTTTCGTCTCTTTTCTTTGTTCCTTGGTTTGTTTTTCTTGCCCCTTTTTGTTTAGTTGAACGGCAGTAGGAGTAGTCTCTCCGTCTTTTTAAACTCTCTTTTTTTAAGTTTCCCCTCCCCTTTCATATTTTTTTTCACCATTTGTTTTAGCATTGGACTTTGGGGTCGAAAGCATTTCTTTTTATTTGCTTCTTTTAAGCCGAGCACAGTTTAGGTTTCGTGCTGTCTTAAGAGAACTATCCAGCAGCTTCTTGCTCATCCTTATTGGGAGAACTGCACCGTTACTTTAAAAACACACATACACAAAAACCTTAAGGGAGAAAGGTAAGTTTCGGTTTGGTTTCTTTAATCATTAGTTGCAGCGATGCGCTGGCAAACCCAGAAAACCTGTAAGTGAGAGGAATACAGACTATGAAGTTAATTGCACATGTTTGCCTCATTTCAAAGCGATTGCTTTGCTTAAAAAAAAAAAAACATTTTATTTTTTAATTATTGAGAGCCAGCCTAAAAGACAGTGGACGCATGCTTAATGTACTGAATTTTCGAAAATGTCACTGGCAGAACTTATAACTGGTAACTGTGGTCAGGATACAGCAGGGCTACAATGGGAGGCAAGATGTTGAGTGAGCTTCGGGGTTGAGGCTGGAAGTTCATTTCGTGGGAACAGAGGGATAACTTGAATGTTGGGGGGATGCATGCCTCCACTTTCGCAAAGGAATCAGAGGACTGGGGAAATCAGGACTGGGCTTACTTGTAGATTAGACCAGGGGGAAAAGCCCTCAGCTTAATTGCATTAACCAGATAGCATGTGCTGGGGAGATGGGATTGCCAGATGGAATTTATATGCTGCACCAGGCAGCGAGTTGTAGTTGACTGAAAAAAGTACATACAGCCTGGGGGCTGGGGCAGGGCTGGGGCGGGGGTAGTTTAGAAGCTGTCGAAACTCATCATTGCCAGGTACGAGGACTCTAATCCATGGATTCTAATGACCGTAATTCAAATTTAAAAGAAAATTGCCAATTTGGGGCCGAATCTTTGAGCCTGTACCGGATATGAGATTCCCTTTGTTCAGAAAAGCGTAAATAGAGATCCTTAGAGCTGTCTGTGTGTGTGTGTGTGTGTGTGTGTGTGTGTGTGTGTGTGTTGGTATTGGAGCTGTGTGTGTGTGTGTGTGTGTGTGTGTGTTGGTATTGGAGCTGTGTGTGTGTGTGTGTGTGAGTGTGTGTGAGTGTGTGTGAGTGTGTGTGAGTGTGTGTGAAGTGGCGGCTGCTCGGGAGCCTTGCTGTACTGGGCGCTAGGCAGTAGATTCCAAGCCCTGTCCTTGGTCCTACGCAGAGGAGCCCGCCTTCCGGGAGAGGGGGACTCATTGGCAGCCGCGAGACATCGCAGCTACCCAGGGAGCTGAGTCGGCTGCCTAGCCCTCAGCTCCTCCTCGCAGCTCCTTCCTCGAGTAGCTATTGTTAAAACTGACGCCGGGAGAAAGATGGTTGGGGACCAGACGCTGGGCAGACAGGCACATGCTTCATTTTAACTTTTGTGATTTCTCCGGGTGCAGGGGGAAACCAGCCGGCTTTCTACTGCGAAAGAGCGAATCCGGGTAGACGTGGGAAAGGGGGAGGATGCTCGCCAGGCGGGGAGGGCGGAGGTGGTGGCGGACCCGAGGTGCTGGTTTTGCCTCGGAGAAGTTTAAATTATTGGCACGAGGGGGTGTGGGTGAGTGTGTACGTGCGAGCGTTGAGTGGTGCTCGAGACGCAAAGTATTGGGGGGCAAGGTACAAAGCTGGCCCCGGGTGGTTCATTTCTCACTGCTCCCTACCCCACCCATACGCTGGTTCAAAAAGCCAGCGCTCTGCTAGCCCTAACCCCCCCTCCCCCCCCCCCCCCGTCCCCAGACTTGACTCGGCCAAGGGCGTGGGGCTAGGGATGGCAAGGTGGCAATGCCCACCCTGGAGCTCCGTGGCAGAAAGGACTTCTCGTGGGCATTGTTGCTTAATTTATGCCCAGCACGTTGCTACGGTACCCACCTATTTCATGTCTATAAAGAATTAATAGGAGGGCTGTACAGCTGTGGTAGATTGGAGGAGGTTTATGGTCCCGTTTTCCATTTTCAAAACTGACCTCGAGATTGGTTATCGTCTCTCGTAATTACAGCTTCAGATTTGGGCTTTATGGTGGCGAGGGTGAGAGAAATAATCAGCCGTTTAGTGTTTACTCTTAACGCTGCTGGGCAGGGATGAGAGTCCACGTACTTCAACCCTGAAATCCACGGGTTCTAACCCCTTCCCACACTCCTGCCACACATTCCATTTGGCTAGGATTCTAAGCCTCAACCTTTCTCCACACCCCTGTTTCTTAGAACTATTCCCAGGATAGTGGGATGGGACACGCATGTGTTTTCTTTTCGGGGCCTACTCTCAACTGCAACCTGGCAAGGTGGGCTTACCATGAAGGAGGGAGGGGGAGGTACAACATGGGCAATACTAACCCAACAAATATCTTCCCAAAGGATAATCTCCTCCTAAAGGTCAGGAAAAGGTTGCTTGCGTTTTGTGGGGATAGGTAGGTTAGGGATGTTTGAGTTCCAAAGATAATCCTTGTAAAATGGCTTCTTAATGAGACCTCTGAGAGGTTTGTCAAAATTGAGCAAAGAAGTCTGCGAAGAAAGAAAAATGTTGAATGTTTCAAAGTCATCTTTAAAGAGATTAATTAAAAAGCATTTTCCTTTGGTTATCACTGCTGTTCCTTGAAGCTGTCTTGGCAGACCCTTGCCATCTCCCCCTTCTGTCTTTTAAGTCAAGGGCTTGGGCATTCCCATTATAAAGCTAACCGGTTCTGGAGTTCTGTAGGAGAAGGAAGATTGTAGACCCAAGTGGTTTAGCGGACTTGGAAAGTATCTGTTGAGAGAGGTCTCCTAACTCTTCATCTTCAGAAAGTAGAGTGAAGGGCATTGGAAGGGTTTCAGGGCTAGATTAGCAAATTGGGTAGGCCCATTTCTCTCCAACATTTCAAAACTGGCGTTCTTAGCAATAATGCATGCCTGGCACGGGAATATTATAATTAACTGTTTAGAGGGAGGTCAAAGAGGCACAGGAGCTTTGAGCAGTTTTCCCAGGAACCCGGCACAAAGTCAGTTAAGGTCACTTAATTCTAAATCTGATTTGGGGTGACACAGAAATGCTGATGTGGAATCAATTAGCTATTTCTGGTGTCCCCAACCAGGGTCTCCCAAACTGAGGAGGGCCTGTCTCCATTTTGACTATAATTGTGTTCCCTCATTTACTATGCTTGATTTCACTTCCCTCTAGAGGGTAAATTTGCACCCCCACCCCCAGCTCTAGGTTAGAGGAGTCCTCCCTCCCCTCCCGTCGCGTGGGGGCGGGGAGCGCTGGGCGCCCTTAGCGAACCTTGCTGCATCAAACCCGCATCATGTCCTTGAAGCTGTAACCTCCGTCACGTTCTTGCGGCGACACGATCGCCCACTGTTCAGTTCATTCCTCCTGCCTCCTGCAATTTCAGGTAGGTATGACAGGTGATGTTTTAAAATGTAGTTTTTTAGAGGGAAGGGTTAAAACTGAAACCTTTTCAATAATAGGAAAAAAAATCCCAATACGACAGGTGCTCTGGTGATTAAGCCTCCAAGCAGGTGTAAAAAACGTGCTCTGCTCTGTCTGCCAGTCTTGGGTCTGAGTCCAGGGCAGACGCAGGTTTTTCTGGGAAAGGGGGATTGAGCCCAGTGTGGGAGCGGGCTGGGGATGGTCAGCATTCGGACGCCCCCTCGGAGTTGGGCCTTTTCTCAGCTGGCGTGGGGGCACGGGAGGATGTGGTTCACGGCAGGTGCATGCATGGTCGAGTGCAGGATGATTTCCTATCCACATCTGAAGCAGAGTATAGCACCTCGCACAGGTACTCAGTGCTTATTTAGACCGCAGATTCTGTCTAAGGAGGTGGGAAGGCACAGCGGGGCCAAGCTTTTAGTTTTCCGTCGAGGGTCTGCACCTTTGGAGACGGGGTCGGGGGGAGCCTTTAAAAATTCTTGAAAAACACGTATTTTGTGTGTGTGTGTGTGTGTGTGTGTATCTAGATGTACACTTGGTGCACCAAGACATGCCCAAAGTGATCTCTGTACTAGCTGGGGTTTCCTGGGTCAGTTGCTCCGAACCTTTCGGTGTGCCTGCAAACTTGCTCTGGCGGCCCGGGGAAGCCTAGCGGAGGAGCCTGGCGGGAGTCTCTGCCCCTGAGGGTGGCGGAGCTGGGCACACGCGGGCCGGCTGGCGGCACGGCGAGCTCTCCTTGGCCCCGCCTCCTGGCGCGCTGCCAAGCAAGCCCCGCCTCCCCGCCCCGCTACAAACGGCGGGACCGCGGCGCCCCAGCGTCACTGAGGCAGCAGCCGGCCGGCAGGGCGGGGTTCCGTCGTGTTCCAGTCCGCCTTCCCGCCGCCGCCAGCGTGACTCCTCTGAGCGGTGCTGTCGGCCGGCGGCGTGAGCCGTGGGAGCTGCAGCCTAGCCGCAGCAGGCAAGTGTGGGGGGGCGTGGGTGGGGGCGGCCGCTCCTCCGCTGCCTCCAGCCGGGACCCTGGGGCTCGGACTCGGTGCCCGTCGCTGCGCTAGGCAGCGTCCGGCTCGCCTCCGCCCCGAGCGCTGGCCGGGCGGGCGACAACCCCACTGGCGACAGCGGAGGCAGCACCCGCGAAGTTCCTGCAGGGTACCGGGCGCCCGGCACCGCCCCTCCCGTGGGCCTGGGGCGGCGGTGGGGTGGGGGGTGGGCGGGCGGCGGGAGCAGAGCGGGCCTGGGAGCGGTGCGGGGCTGGTGGCGCCAGCCGCGTGCACGGGCGTGGACGCACTCTGCGCCGCGGCTTGTGTAGCGCCACCGGGAAACTGCGCCCAGACGCAGGTGAGTGCATTGGAGGGAGCGTGGGGGGAGGGGGCTTCCCGCCCCAGCGCCGGCTTCCTGTGGCGCCTCCGGCCGCCTTGCGGGAGGACGCGCAGCTGCTCTTCGTGCGGGAGCTCGGCGGTGGTGTCTGGCTGGTGCCCACCTGGGACGGCGCCTGGAGACTTGGAGAGGCCACGCTGTGTGCCTGGGTAGCGTGAGGCCGTGGGCGCTCGGGGCGGGAGCCGTGGTGATCCCTTTTGCGTGTTGGGCGCAGCCGCATCCCTGGTCTGCCTGCGCGCTAGTGGCGCGAAGCGCGGATGGTCTGCTCCGCAGGCTTCGGGTTTAGCTAGCTCCCTGGGTTTAGGTAGCTTGCGGTATTGCTGTATTCACTCATCCGTTCGCGGGGCCAAAATCTCTGAGGCCTTAGTGCGAGACTGCTGAGCGCACTGGGGAGACTGAAGGAGCCTGGAGGACCAACCGAACTGGGTTTACCAGCAGGTGCGGCGGTGACAATGATCAGCAGTCATTCCTTGGAAAAGCAAGCCTACCAGTTATACAGGGCTGGAGCGCAAACACCGTGCCTCCAGGCGTGAGCTACGCCTGGAGTTTTACCTGTCCAGCCTGCCACTTAAAATTGTATGCATACTTAATATGTCACCTTATTGATGAAAACTTACATCTTCTCTTTACATTTTCTGAAATTGTGCGAAAAGGTGAACTTGCTACTAATTATGTGCTTTCTTTTAATTCCTTACCCCAAAGAGCAGTGGTTAAGCCTTGCCCTGAGAGACAGTACCTTCCAAAAGGACAAAAGAGCCTTTAAAAAACAGTTTTTCTTTCCATCTTATTCTTAACCTTAATTCTGCCTTCACAAAAAACGTAGTCCAGTGTCACGAAAATGCACAAAGTCCATGGACTTGAGTGCCAGCGGAGGGTGTTTTCCACATTCCTCTTTTTGAAAATGCTGTTTACTTGTTTTAGACTGCAGCCTTTTCTGGAGCCGTTCGCCCAGATTCCTCGAGTTTCATATTTGTGCTAGGTGCTGATCTTTTGGCGGAAGCTGACCTGGAGTCTCCATTTTGGTGAGCCAGGTGAAAAGCTCTCCAGGATCTTTATCTTCTTTCTCACCTGGCACTCTGGGAATGCAAATGGAGCTGGCTTGCTGGATGACTAGTCCTGTGCTTACTACCCCACCCCCCACCCCCCAGGTAGAAAGATCCATAAAGAAATACATTCTCAGCCCCGACACCAGCCCGCAACCTTTTTTTTTTTTTTTTTTTTTTTTTTTTTTTTTTGTGCAATTAAAGCTGGTTCCTTGTTGCCCATTTGCGTGACTTTTTTGTCACTCACAAGGTATGGTTTTGTTTGTTTTGTCCCTTTCAGAGGGATGCTTAGGTGTGTAAGCCTGTAGTTCCTGGCCAGGTCTATGTGTTTCCTCCATAGTGTAGTGCGTGGTGTTGGGAATTAAGCCTGGCTACTGGCTGGCTGCTCACGCTATGTGTGTAGAGTGAATGCTCCGTACTGGCCAGTATCTGCCAGCCCACCTGTTTACCTGCTCACAGAGGAACCTGTTTATTTACTTAGCCCTAAGATACGCCAGTCATCGGAAGTCTGAATTGGTTTTGACGTTTGGTTAGTTATTTATAGTTCTCTTCAGCAAAGAAACAAAGTTTAGTCCCCGGTTTTGTGATTTTAATTAAGACATGCCTAGTAGGTTAAGACAGAGCTTCCGGAAGCCACAATTCCACCCCCCCACCTTCCCCATTCCTTGGCCTTAGTCTCCCTTCTCTGTGTGGACAGGAGGCTTTGGCCGAACCCTAGGAGCTACCCTCAGCTTTGGTGCTTTTCTTGTTAAAGTAACTTTTATTTTCCTTACCCATTTTCTCTTGTAGAAGCACGTCCCAAGTTCTCTTAAAGGACACAGCAGAGCCATGCAGAAAACCCTGACTGCTAAGTTAGAATCCAGTGTTTCTCTTGACTTGAAAATGTTTTTAAGCCAGTGACATTTTCTGGTATTGTTCATATAGAGTATGAGCATTGGCACATCAACAGTGCTGAATTATCTTTCCGCCTGGGCCTTTGCCCCTCCCCTCTAAAGGACCATACGCTCTGACGCACACTGGTTGCTGTCTCACTGGTAGGGTCAGTTCTTTTGCTCTCATTTGAGGTTTTAAGTCCTACCACACTGTCACCTTCTCATTAGCACCTTTATCAACTGTGGTTTTTATTTGAACGGGACAGAGAGGCTGGAGAACCCTTAGCCTATTAGGCTACTTTCCTGTTAGTGTTGCGTGGGGTGGTGTGCCTCTGTCCAGGCGGGCTTATCTTGGGCCTGACTGTTTGACTACCCTCAGAAAAAACGTGTAGGGAGTCCAGCCCAGTTCTGCCTGTTGCCCTGGACCTTCTTCAGCTGGACAGAACACGTACCACATTTCTGACGGTTTTGTTTATAATTTAACATGGCGCTCTTTTAGAATCATGGCTGCTTTATGCACCCTGGGATCTGAACAGTTTTATAACTCCCTGTACTTGCTCACAGATTTTAGAATTAAATGTTTTTGATTAAGGGCACTTTTTTTTTTTAAATTTTGTGTTGGGACCTACAGATTAGTTTACCCTGGTTAGGTGCTTTGTGTGGTCATTCTGTCGGTTGCTGTTTGCAGGCTTTGTTTACTTAAACTGGGGTGCCACACCCTGCTCTGGGAGATACAAAATCCAGACTGTTCACTTGCTTGGGGCCAGCTCCATTTACTGATGGTGCTCACAGAACCCACATGTTGTACTTTAATGGCAGGTCCGCTATTGCGTAGTATTCTGATCTTGGAAGAACAGTTGTTTGCTTACTTTCTTCAAGATGCCAGCCCGCTATGGCTAGTTATTATTTTCGGCTTTTAAGAAACACAGTGCAAGTGGAAATGGGGAGCTACGTAAGCGTAAAGAACAGTATTTTAAGAGTTTTTGCACATAAAAAATTATGTTTTAATGTAAGTTTAAATGACAATTTTCAGAGTCAGTAGTAGAAATTATATATTGTAAAATCCCAAGTCCTAACTAGCGTTTAGGAGAAACTATGGTAAGAAATGAATGAATTTGGTATTTAGCTTGGTCATGTAGTTCATAACTTTCACTGTGGTAAGGTCACTAGGAAGATGTCTCATTTCAAGGGAAAAATTCCCTGTGCCTTTAACCCATCCTTTGAGCCTGTAGTACAAAAACCAAACGCAGTTCTTGTGTGGCAGCACTATTCTCGGTTTATTCTCAGCCCACCCCCAGCACTAATTCTATATTTCCAGACATCGTGTTTATACAGATAACGTGCCTTTGACAGGGTCCTCTTTTCTGAAACTGTATGTGAGGCTTGGAACGCATCAGTTTTACTGATGCTCTTAACTCTGTGTTTCCTTTGTGGCTGTTGCTGAGTAGTTAGTGCAGTGACAGGTTTCCTGGTACGACACCTTTATACTTAGAAGGATATGGGCTTTGGGAAGGAATGTCACGTGGAAAACAGCGAAGAAGGTCATAAGAGTAACTGTCATGGTATTAAAACAAAATCAGTTTATAGTTTATCTCATTAACAACAAATTAACTGTGGTTTTCAAAAAAAGTTTTTTTTTAAATATGAAGCTTTTTTTTCTTGTACATCTATAGTACTAATTTTTATGGTGTCACTTTCTGACTGACTGTTAATAGCAAATTTGACAGGCAGCTCGTATTTCCCACTCCTAAAAATTTCTTAGTTTAAAAAGTGACATTTTTCCTCAGTAAACGTATTTGTATTTAAAGGGTAAAATGATTTTTTTTTAAAAGAAACAAACTACATGTGTGCATTTCTCTAGTAAGATAAGCTTACAAGCTTCCTAAGGTTTGGTCTCAGTGCTGTGTACAATTTGGACTCATAGGTGGAGCTTTCATCTGTATTTTCTTCCTACTCCAATTTAATGGTGATAGATTAATACCAGACTTTTTTTCTCTAACTTAAAAGAGTTTGTTTCAATAGTTTAAATAATGGAAGAAAGAAAGTTGAAACAGATTAGCTATCTTTTGTTTTTGCCTTTTTTGTTTTGTTTTGTTTGTTTGTTTTCTCTTCAAGACAGGGTTTCTCTGTGTAGCTCTGGCTGTCCTGGAACTTGCTCTGTAGATCAAGGTGCCCTCAAACTCACAGAGAGATCTGCCTGCCTCTGCCAAGATTAAAGGTGTGAACCACCATCACCTGGCTACTTTGCCTTTAAAAAAATTTTTTAATACCATTTTTTTTAATAGTGGGAAAGAGATTCTGTCATTAAAGAAGCAAATTTATATTCTAATTAGTTCTTTTTCTTCATAGTTCTCTTGCTGTGGGATGCTTATTATTTTAGCAACTTTAAAGATTATATTAGTATAATATCATCAGTCACTATTTCTGTAAACACCAGGTGGGTAAGCTTTTTATTCATGATGGCATCTTAACTCTCTTTTTTTCCACTTTCTTTGAACCATGGTCAGAGACTTTAAAGCTTCCTTAGACACTTACTGAT
Source organism: Acomys minous (assembly GCF_964271855.1). Classification (NCBI taxonomy): domain Eukaryota; kingdom Metazoa; phylum Chordata; class Mammalia; order Rodentia; family Muridae; genus Acomys; species Acomys minous. The sequence continues at coordinate 180,541,032 of NC_140483.1, read as the reverse complement.
TTTACTTAGAACAGGGCTGTTTGTAATGTTTTGGCTTTTTCATATCTCCTTATTGTGGAGTGTAGAACATGGCGATGTGAAATATTTGGGACCTGAGAGGAGCATTTGATCAAAGCTTGTAGGCCTGTTTTACTAGAGAAAAGCACACATGCAGAGCATATCATAGCACTTTCACCTTCTTGCATGCTGGAGCAAATCGGAATTTCAGTACTCTGACAAGAGCGGAGGGGTCCATCTCTAGTTGAGGTGTCCCTGTGGGCCTGTAGCTTTCTTTGAAGATCGCTCCATTTGTTTTAGGGCCCGTCCTGTGTTTGTCAATAAATACGACACACTGCTGCCAGCTTTCTGCTGAGCTGCTTTGCCTCAGTAGGTTTTGTCACTTAGGTTCAAATTCTTAGCTTAGCAGAGCCAGTGTTCGACCTAGGCGTTCTTGATTGTCCTGGATCTTTTAAACACCTCCTCCCGGCTGCCCAGCCTCACTTTCTTCATCTCAATGACCAAGATGAGCGCACTAAAGTACAAGTGGCTAGTGAATTGTAAAAGTGGTTGTAGGTGATCAATCTAAGTTAGCTTTATATACTTTGGGCTTTCGTTGTGTTGTTTATAACCCTCCTTGAAGCCATCCAGTGCCTCTGTTTTTGGTGCCTGGGATTGAACATGGTTTCACATATGTTCATAGTACTTTTATACTTGCTACATCTATAGCCGTAGTACACACACTACCATGTTTATTACTTTCACCATGGAAGGAAAGAAAAGTCAAAAGCTCCAGGATTTTATTTATGCCTTGAGTGTTTCAACACAGACTATAATATAAATATATTGTTTGTGAGCACGGAAGGAGAGTTTAAAATGTACTTTCCTTGAAAATATATTCTAGGAATACAAATTTTAAAATGTAAATTTCCCATCTTTCTCTCAGTGAGAAATCAGATTGTTAAGCTTATGTTACGATACGTTTTCCTGGTTTGAATTTGACTTGCTTTCTTATTTCCTACATCACAAAGTGCAGTTTATGGAGTACATTTGCCATGTTTCTTTCGGTTCCTCCCCATCCAAGTGACAAACCACTGATGGATGCCCTGCCAAGAAAGTCACTGGAAACTGATTACTGGCTCCATTCTTAAAGGATGCTTAGGACTTTTTCATTCTTCAGGTATCATTTGTGTATATCAGAAGTACAAGAGGTATTTCTCAAAGCAAATACGTCACAGTGTATTTGAAAATAAATGCAGCGAACTGGGTAAGGAAGGGAAAGTATTCTTGGAACTGATCACACTTAGTCTTGTTTCCTTAGAACTGGTTTTCAAAATAGAAAGTGTGACTTTTCTGTTTCACTGGCTGCTTTACTGTGGGCCTCCGGTGGCTTGGTGTGGGAGGGTCACCTACTTTTATTGTAGAGCGCTCCTAGATGTGTAACATGCCCAGTTTGTTACAGGTGCAAACACATTTAATGGCCCGCATAAGGCATATTCCTGTAACCGTTTTTTTTGGCCCTGCTCTCCTCCCCAGGCACTGCTCACCAAGGCTTGTTGCCTCTTTGTGCTTACATCTGTGCCTGAGAATGCCTCGTGGTCTGTCCCCAAGTCCCAGGTCATCAGGACATTTTGACTTTCTACCATCCCTTCCATTTTGGTAAAAGAACCTGACCCAGCCCCACACCCTCTTTCTGTGCTCTTTGACCCTGTGCATTAGCACAGGTCCCTTATTTGTACTTCTGAGCCTTGTTCTAGTTTTCCTCTGAGCTTCTTAATCTCGGCCAGGGTCACGTGACACTTAATTACTTGTTACTTTCTTCTCCTGTGTGTCCCTGTTTATCGTCTCTGATGGGTGTTCCTGCATTTCACTCAGTGAAGAATGTTTTCTGCGACGAACTGAATCTTGGCTGTGAGACAGAGAAATGTGGATTGATGCTTGTCCCACACGTGGTGCACAGTAGGTATGGGCTGCAGCTATTTTCATTTTGCCTGTACTCTGTGTTTTTGTTCTTCCTATTTTTGTTTTTTGAGACAGGGTTTCTCTCTGTAGCCTTGGTTGTCCTGGAAATCCTGCTCTGTAGACCAGGCTAGCTTTGATCTTAGAGATTCTCCTGCTTCTGCCTCCTGATTGCTAGTATTAAAGGCCTGGGATACTACTGCCCCGTCACCCCCACCATCACCACCACCACCACCATCATCTTTCTTCATCATCATCATCATCATCCTTTTTCTTCTCCTCCTCCTTCTCCTTCATCGTCATCATCATCATCATTTTAAATAAGGTCTCATGTATCCCAGGCTGGCTTCAAACTTTCTGGGTAGCCAAGGAACATCTGGTCCTCCTGTCTTCACCTCCAGAATGCTGGGGCTGTAGTTTATACGGGGCTGGGGGTCCAGCCCCAGGGTGTGTGTGTGCTGGAGAGACACTTGACCAGCTGAGTTGCATCCCCAGCCCCTGAGTTGTGTTTTTAAAACTTGTGAGTCACCATCATCATCATTATTATTATTTGAGTTTGGAAATAATCATATACAGACCCGTAGCTGAACTCCATGGCCTCATGGGAAATGGGAGGGACCCATAGCTATATTCCATAGGCTTGTGAGAGATTGAAGGGAACTACACCTGAAGATAAGCATGGTCCTGTTGATTTTGGAATAAGTCACCACTCGCCCTTTGCAGGTACTTGAGACTGTGACTGATACTATGGCTCTCAGAGCCCCAGGAATTCAAAAGTCGACACGCATAAAGATTGTGTGCTCTCTTGAATTATCCTTTTTTTTTTAATGTTTGAAAATAATCTTTGACTTATGTTAGATTCATTAAAAATTTAGATCTTGTCTCTTTTAATTCAGTTAGAGAAATCCTGTTTTAGTCTCTTTTGCTAACTTTTGGTTGAAACGCAGTTTCTCTTTTAGGAGACATGCGCCTCTTTCTTGCTGTTTCCTTTTTTATGTCCAGGGCTGTTAGAACTTAGAACCCTCTTGCCCGATGCTTGCCTCGCTCTATATTTTTAAGGATACTTCGCGGTCATCAGAAGGTTCCTGGCACTGGTAAAGCTAATAGGATGTTATGAGCCGTTTAAAAGAGGCTCCTGGCCTCCTGCTAGTCTCATTGCTGATGGTGTCAGCTTAGAGAAGACATTCTCCTCTCAGATGGCTTCCAAAAGAGCTGATTGGACAGGCTACCAGGTGTGCGGCTTGCGCTGTTCCCCTCCCTTCCTCCCCCTATTGTTTTCAGCCTCTGGCCTTTTCTCCCCATCTTTAGAAACAGCAGGGCACCTCTAGTGTGTGCTCTCCCACGTGGGCAGTGGGGCAGGCTGGTGTGCCAGCAGAGTGGCAAGAGGAACCACATGCCATGTCTGGACCAACGCTGTAATTTCATTTTACAATAAAGAAGGTGGATATTATTAATCTACTCCTAAGCATAATAGCACGATTTGAATAGCAGAGAGCAACTTTGGTGTGTGCTAATGTCTAGTGAGATGAATGCAGATGAATGATAAGTAGGAAGAAAATGTCAATGTAGAGGCTTCCTTTGGTGGCTGTAAGTACTTATATTTCTAGCTAACTTTTTGTTCGGCCTGGCAAACAGATATTAAGGCCTGTTCTGTCAATCCGGCATTAATGCAGCTCCTAAGGATGAACAATGCCCACAAAGCCCTGCTCTCCTGGCAGCCACTTGAGCTAGGCCAGTTATAATAATGACTCAGAATGTGTCCCTGCATTGAACATCTTAGAAAAACTCTTTGGAATAATAGGAGCTTAATGCTGGCATTTTATAAATTGGTATAGCGTACATGGACCAGCTAATTTTTGTTAATGTTATTTTGAATGCAAACGAAAGTATAGTTAGTACATATACACCCCAAACTTAGCACTTAAGCCTTAATTAGCCATATTCCATGATGACCTGATTTGGAGATGAAATTGTTGGTTGTGTTTGATCTTCTCTGTAGTGTAAGGTTGAGATGTCTGCAGGGTGTTTTGGCCATTAGGTGCTATAAAGAATTGAAAATAGGTTTAACACCCCCTCTCCCAAACAAACACCGTAAAACAAAAACTGCAGAGGTTTTGTCTCTCTGAAGGAAGGTTGGGAGTGGCTCTCACTGCACTAAATGACTTGGATCCTCGTGAGCTGGTGGGTAGCTTGTACTCCACCTTTATAAAGTGCATCTGAAATTTGTACCTTTGTTTTTATATTGGCAAAATACTCAGAAGCCAGGGAGGTTGTGTAACACTCTGTGCCATCCCGCCACCAAGTACTTAGATACAAGAGCTTTGCAGAAACTCATACAGTGTTCCTTAAGTGTCTGCTTAGGAGAATAGACAGAAAATGCTAATCAATATCACCCCCCCACAAGCATCGCCCAAGGCTGCAGGAATTTAGAGGCAAAACTGAGTGAGAAATCGAGAGAAGAGGGACTCATGGTTGTGTTCTGGGCATCAGTGAGCAGATCAGACTCTTGCACACCTCTCAGGGGATGGAAGTGTGACTCTTTCAAGTCAGTTTTATTTATGTGTTTATTACCGTGTTTGCTCCCCTTTCTTCCTCCTATCGTTCTGCTCCGTTTGAATCTCTCTTGTATGTGTGACTGTTTCCTGATTTGCCCAGTACCCAGGCATAGCTGAAAAATACTTACGCAAAACCTCCAAGTTTTAAGGTGTGGCTGCAGAGAGATGCTGAGAATGTCTGATTCTGCTGTTGCCTCAGAAGAAAGGGTCCAGAGCCCAACCTTTCTCCCAACGGTCTCCCACCGTTATGTACCAGCACCTTTCTTTGGTAAATAAGTTTTCTGTTCTCTGAAATAAAACTAGCTTTCTTGTTCCATTAAAATTTGTTTATCTATTTAGAGTGTGTGTGCCTCTGTGTGTGTGTACACGTGTGTGTACGTGTACATAGCACAGCATTTGTGGAAGTTACGAGGCCAACTCTGTGTAGTCTGTCCTCTCCTTTCCACTTTTGCTGGGTTACCAGATGGAATTCAGATGTGTGGCTGGTTTCTCTGCTCATGGAGCCATCGTCTCCCTGGCCCACAGTTGTTTCCCCAAAACTTTTGTAAAAGCTATGTTTGGTTCTTTAGTTTCACAGTCAAGAAACAAACAGTAGATCAAATACTCGCTTGCTTTATGGAGGAGGGATTTGCACATCTTTGTGTCTTTCTCATGCCTCTTCCTCCAGGAGCAAATGTCGGGTGTGGCATGGGGTGTTGACTCCCTGTAGCCTTCTCCTGTCATTTTTTAAAAACTTTATTTATTTTTATTTTATGTGCATTGGTGTTATGCCTGCATGTATGTCTGAATGAGGGTGTCAGATCTTGGAGTTACAGACAGCTGTGAGCTGCCATGTGGTTGCTGGGAATTAAACATGGGTCCTTCGGAAGAGCAGTCAATGTTCTTAACCGCTGAGCCATCTCTCCAGCTCCTCCTGTCGTTTTCTTGTCCTCCGGTGTGCACATGGTCTTTCTGTAGTAATAGCATTTCCATATGCCTATTTAATTCTGAGAGGTGTTTGAATGGCCTGTATGCCTGTTGAGAGACTACTTTGTATGCTTGCTTCTTGGTTTCACCCTCACCTGAGTTTGGCTGACTTGTAAGACTGCTCTGTGCACAGTAGGGGGTCCATGCAACTTCCCCAAACAACACAGTGTTTAGGGTTGTGAAAAAGCAAAGATACCTGTTTGGTTTTTCCTCTTCTAGAACTGCTTTATTGCCTGTCCCTTAGAGCCCAGAGACGACTCGGCCAGGTTGTCAGTGTTGAGAGATGAGCAGCAGGTGACGTTGGGTGTATGCTTGATGACGTGATGTGCATCCCAGGAAGACAGCACCAGGCATAGCTCAGCAGCAGGACACTCGCCTAGTATGTAGAAGGCCCTCAGTTCAGCCACCAGCACAGTAATAAACAAAGCTGTCTAATCTAGATTAAAAAAAAAACCCAGAACATTCTGCAATCAACAATTAAAGGGTAGAAAGTCATTGAAAGTGTTTTTTGTTTTGTTTTGTTTTTTAGTCAGGAGGTAGATGGAGTGTTTTCAAGCAGTGATGACATGGTGTGGAGCCTTGTCAGTGCTCCCTAGGCAATCAGTCAGCTTATGACTGAGGAGTGTGAGGCTCCAAGAAAGTGCAGGAGAAGGGAAGGAAGGTTCGGACTGACTCCCAAATCCAGGGGCCTCCTCCCCCCAGTCACCCCTAGTCGCCCCCACTGGCAGTTCTGGTGGCTCCAGTGCCGGAGGCCAGAGCCATCCACAGGCCGATTTAAAGCTTGGAGAATATACACTTCTGCTGTGAGTGTTTGTGATGAAATGGGTCACCCAGCCGCAGTTGTGCCTCATCTTCGTCCTAATTGGTCTGTCCTTCAGCGGTGGGGCCAGCTGTCCCAGGCTTGTATTTCTGGTCTCTGCAGTACTTCAATGGAGAAGGACCACAGCTTGTTCCTTCGGGCGGGGATTCTACCCGGGGTTGTTAGGTCTGAGACTAGGTGACTGCTGGAAACGGTTCCTGCCCAGGCTGCTCTCGCGCGTCTTGGTGCCAGCTGGCAATCCTGACTTGCAGAATTACTTTTTGGAACTGGATGAAGTAAGGATATGGGTTGTTTTCTATAAGTGAGGGAATGAAGCCATCGTCTGCAGACTTATTTTTGGATGCTGCTAAGATCAAGAGAGAAGACTGAAATGCTGTATGATGTGTTCTCAGTGAGAGCGACTTTTGATAACCCCTGACCCCTGCAGAGGTTCTGGGAGGCCTGGTCTTTTAAGCTTGCTACTTTTGTGAAACAAATGTGTTCTAAATCTGGTGGGCTTTTAGATATATGACTGTTTTTATTTCAAGAAAGGGGGGAAACCCAAGTTGGATGTTCAATAAGATGCAGGATGTTCAAACATCTCTTCCCTCCAGGAAGTGTCACCATAGCCTGTTTTCATACCTCGGTCTGCTTACAGCGGAAGTTCAGGACTTCTTTGCCAAACTTGTGTAAACTCCAAGTCAAGAGTGTAGATGATACAGAGATGATAAGGATTTTCAGAATTACATCAAGGATGTTCCAATTGCGTTTGTATCAGTATTTGATTCACTATAGGAGAATTTTAGCAAAAATAGTACTTTAACCAATACCACAGTTTACACCATATTCAAATCTAACTTTGACATGAACTCTGGTGTCCCATATTTGACGACCTTCCCTTCCTGGGGAGCCGTGGTGGCACCCGAAAAATAGGCAGGCTACCAAGATGAGACTTGATAGCCTGTGACCATAAAGTGGAGAAGAAAACCCCCTCATGGACCTAGGGGAGAGGAATAGGATGGGGGTGGGAAAGAGGGAGGAACGGGAGGATACAAGTGATGGGAGAACAACTGAGTTGTAATCTGAACAAATTAACTAATAATAATAATAAAAAAGGAATATCCATGAATGTGAGTTCACGTCCACCAAAGCTGAGAAGCTTTTAGCTCATGTTCAGAACCGAGAAGCTGAGGTCGCTGCGTGTGGACACGCTTTTTGGTTTCCACCTCTGGGTGCCCTTTATTGCTTCTGTCTGTGTGTGCCACGTGAAGCTAGTATAAACCTAAGTAAGGGCTTCAGGCCCGACAGGTGTGCCTCGGGCATAGCGTTGGCTCAGTGGGCGGGGCAGGAAGGTGCCCTGAAGGGGAAGCAGCAGGTGGGGTCCTGCCCAGGAGGCTCCACACTGCTCAGCTGTAACTTACAGCAGTACAAGATGAAGCACAAGTCAAAACACTTGAGGAGAATTTAAAGCTGGGTAGAGTTTTACATCCTATTTTATAGGACAGGACAGCTTCTTCAGATCTCTGCATGTATGCTTTTTTTTTTTAATTAGCAAAGACTACTACAGATTTTAAGAAAAAGTATTTTTCTATTCTTTTTTTTTAAAGATTTATTTATTTATTATGTATACAGATCTCGTTATAGATGGTTGTGAACCAATATGTGGTTGCTGGGAATTGAACTCATGACCTTTGGAAGAGCAGTCAGTGCTCTTACCCTCTGAGCCATCTCTCCAGCCCTATTTTTCTCTTCTTTCCTGTTTGTTTTTTGTTGTTTGTTTTTTGAGGCAGGGTCTCTCTCTAAGTGGATTCACTTATGTAGATCAGGCTGGCCTTGAACTCAAAGAGAGCCTCCTGCCTTGGCTTCCTGGCTGCTGGGGTTAAAGGCTTGTGCCACTATGCCTGACTCTCTCTTCCTTAAGGAATTTTATTTCTTTTTCTTTTCCCCCCACTTTGGCTGATAATATTTTCTAGCTTTCTGTCACTGTAGTTATTGAATGAGGGCTGTGGAGCAAACAGAAAGAAGAGAGGCACACCACTTGTGATGTGAGGGTCTCCCACAGTCTCACATCGCACTCGCAGAAGAAGCGAGCCTTTAATGCATGCCCCCCATTTGGGCCTCTCCGGAGAGCCACAGCAGTGGCTACTCCTTGAGTTCCCGTGCTTAGCGTTTGGTGTGTTGTTGGCTTAAAGAACCAGGGCAGATTGACTGACACTTCATTATGTAGCTTGTAAACATTTGAAAATGTCCACTATGCCTTTTGGGCAACTAAAGATTTTACTGGTACCTTTTAAAGTTTTGTGTTCTAGACAAAACTTGGGGGAAAAAAAGTTTTTTTCTCTTGGTCAGAAAAGATGGCTCAGCTCAGCTAGTAACGGCGTTTGCCACCAAGTCTAATGACCTGAATTTGATTGCTGGGGCCCACATGACAGGAGAGATGGTCTGTCACAAGTTGTCTTTTCACCTCCACATATGTTACTTTGCTTGTGCACCCCTCTCCATACAAAATACATGTAGAAATTTGCTTTAGGGCTCTAATTTTTTAAGTTTTAAGATTTATGGTTTTCTTGTGGCTTCATGGCTTCTGAGATTTTTTTGCTGTCTCCCTGATTGGCCACCCATTTGTCCTTTTGATTATTGACGCAATTTCATTTTGCTTTATATTAGTATAAAAATGATTATAAACATGGCCAGTCTTTTGCTTGTTTCCTGGGCAAAGCTAATTGGTGTATAAATGCCTGAACTTGTACTGTGTGCTATCTGTAATCTTAAGTACTGAGGAGGTCTCTGGTGACTTAGAACTCAGCATTTATTGCAAAGGGCATATATGTGAAAATTATTGTGCAATTTATATGTAATTTATTGTTTACAATTATGATTTGTGCTTTGAATGTAAAGAGGCTGTGGGGTTTCTAACCTGGTAGGTGGTGCTCAGGGAAAGTCATTCATTTGCTGACGTTTCTCTTTTTCTCTTGCTAGTCCTCTGGATGTACACAAAGGCAGACTTTCAGTTGAAAAAAAATGTGTTAAGTAGTAGGGTTTCAGGAGTGATAGGGATCCTATACTTTTTTTTTTTTTTTTTTTTTTTTTTTGGTAAATTGGTGAACTTGGAGGCCGAGATCTAGTCTGCAACACCTGGTTTGTGTCCACTGTAGACCTTGAAATCTTTAATAGCTGAGTTGCAAATTTTAGTGTTCCTTTAAAGACAACACAATTAGGCAGCTGTTGCTCTAGTAACTATACAGTGAATACCAAACCTCTAAATCAGGTCTGTATTCCTGTATCATTTATCCCCTTCACTCATGGATCTGACAACAGGCTGTCTGAAGTAAAATAAATGCTTTGTTTTTCTTCTTTAAGACAGGGTCTCACATGTATCTCTGGCTGGCTTAGAACTCCCAGTGTAGACCAGAGTTGGCCTCAGAATCACAAGAAATTGGCATGTCTCTGCTTCTAAAGTCCTGGGATCAAAAGCCATGTGTCAGAAATGGCTCAAACAGCGCTTCTTAATAGTTGCTTGTTGAGGGTATTGATTCAGGCAGTAAGAATGTAAGTATGTCTGTTGTTCTTGCTTAGCTTAAAAGACTTCATCAAATCATCCAAAGTTTGATATTGCCATTGACGAAATTGTTAGTTTATGGAAAAAACAAAACAAAACATTTTACAATCCCTTTCTTTGCCAGATCTTGCTTGGCTGGCCATTTTATTTCTTTAAAATTTTGTGTCCCTGTGTATGCTGCCACAGAGTTTGTGAGCGCCTTGTTTCCTTTGTGTCTTCCATCCACCAACTCTCTTTCTGTCTCCTTTTACTACAAGTCCCCAAGGGAAATAGCTGTCAAGCCCCCATCCCTAACCCAGTAGCTATCTCCAGTTGGGGTAACCGCTCTAACAAAGGAAAAATTGTTTTTTTCCAGTGGAGTCTCACTGAGTACTCAAGAGCGCAGAGCGATATCCAGCAGTAGATTCCCGCACAGCACAAAAAGAACTCCATAGTGTTTTCGGAGGCTTTTGTCTCACAGTGCTTTGCCTGGGCATTTTTTTTTCCTGGAAATCTTTTGCTTATGTATTAGGAGTTTAGTTTTTGTTTTTATGGGTTTTCTGTGTTTGTGAAAGTGTCTCGGTGTCTGTATGTGCTTCTTGTACTTTGGTGTGCAGCCCCCCCCATCTCCTGTCCTCGGTTTACTTTGTCCTATTCTCGTTTTTTTTTATATTATGATTATAATTCCTATATGCCTGTTTGAATGCTAATGAGAGAAGAGGCATGGCTTTGGGTGGGTGGGAAAGTGGGCAGGATCTGGGAGGAGTTAGGGAGAGGAAACTAGTCAGAGTCCACCCAGCCTGCATGTAGCTTTAGAAGGATTTACTATCTTTATACTTGTCTTTGAAACCATTCTTGCAGCGCAGAGGCTCAGGCAGTATCGTTTGCAGGAATCTTGAAAGACTCTTTTCTTTCTCTGACTCTGGTGTGTTTGTGTGTGTGTGTGTGTGTGTGTGTGTGTGTGTGTGATACATATTTAAGGACAGTCTTAACCAGTCACTTACAGTTGCAACCGTACATTTGCCATAAGATGACCAGAGCGATGTTTGTCCGTTCCATGAATGTTAAAGGGTTTGCGTTTGTTTGTAAGAGAATTTCAGAGCAGTTAGAAATGACATGGCAGAAAGGACAATCAGAAAGTCAACCTTCATCTGACTTCCTTTATCTACAGAGATCAGAAGTAAGCAATATAGTGAGTGTATAACATGGTATCGTGAAAGTAGTTTTCTGGTTTGCTTATCTTAACATCATATTTAGCTGAAATGCTTTTAGTTTCCTTGGAGAAGTTAAAATCAATTTCTTTAAAAAAATATTACCTGGCTTTCTTTGGGAAGTAAGTTAAAACTTCGGATTTCTTTACTTTATACTGTCTGTAACTGATGTAACACAGTTATGACTTTTTTTTATTTGGATTTTATTTCATCAACCTTTTCAGTTCCAGGCTTATTTTTCTTAGGTGTGCAGAAAGAAGCCTCTGAAACTGTACATACTAACCTTCATTCTTCTGGATAGTTCTAGCTCTATTTGTGACCTGAGTAAAAGAGGTGGAACAGGGGAGCTGGTGAGCAGGGCATATGTCAGGACAGCCGGCTTTAGCTACCTTGGATGTCTGTACTGTTTCTGTTGTTGTTGTCGTTGTTTTTGTTTTTCGAGACAAGGTTTCTCTGTGTAGCTTTGGCTGTCCTAGACTCACTTTGTAGACCAGGCTGGCCTCGAACTCACAACCATCCACCTGCCTCTGCTTCCCAAGTGCTGGGATTAAAGGCGTGCGCCACCACGCCTTGCTAATCTGGACTGTTTCTAATGACTAATCGGATTTGAATTTTTGGGACGCTCCTCACTTGCTGGGCAGCCACTTCACCTGTATTGAAAATTTCATCATTAACTCTGCCTTATACCTGTTTGACTCCTGAGGCTTGAGCCTACTGCTTGGCTCATGCTAGACAAGTGGGTGAGTGCTCCACCTTTGTGCTCCACCTTTGAGCCACACCCTAGCTCCTTGCTGTACACTTTTCTGTTTTGAGATAAAGTCTCATCTAGTTGCAGCCCAGGCTGACCACCTTGTGTTTGGAGTCTGGGCTTCCTGCCTCAGACCCTGGTTCTGGTTCTGTAGTGCTGGGCCACGTTCAGTCTTGTTTCTTGGTCCCGGTATTTCTTTCAATGTGGTGGGTTGTTTAATTATTTTACTTTATGTGCATGGTTGCCTTGCCTGCATGTAAGTAGGCCTGTGTCCACATGCATGTAGTGTGTGCAGAGTGCAGAAGGAGGTAGATCTGGACCTGGAGTTACAGACTATTAGGAGCTACCAGATGGGTGCTGTGAATTAAACCCACGTCCTCTGGAAGAACAGCTTAGTAACTGAGCTACTTCCATCCCTGGTATCTATTTCTCCAAGTAAGTAGGTAAGTAAGTAAATAAATAACTAAACAATTAAATGAACAAATGATGTTAAGTTACATAAGGCTAAATATGTCATGTAATTTTAAAAACTAGCATATTCAACCTTGTTATTCTGTTTATTGTAAAACCTACATTACAGTGTACATATTTGATTAATTACAGTTAATAAAGTCCTTGATATTTAAACAACGAAACATTTCTACATTTTAAAGGAACATGTGATAATAATTAAATGCCAGTTTCCATGTAGGGTAATATTTTAAAGTGACTTTTGTGTTAACAGCACTGTTGGGTCTCGTCCATCCCTGGGAATAATTAAAGCTTTACTCTCTCCCCTAGCTAGTGAGTTTGGACAGTTTACCTGAGCCACACAGGAAAGGAGCTCGTGTGATGGCTCTGTAAGTACTTTGAAACTTTGTCTTTTACATAAATTAATGACTGGTTTATACAGCTTCAAACTGTGCTATGTTAAAAAAAATATGGACAGCTTCAGGGTTGGACTGAAGAGGCTGTGTTGCCAGGAGTGTGGAGCAGGCTCCAGGGATGACCCCGGGGCCGGTCATTTAATAGGCCTGTGAACTTCCTGTGGCTGTTGGAAGGGCAGCTTTCTGAGCAGCACCGAGTCCGTGTGCATGTAGATGGGAGTGTTCTGAGGTGATGGTCCAGGCTGCCTTGTGCAGTACGCCTTGGTACACACATGTATGCACACACAGTCTACAAAGCAGCTCTGCCTAGGATGTTGTAGGACTGCCCTGTCACAGAACAGTGTGTTCTAAAGCGTCTCATGTTAAAGCTGTAATAAGTTACACAGGCAGCCCTTTCTCCAGTGCCTCTGGTATGTTGGCAGTTTATCAGCAGCAGGGTTGTGATCCTGTCACTTCTCGTTAATGAAGGCTTTTATTTAGCTTAGCAAATCATATCTCCTGTTAACATCCATGCTCACAAACTGTAAACTCGAAAGAGATGTTTGTGACTTTCTATTAATTAGTAGCCACCAGGGTGTTTTGGCCCTTGCTTGTAACAATTTAGCTATATTTCTTCTATTCATATGTGGTTTGTTTTAAACCAGGAAGCCCCTGGATGCCTATAAATCTTCATCTTTTTTTTTTTTCCTTTTAAATAAGACAGGATTTCTTTATGTAGCCCTGGCCACTCTAGAACTCACTCTGTAGACCACACTGGCCTTGAACTCACTGCTTCATGAGGGTTGGGATTAAAGGTGTGTGTCACCACACCCGGCTTACATCTCCCTTTTCCCCTCACCCCCTACCCCGCCCAGACAAGAGTTTCTCTTTGTAACCTTGGCTGTCCTGGACAATCTTTGTAGACCAGGCTGTCCTGGAACTCACAGAGATACCCCTGCCTCTGCCTCTTTCTTTCTTTTTTTTTTTTAAACCAAATAATCCTCTAATTTTTTTTTTTTAAGCTTTTCAGTTAGGTGGCATCTCCTGTCTCAATTTGATTTCCTTTTTAGACTTCCAAGTGGGGATCTTATTTTATTGGAGCTCTGACTCTACAGAACAGCAGTTCAACTCTCTTAGCATTTGTTTATTCCCCTGTGTGGGCTGCCCCAAAGAATACTCATTCTGCCATCATACTTAAAGCGTGCTTCTTACTACAGAGGGTTCAAGGACACGGACGAAGGTCCCAGTCAGGAGGGCCCATCCCCACAGTGTTGAGTACCTTACGCATTCTCTGTTGGTGCTGAGTTTCTCATGTTGCCTGGTGTCTTAGGATTCCTGATGGAGACTTCAGGCGTGTGCTGTTCACTGACTTGCTTTCACTCCTCCAGAAGGCCTTTCCCTTGGAATTCCTACATGACTTCCTCTTTCAAAATGTGGGTTGATGCTCCAGAGGGACTGCTTATTTGTTTGTTTGGTTTTTTAAATGCCCCGTCTGGGTATGGTGGTGCATGCCTTTAATCTCACCAATCCAAGGCTGAGGCTATCTGGTGAGTTGATCAGATATCAGAAAGTGTGACCTGTCAAACAAACAAACAAACAAACAAACAACAAAACAAAAAACACCAGTTTTGACTGAAATATTGATAGCTTGAGGGTATATTTTTGTTCTCTTGTATAAGATATTTCTACTGTGAGAACTGTTTGAGATAGAAATGACTATGAGTTGAGTTGTGTTTGTTGTATAGTCCTCTGTAAAGCAATGGGTCTGACGTAACACTATAGAAAGCAGAAGCCGCTGTGAGAAAGATCGGTGTCTCTGTGTTCAAGTGTTTGCTTTTTTGTCATTCATATACATAGACTAAAATAAAATCTCAATTTTTAAAAGAATCAAGTGTTTACATATGTCAAAAGTGCATCATAATGTAACCTTCTGCTCCTACAGCAAAACAAAACTCCATTTTCATAAATCCTTCCCAAAGCACCACATATGCTTACACTTTCTCTGAAGTACTCAAGTTGTTTGTGAAACTATTATCTCAGATATCGGTTAAAAGTTAAACTTAAATCTTGTAATTTTTGTAATGGGGTTTTTGTATCAAATATATAGTCCTTAATGGGTAAAATGGAAATGTTAATTACTTCAAAAGATAGTTTCCCTTGTAATTTTAAGGGCATTTAATAGATTGTTGATTTTTTTTTCCCCTGCATCTACACGCTGATTAGTTCTGAGTGCCTTTGGGGAGCTTGGTGTTGGTCCAGGTTTGGAACAGAGTGTGGATGCCATTGAGTATTGAGTCTAGCCCACAAGCAGTGATCACAAGAGGGGCTTTAAGGATAGCTGCCACAGTAGCAGGGAGAAGGCTCCTAGGGCTAGGTGGGAGGGAGGGAGGCTCTGCTGGAAGGCTTTATGTAAATGGAGTTTTGTTTTGTTGTAGGAGCAGAAGGTTAAGTAAGTATGATGTACTTTTTATTTATTTATATTTTAAAGGTTTTTATTGTCTTTTATAGATTTATTTACTTGTTTTACGTATATGAGTGCTCTGTTTTCATGCACACCAGAAGAAGGACTCTCATTCCCGTATAGATGGTTGTGAGCCACCATATCATTGCTGGGAATTGAACTCAGGACCTCTGAAGAACAGGTAGTGCTTTTGACTACTAAGCCATCTCTGGTACACTTTTGACATACTTAAACACTTGATTCTCTAAAAAAAAAATTTTGTTTTATTCAAAACAGAGTTTTCCTGTGTAGCATTGGCTGTCCTGGACCGTTTTTGTATACCAGCCTGGCCTTGAACTCACAGACTTCCACTTCCCTCTGCCTCCCTGAGTGCTGGGATCAAAGGCCTGCACCACCCTGCCTGCCTAAAAATATATATTTTTTAGATTTTATCTTGGACACTACTCCCCTGTGGTGCACAGAGACACGTTCAGGCAAATAGTCAAATATATAGACTAAAAATAAAATCTAAGCTTTTTTTAAAATTAAAAATTAAAAAAAAATGTTTTTTAGTCTGTATGTATGACTGTCTGAGTGCATGCCTGTGCTGCACATGGGCATGGTGTCCAAGGAAACCAGAAGAGGAGGACGTTAGATCAACGTGGACAGAAGCCATAGCCCCTTGTGAGCTTCCTTGTTCATCCTGAGAATCAAACCTGAGTCGTCTTGAAGAGCAGTCAGGAGCAGCCTATGCTATCCCGCTCTTCCACCTGTTTTTGAGGCAGGGTCTCACTGCTCGGTACTGGCTGGCCTGGCACTCACTATGTAGATCAGACTGACTTCAAACTCAGACATCCTCCTGCCTCTGCCTCATAATTGCTGGGATGAAAGGTGTGCACCACCACACACTTTTAATTCTTAAATTCTACTTGTTTTCTAGAAGGCCTTGCCATCCATATGGATTTCTTGTTTGAGAGACGCACACTGGAGAGACTTCTGTAGGATGAATGACGGGGGTGAGGGAAGCAGAAGAAAAGGAAGTGTACGGAAAGAAGCAGTGGACATGGCGAGTGTCTGACTGGTGCCTCCTCCAGTGATGCCCTGCGAGAGGTGCTTCTCGGCAGCTTATACTTAGAAGAGACCCAGAGAACACCTAGCATTTTTATCACTAGTATGTGCAGCGTGAAAGCATTTGTGATGCTTCTTTGTAATATCTTCCTTCCTTCCTTCCTTCCTTTTTATTTATTTATTTATTAAGTATACAGTGTTTTGCCTGCATATTGACCGGCAGACCAGAAGAGGGCACCAGATCTCATTATAGATGGTTGTGAGCCACCATGTGGTTGCTGGGACTTGAACTCAAGACCTTTGGAAAAGCAGCCAGTGCCCTTAACACTCTTGAGTCTTTCTCTTTTCTTGATCAGAGAAGTTGAGGTGATTCAGTTGGTTTCTGTTTTTCACTTTTGCTTGTAAATTAGTTGTTAGTTGCTCAGGAAAGCAACAGTTAGCAGTCTAAGGTTTATGTGTGCTAAAGGAATTCACTAAAAAGAAAGAATATTTGTTGACAAGTTATGCAAAGATTCACAACCCATGGATCTTTTAATATACTTAATTTATGCAGTCCATCGGTGGCCTTTTGTTTATGCAGGTTATACTTGTCAGTATTTTCTGTACTAGTAAGAAGAGAAAGTTTAGTAATAGGAAAAAAAGAAGCCCAGTAAATATCAGATTTTTTAAAAATGGGGATCTATGTATGTTTTTTCTCTCCTAAGACAAAATGATAAGGATATCACAATTTTGCATTTTAAAAACCCCTTTAATTAAGGCCAAAATGGAGCTCAGCTTTATTCTCTTACGGCTGCAGACTGAATGCAGAAGCAATGGGCTGCGCATTTAGACCCTTCAGGGAGCTCTGGTTTTACATTTATTGGAATAAAGACTTTGTTTCTATTTCCTAGATCTATTGAAAATGTCTCAGGAAGGCTGGACTTGGTAGTGTACCCCTTTTAGTCCCGACACCAGAGAGGAAGAGGCTGGTGGCTGATCTCTGTTCAGTTTGAGGCCGGCCAAGCCTACATTAGCCCCTCACTCTAAACCCTGGAGTCACAGGGAAGTGTTCTAGACTGTACTTTGAGGACTGTTGAGTTAGACGGATGGCTTCTTGTAAGATGTAAGGCCAGGCTCATCTGAGTCTTAAAGAGAAACTTAGAATTAGTATTTTAAGGGCACAAGTCATCTCTCAAAGGAGGAAATATAGGAACAGGGTGTGGAGTGCTGGCTAGGCACACCGTGTGGCCCTCCAGCCAGGCTGAGACATGTGTAAGTGGGATACTTGGGGGTGAAGATGCTGCAACTTGGGTTCTGTTCTGTTGCTGGTAGGTTCTGCATTGGTTCAAGTCTTAGGTATTGCTTTCCTTACCTAAAAATTGAGGCTGTGGGCTAATCTTAAAAGTGTGAATGTTCCGTGATTTATGCACATTTTTTTTATAGTGCTCTCAACACTTTCTTTCTATAAATACACACATGCCCACACATTGGCTTACACATACAAGGAGCATATTGGAAGGTCACATGAGCTAAAAATGCACCTTAGAGTAGTTCACCTAAGCATTTTCTTTTTTCCTTTATCGGCTTCATTGTCCTATTTTGTTTCTTAAATAGAAATTGACTAAATGGGTCCGTGGGCGCACACAGAGTCCCTATCTTCTTTGTCAGTTACTGCGCATTCCTGCAATTAAAAAACAGGCCTTACTGTGGAGCCTCCCCACTCCTCACCCGCCATTAGTCACGGGATCAAGTGGGAAAGGAGGAGGGAAGTAAAGCGCCAGTCAGCAAAACCCTGTTGTCAGATAGATGCTGATTCCTGATTGTTGGGAGAAGAAACCCCCATCCCCACCCCAGAGAGGGGTGGTGGCCCGGCACACACTGCTTATTTGTCTGTGGTTCAACATTTAGTGATCTGGTAGAAGTAATTTCTTTCAGTTGCCAAAAATGTACTGCCTTAGACATTTTCTGCGTTTTGATTAGACTAACAATCTGAACACTATGTTGTTAAGTATTAACACTAATGTACCTGAAGCAGATCGAGAAATGTTGCTAACGGTAGCATCCAGAAACCCTGCTGATGACGATTTCTATTTAAAACGAAAGACTTCTGGTGAGGGTTCCTCTGCTAGGCAGGTGGGTGGTGGGGAGAAGTACTGACAGCCTGAAATTTCAGATTACAAGAAACTTAGCACCTTCAGAATAGACACATTTTTATACTCTGATGGTTTTAGTATGTGTTGAATGGATGGCAGTAAAAATCCCTTCAAATTATGAAATTCAAGATAACGAACATTCCCACTTTTACTTCCCCTTATAGCTATAAAAATGAAATCTTTAAACTGAGAACTTCAGCCTCATTTAAAAAAAAATGAGACATCACTGAATTCTTAATTTTTTTAAATATTAAATTTGATACTATTTCCAGTTGTGCTGCTTCTTATTTTACATTTGTTCATTTATTTGTGTGTGTGTTGCTCCTGCTCTGACATGCACGTGGAGGTCAGAGGTCAGAGGTCAGAGGTCAGCTTTGCTGGGTCATTTCTCTCCCATGCATACGCCGCTCTCCCTGCTTCCTGCCTATCTACCCGGACCTGGGCTCTGGGGATTGATTTAGGTCTGCACAGCGAGTGCCTTTTACCCACTGAGCCATCCTTCTTGGCTCTGTTTTGTGTTTCTCCTGGGTTTTGTGTACATGTATGCACAAATATGGGGAAGTCTGAGGTCAGCCTTCCCTGGGCTTCCTCTGGAGTTGCCCCCCTTAGTTTTTGAAACAAGGTGTCTGACTGGAACCCGGCTCTCTGATCAGGCTCGGCTGGCCAGTGGGCACCAGTGTCCTGTCACCTCATCACGAGGGCTGGATTACAGATGTGTGCCGCTACTGCCAGCTTTTTGTCATGGGTGGGGATTGAACTCAGGTCCCCATACTTGTGGGGCAAGCACTTTTTTGACTGAGCTATTTCCCCAGCAGCCACTTCTGGAATTTTGTATGTGTTTCACACTTAAAAGTGTTCCTGGGTGGTGTTTTCGAAGGCAAAGAGCTGCCTTGAGAACTGAAGGGTGGAGAGCCGTTGAGTCTGCCCTGTCCCTCTGCACCGGGAGAGGAGGAGAGCCGGGAGGAAGGGAGACTGCCTTCCGTTCACAGTGGGCGCGCTGGACTTGTAGTTCCGCCCTGGGCCCAACTGTGAGTGTCCTCGTTATTACGCATGCTCTTGGCACACCAAGCCAAGGGTTCCCCAGAACAGAATGTCAGCACTGTTCCTCCATGACTTCTGTTTAATACACAATAGTGGGATTAGTTTAGGAGATTTACACGGTTATTTGTTGTCCTGGGAAGTACCATATTGAATCAAGAGAGAGGGAAAGTCAGCATTCAAATTAAAAAAAAAAAAATTTAAATCATGTATCCTATCCCAAAGTAGATACGGTTTTAAATGTTGAATGTAAAATTTGACTTGTCTAACTTTAGAATTTCATTGCTAAGGATGATGCTGTACCAATAGTGCCTTCACTGAAACCAAACATTCTGAAGTAGTTGTTGCCTCTGACACTTAAGCTAAAAGCAGTTATGGTTAGTAAAATGGGGAACAATGGCTGATCCATGTCCTTTGAGGGACGTTTTAAATGTTCCTTTTAGTTGTAACCAGTAAACCAGAGACTAGTGGGCAGTGGCATGGCGTCACACTTCTATAATTCATGTGCTTTGGTGATACTGGCAGGAAGATTGTGAATTTGAGGCCAGCCTTGTGAGGCCTTGAGTATGGACACTGTGCCTATCTGCCCTCCCCTTGTTCATCACCAGAGAAAGAGGGAGAACGTGAGAGCGCGAGCACAAGAGAGCGCTAGCTATAGCTAGCGGGATTGTATACCACTTAAGGTTATCCTTGGTGAGAAGATGGAGGCTGAGGTAGAAGGAACTCCAAAGAACAGTTACCAGGAATTGGGTTACAGTGGCACTTGCTTATGCTAGCTGCTTTGGCCTCTGTGATCTTGGTATGAAGGGCCACTCTTGGGCCCCCATGTGAGCCAATAAGACGTGCTTAGGTTGGGTAAACTGAGCATAAGGGATGGGGAACTCTTGGCATTACAGAACTTGGTAGTTGGCTTCTTCCTGGGTTCCTCAGCCTTGCCAAGCTCAGGATCTACCGAGGATACTGACGGAGGCATGTTAAAGCAGTGGTGCTCGGCCTATGGCCGTGACCGTGGGAAAACATACGGTTCTGCTGGTCTTAGGAATGGAGAAACCACTGCTCAGTAGCAAAGTTACAGTGATGAAGTGGCGATGAAAATACATTTGTGGTTGAGAGTTCCTAAGGTCATTGAAAATACATGTTTTCTTAATCTGAATAAATTAATAAAATATATTTAAAAAAAAAAAAGACGTGTTTTCTGATGGTTGTGACCCACATGTTGAGAACTGCTGCTTTGTAGGAAAGCAGCAGAGGTGAGGCTTCGTGTTCTCATTTCTGAATTGGAATATTTTACAAGACTGAGCATACGTTTGTTCGTTTTTTGTTTTTTGTTTTTTTGTTTTTGTTTTTTCAGGAGACATTGCTAACTTTGAGAACTTAATTTATACAATAGAATTACTTAAACTTTGATACGTGGCCAGGTCTGTCTTCTGCATGCACAGAACCCTGGGACAGTTACATTTTAAAAGCAAGGACTTAGTTTCCACTTGCTAGAAGACTTCTCATAACTTTTCCAGAAGGAAAAATAGATTGAGCAAAATGCAAAAAGGCTTAACTTTTCTCTTTTCAGTGGTAGGAGATGCTTCAGGATTTTCTCACTGTTAACGGTTCCTCCACCCCAGCTGTGTGTGTCTTGTTTGGCGTATCATGCCTGTAAAGAATCTTGGTGAGGCCGGAAGGGACTTGGGTGTGGCAAGGCAATTAAGGGCTCTCAAAAGAAGACACACTAATTAGTGAGCTGTATCTCTTTCAAAGAAGAAGAGGAGTGTTGGCTGCGGGGAGTAGCAGGAGTTACTATTAGGGATCAGTGACTAAGAATTAATCTTATTTAGCTGCAAGTGGGGATAGATATTGTAATTAGATATGAGAGAAGTGAAGTGGTAATCAGACTTGAAAATACAGGCCGTGAGAGCCCTTCCATCTCTCCTCATCCGTGGGCGGGGCTGCCTGCCATGTTGCTTAGGTGCTGGTTGTGGTTTTGACCAGAGTTGTCTTGGGAGAGCACTGCACTCTGCAGGGTGCTTTTCTCTCCTGAATGGGATGGGAAACAGCACAACTCTAAGGACTGAATTTCCAGTTTAAAGATCTACAGTTGACGGTAGATCCGGAAGAAGGTGTTAATCCGCACCTCTTACAGTCCTGCTCTGAGAGACAGCCTCCCCTCAGCCCTTTTGTTGTTGTGATGAGTCGCTGTTTGGAGATCCAGGTTGAAAATTATAATGAAAAAATTGCTGTGAATAAGATCACATTAGGTTTTGTTAGGCTCGGCATGCTCAGGTTACGGCTGTCATAATTGGGTGATAATTAGCACTTTAGGAAGGCTATTATGATAAGGATTTATTAGTTTTTCTGCTGCTCTTCACTTTATATGACCACCACCTGGGAGAAAATTTTGTGCTCTGATAAGGAAGAAAATGATCAAGTTTTGGATTAAGAATCTAATTGTTAAATCTTGATTAAATGATGCCTATTAGGTTGTAATTATATCTATCTATAAAAAACGGGTGATATTAGATTTGATTGCTGGATTTCCTAAAGCAGCATTTTAAGATAATGAATTTTAATTATATGTGTGCCTGGGAACCATTTTAAGCTGTCTAGAGAGGGAAAATGGGCAAGGCTGCCTGAGAAAGTGCTCATCTTGCTGTGTAGCTTTCAGCTCGTGGCCTGGGGAAGGTAGATGCAGCAAAGTGTGCCTTTCTCCACTCTGCTTCCCACACAAAGCCTTCTGAATAATCCTATTCAGAATACCCAAATAACATTCACCTGATGTCAGTGTCAGTGCTCTGTGGAAATGCTTATTATGTCAGCATCATTTGAAGGTGTGTGTGTGTGTGTGTGTGTGTGTGTGTGTGTGTGTGTGTGTGTGTATGAATTTAAGAATGGAGAGAAAGTCCGACCTAAGATTTTCCTCCTAAGCAACCTGCCTGCCTTTCCTCGTGGTCTCACGTTTCCCCGTGTCCACATGTGCGACCTGCAGCATGCCAGACTAAGTGCGGGCCCAGAGGTGCTTGATGCAGGCTTAGACCCTGCGCTCGAGAGCTCCTAGTTCTGGCGAACCAGCTTGAAGTCTAGACTTCTCTGTGTCCCAGTACTGCAGTTTAATTGTAGATTAATTAGTACGGTTGTGCTTTTGTAGCTTTGGGCACTAGGTTTATGAATTATCTCCTAAGATAAATATGACCTTGCAGTAATTAAAGGAGACACAGGCTGCTCACCCTTGCCTGAAGCTTTCAGTGGCTCCCTGTTGCCTGTAGAGCAGTTTTAAGCATGTTGAGGCATTCACAGTTACCCATTTTTGGCTAGATACAGTATTTTACCTTATGATGTAGTCAAGGAAATTTCCCTTTAGTAAGCCAGTCAGTTCTTACCTCATGCTTTGTGGTCAGTATAGTATTTCATTATGGTAGCCCTAAATTGTGAAATTGTGATTTTTTTTTTTTCCTGTCTTCTCTCAGTCTCTCCTTCTTGGTGTGCCATTATCAAGCATTCCTCATTCCAGCACCCTGTTGTCATTTAAAGTATTTCAGTTTTTTAAATTGTGACTACGTGTGTGAGGATCTTTGTGTGAGCATGTGTACATGACTTCTGGTACTTGTAGAAGCCACAAGAAGGCATTGGATCTCCCGGAGCTGGAGTCACACGTGCTCGTGAGCCACCTTCCGTGGGTGCTGGGAACTAAGCTGCAGCTCCCCTGGAGGGCCAGTAACTGCTGCAACAGCCAAGCCATCTTCCCAGCCCCCACTTTATATACGTTGAATCCCTAGGAGTAGTTGAGGATCCTATAAACATGTGTTGCACATGTTTTGTGATGGATGACGTTGCTGCTGCTGGTGGCTGTATTTACGCTGCTCCTAGTGAGCGGACACACATTTAAAGGATGATTACGTTTCATAATCTAAGAAGTTTTAGAAAACAGTTTTTTTGGTAATAATTTCTTGCAGCAGTTTTTGGAAAGCATTTGCCATTGGTTTCTTCTAACGAAGGGATTTAGATTCACTCTGGGGTGTTAAGGGAAGAGTAGATTCCCTTTGGATTTTGGTTCACTCTTGTAGAATATCCTTTCCTATGGGTAGCTGCTCAGGACTTGCCTGGGCAGATGGTAGCTGTTGGACATAGCAGAATCTTGAAGCTTGAAGGACAGGCTAATTCATCTCATTTCCACTTAGCCAGATTGGCTACCATGTCATCAACCAGCTTCGCAGACTCCCGTCCCATTCATTACCACCCAGCCCCTCTCAAATGGCTCCATACCATTGGCCGTGTGTCATTTGGGGTTACAGTGAATGCTATATAAGCAGGCCAGAATTTGGTCTCCTTGAATCACATGATCACGGGCACTGGATTGGTCTAGTACGTTGTACTGAGGGCCTAGGAAGGGTGCTAGAATCCCGTTGCATGTTTGGGATGGTACTCTTTGCTTTGGAGATGCTCAGTTACGGGGCTATGATAATAGTTTCTTGTGCAGGTAACCAAATCCGTGTTAGTATTTATTTGCCATGGCCAGTGTTGGGGCTTCCTGTAAGGCTGGTAAACCCCGGGGTCCTTACAGCAAGTCACTGCCCTCCTGTGGTAGTCACACATCTTTGAACCACAGTGACTAAGCAGCAGAGCTAGAATCTGGCAACTTGGTGGGTTTACTGTTAGAGTGTGAAGCTGTTTTTGCCTTTTGGCAGTACTTTGCTTTCATCAAGATGATCTCAGCTTTCATTAAGTTTTCATCTAATTGAAAAGATTGATTTTTGAGTAGGTGAGAGTCCTTTTATGTACTGTCTCAAAGGACGGAGTGTGGGTCAAATCAGTCTTCAAATGGATGGTAATTGTGAGGAAGAGGCTTTTCAAATGGAGATCGCAAGTTATCCAGAGCTTATTGGAGCTAAGAGCTTTTATACGTAATAAGCATCCACATTTGTAAATAACAGGAACTGGAATAAGCTAGTGAAAGCTCCAGAGTCCAGGGGTGGAACCACAGTTATGTGATGCCATCAATCACCATTGTGACCTTGTGTTTAAGAGTAGGACCTGGACATTTGTCACTTGCTGTTTGGCTTTTGGGTCAATCCTTCCTTACATCAGGGAATTGATTTACTCTTCTAATTTTTGTGCCCTTTAAAAATGAGGCACAGTAGAGAATCCAAGAATAAATGGGTTCTTTGCTTTTTGTACGATACTCTAAAATGTGGTGGGGGGCATATTGAGATGAAAGAAGCCATCTAAGCATCCTTTTCAGTGTTTCCATTTGTAAGGAGGAGGCAACACCACAGAGCAGCCTGTGAGGAGGAGTCGACACTGAAACGATCACTTAACTCTTGGAAATACTTTCTTGGAAGCACTAAATAGCAATAAATCAGCTTTCCAGGAGAAAACACGTCTCCATTAAATGCCTTGTTTTTGTCTTGGGGTTGTAATGAACAAAGGAATATTCTGCGGGAGGAGGAATCTAGGGATTTAAAATTTTACTTAATGCCAACAACTTAGTTTCATCTTGGCTGTAAGCTCTATTGTCTTTTAAGGGTCATTTTATGTGATAACTAATGACTCTGCATGTTTTATTTCCAATTCTTAAAACACTGTTCTGTTTCCCACACTTATTAGGATCGTGTGCTCTTAGAAAACCTTCATATAAAATACAGAGAAAGAAACAATCCACTTAATACATGTTGAGGATGATCACAGGGGTCATGTTGTTCATTGTTGACTTTAAACATATTGCCTAGGAATGTTTTACAGTATAAATGTACTAATTTTGCTCTGGTAGTTTGATAGTTGATTTGCAGCAGGTACATACAGGGGTGTGTGGGTGTGTGTGTGTGTGTGTGTGTGTGTGTGTGTGTGTGTGTGTGTGTGTGTGTTTCTGTGAGATGGAGATTTGGTTGAAGGAAGTGTTAATCTTTTTAGATTCTTTTTTTTTAAAGGAGTTGTGTATACTGGCCAGATGCAGGGCTGTACTCTGCTTGTCATTGAAACGACAGATGAGCAGGTAAAGTCGGCTTTGGCGTGTTTATATTCCATTGGTCAGGGCTTTCGGGAGTAACTAGGTGGTGTATTGGCTCTGACGAGATTACATTGCATTTAACTGTACTCACTTAAAAAGTATTTTCTTGAACAGTAGAATTTGTCCATACAAGCTTTTTGCAATTTTAGTAATTACTCTTTTATGACTACTGTTCTTATTTAAAGGTGCCTGATATTTTGGAATTCTAGGAAATTGTAAAACTGAAAGCATATTATTCAGCCTTAAGTCTGAGATAAAGGGCTATCTAGTGTGCATTAGAATGCATCTTTTTTACTCCTTTCTTAAAAAAATCATTGTCCTCAGAAGCTTTTAAGAACTCTGGCAGGACAGCTTGCTTTTTCTCTTCGGGGCCTGCTGTACATGTGTTTAGCAGTCAATCTGTCATAGAAGTGGGTGGTTCTTTCCCCCTCTTGATGGGAAGCCCAGCCCTCTTGGGCACTTAATGTTCCAGGAAATAGTCACAGAAGTCTCTGAATGTTATACTATTGGCTTGTGCCAGATTCTGGGCCCTGTTGTGCATCCGCTGCCCGGCGTTCTCTGTTCTGTCATACCTACAGTAGATGAAACCCGTATGTGCGTGCTTGAGTGCTTCTGGCTGTTTTTTATGGACCTTGGGCTACCTCTCTGCACTACTGTTAGGAATATATTTTATTTTGGTCAGAGGGATGGAAGAGCTAAGAATCTTCTAAAATTCAACCCTCCATAGAAACTGTCACAGAATTGAAGTCCTTGTCAGGGTCTCAGTGGCTGTGTATGGAAAGAGCTCTTTGAAGACTCTGCCAAATTTGTTACAGTGAAGGTCATAAGTATGCATGGGACCTAGTAGGGAGAAGATGGCAGCTGGAGAAAGCAGCTATGAGAGTGTGAAGCAAAGCCCAGGGAGTGGGGCAGAGGTTCTTCTGTCAACATGTAAAGCTTGCTGGAAGCTGTGGTGTGTTATTGTGTCTTGCTGTTGTGTAGTTTGAATATATAGAGTCCAGTGTGGTTATGAAGCTCAGTTACTGTCTCATAAAAAGGTTGGAAAGGTTTGTGATGTTCTTTGCGGAACTGGTGGGAAGTGATAGCTGGAAACTGGAAACATCAGAGACGGCAGTGGGAAGTCTTTTTATTTTCTTATTTAATATTTTTTAAATTTTAAATAATTTATTCAGATTACATTCCAGTTGTTATCCCCTCACTTGTATCTTATCGCTAGGATTGAGTGATAGGTTTGTAGAGAAGACAGTTTGGGAAGCAAAGGTGTGAGTTGCTCTCCTGGCCTTCAGACCTTATGCAGAACTCCTGATGGGCTTACAGCATGGTGAAGCCTGTGAGAGCCTTTGCACTGAGTTAAAGTCACATCTCCCCAGTTTTCTGTGAACATGGGGCTGAAAAATTTCTAGGCTGTCACAAGTTGACGTCCTTTGCCCTAAGATACAGCATCTGGTCTCTTTTCAAAAGTGAGCCAAACCTTCATGGGTTTTCTCCCCCACCCCCCCACCCCCTTTCAGAAGTCAGGGACGTGCTAGGAAATTCATGATTTTCTTTTTCTTTTCTGTTTTTTGAGACAGGGTTTCTCTGTGTAGCCTTGTGTCCGGGACTCAATTTGTAGACCAGGCTGGCCTCGAACTCACAGAGATCTACGTGCCTCTGCCTCCCGAGTGCCTGAAACTCAAGAGCCCTGCCTCTTGTGTGTTGGGATTGAAGCCGGGTGATTCTGTAAGCAGCTGGCAGTGTGATTTTGGTTGAAATCAAGTGCTTATTCGAACAGAACCACCAGTGCATCAGAGAAGCCCTGGGGGGAGTTTGCCCTGGCCCCTGTCAGAGCTCAACACTCCTCAGAAGCGCGTCTCTTCAGTCCACAACATAACAAAGGGAATAAGCACAGTGGTTCTAAATCATCCGCCAGTGAGAATAACAAGCAAGGGAAAGAGAAATTGTAAGAGGCATCGATAGGGTGGTTATGGCCCCTTTTGAACATGTTGAGGTTTTTTACATGAGAAGTTGGGAGAAAAATATTAGGGTGCCTAAGTCAGAATAGAAAAAGGCCCTTGTAGCTGGAAAGATGGCTCAGCAGCTAAGAACTTTTGTTAGTTTTCCAGAGTACTCAGGTGAGGTTCTCAGCACCCACATGGTGGCTCACAGTTATTTGTCACTTGAATTCCAGTGCCCTCTTCCAGCGTCCACAGGCACCAGCCACTCATGTACTGCACATGCATATGCGCAGACACTCGCACATTAAAAAAAAAAAAAGGCTGCTGAGAAAGAATTTGGAGATCCTATTGGTCATCTTGGGCTTCTACAACAATACCAGTGGTTAGGTTGGCTAAGCATAAAAATTCATTTTATTACAGGTGTAGAGGGTGAGTCCAAAGTCAAGGTACTAGGACACTGGTGGTGACTAGAGGCTGCTTTCTTACTGTGGTGTGTGTGTGTGTGTGTGTGTGTGTGTGTGTGTGTGTGTGTGTGTGAGAGAGAGAGAGAGAGAGAGAGAGAGAGAGAGAGAGAGACAGACAGACAGACAGACAGACAGACAGACAGAGACAGACAGACAGACAGAGAAACAGAGAGAGACTGAGAGAGCGAGAGCGCACATCTGAAGTCTCTTTTGTGGGAAGTAACTTGATTACCCTCCTCTTTTTAAAGCGTCTGCACATATATAGTCAACTTGGGGGCCTAAGGCTTCTGCATCAGGATTTTGTAAAATGCAGCTCATCCATATATGGATATTTTAATCCTTCTAGAGACGAAGAGAAATGAGTGTCTTTTCCCTGAGTTTCTGGTCTCCAATCTTCCGTCCAATCTCACAGGGAACTGCTTTTTGTATGTTCACATTTTTACTCCCATCCAGCAGTTGGGTGTTTCCAACCTGTAGGTGAGGGGTGTGTGTGCGTGTGTGCGTGTGTGCGTGTGTGCGTGTGTGTGTGTGTGTGTGTGTGTGTGTGTGTGTGTGTGTGTAGAACAGTTTCTGACCAACTTTGCCATTTAGAACTGGATGTTGACAGTTGGTATACAGTTGATTTCTTCTTTGACTTCTTCAGTGTTACAGTGTGACCTCTTGTTAGAAATTGGTTAAAAGTCTTCATGTTTATGCTTTAAAAGTTGCTTAAACAGATCAGGTATTTAAAAGGCACCGTGCTCTGCCACAGGTGTTAAAGGGGGTCTTGGAGGTGCTTTTACAGAATGTCTGTAGGTGTCTGCCTTGCTGAGCTGCTGGGCAACTGCACCTGGAACCTGTGGTGTTTATGCTGACACATGAGGGTAAGGTGTTTTGTGTTATTTTTAGTCAGTGTACTTAGCCAGATCATGTATCTGAAAACATAGCTTCTTAATAGAGCCCTGGTTTTCAAACTGCAGGGAGAGCCAGCACTGGGATCCTTGTATCTAAAGCACTCATATATATAAAGCACAAAACCATAACTCTGGCTCCCGTCACTAATTAGTTTATGGTTACTGATGCTAACCTAGTTAATGGCTACTTGCCTGCCTTTCCAGGGTAACCATGGAGTGTCCTTTGTGTTTCTGAGGGACAGCAGTGGGTCTGGCAGCCTTTTTTCTTTTTGTTTTCTAAAGCATTGAGTCCATAGGTGTCGGTGAGGTGAGAGCAGATTTCATCCTAGTTCCTTTAGTCAGGTTTTAGTGTGACCTCCTTTTGGTTCAAAGTGAATTCCCAGAGCAGCTGATGTGCCTTTAATTAATCCTAAGCAGAAAAATCCATTCCAAAGAACAGAAATATTCTTGTTTTACCTGCTAGGTATAGAGGGGTGTGTGGGCCCCCGAGAATGATTCCAATGGTTTGGCAGAAATGCCCACTGCCTTTTCATCCAAGCTGGTGGTGCTGGGTATTTTTGTGTCTGTCTCTCTTCCTCAGCCACAAAAGCTGATGAGCTAGTTTAAGAATTCCTCTGTGGCCTCTGACTGGTATTTATTCACCTAGTTAGATCTATTTTGTTTTCAGTATAAAACACAAGTAAGCAGGAGCTGGGCCTGTCACATCTTTTAGAGCACGTCTCTAGCCAAAGAGTGTCGTCAGAATTCAAAGTGTCGTCTTTGCAGAAGAAGGCCTTGGAACGCTTTGATTGGGAGCTCCTGTTTGTGTCTGCGTTAGTGGTTATCCCAGCATTCTAGATCTTCCCTTCAAAATGAAACAAAACACAGCCTTCTGGTGTCAGAATGCACGTTCCGGGAATGTTGTACCTCTGACCTCAGAGTACAGATGTCTGCACTCAAGAAAGGGTTAAAGGAACAATTTAAGGATATGGCGGTGAACACCTTTAACCTCAGGAGGGGCAGGCAGATCTCTGTGAGGTCAGGGGTGGCTTACCAAGCTCTACAACAGCCAGGGCTGTGGACAGGGACTGTCCCCCCAACCACCACCACCACCACCAAAAAATAAAAAAAGGAAAAACACTTCAGATCGTCACATAGCTTTAAAAAATTGTGATATTTTTGCAAGGGCTTAAAAGATCCAAGAAATTATTTTTATAGTTTCCTTCCCTCAAGAATGTTTACTTTTCAAAGGGAAAGGAGGAAAGGCACATTAGTGTTGACTCAGGGTTCCACCGTACTGACTAGAAGCGTTAGGTTGTAGACTACAGCAAGAGAGAGCGCCTTTCTTCTTTCTTACTTTATTTTGGGGGGGGGGCGATAAATAAACTAGGCCCCGGATAATATAACTGCTTTGCTGATACAGCACAATGAACTGATTGACCCGAGTAGGCAATCTTTTGCTGTTCTGGGCAAGTTAATCTCTTGTAAGCCCATTTCTTCATTTGAAAAACAGGGTTAAAACAACCCATCTGATTCAGTTGTGAGTATCATATGAGGCTAATGCTTCCAAAAGGGGCTTAGCACACTGCCTGGCATATCCTGGCTTAAGCCACTAAGAGCCTTACCCCATCCAGCATTGTTGTCTCCGCGTCCAGATGCCCATGTGCTCTGTCCGACGCTGCTCATTTATCATCCTTTACCCTTGTTTTTGAATACTTGTCTTTCCCGTTACAGTTTATTTACAGATCCAAGGGCCTCAGTGGGATTTTAGCCTATTGAGTACTGAAGTAAAAACATACATTTGTCTCTTAAAACCTACTAGAGATTAAAAAAAGTTGCTTCTGAAAAAAAATGAGAGAAACAGCATCAAAACTTCTTTGAATAGAAAGGTAAATGGAATTACGCGGGTGTCACTTTGGGTTTTTAGTGGCTTAGATTTCTAAAATATGCCCTCCTTCACCCTCTACTCTCCCTCTCACTGTCTTCCGTCTTCCCCATTCCTCTCTTAACCGAGGCCTTACGTTAGTGTGAAGACTATGTTTACCTCTTCTGCACCTTTCTAATTCTTAGCGCCTTAGGGTTTTAATTTTTTTTTAATTTTTTTGGTCTTAGTAAGCATCAGCCCTATGTTTATCTTGAAGGTTAATTCTTTTCCTTCCCATTTCTGATTCAATGTGACCTTCAGAGTAACACATACAGTGTGTCACCAGTCATAAAGGCCAGATCAAGATCAACACCAGTTGAAATAGCTGTCTTTTGAATTTTAGGAGGTAGATTTTTATTAAAGGGTTTTTTTTTTTTAATAATAAAAGAGGCTGTCTCTCAGAATTTCCATTGCTAATTCTTCTAATAGTCCGGTAATTACCTTTGGGCTGTCATCGTTCTCCATAGCTCAGGGCCCATGTGCATTTCTACATCACTCGTGTCTTAGAAGAAATCAGTGTTCACCTGAGTTTTTTGCCTAAAGTAGTCTGAGCTGTATTGCTTCTCTCAATATAAGTTAGATCTTGACAGATTATATCAATTTGATAAAATGAGGTATCAGGATTTTAATTGTCTTATAGTCCCCCTTGACTTTTTTGGTGTATAATAACATTTTGTTGTTAAAACTGCGTTTTCTTTTTCAAAGTACGTGCACTGTGGGCTGTGACTGCGTTCTTTTGGAAGGTGACTTTCCTTCGGTAACAGAGATGAATGCTCAGGTACAGACATGGCTTCTGATGTCCTTGGGAAGGTTTAGAAATCCCTCAAGTACAGCGAGCTGGAGACAGTAGGTGTCTAAAATAGAGTGCAGCATCAGTGAGGACCAGCCAGTTGGGCTTCCAATACATCAGTCAGCATCTTGTGTGACCTTATCCCTTCGTGGGTGACCTCATCTGTGACTGCCAAGGGCACACTGCAGTTTGGGATTCTTACTCGGGAATAGAACCCAGTCTTCGCACCTTCTCTGACAGCTTCAGCAACACTGGGATTGTTTTCTTCTCTGTTGCCTTTTCAGTTTTGATCTATTATTTTTGCTGAGGCTGAAGCTGGCCAGTACTTCAGAAATGCATATTTACAGCTTGACCCAGACCCTGAGAAGCTTCTGTGCTTTGTGTGGTAGCTGATTGGTACTGGAGGATAGAGGTTGAGGGAGAAGAGGCACTGGGGGTGAGTGGCAGTGGCTTCATGAGGTTTCTCTCTTGTTTTGACTATTTCTGCAAAATACAATGCAGTTTTTGGGAAACTATGTGATTAAAGATTAATGTTTCCTCTTGACAATATTAGATTTTTTAAAGGGCAGTTATAATTGAAAGATCCTAAATCCGTTTCTTTCTTTTCTTTTTTCTTTTTTTTTGGGGGGGGGTCCCCTAGGACAGAATTTCATGAAAAATTCATTGAATACTTTGATTTATGCAAGGCCTTTCTTATTTTGTGGCTGTTCAGTTGGATGGAGGCATATTCCTGTCTTCCTGTTTTCAGTGGTTGGCTTTCAGGTACAGTGTCTCTGCGAATCCCAATGGTGGCTTTCTTCATTCCCAGCTCTTAGTAACAATTGTTCCTCCATGCCCTTGTTTCTCAGGAGGGCACAGTCAGCAGTAAAAGTGTGTCCTCAGTGGTATGGGGCGCTGTGTGCCAACACTGTTTCTCTAAGGAAAGGCAATCCATATATCACCATGACTTCCTGGACTTCAGACATCCAAAAGGATGCGTGCAATGTTAGAATAGAAATGGAATGTATTTTATTTTGTGATTTTTGTGAAAAACTTAGCACATTTCTCATCTTACCTCAAATGTATGAAACTGTTTTTCTGTACATTCTAGTGAAATGCTTGGCACCTAATCTGTTTTACCAGAAGTTAGCAGGTGTTAATTATTTTTTACCTACTTTCCAAGCTCCAGCTTTTCATGTGAATTATCTGATTGAAGACCTAATTGGCAATTGGATGTTATGGGTGTGACAGGCGGGAGCATCCTCTGCCTACACCTGGTTAAGTGACACTGAGCCAGTGTCTAGGCTTCGTTTCCTTCACGTCAGCAAAGAAATGCCTGGACATGGATGGTTTCATGTTTTCTAGCTTAATTTTCTGTAGTTATGACAGCTCTGTCTATAGAAGCTAACACATGGCATGCGGCCAGTCTTGGAACAGACTGCTCAGGCCTCACAGTTCATCTTGCCCCTTCCCATGGTGCTACCATGCTGTGCCCTCAAAGACGAAGTAGATCTAAGATGTTTCTCCTTGTTAGGCCTTGGTTCAAATGTCATTGCTCCAGAGTCTGTCTTCTTGTCACTCTTCTTGTTTCTGTAGATTTCCTGAATTTCTTCCTAACCTTGGAAAGGGAGTGGAGGCACACTCTGGCCTTTGGCTTGTTTAATACCTGTGCCTCCCGCTACATTCCCTGCATGCCTGTCTTGTTTCTGCTTGCAGTCTGCCCAGCCCAGTGTCTGAAACATGGCAGGCAGGCATGGAGGGGCTGAGTCTGTACAGACCCCATCCGCTCTTTGAACAGCGCGCAGCACACAGCTTTCTGCACATGTACTTGCTCTGTTAGGGTTTCCTCATATCACCCCAACATCATCCCCCTTCACACTGCAGCCTGCACCCTGTGTTGTGGTTCTATTTATGTGTTCTGTTCTTTGCTAGAAAGTAAGTAGGGACTCCTTGTCTGAGTCATCCTGATACACAGCATGTTGCCCTCTGTATTATGAGGTTTACCTATTCGAAGAAATACAGATGCCTATGTCCTTAGAAGTTATTGATAATTGAAGCATGTTATTTTATTTTATTTTTATTATTTATTTTTTTATTTAGGTCCTTTTAGTTGTGACTAAAGCGTATTTGGAAACTACCATTTCCCAGGTTCTGAGATGTCTCATTTCAGTTATGAACTTACTGTTTTCAGGTTTAACTGTGGGCAGCTCTGTGTCTGCCCAGAGCTGTATTGGCTTGCTGCGTATTTCTTTGGTTTAGGAGCTGTTGTTGCACATATAGTTACGTGGTCTAAGTGGTTCCAGATTGTGGAACCACTTGCTGCCCTTTCTTCTCAGTACTTTGAGCATTTCCTTTTATGTTTACCAGCTATTTCTGTTTTAGAGGGGTGTAGTTTAAGAGATGAAGTTAAAAGTCATTATGGCCTATGAATCAAGTGGAATTAGGGCAAGTCCATCTCATGAGAGAGCAGAGGTCAGCTACCTTTTACGACTATGGACTGATTTCTCCGTATTTTCTGCCCATGCCTTGTGAGTTTGTTGATTGCCTAGATGAGGGGTGCTTTTCTTTGGCTAGGTTAGTCTCTTGGGCTATCCGGAAACTCAGCTGAACTCTCAGATAAGAGAGGACATGAGAGAGATCGGTGAGCAGTTGAGGTAGAAAACGAGAAAGGAGGCTGATGTTGGAAAGCATCGGGATAACTGGAATTCCTTCTGGCTTTCTTCGTGGTTACCTTGTCCAGCCTCCCTGTTGCCATCACCGCCCACCACCTTGGCATCACCATCTTTGTGCATTTTCTTTGTGCCCAGGTTTGTTTACCAAACCGTGGTGGTTAGGGTGGTCTTACACACATAGCGTTTCTTTCATCAGTAAACACAGACAGGATTGTCTCACCCAACTATACCAAGAAGCATTTGGCTGCACAAAGTGATTTTCTCAGTGTGGGATGGTTCAAACTAGTTTATCTTCAGAATTAATCTTAGTTCATGGCTTAGCTCTCTAAAATGGCTTAATCTCCTGAGTGACTTTAAGAGTACCAGGCAAGTAGTATTAATCACAGCTTACTGACAATTTGTTGACCCTTCTGAGACCCCCTGTTAAGTACTATGCTAAATTGAGCAAAAATGTCCACTGTGTCCTTTGAATTCTTACATAGTATCATATATAAGGTACGTTTATTAAAATGCCATCCAGCTTTCACTGTTAGCTGTTCAGTAATAAGGTGTTTTGATTTGGCTATCTGCATGAATATTTCTATGCTAAAGGCTTTTTTCCCTTAAATAATTGATGGTGTGTGCTATAGTGGCTTAAATATTTTGTGCTTGGAATATGGCATTTGATAGATGATAAATGGTCTGCTAGTCAGTAAAAGTGTTCTTTTGAGTAAGTGAAGAAAATATATCCTAGTCTGTGGCATAGTTTATGTACATGTGTGTGTGTGTGTGTGTGTGTGTTGTGTCACATACACACCATAACAATAGCTTACTTTGTGTAGTACCTGGTTTCTTTTTTTCCTCTCTCCTCCTCCCTCTCCCCCCACCTCCTCCACTCCCCACCTCCTCTTTTTTTATCTTACCGTGCAGCCGGGTTGCTTTGTAGCCAGGCAGTGCAGACTGTCACTGAGAGTTTCATTCCCCTCTCATGTCTCCAGAGGACTGGGTTTATCGTTGTGCACCACCACACCCAGCTCTGACAGTTTTATGAGTTGTGGTTTTTTTTCTTCTTCTTCTTCTTCTTTTAAAAATACAATTTTTAGTCAGGTCTGGTGGTGCGTGTCTTTAGTGCCAGCACTGGGGAGGCAGAGGCAGGTGGATCTATATGGGTTTGAGAGCAGCCTGGTCCACAAAATGAATTCCAGAACAGCCAGGACTAACTACACCGAGAAACCTTGACTTGAAAAACCAAATGTATATATTTTTAAAATATTTATTAAATACTAAGCATTTAGTATTTATATATAATTTATTTATATAGTATAATAAATACATTAAAAACATAGGTATATATGCTTTTAAAACAAAAAATTAAAAAATACTTTATAGATAGGAGAAATTACCAAGCTTAAACACTTTTTTCAGAGGTCACCAAAGCACCGAGGTGTAGATTCGGAACTGGCCACGGTTGTCCTTGGACTTCATGTAGACTTTCACTTCTCTCAGGTCTATTGCCATTGTCTGTTAGTTTCAGGCTAGGGGATTGAGCTCAGGCTGTTAGACTCTTGCACAAGTGCCTGTTGAGCCATTTCACTGTCTAATCTGAAATTTTTAATTCTGATGAAGAACCGAACGAATGGCTTCAATTTAATTTTATTCTTTATATAATTTTGGTTTCTGCGATTGAAACTAGAGACTTACACATGTTAAGTATACAGTCTGTCTACCATTGAACTGTATCTTCCAGCGTTTGAAGCTTTTGTTTTAACATAGATGCATGCAATCCCAATCTTCTTTTCTTAATATTTATTTAAAAAATTTCTGCTATGTGTATGCTTGTGTGTGGGTATGGGTATGTGCAAGTGAGTACATGTGCCTGAAGAGACCAGTTAGCATCCTGGGGTGGATGGAGAACAAGAACAGCTCTCAATTATTGAGCCATCTTAAGTTTTCAATATTGCAAATAGTGGCTATATTTGGGGACTGTACTGTGTTATGTGTGATTATTTTGATTTTATATTGATACAGTGTATTTGCTTCTGTAACCTTGGTCCTTAAAGTAATTAGAATCTTTACATGGACAAGATAGCTATGAATGTGAATCAAAAGTTGTCCCTGTGTGTGATATACACATATTGTAGATTTTAACACAAAATGGCACACAATAGCCTGACCAAAAAATAGCATAAGAAAGTGACTCTACTGAGCCATATTAGGACTTAATATTAGTAAACTTTATTGAGTTGGAGGTATTCCTTGGAAAGCCAGACCCATTCTTACTAGATTAGACATTTATCATAAGGGTTAACGGCAGCCTTGTACTAAGAGACAACCATGCCTGTGTGCCTGCGCTTAAGTGAACATCAAACATGTCAGTTCTTTTTAGTATGTTTTCTTCTGTCGTGTAGAGTTCTGTGTTTGAATTTCACATGCCAGGTTAGCAAGCAGCTGTAAAATGATGGAGCGTATCAGTATTTAATGCCAGTGCTGGTCCTTCCTCAGTTTGTAATTGGCCTAGGAAGAGGAGACAATGTGTATCCATTATGAATGTGATTTAGAGGAGTGGAGCCTTGATCTCTACACTGGGTGGGAGCCATGCTTTTCTTCAGATAGATTGGACTGAAACACATTTTTTTTCCTTTTTTCTTTTAAGGAATAACTATAGATTGGGGGGGAGGAGCTGGAGACAATAGGTTTAAGGTAATATTATGCAACTTTAAAGGTTCACAGTTGATGGAGAATAATTTAACATGCCCCATAAAAACTTCAGTTTTGGAGTTTGTCCATGTTTTTATTTTTAGCTGTGGCTTTTTAGTTAATGAGAGACAGTGAAACCTATAGTTTCCTCTAGTCTTTGCCTGAAATTATGGAAAACTTTCAATGCTGTACAAGTTTAAGAGATTCTTGGAGACCATCATTATTTATTGTGTGGTGGTGTCTTCTCTTTGTTCAAATCCCTATTTTCTAGAAAATTCTGTTTCCAGAAAATGGTAAATAATAGAATTTTATCTTAGGATTTTAAACAAATTGTACTCTTATATTTGCCAAATAAGTCTAGAGACAGTCTTGTTGTGGTGCTTTGAAAAACTTATATAGGAGTTAACAGCAGATTGAGGAGGTACAGAAAAATACATTCACCTCCAATATTGTCTACACAAACTGCTGTACAAAACACAGGCTTTAGGCAGGGCTTTGCCTTGGAACCACCTTGGCTCTGTGGCTTGCCCACTCTGCTGTTCTGAAGCAAGCTTTCATGGCAATCTATTTGAGTTAACTAAGGGCAGCAGAAAAAAGTATGAATTAACCTTCTTTACACTGCTACTCTGTCCTGAGGCACCCTCTTCTGCCTGCTGAAATATAACTTGTTTGAACTTGAGCTTGAGCAGCTTTGAACTTGAGACACGGTCATAGTGTGTAGCACAGGTAGACGTGAGAGGCTGAGCCCTCTACACCAGTCTCCCTAGTGCCGACGATACAGCCATGAGCTCCAACGCCCAGGCAGAAGTGTGTTTAATATTAGCTCCAAGGCATCTAGTATACTGTGAGATGATTATTAGTTTGCCAGGGAGGGGGTAGTGACAGGGGTCAGCTTTCCTCCTCCCGCCTTCCATGCTTGGGATAAAGCATCCCATGCACCATGCACCCCCCCTTTTTTTTTTTTGGTATTAAAATATTTTGTTACCTCTGATTTTTTTTCGTAGCCTGTCTTTTTTGTTTTTGTTTTTTGTTTTGTTTGTTTGGTTTTTAGTTTTTCTTTGGATATTCCTGACAAGTCCTGGAACTTGCTCTCTAGATCAGACTGGCCACCTGCCCCTGCCTGCTGATTGCTGGGATTAAAGGCTTATGTCACCACCCCCTAGCCCTTAGCACCTGTCTTAGTTCCTTTTTTTCCCCCTGTGAAGTGGCACTTTGACCCAGGAAACTTACAAAACAGAGCATTTAATTGGGGACTTGCTTATGATTTCAGAGGCTAAAGTCTGAAGTGGCCATCATGGTGGGTAGCCTGGCAGCAGACAGGTAGTCAGTCATGGCGCTAGTGCATCTTATCGGCAAGCCTGAGAGAGGCAGACACAGACGCTAGCTCATTAGGAATCATGTGGGCCTTTGAAACCTCAAAGCCTCTTTGCAGTGACATACCTGGCCAGCTAGGCCACACCTCCTGATCCTTCTTAAACAGTCCACAAACTGTCAGAACAAGTATTTATTCCTATAAGGGAGAAGACATCCCTAATTTGTATGGACAATCTGGCTCTCTCCCAAAATCCAGCAATGCATTAGTATGCCAGTGGGTCATATTTCCAAGTGCATTTAACACATGTTGTGGTCGCATTAGGATATTGGTAATATAGAATCGATGCCTCTGTTTTGTGTATTCCATGGAATGATTAGACCTAAGGTTAAAAATCCCTAGTTTAGGCAATTAGGATATGTCTCAAGTGCATGGATTAATTCACTCTCCCCAGCTCACTGTTGATGTATCTCTGTGCTGTATCTATGGTATAGTCCCAGGCCTTTGATGCTGGAGGTACCTGTACTTCTGAGTCTCTGGTCATCTGGGCCTGTCCATGGTGCACACTTTAGGATGTTTTTGACTCTAGGCTATGGTATTATTGTAATTGGACCTAGCCTTATCGGGATAAGCTGCAGAGGTGTATAACAGTTCTGTGGGACTGTGGATTCGGTTACAGACCCTCCCTGTCTTAGCCAATGTTCTATTGCTGCGAACCAGGCATCTAATCTGGAGTTGCTTACAGTTTCCGAGGTGTAGGCCATTATCGTCACAGTGGGGAGCATGGTGGCCTGCAGGTAGACGTGGTGGTATAGAGGTAGCTGAGAGCTCTACATCTGGATCTGAAAGCCAACCCCCTAGTGATTTACTTCCTCCAACAAGGCCGTACCTTCCAATTTCTCTTAAGTACTGGCCACTCTCTAATGACCATGCATTGAAGTATGTGAGTCTGCGGGGGCCATTATTAGTCCAAAGCCTACATTTCTGTAGACCCAGTCTTTGTCTTATTTTCTCCTTGTTAGGTAGGAAGGGGGTGAGAGAGACTTAGACCAGGCCAGTGAGAGAGTTCAGTGGGCAAACATGTTCATAGCTACTCCCGAAAGTTGTGCTCTGATGGTGGATGTATACAGACACACAGTAAACAAATAAAGCCATTTTTTGAAAAAGCGTCTTCTGCACAATGGCAGAAAATAAGAGGAGAGGCCAGTGAGGTGACTCAGTAGGTAAATGCTCCTTGTGGCCAAGCCTGAAGACCTAAGATGTTTGATCCCAGGAACACAAATGGTGGAAGAAGAGACACAGCCTCGGTGTAACTATTCCCTTCATACAAATAAAATCAGTTTAAAAATAAATGTTACAGAAAGAGAGCATCTATTTTAAATGTAATTGGTGAAGTTCTAAATGTTGGATATGACTAATAAAAAGACCAAACACCAAGTTTGCTTCTTGTGCCTCTGTCTGGCCTGCACGTCTTAGAGAGCATTATGAGTCTGTTTGTATCTTTCTTTTCATCTTGGTTTCTTATCCTCTTGGCTTTCCCTCCAGGATACATGTTTATGATCATAGGTTTTTACCTGTGACTTTAAAAAATTCCCTTTACAGCCCTTGAAATTTTGCAGAGTCTTTTAAAATTTGTGCATGAATTATTTATATATTATTATTTTTGGTTTCACTAACTGGCCATCTAAACTGCCATTTATTTGAATGCATAATATATTATATCATACTATATTAAGACTGTTGATTCTCTCTCGCCCTAATGTGAGCTCATTCTTTTCTAATTGCTGGTCAGGGCCATACTTGGGTCTTATTTACTGTGCCGTTAGATGTGTGATGGGCTTTCTAGCAGCAACTGTTTCTGTTGGTGCTGTTTAGCAGGACTTAGCTAATGTATAGAAATGTTGATAGATAAATAGGATACAGTGGTTTGTATTTTAATTATTTTTGTCTGTTTTAATGATTTTTGTTTATTATTTTATAAAATATATTTTTATTTTATTCTTTCCTTCCCACCAGCTTCTCCTAGACTCTTTACCACCTCTCTATCTCAATTTTATTCTTTCTCTTTACTTTCTCAAACAAACAACAAGCACACAACAAAACCCCCAAGTCAAAACAAACAAAACCCCCAATAAGATAAGCAAAACAAAACAAAACGCAGACAAAAAACATGTATTGTTTTACTGTTGGCAAACTGCTCCCTGGGTTTGGGACCTGCCTTGGGGTATGGTTGATAATCAGTGTTACCACTTTAGAGAATGATATTTTTTTCCCCTGCAGGTATTAACTAACTATTAATAGTTTCTTGATTAGTGGTGGGACTTTGTGTTAAGCTCTCTGTTTCCAGGTTGGGAAATTTTCCTGGTTTGAACCTGTGCAGGTCTTTTATGTGCTGTCAGTATATTCATGTGTTATATTTATGTTTTGTATATTCATGTGTTACCAGTCTTTTTATGTTTGGAGTCCTTGGAGTCATCCATCACCAGTGGCTTTCTTTCCACCATCTCTGAGCCTTGAAGGGGGTAGGGGTTTGAGGAAGACGTCCCATTTAGGGCTATGTGCTCCAAAATCTCTGACTCTCTGCCCGTTGTCCAGGAGTGGGTCTCTGTGCTAATTACCATCTATTGAGAGAAGAAGCCTCTGATGAGGGTTGAGTGATACCTAATCTATAGGTATAGCAATATGTCATTCGGAGTCATTTATTGTTTTGCCCTTTTAGCAGAATATAGTACTAGATTTTCTACTAGGACCCATGACCTATCTAGTCTCAGGTTCTTGACCTCTTTAGCAGTGTCAAGTATGGATTCCAGCTGATGCAGTGGCCTTAATCCAATCAAAAAATAGCTTGTTACTCCCATAACATTTGTGCTACTAGCTTGTAGGCAGGTTGCTGATTTTGGTGGCAGGGTTTGTAATGGGGTTGGGTGGGGGGCGCGGCGGGTATTGATGATTACTTTTCTCTTCAGGTAATACGCAGAATACCTTACCGCACCACAAATTCTAATCAGTAGACGCCAAGCTTCTGGCTGGTCACCAGCTCAGTTTGTCCAGTTTAATGTCATAAGTAAGTGTTGTCGGCAATAGAGCCTTACCATCAGCTCGTGGAGTGTAACCAGTAGCCTTGGCAATAGCCTGTGGTTTTTGGGTTCAGTTCTATGGGACCCTGTTTGACCAGTGACTCAACAATATGTAACCCATTCCTGGCCCTGGGATATACTTCAGTTCTTAATGTAGGAAGCTACTTCTCTTAGTTCCAGCAAATGAAGATGTGAGTAATTGTCAGTAGGACAGAAGGTGCTGGAGAGGGTCTGCGGAGCCCCGCACGGTGATGCTGCGGAGCCTGCTCCTTACCTGACTGGGCCGCAGCTCTGAGCTTCGGTACTGTTACAAGTTTCCCCCGCTCTGGCTTCTGTCTCCGTGACCCTTTGTGTGCCCTCCAGGCTCTGTTCCTACAGTGAGTGCAGAATTCTAGCACACGCAGTCTCTGTGTTTTTGGGGTGCATCCTGGGTATATGCTTGGCAAAGATGGGAAGGTGGATTTATAAAAAGTGGTATGCTTTCCCAACACTGGTCCTTAACAAGAAGTTGTCAGAGTGCTTTCAAAGGAGTATATCTCCACTGTGTTTACAGACGTGAATAAACATTTTGAGACCAAGTTGGAGAAATAGTTCTCTTCAGAAGAATGGTTAGATTCTTTTTTGCCAAGTTGTCCAGATTAAAGTAATAGGATATACTGAGAAATCTTCCTTCCAGGCAGGTTTGGAAGAGCTTGGAGCCATGATTGCCCTAGACTAGCATATTACCTGGTGCGCAGTGGGGCCTTTTGAAAGTCTTGTCAGTGATGAAAGACTGTTTACCAAGTGGTTTGCATGTGCAGTCTAGTGTTCTGCCAGAATTCCTTCATGTTACATAAGGCAAGCTTGTAGCAGGGAATGACTCTGAGAAGCCGAAGCAGAAAATGTCCGGCCAGTGGATGCCATGTGCACGCTGCTGCTACTCTCTAGCACTTCAAGCGCCGGGAAGCAGGTGCCTCATTCCTCCTTGCTCACATACATGTCTACGCTCAGTTGTTTAAGTCAGAGTTAGTTTCCGTAGCAGCGGGTGACTTTGCCCTTTTATGCTTTCCTTAGTGAAATGCTTAGCGTAGGTCAGCCAGGATGGCTAGGCGTTTTGGAAAGTTCCCTTGTATTCCTTTAACTTCTTGGGGCTCAAGGCTACTCAGGAAGAAGGGAGTTGGGATGGTTGTACTGTGTGTGTAGCTCTGTCACTCCCATCTGGCATAGTGCCTGGTTTTACCCAGGCTTTCTGGTACACCTGCTTTCTGACCCTGAGTACCTTTTTTAGCTGTCTTGGTCAGACCTTAGCTGAAGGATGCGGGCATACACTTCACGTGTCGTGTTGGCTTTATTTCTACATCTTTGTTGAGATCTGCTTACTTTGGATTGTGATGCCATGGCAGTATGACACATATATCTGTCCCCTTGGCTGCTGAAACCTGGGTTCTAGTGAAGCCTCACAGCTAGCTTCTTACTGTCAGTATCTGTTCTCCTAGGAGCTTGAGCTTACACTGAATAGTAGTTACTGAAAAGGATACGTGTATGTTAGTCATGGGCCATGGCAGCCTTTCCTTTAGAGACAACCTAAGATGACTTTAACTCATGCAGGTGTATGAGGCTGTGATAGAGAATCTTTTCTCTTTGGCAAGGAATGCAGACCCACATAGTTAAAGGAATGAGTGTTTGGCTGCTGCCTTGACTTGTTTCCATGGCTATTGTTCTGCTTTATGTGATGTATGTGTGTGTGTGTGTGTGTGTGTGTGTGTGTGTGTGTGTGTGTGTGTGTGTTATGACGAAAAGACAAAGGCAGGTGACGTGTATACAGGACTTGTGGACTCCTGGAACCATTGGGTGATAGCTAGCTGGCCGAGCTCAGTGATCCTCAGAATTCTTGCTGCAGGCAGTGTGTCCCCTCCTCTTCGACTGGTACTCCTTTTAGTCAGAAGAAAGGTAGTGCGGATGCTGCGGTGAAGAAGAAAGGTTGAGTAGAGGCAGAAAGCTGCCTGGGAGTGGGTGGGACTGCGGGGGATTTGTTACAGTTTGTTGTGTGCCATGGGAGCGGTGGGCATGTGATGCAGAGGGATGTGGGAACAGGTGTAGTGGGAGGCCTCGCTTGGGAGCTGAGACATTGCTTTGTAGACTGCATGGAGTCCGCAAAAAGCTTTGCAAACAGTAGCTGTGGGATGGGCACTGACTGTTTGGGGGGAGCTCCGCGTACCTGGGGACTGGAAGGTGGATGGCCAAGTATGGAAGCAAAGATAGGGCTTTCGAGGGCTCCTAGCCCTGGTTCCAAATCTTGGGTTTGCTTCATACTTGTATATATTGCTGGGCCTGGTGGCACAGGCTTGCTGACCTAGTTCTTCAGGCAGTGCAGTCAGGAGGATCATAAGGCCTGCCTAAACTATAGTATGAGTTTCAGGGCAGCCTGAGCAACTTAGAATAGACCTTGTTTCAAAATGAAAAGTAAGATGAGGGCTGTGGTACAGCTCACTTGGGGCAGCACCTGCCTAGGAAGCACTGGGCCTGGTCTCCTCCTGTTTTACCAGTTTATAAGTTACTCATTTGTAAATAGAAGATCACAGATAAAATTTATACTGCACATGAAGATTAAATGAGATTTTATCTTTAAGCTATTTGGCATAGAATAAGTAATCAATAAATGATTACTTCTTTTTTTCTTTCACTTTTCCCTCTTTTAGTCAAAGAATTCATTGAATTCTACAAAAGATAGTCAAGTTATTCTAACAAC
This sequence comes from Acomys minous, assembly GCF_964271855.1. Lineage (NCBI taxonomy): Eukaryota > Metazoa > Chordata > Mammalia > Rodentia > Muridae > Acomys > Acomys minous. The sequence continues at coordinate 180,497,337 of NC_140483.1, read as the reverse complement.
CTCTTTTTGCACCAAAATTATGCAGATTCTGTGGATGCCTTATTTTTCTTTTAATTAAACATCTCAAAATCACAGTTAATGCAGGCTTATAAAAACCATGTTTAAATTCATGTTGGCTTGACAGAAGAAACATCATGGTAGAAGAAACGTGCTGAGGGGAACCAAGTGGTCCTGTGTGATCGTGTCATTTCCCTGGTTGCGAATAGTCACCCCTCCAGCACCACACAATGAGCACATTATCTGTCGAGGTTTTAGGGTGCATTCATTCATGGGGGTCTGGACTTCCATACTATACCTCTATTCCCAAGTGAAATCCTTGAAATCCTTATTTGTAAAAGAAGCATGGTGGGTGGTAAAATCTGTGTATTAAAGTTAAAAGAGGCTAAGCAGGTGAGGGTGAAAACACCAAGGCCGGAAAGAGGAAAACCAAGTGCACTTTTTTTCTTAAAGGAGGGAGGAAGGAATGCAGTGTTAAAATTAAGGAAAATTATTAAAATAGATAAAGCTGTAATTCAGATGTAAAACGCTTGAGTTATTGGCACCTTATATATTTAAGTATAGTGTTTGGAGATCTGAGGTTAAAAATTGTAGCAATTTAAGTAAAAATTCCCATTGTTCTTAGTCACAGTTTATGGCTGTGCTAAATGTAGTTTAACAGAGCATCTGCTTCTGAGGCCCAGGGCAGGCGATGGCACTCGTGATTAGGAAAAGGGCTTTCTGTCCAGAGTATTCCTGTTTCATATGAGAGTCTTCTGAAAGTCTGAAATCATGCTGCCCATTTAGATGTTGGGAGCTGCAGAAGGGGTGATCCAAGCCTTACCCTGAAAGACTGACAGATTTCCTGTGACAGTATTTGAAAGAAGCATTTGCCTTTGTCTGATGATAATGATACCAACCTCATACTCATTAAGCACTTTAGTTTGTAAAGTGCTTTGACATATTTTCTACTTAATATTTGTACATAGCGAAAGCTTTTAAGGAAAGTAGGCCTGTTTACCCATCTCCCCACTTCTCTCTTTCCAGAATATCAATAATTCAAGGACTAAATGTGTTCATGGTTTGAGTCTCGGGATACTTTTCTTAGGTTTAAGGAACCTGTGATTACATCTCTACCTTCTTTCACCCCTTTCAGTCACCGGGCGACAGGTCCCGTTCCCAGTGACTTTTGGGAATACATTTGTGTATAATTACACAAGTGATACTGCGCATAGAAACTTACGCACTTGTCCCATTGCTCAGTTCTATCCCTTGGGGAGTGACCCCAAGCATATGTTCCGAGTGTACTTTGCACTACTGATGTGGAGACAGCAAGGGCATTACAAAGTCCACAGACACTGCGCTTGAGCGTGGAAGCTTTGCTCTGGGAGAGGGCAGAGGGTGGCATGCCCTGAAGCACCTTGACTTGTTTTTCTATGAAGAGGGATCTCTGGCCATGTGTGTGGTGGGGCTAGTGAAGTGTGAGGCAGAGAAATCCTTCCTGTTGGTGGTGGTAGCCTTAGCCTCTTTAGAGCTTTAACTGCTGTGTGCATTCTTAGGCAGCCTGTTAACTCTAGAACCATCCTTGGGATGCTCACCTTCCATACGCTACTCTCATTGGAATTACAAACAAAAATACCTAGTTAATTGAATGCAAATTTTTGAAATGTACTCAATAACTAGGAGTTTAATTAACATAACAAGTCACAGAAGTACCTAAGCCATTTTTCCTAGCTGGGATGTAGGTTTTAAATAAAACTGCCATTAGGGAAGAGAGCAGCAGAGATAGACCAAAAGAAATAAAATAACTTTTCTTGGTGGTGAATCTTGTTTTTAAAGATGCCCAGACTTACCTAACTAAACAAATCATAATTATGTGTCTAAACTGAATGCACTTATCTTTTGGGACTTCACACAACTTGGAAGAAAAAGTTCCGTAGGTAAGTAAATACCAATAAGTGACATGGTCCACTTTCAGAGATCAGGGGGTAGGTTACCATGGACACGGAAGAAGAATGGCATGACTCTGCTCGCCACAGTGCTTATGATAAGGCTTATGTGTCCTAGGAGTTTATCTCTTCGTTTTCAGTTTCTTTCCAGTCTTAACAGAAATATTTGTAACCTTTCAGCATTAGTAAGAAAATAAATATACCTTGTTCTATCAGCTGACATTTCAGATGCCTTTATTTTATTATTAACCATTTGGGGTTAAACACTAACTATAACATTTGAGCGTTTTTCCTCCCCTCTTTTTTCCTTTTAAATGACTTTTAAGTGAAAACTAAAATGTTACTCTAAGTGGCCAGATGGTGGACCGTGGCCCTTTTTAACAGTTGTGAGTTAAAAAGTGGTATTTCTGTCCATAAGTGATCCTCGTCTTTCATATTCCCTTTAAGATTAAGCATTCCTCCTGTTCTGGTGCTTAAATATGACAAGAGTATTTTAGTGTCTCTAACTTGCAGAGGAACCATGTTTTTAACCTACCTTATGAACACACACACAACTACTGCCATTAATTTGAAGATTTCCAATCAGCCTTCAGCAACATGCCCTGCCCTAAGGGAGTTCCTGATTTCTGTAGAAGAATGTGATGTTCGTCCAGCTTCTGTGCTGATTACTATGTGAGCTGTCCTAATTCAGCGGTTCACGTTTATCTGCCTGTATGACACAGCCCTGCTACAGAAACGGGAGCAAAATTGACTTTATTCTCATTATACTCATGTTCCATTTTAGGTTCTGCAGCCAAATAATGTCTTGGAAATTAATTAGGCCCACTGAGGGTGGGATGAAAGAACGAGGTGTCGATGATTCCTCAGCAGAAGTTAATAGTTTAGTATGTTCCATGCTGCAGCCAAGACCCAGCCAACCCAGAGCTCCATTTTGCTGTCCACAGTAGGACCTATGGTCCTGTTGAAAAAGAGTGTACTTAAACCTTTTAGAAAAAAGACGTTTATTAAATGGTGTCTTTAAAACTTCTGTGGGGAAACTGAGACTTTGCTTGTTTTTGAATCTTGTATAATTTAAATGGACTCGTAGTACAAATCAACTTTTTTTGGGGGGGTGGTACTTCCTCTCTCCTTTTTCTTCTGGTTTTTTGAGACAGGGCTTCTTTGTTTCCTTGGCAATCCTGGATCTAGTTCTGTAGATTAGGCTGGCCTTGAACTCACAGATAGATCTGCCTGCTTCTGCCTCCTGAGTGCTGGGATTAAATGCATGCACCACCATGCCCAGCTGGGGTGGGCGGTGCTTTAAGGCCAGGTCCCATGAAGTAGCCCAGGCTAGTTTTGAACTCATCCTAGTCCTTACACTTAGCCACATATGTGGGCTGGGTTTGCAGGCATGTGCAACCATGCTGTAAGGCTTTAAAAGTAAGTGATTGTTGAGTTTCACATGTGCTGTTAAGTGAATTGGATGCAGAATTATTGTTTGAAGAACCCACTATAAAGAATACTTGGAGAGAATAGCTTCATTTAATACCCAGTTTTTAATGCTAGGTTTCCTGAGACTCTTTCCCCCTCTCTTTAAGGTTCCTCTGTATAGAAACCTTTCTTTTGTTTATTCATCTTGTGTTCTTAGTCCCTGGCACATAATAAGTGTTTCAGTGATTTGTTTGAATGTAAGCAGTTAGGATGTAAACCAGTTTTGAAAAAAAAAGTTTTTTTGATGGATTTTGGCAGTTGCTGGTATAATGAAAGTGTAGCCCTTAAGCTATGTGTGCTTCTCCTGAGCATATCCAGAATGTGATGGTGTGCCCCTGAGAGCACCTTGGTCAGAGCCATTGTCGTCCTTGTGTGCCTTGGCTGCTGTGTCTGCCTGTCCCCTAGCCTACCTTCTCCCAGAATTGCTGAGTGCTCCTGTTGTCCCACACAGGAGCCACAGGCTGCTCTTCGTTTTGAAGACTTCCCGTGGTTTCTTTTCTTGAGATGGAGGACTTCCATGCCCTCTTCATCACTTTACACAGCAGCCCCCACCTTGTCCTGCCTGGAATATTTCTCTTGACGACAGTCCAGCGGGGGCTGCAGTTGTTCTCTCTTACATGCCACACTGCCATAACATAACAAGTGCATGCTACGCGACCTGACAGCGCTGTAGGTCACATGTGCGTTCTAAGTAGGCCCGAGCCAGCCAAGATGAAGTTCCCCTCTGGAGGCTTGGAGGCGGAATGCATCCTCATCTGTTCTGCATGCTAGAGGCTGACTGTGAAGATGCTGTGAGTTCTGGACAGGGGCACTCCCTTCATTGCAAGAGTCATTGTTAACCCTCTGCACCCACCTGGGTGATACAGGACAATCTAATGTTTAGGGATCAATTGGTTTGCAATCTTAACTCCCCTTGCTGTGTAACAGGACACAGGATTGAGAGCAGTGGGATGTGGACATCTTGGAGGGCATTATTCTCCACACACAGCAGCCAGGCCACTTCTTTTTGAAATCTTGGCTTAACACGTTTTTTCTTTGCAGTGAGATTTGCTGTTCATTACTTGAGACTACCACCATTACCCACCTTCTCAACGTCACGCCCTCTGCTTTACGTTTTCCTTAATTTCAAAGGATGCTTTCTCTAATATACCACTCTCCTGTATGTGGCCTTCTGGCCTAGCTCTTCATATCTCCTGCTGTGTGTGTGTGTGTGTGTGTGTGTGTGTGTGCGCGCGCGCGCGCGCGCGCACACGCACGCCCTGGTACTTTCTTCTTACAGTCACTTCCTCCAGTGCCTAAAGCTTTCCCTAGATCCTAGGAGAAGCTTGCAGATGTCTGTTGAATGGATGAGCAGGATGGAAAGGGTGAGCAAGTATTTCTAATTGGATCTTTATTTTCCCACTGACTAACATGATTGACTGTAATAAGCTTAGAACAAAGGGATGGATTTGGGGCCCTGCACTCATCTTAATCCACAAACCTTAAAGCCTTTAATCCTGCCCGCTCCGGAACTCCAGGCCTACAGACTGGCATCTAGAGAGATTTAACTTGTGTGTTGAAGCTGTAAAGGGCCAACAGACAGTCCTAGCTGCAAAAGAAAGTTTCTTGTGGTTTTCCTGTAGCTGGTTGGTCTTCTGTTACCCTTGAGGCCAAATAACTGAGTCTGACATTGAGGAATTCATGGAGCTTATGAGATAAAGTGGTGTGAGGTTGAGTAGAGAGTTGTCTGGAGTTTTTATGATCCAGAGGATTCCATAAAGCTTAAAGACCAATTACTGTTTAGGACCCGTGAGAAAAAGAGGTTTAAGGAGAACATACCGACTGTTTATCCTTTTACCTCATGGGTTATTTCTGTGATTTCAAAGCTTGACTGAATATTCTCTTGTTTACGTCAACAAATCCAGCAGTGGATCACGAACACGTCACTGTAATGTTTACAGCGGGAATGATAGTGCATTCACTGCAGGAGTGGTGACCCCTCCGTCCTCAGGCTCGTTACTCTGCTGTCATCATCCTACTTTATGTGTTCCAGTTTCTGACGCTGACTTCGCTGAAGGGAGGTGTTTGGTCAGGATTGTACCCTGCCCCCAGCTTTATCCTTTAAAGTTTAGAGATACGTGCCTTCTTTCCACCTCATAACTTGAACTTGATGCTTAGAGGAAATCTTAATGCACCGAGGGAAGAGGATACCGCATGGATTGTGGTGGTGCACATCTGGAGGTACTGAAATCTCCTAGCCCCAAGTGAGTGCAGAGTCCAAGGTCATTGTATCTAAGCTGGATACTTTAGTCTGAGAGAGATGTTGGTCTTTGCCTCTAGCCATGATTTTTTTTTTTAAGAAACAATCATTTTTATTTGCCTAGCATTTCTAGCCAGTATCAAATTAAAACCGTTTACGACCTGTAACTTAGGAATAATGGGTTTCTAAGTTCTTCTGTATCAAAATCTATTTTCTCTTTGCATTTACTCTTGGCTTTTGACCATTTTGCTAAGTGGTCCCTAAATCCCATATGGTTTGTGTCTATAACTTTACTGGACAGAGGCATGGAACTTACCTGTGCCATATTTCAGGCTTTGTTTTGACTTTTGAGCTTTTATAGTTGGCAAGTTGAAATGACAGGTTCTTGAGGCAAAAATCACACAACTGATCACTTCAAAGATAAATGGTTTCCTTTGCTGAGCCCTGTAACGGGAATTTGGATTTCAGTGGGTGAGGGTGGCTGGTGAAATGTACTCAAAATGGAAAGTATGCTTTCATTGTTATGTTTATTGTGAAATACTTGAGTTGGGGCAGAAAAGCAAGCTATTGAGTTTGCACATGTTAAGGATGGTGTGTACCCTTTCAGTCCCTAACTTTTGAAGAAACTGCTCCTGTTCTTCCCTTGTACTGATAGCTGTGATTTTAGAGAAGGCCCATGAGCAAAGGAAAAGAGTAGGGCGTTGGGCTTGTTTGGGGGGACAAAGAGGCTCGGATGCTCAAGGCTGACAGTAGTAAAGGATGCAGGGTGCTCTCCGTCTGTATCTAATATCTAGTGTTTGATCTGACAGGCAGCAGGAAGCTGTTGGCGGTTTAGGTAAAGCTCTCTGGGAAAATTAATGTGACTTAGGATGAGGAAGGACCTTTGGAGAGGCTGTGAGTAACTTAGTGTTTCTTCGGAGGAAGTATGAGCCGAGGTCGGGTTTACTTAGCTCCCAGCCCCCTTAATGCAGTGGTAGTTACTCTATCTCCAGGCTTAGCTCATGATAGACCAGTGCTGTACCACTGTGCCAAAGTTCCTAGCCTTGCAACTGGCATGAGGATGGTAAACATAGCAGTGGAGTGGGGTGTTAGGGCAGACTGGACCAGCTCACTGGGAGCTCCAGAATGGTCGTTTCAGCACGATGCTATGCCTGACGTGCACAGGTCTCGTCTCCACATCAGGTGGTATTTAGACATTGGAATCCTTTTTTCCTAGCTCAGTCGTAACACCAGGTGAACTTAAATGAGATTCTCAGGATTTTTAAAGTGTTTTTTCCTTTTTTACTAGAGTCTGTCTTACATGGTGGCTGTCTGGAAGAGGTTTTAAAAATAGCAAAGAAGCTGATTACCTTAGTTTACAGAATGTTTTTGCTGTTGATTTGTTTTTACCCGGGGAGCTGACAAAATGGAGACGCTTCATGGTTTTCTATGTGGTTGTGAAACGGTTGGGCCAGTTTGACTTTTCATCTTCTTCCTGTTGCCAGATAGGAGAAATAAAGGGATAGTTTTGATCTCAGATTTCCACCACTGTGAGAACCTGTCGGTGCAGAAGTATACAGTAATCTTAGCATGAAGTACATATAATTGAAAGAAACAAAAAAGGGGGGAGAGAAAAAAATAAAGGTGGAAAGCTTTAGTGCGTGTTGTAGCTAAATTATATAACCATGAAAAGGTAAAGCTTTCTTCTTCCCTCCTGTGTGACCCCTGCTCCTGTCAAAGTGTTCTTCACCATTATCTCTTGTAACTCAATGCGAGTATAGAATATTTTGGATTGATCTATGAAAGCACCTTTTTGTAAGTTAGTGTGCTGAGAATAACAGGACAAAAAGCAGTCTGGATTGGCACAGTTGATGTCTAAATTAAGAGGTGAACATATATGAAACATTATTTTTCTAAGCCTCAAAATTAATGGCTCTGTTTCACTGGAATACAGCCTTTTCCCCTCTCCTTTCCAACGTGCCCCAGAGCCAGTGGATTCTATAAATAGTGCACAGCCGGGTTGTCTGGTAGATTGAGTGGAGCAGAATCACCTGTCCTTAAGTGAAGGGGAGGCAGCTTTGCATTTTTAGTAACGGAATTGTTGGCCAGCATAAAGGTAAGGGCCATGTGAGCAACTTATTTATAACTTCCCATAGAGGTGTGCGTCTGCCGCGAGAGGAGACACTGTCTGGGTGCTGGGAATGTTCCTGTGGTGGAGTTGGTTTCCATCAGCAGCCTTCCCAGCTCAGTCAGGGTTCAGTAGCGACTGTTCACAGCCCTGGGGCCTTGCAAAGGAGGGGTGTCAGTGGATCAGCTCGCTAGTGCCTCTCTCCTATGGAATATAGGGAATGAGGCCATTAAATCAGGCTTTACCTGTGACTTTAGGTAATATTTGGATATTAACTCCTGAATGGATCCCGGACATAACATTTGGCTTGGTTTAACCTGGTGGATGTGGTTGTCCTGCCCAGAGTTGGGCTCTTGGCAAACTGTTTCCTGGACATAAAGCACTTTACTCTGTCTTAGGTTAAGTTCAACTGTAAGATAAAGACAGCAGGGTCAGACTGAATTCCCTGGCTACAGTGTGGGAAAGGAAGAGCAGTGAGGCATTTGCATGCATTGTCCACCGAGTGGTCTCCAAACCTTTCCACAGATGCGGGAGTCTGCTCCGTGGTCACAGTCCGTGTGATTCATGTACACAGTTAGGCTCTTAACACTGACATTGAAGTGCTAGATTACTAAACCAAAAGGAGATTTTCTTTTTTCAGCCTTGCTTTGTTCGTTATCTCTGACCCAAGCTTTCCTATTGTTATGCTGGTCATATATAGATAAAAAGTAAAGTTTGGCTTTTGGGCCGCTATCAGTTTTGCTCAATTTCCAGGCAAGGTGAAGTAGGGGATAAATGACCCGCCAATGCTATTGGAGGCCCCATGACACACTAATTTCAAAGCATGCTGGGTCCACAATTTATATATTATAAAAATGTTCACTTGATTTCATTCACGGACAAAGCTGACAGCCCATACAGTCATTACTCCAAAAAAAAAAAATGCTATTTATTGGTCTAGTTATTTCACTTGAACCATGCTGGTTTCCTGCTTCTTCCCTGTATATGAACAGTTCTTGGTGAAGCTGGTAGACACTGATTTGACTGTAGCGGCAGAACAACCTCAGGGGTTTTTGATTCTCTTTTAATATGAAGTCCCAGAATTAAAGGATCATTTGCAGTATAATGTAACAGTGTGGGCAAATACAGCTTCGCTTAATGCCCCTTTGATATTTAGGAGAGAGGGTGCTTTTATGCAAAACAATCACTTTATGAAGCACTTGACTGCTTTTCTCACCAAAATCTCACATTTCCTCCCTTCTCCCATATCCAAAAGAGAGGACTGCATGTAGTATTTTCATTTTAATTTTTTTCTTTAATTTTTGAAACGGAATTTAGGGTAGTTTTTAAAGATAGATGCCAGGATAACTAGGTAATACTGTTTTAAAGTCAGGCTCTTAATTATAAATACTTACATTTATGCAAGAAAACTACATGTTAAAATAAAATTGGAAAGATTAGATTGGAATTGCCTCAAAATTCAATTAAGCCCCACTGCATGGACGAGCTGCGACTATGAAGACATTCACTGTAATCTGTGCAAGCTGACGTGTTGCATTCATTACCTTGCTCTACTCTAACGTACGGTACTTTTTGTGTCCATATTGCAGACGGCAACTCCAAACTAACATGGCAGTCAGACTGTGTGATGTGGCTTCTCTGCTTAGAAGCGGTTCGTGGGCAGCAGAGCCTTGGACCGGGGTCTGTGGGATTTTTCTTAAATTCTGTAGGCTACTTTTTTTTTAGCATGTTGCAGAAGTGCCGAGGCCATACCAAACACTTGAACCTTTAATTTGGCATACTAATCATTCTTGCCTACTATGGTATGGCCATCATTAAGAATTGAAAGCACATTGCAATTTTAACTGTGGTGGTATATGTAGATCAGAACCGTGCTGTTATATGTAACCGAAATGATCAAAATTAGGATTTTAGTGCAGACTCAAAAGAGTGACAAGCTTTTTTTTAAAAACGAAAACGAAAATGAAAACAAGAACAAAAGTTTTGGTATGGTCTGAATACTAAGTTACCGTAATCCTTTACATTCTGTTTACTATGTATTTTTTTGGTTACTACATTTTGAAGTTGTTTACAATTCCTAATGCTAAAAAAATTTTTGAAATTGTAAATCTGGCTGAAAAATATTTGCCCAGTAACTGTTGGAAGCCTGTGTATTCTGTGAACAGTTGTGTTGAGCCTATCAATGGAATATGCATTATTTGGAAAATATAGCACATTAGTATCATTTTATTCAGAGCAGATGGTCCTATAGCTGAGAGATGCTGTGATTTTCAGTGCACACAGCCTACTACAGCTGTTCACTTGAATGTTGGCTTAGGAGCTCATTCTTGCCACCTGAACATGGAAATAAATGTGCAATTAAGTGAGCGTGTTTGTTGTCCTTACTGCACCCTGCTAATTTCAGTCAGTGAACATTGATACTTCACACGTCATCCCAATGAGCTCTAGCCCAAACCTCACATTTGGGCTTCTTGTACTTTGTGTGCGCACCCTTACTTTTGAATGGTGGTTTATTTTAAGGGGCCTTGGCCACTTCCCTCTTGTAGTTCATTGTTTTTATAGTTACTGAGCAGAGGTAGCCTTACGGGAATTTTGCTGTGAAAAGAGTAATTTACAACTAACCCACAAACTGGAACAGTCACACTTTTATTAGAAAATCTGAAGTCCCCCTTCTCATTTTTCAAGTAATTTGTCAATTATAATCTCTTGAAATATTTTGATTTTTTTTTTCATACAGATGTCCAAAGATTTCTTTATTATCCTTTCCTTTCTTAAGTATTCACTGAGAATACTTGCCCAAGAAAAGTAGTTTAAATCTTGAGGTTGGGGGGGAGTTTGTTTCTTTGGGAAAAAAATAAAACTATTGAAAGGTTATAGATTATAGGTTTTCTAACTCCTCTGGCCTGAGTCCATTTTTATCCTTACTGCACTGCTGGCTCTGTCCCTCACCAGCCTGAATCTGGTCAGGTGACCAGTCTGTCTGGTGCTGCTTTCTTATGTAAACATCTCTTAGCAATAGAGATTTTGTATCCATAGTTGTACCTTTTATTTTTTTCTTAGGCAATTTGCTTTTGAAAAGTCTTTTTCCCCATTTCCTTATAACCAGCCCCCTTTCTCCTCTACTTTGCTTTTTTCTTTTATCAAGTTCTTTGCCTTTCCCACGTTAAGGCCTCCTGAAGCTAACATGCCATCACTTGGAGCTGTGAGAGTTGACCAGTTCTTCAGGGAGCTGTGAGGTATATTGGATCAGACAGAGTGCAGTCTTTCTGTTGATGCTTTGATTTTTGGATTCCCCCATAGTCTTGATGTCCAAAGTTGGACAGTTACTGGAAAAAAACACTTTTGGAAAGTTTTGGGGGCTGTGGTTTGTGACTCTTTTGTTCAAAGCCCATCAGATTGCTTTTTAGGGAACTATATCCAAAATTGTATAATAAGTGATTTTTAGAGTAGTTGGAAAAGTTTGAGACAATTTTTCCCAATTCTGTTTATTCTTCTGTTGTTTGGTTTATGGACACCTTATCACTAGCATTTTCAACAGCCTTGGGCCGGCTTGTTTGGAGAAGCTGGTGTGTTTATACTGTTGCCTTGGTGGACTGGATATTTGTTTTTGGTCTTGTGTTCTTAAAATTAGAGCCATAGCAAAATGTTATCCTGAATTGTTTGTGGATTCTGCTGTGATGCTTTAGATCAGTTACTTGTTGGTGGTCACCAGCTGCCAAATTGACAAGAATGGCTGAATAGCATCTACAAACGCAGATGGAATATTCATAGTTTTACTCCCAAGTTAACCTTTCATTCCTGAACATATAACATCTGTAATTTTTTAATTCTTACCAATGATAGAGGTACAAAATAATGTTAATCAAAAACATTTCAGTATGTAACCAAAACAGTACATGTTGACAAATTTTTATTTTTGAAAGTACCTTTGCTCCTTTGCTCCTTGATTTTGCTAATGGATGCCTGTCAGTCTTAGATAATTGACTCTTAGGAACCGAAGAATCCTTTTCAGACTTAGTGTGTCATTTTTTTTTTCATTGTTTGTTTTGGCAGCATGTTAAGCATCTTTATTTTCTAGAATGATTTTTAGTCAGGACACAGTTCTGTGCCCTTTAATATTAAATTGCTTCCTCTGTGGACACTGCAGGTGAGTGAGGGTGTATGTCTAGACCCAGCATATGATTCTAGGAAATGTTTCAGATTTAAATTGTGCTTATGTGCATGTATGGAATATGTATGTGGAAGTATAATTGTAGCCTTAAGTTCAATAGCTTAATATAAAATACAATTAGCGTGGGTGTTGCACTTTTTGTTGAAGCTTTATTGTGCTCTCAGCAGAACGGCTGGTGTTTAGTGACAAGTGTTTAACTCATAGGTGGGATCTCTAATAGGTTGTGAAATATGAATTCTGACATTTCTTATTTTCTCTGTTTTTAGCAGGTAATTGCTGCCATGGAAACACAACTGTCTAATGGGCCAACTTGCAATAACACAGCCAATGGTCCAACCACTGTAAACAACAGCTGCTCCTCACCAGTTGACCCCGGGAACACAGAGGACAGCAAGACCAACCTAATAGTCAACTACCTTCCTCAGAACATGACACAGGAAGAACTTAAGAGCCTTTTTGGGAGCATTGGTGAGATAGAGTCCTGTAAGCTTGTAAGAGACAAAATAACAGGTATGCAACTTTCTGTAGACGGTGGGCATTTGAAGGAGTAGGGGTCAGGATGTGAGGAAACAACTGTGTTGTTGATGCTTCCCATGTCTGCAGTCTCCACTCCTGTGCAAGCAACAGGAAGTTAGTTTAAAGTTACTCTTTTAAACCATAAAATGCTTTGGAGGCTCTATCTGATTTATTTATTTTTCCTACTGTTGTTTACAGACAAGGTGTCACTCTGTAACATGGGTCAGCCTGCAGCTCACTGGCTTTGGATTCATTGGCAACCCGCAGTAGTCAGCTGAGTGCTGAGATTGCAATTGTGAGCTACCGTGCCTAGATAGCAGCATGTACTTTAACTGAACACTGATTATATTCTGAGATGAAGGACACTGTTCTTGGGAAAATGTGTGTGTAATAGCAAGTTTCGGGTCAGCCTTTGTTTTTTCAGTACCCCTGAGCTTGCGTAACAGAACATGTCAACAGTGAGCTGTAAGGAGAATATTTTGTTTTAGAAAGAGGCGAGAAAAGCCCTTACAATAGCCTTCCATTAAGTCACCTTCTGTTTATACTACGTTAGATGAGGTACTGGCTACTGCTTCCCGGGGATATGCAGCTGCAGTGATAGAGTTAGAGAGCAGTGGGCCTTCATGTTCTGCTTCTTAGCGAGGAAAGAAGATGGGGCATATGAGGAGCCTTTTGACTGTTAAGATGAAGAGGAAGGGATGGGAAATGGGCCTAAATGATGCCCCATTTGGCCAAATTTGAGTACTAGGTAGTTGAAAAATCTTAGTATGCGTTTAAAAAAATCTGAGTAAGTTTTTACTTAAACCCAGACCTCCTTAAGGAGCATGGTCCTGTGACAGTTAGTGGTTCCTGCTGGAATGGTTTTAAAACACTAAAACCATATGACACTAAGCATAGCTAGACCCCGTGGGCCTTTCATGTTGTGAAATTTGGTGGAGCATACAGCTGCTTTGTATAGTTTATAAGCAATCGTGTCAAGCTAAGTTTTGAAATGAGTATTGGTTGCCTAACAGTGGTATGAAGGGTGGGGCCAGGAGCTTGACTGCCCACCTGAGCATGGAACCATGGCCATGTTAGGTCCTGGCTTTGCCTCAGTTTAATTGGGGTTGAGGGCAGAGATCATACTGGGGTCGGTTAGGACTTCTGTCTAGATACTTTGAGCAGCTCTGTAATTGAGGCTGAGTCTCAGTTTTTCAAGCTCTCTAAGTGCCTGAAGCCAGTGTCTGTGCTTGAACCTCACTGTTAACTGAAGCTACAGATTGAAGACCATAGATAGCTCAGCCTATTCACGTCAGATTAAAGAGAAGCTTTTGTCGCTTGGACATAAGACAGACTGAATAATCCCATCTTTAGCTAATTAATGCTGCTTCTGTGTTCAGTATCTTGCCAGGATGGGTCACATTTTCCTCCAGCCCTCTGTCGGGGTGGGGGTGGGGGTGGAGGTGGAGAGAGGGACCATGAGTGTGTGTGTGTGTGTGTGTGTGTGTGTGTGTGTGTGTGTGTGTGTGTTAGGAACAGGGATTGAATCAAGGTCTGCACACAAACTGTAGGCAGGGTTTTATACTGACTGTATTCTTGGCCATTTTTAGGATTCATATGAAAGTAAGAGAGCTTTTGAAAAGTTGGGAAAGGTAGAAAACAGTTCTGTCCCCTATACTGGGTTTTACCTTTAATTTTTTTTTAAAGTAAAACTATTTTTTGCATGTGGGTCTTTTACGCTATTTGGAATAAATAGTAAAGTGTGATAAATGGCCTGTAGGCTATAACATCAATTTCTATGACTTTTTGTTCCATTGCTTGGTGGCAACCCCACTGTTGTAGGGTGAAAATGCTTGAGTGGTGTGTAAAAATCACTTTTTAAAAAATGATAATGGGAGTGGTAAGTGAAACTATTAAACAACTCATCCATCTTTCATATTAGACATTTATTTGCTGCAGAAAACATCTTAGGGGACTTTCCATATCTTATCACTGGGCAGACTTGAATCATCTTATTTTTCTATAAAACCCTTTACAGGGTTGTTGTGAGGCTATTGTGGGGGTAAGTTAGAGTTCTCAATCTTCGTACCTACGGGTTCTTTGGCTTCAGTGTGGTGAGCAGAGGTAATGGAAGCACACGGCTTAACTCAGAAACACAGATGCTGACATGGGATTGATTCTTGATGGGCCTTTGCTTTACTATTTTTGCAGTCGTGGAGATTTCCAGGACTGCATAATTTCTATTAAAATACCAGGTAAGTATATGAACTCACAGTGGTGCACAAAACCAGTGCAAGCCCAAGCTAGATCAAAGCCAGCATGGCAAAGGGAATTGGGCACACACTCCCACCTTTAACTGGAGCTATTTGCAGTTAGCTGCTGAGACAGTAAGGGTCACTTTTCTCTAAGAGGGTAGCACCCGGGTCAATTGACTGCATTCCAGTGGAAGACTACACATTCAAGAATATTTTGGGCAGCACATGTTGGCTCTTAAAGGGTTTTGAAAAGGATACAGAGTTGGGTGGATAAGAGAAGTCAAAGTATGGATCTGGGAGTGCTTAGTGGAGTGAATACGATGAAACGCATATGAAGAAACCTGCCACAAACTAATAAAAACATAAAATCAGAGTTGGCCATGGTGGCTCATTCATTTAACCCCAGCACTCATGAGGCAGAGGCAGGCAGATCTCTTGAGTTCGACACCAGTCAGGTCTACACAGAAAAAGTTTCAAGACAGTCAGGTCTACACAGAGTATTCCGGTCTCAAACTCCTTTAATCCCCCCCCAAACAAATAATAATAAAATAAAATTAGAAGACCCAAAATATTTTATTATGGAATAAAATAAGTATCTGCCGTCAGACATCATTCTTTATACGTGATGCGTGTGCTCGTACGATGAGCATGTGCTAGGGAGTGTAGGGTAAGAAGCTGAAGCGCCAGCCGAGGGTGGCTAAGATCCTACTCTTCTCCTTACTTGCCTGGGCATTTTTTCTTTGCCAGTTCTTGATGGCAAGAGCTCACTTTGGAAATTAACCACAGACCAAACAAACAACAGCTAGAATACAACTTTTACAGGGCTACCAGTGGGGCATCTTGTGGTGAGGGTGTGGTGTTTGGAAAGGGAATGGAAGATTTTTGAGGTCAAGCCTGAAGGCTCTCCACAGGGATGAGAACACCCATGCGGCTCTCACAGTTGCATGTGTGGCTGTGTGCTTGAGTGTTTTGGATCAGTGATAACCCACATCTGGCAACAGATTTACCAGAGGGAGTTAAAACGAAAACTGCCAGCCAACCTTAGGCTGCAGATGCTTTGGATCTGAAGCCAAAGACCTCCACCACAGATTCTAAAGCCTCAGGAGCTGAGGAATCATGGGAGTCTCTTGAACTGTGGATACCTAAGTTGTGGAGATTCTAGAAAGCTGCAATTTAGGGCCTCATTCAGACTTCCTGACTAGGAGCAATCCTGAGGGAGGTTCAGAACACTATAGAAGCCTGCGAGTTACATGTGGAATGTTCTGTAGTTCTTCAGGAAGGCAGAAACAGGAATTGGTAGGCCTTCTACTAGCTTGGTCTTAGAGTGGTTGAGTGAGGTGCTGCCACTGAGGTGCCTACTTCATGGCTAGCTTGAGCTTCAAGGGTCTCTTTATGAGCATTGCTCTCTGATGAGTTGAGATGTTAAGACTCGGGATTTGGGGGCTCTGCCTCTACTGACCACCTGCCCCCACGTGTACCCCTCATGTACTTTTCAAAGTGCCAGGATAGTTCTGTCGTAATCATGTTTCCTTTCTTGGAAAAGAAGGGCTCTTAGAGTTGCAGTTTGGGGCCTCAACTGATGGGGGCTGCTTGTTTTATCTTGGTGTACTGCCTCACTCTTATCCTTGTAAGAGGCGCCTTCTGTGCCGACTTCGTTTGCATCCAGTCAGAAGCTTTTTCACAGACAAAAAGGAAAGACCTGATGCAAAGCAAACAAACAAAAAGTCCACTGACCCAGAGTCTTTGCAGGTGTTAGTCACCCGAGGTTAGGTATAAACTGAATGGTAATGGAAGGTTGTTTCCTCCTCTTTGTGGGGGTAGTGGGTATAGACAGATTCTTAGCTTCCTAAGAACTTTAAAGCTGGTTTTTATCTTTGTTTATTCTATCAGAACACTGTGATTTTCAAATATTTTATAATGGGAATATCCCATCCTTTTAAAATAAATGCAGTCTTAACTCCTCAAGATTGAAATAGACAGTAGAATTTTATTAGTCTAATAGATACCTTCCAATATAATAGAATTTGCTGAATGAAGTTAGTCATGGCAGACACTGGCTGTTTTGACGAATATTGACTTGAAGATCAGTTCTGTATGCAGTTATTATTTGGAGCTGATAGAGTGTCAAGTGATCAAGAGTTCTGGACAAGTAGTTGACAATGTCAGGTGGCCAGGCAAGTGGCTTGGCGCCTCTGGTGTTTAATCACAAGGGTAGTAGAAGGCTGCATGTGTTTCTAGATCTGAAGCGGGGATAAGCACTTTGTAGGCACTTGTCTAGCCTATGTAATTTCTTTTCAGATTTTAGAGTTAAATGAATATGAAATGAAATTTGCATCAGATTTATGGACCTATGGTGAAAAATTGAAGCATCTCTTGGTGGATTTTATCAGTATATCATTAGACCATATTATTTTTCATGTACCTCTTTCCTTTCTAAAGGTTTTAGTTAATCCGTTATCTCAAATTAGGAGATTTAACACTACAAAAACTTGTGACATAGGGTTGGGGAAGGCTTTTGAATTTGTTCTAGATTAATTTTTGTTGTATTACTCAAAGTGTGTGTATGTGTATGTGTGTATGTGCACGCGTGCGCGCATGCGTTGGGGGGTATGGTGTATGCATATAAGCATACAGGTGTGTGTGTTCTTGAATAAGTATGAAGGTCAGAGCAGGATCTTCTTCACGATGTTGCCTTGAGATTGGGTCTCATTAAACCAGAAGCTTGTCCAGCAGCCTTGGTGGGCCAAACGGGGAACTCTGAGAATCTGCCCATGGCTGTTCCTTCATGTGGTTTGACCATGCCAGGCTTTTTAACATGAGTGCTGGGGAATTTTAACTAAAATCCAAATCTTGCCTGTTGAACCATTTCTGCAGCCCTGCCTGGCCTAAGTAGTTTCAAAATACTGATTTTTAACTCGGGTATACATGTATGCCTACAGGAGTTTATGTAAAACCATGTGCATGTAGGACTTTGAATTCCCTGGCGCTGGAGTTCTCGGCAGTTGCGATTCACCTGGTGTGGTTCTAGGAACTAAACCTCTGGGTCTTTGCGAGAGCCATAAGCACTTTTTACTGAGCGATTTCTGCAGCCCCTAAACTAAGTATTTTTATAGAACAATTTTTGGTGTTAGTGTTGGTTAATGCCAGTACAAGATTACTGAAATATATACTTGTGTGTGTGTGTATGTTTAAGAAGTTAGATATACCATTTTACCACTGTCAGAGAGGAAAATCTTCTCATTTGTTAGGTTTAATGTGTGAATACAGGAAATAAATGAAATTCAAAGAAGTAGCCAGACAAGGGAGTGAACACAGTATTTTTAGAAAGGAAAACTTTGGTCTTTGAAGAATGGTAAATTACAGCACAGTGTCTAGGAAATCTATAGAAACAAAATGGAAGAGGAGTTGTTTTAGCAGGTATGTGTGTGTGCACTGTCTCGTGCCTACCATCTATATGAGAGAGGTCACTGCTCTGGCTGATGTGGGAGCACACAGCGCCTGGGGGCGGAGCTGTGCTTTGCTGTTGGGCAGAGGAGAAGAGAGCTCTTCTTGCTTACCTGTGCTCAGCTTACATAGTGCCTGTGGAAGAGGACTGTTCTGTTAAGGTGATGCTCTCTGGGCTTCCCCTCCGATACCAAGGTGAATTACCTGTGTTAGTTACTTTGTTATTAGTAAGATAAAACACCATGAGAAAGCAGCTTACAGAAGGAGGAGTGTATTCTGCCTTGTCGTTCCAGAGGGAGAGTCCATGATAGCTGGTGAGAACAGTATTGCCACAGGTGGCTAGCTGATCCCATCTTACTACAAACAGGAAGACGAGAACCAGCCGGAAGTGGGACGGGGTTATAAATTCTCCAAGTATGCAAATTCACACCCAAAAGTTGATAACTTCTCCAGTGCCATCAAATACATGAGTCTGTAAGGGACATCTATCATCTAAACCAAACCTGCCCCCCTCGTCTTTCTAAAATCAGTCTATTTTCTCTCATTCATTACCTTATGACTGGACTATTGTAGCACTAGCCTTTGTTTTCTTAAACTTTGGAATTGACTTGCACATTTTAAAACTTCCATCGGAATATTTCCATTGAATATTCCTAAGAGGACTACTTGTCACCAAAGCTGGAGTTGTGCTTCAGAACTTGCCAGCTTTGTTCAAGCTCCTTATACGCTAATTGACTTTCACTCGAGCACGCTGCTGCTGCTGCTGCTGCTGCGGCATTCTGTTGTGAAAACGCTTTGTGAAAAGGTCAGCTTGGACAACTATTTCCTGGCATTTTATTTGTGAATGGCATTGGACTTGTTAGTTCTATATACAGTGACTCACTTGTATTTTTTTACTCCTTTTCTTAAGCTTTAGGATGTTAAATTTTGATATCATTATGGGCCCTCTTTATTGGACTTGCACACACACACAATTTTTGTAGCCCCTACTGGTCTTGACTCATTGTGTGCCCAAGGCCAGCCTTAACTACTGTAATCCTCCTACCTCTGGCTTTTGAGTCTTGGGGTTACAGATGGTGCACCACCATATCCAACTTTGCAGTCAGGCGTCTTGAGGGCTTTAAGCAGTCGAATAGCACTGGTAGACCTCACGGGTACTGTGAAGGAACGGATCTCAGCGACAATGATACATGTGACAATGATACATTGGGCTGTAGCTGCACAGTGACCTCTTAGGTGAAGGACCGCCTTCACTCCAGTCGCGTTTGAGGGCTGACCATAACTGCAATTTCAAATAAATATTCCTATTTGGTACTTTATACCTCCTCAAAGGACAGGTTTTGCAAGGTCCAGTCATTTAAGCTGTTAGATGGGTGTGATGTGGATTTACCAGAACTTTCTGAACACTAGCATTGTTCACCTTGGGATTACTACTAAAATGTTGCTTCTTGCCAGAAAAGGTGGCTTTATTAATGCTAGTTTTGAACGTTTTAGCATATAAAGTCCTTTCCTGTGGGCTAGGGGGAGAGGTTAATTGCTGAGAGCACGAGCTGAGCAGGTGTGAGAACCTGACCTCAGTCTGGATTCCCAACACTTACGTGAGAAGGCTGAGCGTGGCTGTTCACACCTGTCACCGTGGTGTGCTGGTGTGACTGATGTAAGTACTACAGGATTTGAGGGGCTCACTGGCCACCCAGCCTAGCTAAAAATCAGCCATCTCCAGGTTCAGTGAGAGACCCTGACTTGAGGGAATTGGGTAGAAAGTGATTTAAGAAGACACCGCCTGGCTTCTGTACCTGCGCTGGGCACCCAAATGCATGTGCTTACTCACACAACATTTTTTTAATAGTTTTCTGTGGTCTGGGAGGACTATAAAGCTTATTTTCTAGCCTTGGTGTGATCAGCATCACTAAGATGTTGGACAAAGTAGGAAAAAGAAGTTAAATGAGCTAGGTAGGTGATTGATGCTAGTATGCCAGCCTTGATGAGCTAGATGCCAGCTGTGTAGGAACCACTTGTTGTTGTGTGTGTGTGGTGTGTGTGTGTGTATATGTGTGTATGTGTGTGTGTGTGTGTGTGTGTGTGTGTGTGTGTGTGTGTTAGTGAGTGATGGTCTGACTTACAGCTAGACTCTCCACTAGGGTATTACTGACCTGGAAATTGACTATTTGTCACATTTAGCTGAATGGTGTTGGTTAGTAAAGTGTCAGGAGTGGCTTGCTTGCACTGTTATTGATGCTTGTTCCTTCAGCCGACTTCCCCTTTAATGTAAATCATAAGCACCATCTTAACATTCCGATTTCGTCAACTAAGGCATTCCGATAGGGAAGTACAGAGCACAGTGACTTGGATGTGAAGGAGCCCAGTGTTTCTGCAGTGTTAGCAGATCACAGGACTTAGAAGAAGGGGAAAATATGCTGTCTCTTTGTTTTCTTTTCTGTTGAAACATTCATTGAAAACATTTGAAGCATTGCTTCCTTCACTCACACAGATTTTTACAGATTTCCGTTTGTGTGGGGAGGAGGGGTGATTCTGTGAGGGCATGGCTAACTTAGCAGATGCAGTTTTACATCCTGTTTTCCTTTTTTGTTAAGTCCTTATGCATATTGTGAATTAGAGTTTATTTTTAGTTCTTAATGAGTCCTCTTCTCATCATTGTACTTTCTGTTGGAATTCTCGACATTGTGTGCTTTGATTTTGGAAGGAGAGAGTGTGTATGACTTACCAATTTCATATTACACCTCCTCCAGCTCAATTATAAATGTCTGTTTCTTGGTGTACGGTGATAGATGTGCTTGGTCCCTTCTAGCCTGTGTGACCTTGGACTCCATCTTTAGGAAATTAAATCTTCCTTTTAAGGAAAAGAGTAAGGGAGATACAGACGCAGGTAAACAGTGGACTGGAATCACTGTGTGGTCCTCAAGGTTACTGGAAAGTTTATGTCCTCACGTGTTGGTGCTTTAATGTCCTCTTGAAGCACTGATCATTAACGGCAGGTTCTACAATCTGCTGTCCTCTTAAGTCTTCCTGGCCTGGGTCCTGGTCTGAGAGCTTTTCATCACACAGCTGGAATGAGTTCGAGTTTCTCTTAGTCTGTTGGAAAAGCATCCAAACAGGCTGGCTGTGATGTCAGACCTCTTCATAAAGGAAGCCTCCTAATGGCATCACAGGCTTATCCTTTGGAAATGTGCCTTTTCCCTTGCATTCTGAGTACTGAGGCAGCCTCTCTACATGTAATGCCAAATACTTCTGTTCTGGTGACTCACATAGCACTCATCTTCTCAAACAGGACAAAATGGGATTCAACATGTTAAAACCTCAATGTTTCAGCCTGTGAGTTTATTTAAAAATTATTTGGCTTTACATTTAATTAAGGTAATGTTGACTAGTGACCCAGAGCTCTACGGCTTAATTGAATGTTTGTGTAAATACATTCATTTTATGTCCCCTGTTTACATTTGTTCTGACAACAGCAACAGTGAAAGCTCAATAGAAAATATGTGATAATGTAGAGGTTCTCAGAGAACAAGAGCCCAGGAGCCACTCTTCTCCAAGTAGACACCTGGCCTTTGCATCTATGTGGACTTTTTTTTTTTTCAACTATAATGCCTATTATTTTCTGAGTTACAGCCCTTTGGTGACTGTTCGTTTACAGACAGATATATGGACAAATGCTGAACTGATGGATACTTAAGACTTTCCTACATCCTGTAACATTCCACTTCTGGAAGACAAGAGGCACCACTGGCTAGCATCACGTTTGTTTTCAAGGTGTCCTCTGTTAATTTGAAATAAAACACTTTAAATAAATTCAACTCCTTATATTAAAAAAAAAAACCCTCGAGGTTTCAAGTCTATTTTAATGTTTAAATCGTTGTGGTTGCAAGGATCTTATTTGAGGGATAGATTCCTAAGTATTAGAGAAGATGAAAATACAGAAGTGTTAGTGCTGATTTGTTATATATATATATATATATATATATATATATATAATTTCATTTCTTTTTATTAGACATTGGAAGCCAAAAGCTTTGACAGAAAGCCAAGGTAGCACTTGGTAACCCATATTTTCAGGTTCAGAATATCCAAATCCAGACCTGGTTAGAAGTCGATACGGAGGGTCCAGAGGGGCGTAGCAGTTAAGAGCACTGGCTGCTCTTTAAGAGGACCTTGGTTAGATTCCCCGTGCCTGCATGGTGTGGCCCAACTGCCTATTTCTTCAGTTCCAGAGGAGCTGATGCCCTCACCTGGCCGCCAAGGCTACTAGGCAAGTTCATGATACACAGACAGAATACCTATACACACAGAATAAAAACAAATAGATAACAAAATAGATTCAGAGTAATGTGTGCTTGGCTTCCTTACTGGAGAAGATATTTTAGTCCTCTGGGTATCTGGACCTGGTCTTCACACAAGGCTGCCTCATGTTCTTCCCTGGCTTTGAGCCCTCTTTTGGTTGTTAGGGGTAGTGAGGTGTTAGATTTCCCCAATGGAACGGGGCAACTATGAGTGAGAATTTCCTTCTGCCATTTGGTTTCCCTGTTTACAAGCCCCCTTTTCCTTCTTTTTACCTTTCAAGAAATCTCTCCTAAACCCTCAGAGTGGACCCATTCCCACTCCCTGCAGACAGTAGGGGCAGTTCTGTAGTTACTAATTCAGTATCTTCTTGAAGCTACTTTGGCGAGGCAAATGCTGATATCTGTGACCTTAGGAACACGTGGTCAGTGGCCAGTTTGCATCATGCTGACTTCTGTCACTGAGTAGAGCAGTCTCCTTTTAGGTTTTGAATCTCTGCCTTTCTACTCCTCATCATCTGTGTGCCTGCTGCTGCTGCTGCTGCTTCTGCTGCTGCTGCTGCTATGGTTCCACTCTCAGTGACTCGCTGTTCTCATTTTCAGGAGTTGGCTATGGACAGCTGAAAAGCAATTGCATGTGTTAGGGCTTAACAGAAAACCCTCCCCCCATTGTATGAATTTAAAATAATGATAGTAAAAATCTAACACTTCTCAAGGTTAAAGTCTAAATTTTTTTTAAAGCAACGTGTCTTTATTTTTTTTATTAATTTATTCTTGTTACATCTCAATGGTTATCCCATCCCTTGTATCCTCCCATTCCTCCCTCCCCCCCATTTTCCCCTTACTCCCCTCCCCTATGACTGTGACTGAGGGGAACCTCCTCCCCCTGTATATGCTCATAGGATATCAAGTCTCTTCTTGGTAGCCTGCTATCCTTCCTCTGAGGTCTTAAATTTTTTAAAATTAATTTTCCTCCCATGCTGGGGATTGGAACCAGGGCTTTGCAGATGTTACCCTTGAGCGAGGGAGGAAGAAGCCTGTTGCTGAGGCTGTCTGTCATGTGTCTTACTTGGTGAGGAGGGTGCTGCCGACTCAAGTAAGCTGCTGGCCTTCAGCCTGTGTGAGAAGGTCGGCTGTGCGTGGGAACATCTGCTCTGCCGCGCTTCTGACTCTGGGCTGATGGGAAGGTCATGCTTGGGGTAAGGTAGAGGGCAAAGAGCGTTCAGAGGAGGAAGGGTATACAGAGTGTTGCAGGCTTCTGTTTGCTGGGCTGAGCTGGAGTGTGGCAGCAGCCTCGGGGGGGGTTGCTAATGACCTGCTTATAACAGTGGCTTTTGGTTGTAGTCCTTTATGTAGAGGTGTATTTCTGTTTGGTTTAGATGGAAAGATTTTTAAGGAACTTTGTGGGTTCAAGGCCGGGTGGCCTCATTCTTTTCTTTTCATTAGGGCCATTCTGCATGTGACTTCTCTTTCCGTGGCTAGCATATCTTCCCTGAGTCTGCTACAGAAAGCAAGGCCAGGAAAGGTCTCAGAGTCACTTAGGCAGTTTGCCCCAGCATCCAGGTTCCTTTTTGGACTTTGTTTTTGAAGACACTGTGTCACTCTGTACCAGGCCTGAGGCCCAATCTAAGAGCAGTTCTCCCCAACCCTAGTGGATGCTGGGATTACGGGCAAGAGCCGATGGCCTAGCTGGACCACGGCATTTGAAGAGTCAGTGGAAGGAGAAGGTTGAGGGGGACACACTGTCTTCCTGGTTTGCTGCCTCACCAACTCTGCTGTGTAGCTGCCCCCTCTTCCTTCCAGACACCTCTGTGTCTATTCTGGTAAATTCCCCTTTTTGCTAATTAGTTGGAGTAAGATTGGTAGCTCTTGGCTTATGCTATAATGAAACGTGCTGTGTAATGCATACGTTTGATTCTTTCTGTCAGAGTTTGGCTTTTGAGTACACCTTAAAGGAAAGTTGTTTACTTCCTCATCTACCGTGAGAGTAACTTATAGTTGTGTAGCCTGTGTGTACCGTACGTGAACACCTCAATCAGGACGTATTCCATCACCCCCTTTTTTGCTTCATATTGCCAGTGTTGTAATAATTTGGATAGAAGAAGCCATGTTTGGTGGTGCACGCCTTTAATCCCAGCACTTGGGAGGCAGAGGCAGGTGGATTGCTCTGAGTTCGAGGCCACCCTGGCTTACAAAATGAAGTCCAGGATAGCCAGGACTGTTACACAGAGAAACCTTCTGCCTCGAAATGCATCCCCCTCCTCCCCCCCCCCCCCCCCCCCCCGCAAAAATAGACTTAGGCCAACGTAGAAGAGGTACAGTGAGGAAGCTCTTTGTCCAGGCTACCTCATGAACACCTCCATCCTCGCTTAACTGTGTGTTTTCATCCTGCCTTTCGTCCTTGAATATGAGTAACCGGAGGAATAAGCGGGAGTGGGGTCCTCAGACCTCAGGTCATTTAGAGTGTGGTCCCCGCCCCCTTTGTTCAGAGGTTAGCAAAGTTTTACAATTTCTGTTGCCTATAGCAACTCCCTGGTAGTAAAACCAGACTACACCTCTGGATTACCTTTATTCCTTTTGCCTATTTTACACATCAGTAACTAAAGCCTTTCTGTAGCTATGCACTGGAGGAAATGTGTACACTCGAAGGCATTACATTCCTGTGTCCCTTGGGTTTGGGGGTATATGTCATTGTTAATTCATTTAAAAAGTTTTTAGTTGGCATATATTGTACGTGGCAGTGGGTTTCATAGGTACATTTACAAACAATATATGACTGGGCATATTCCACCTCTATTCACCACCTCTCCCCTTCTCCCACTCCTTCCTCTCATTAATTTCTTGTTCCTTAGATGAGTGTATGTGTTCAAAACATATATACATACATGATTTTATGTATCTGTGAAATCTAGAACTTACAAGTAAGAAGAACCTGCAATTCTTGTCTTCCTGAAACTGGTGTAATTTAGTGTCTATGGTTTTCTTCAGTTGTGCCTATTACTGTGGAGATGATACAGTTGTTGTCATCGTCACCTGAGTCCACCGTGGTTGTCCCTGTCTTTCAGTCAGGCTTGAGTTCTCTCGGAAGAGACTTAAGTCTTACTTCATTTGCAGTGTGCCCTTTCCTCATAGGTCTCTACGGCCGAATCATCAGCATAATTGTTTAAAAACAAATTGAGTCAATGTTATTCTGTCACCTTGCAGTTTGTGTGAGTTTAAAGAAATCAGATACCTGTTCTGATGGCTTTATCTGAAAATTCATTTGGGGTTGAGGAGTGGGAAGGCTGGCCAAGATGACACAAAACTTTCGGAGGTGGGGAAGAAAACCGTGCAGAAAGCCTCACTTAAGCGATAAAATTTTCACTTTAAAACAAAATGACAAACAACGGAAGTTCCTTTGAAATTTTGAAATTTTTTTTCCTTAGCTCCTAGTCACTTAATGAGTGGGTTCTTAGTTGTTTGTTTTTGAAAAACTTATTTTACTTATTTTCCCCCAATGATTTCTTTGCAGTTTTTGAGCCTGGCCTAAACTCAACATACAGCCAAGAATGACTCTAGACGCTCGACCTGTTTTTTTTTTTTGTTCCTCTTCCCAGTGTTGGAATTACATGTGTGTTCTTCCATAGCCATTTTAACCTTTTTCTTTTTAAAAAGAACTTAACTTATTAAATGTTTATATGTGTCCGCATATGGACATGCACATGTGAGTACAGAAGCCACAAGAGGGTTTTGGATGCTCTGGAGCTGGAGTTAGAGCTGTAAGCACCTGACCTGGGTTGTTTTCAGAACAGTGCACTCTGCTAACACCTCCTTATCACTCTCCACTTTTCTTTTCATAATACTAGGTAATGGTGCCAGAACAAGTTACTTTTGTTAGGGATAATGTAATCAAGATTTGGGGGGTAACAGTCAAGACTGAAAAATGATTGTGTTCTATTGCTAAGATTCCACATTCCGCTTAGGACAGTCATTGGATAAATTTTGATGCCCAAGATTACCTTTAGGTTTGGTTTGCTTGTTTGTTTCTGTTTAGCCCAAATGCTGAAGAGTGGCTAAGAAAGTGAAGAAATCCTGGGTTAACTTCCACGTTGTGATGAGTGGGAGAAACAACATTGAAGTTGTTAAGTGTCATGGAATAGTTGAATTGAATATAACTCTAATTTGTCACATGCTGGAGACTTAAAGTCTAAAGAGTGCCATGCTCTTGCCTCAGTTCCAGTGCTGGAGGAGGGAAGACCTTGCACTCAAGGCCAGCTTTGGCTACAGTGGGACACTTTCTCAAAATAAGTAATCAATCAGAGGTCAATGGCTACTGAAACAACCTTTATTTCCATCTCAGCTAATTTCAGAGGCATCTGAAATTTTAGTACATGAGTAAGTCACACCTGTAGATGTGCCAGACAGCTTTAGCATACCACAAGTGCTTGGTGCTTTTATTGGCTGTGATTTGGATGTGGGTGTAGATAGAGAACCCTATACAGTTTATGTGGGTTTTTGTGTTCAGATCCTTTTTGGTATATGTGTATGGTTTTGTTTTGGTTTGCTTTGGTTTTGCTATAAAATATCTTGCTTGAGAAAAACTCAATAAGTAGTCTGTGTGTAAGTGAAATGGCTTAATGATGATGCTTACTAAAGAACCTAGAATCAGAACTTTATAGCTTGTATTGATTTGAGAATAGGACTCAACTGATAAGAGGTCTGGCAGTATCACAAATTAATTCTGTCACCCTTAAATTTAATAAAAATCATTTTGTAATCATTCCTGCTCTTTATTGGTAGCATATAAGAATTTGTCAGCAATGAAACCAGAAAATTGCCTGACACCAAAGGTGGTCGAGTCAGGAAAGACTGGAAAGGTTGGCATTTAGTGAACCCGTTAGTTCTTCGAGTTTACTTGTAGTTAGTTGCCAAATGCTTTGTGTGGTGTTCTATCCGGTAGAACGTTCTTTAGCAAGCCTCACTCTAGCACGTAGAGCTAAATGTATTTTTGGAAGGTAATTTGACAAGGAGTAGGGCAGATGGTGCCCTTGTGGGCATAAGCATTAGAGAACACCCTTGGCTTAGCCTTTGCTCACAGATGAGATATGTTCACTGATCTAGGCACTGAATTCATAAGACTCTTTAGCAGGGAGCCTTACATTTCTAGCTTGAGAAAACCCACCTGCCTTGTTATGCTCTTGAGATACTTATTTTTTGCAGAATTTCCATGTGATGCGATCCAAATAGCTGGGCATAGAAGTTACAGCACATAGAGTAAATAAACCACATGGCTTTTCTAGTGTTGGTGAGCAGAAGCACTCTATTTTCATATTCTAAGATGACTTAAGATTTAGGTGATCACGAATAAGCCTCCTTTTAATTTCTATCCTGTTGTAGATTCATAGGTGTACTTGAGATGATAAGGTGACAGTATTCAGAGTTTTCTTGTTTCATAGGGAGTGTAAGATTGGAATTACCAGTAGTGGTTGAATGCACTTCATTCTGGCATGAGATTAAGATACTTCACTGTCACTATATGACTAAAAGGTGAGCCTCCGCTTCTGCACTTCAGCAAGGGTGATTTACTAGGATGTGGCTGTAGATAGCCACACTACTCTGTGATCTAATGAGTCGTCACCCCCCCCCCCCCCAGAGTATTAGATTCTTTATTATAGTACCTCTGTGGATTTTAGATTTGGAGGTTTACAGTGCCTCCTCTTTCCAACTTATAAATGAGGTAATTTTGGGGGGAATGCGCATGTGTGCTGTGAATGTGTCTGTCATGGTAGGAACCGCACCATTTTGTATTTCTTCGGAAGCCATCTGTTGGTTGATGGGCGTACTACCACGTGGTCTGAGTGGTTTGCTATAACCTAAGTGGTCCCTTAGCAAAGATGTATTTCCATCAGGGTACTTCATTGACTGAGCTTGTAGCCATTTTCACCTGACCCACAGCCTTCCCCACTTATGAGTAGTACTGCCAGCTTCCTTGACAGTTGTGATCCACTGGGGTTGGTCCTCTCTACTGCTTCAGACATGTTTTTCCTGAGCTCCCAAAGGCTGTGTCTGCAGTATTTAAGTAGGTTTCCTTGTACTCAGTATTTATACTCCAAGCTTCTCAAACACAATGCTTTCATTGGGGGATTTCTTCTAGATATAAAAGTCAGTGCTTTTGCATGACTATTTTAAATTTAAGGGAAGGAAAAATAGGTTTCTTATACTCCTGAAAAATGTTAGCTGTCTTTGTTCATCAAATATAAACTAAGCAAAATGTTCCATACAAGAAGGAAAATCATGTTATTTATGCCTAAATCTTTGTGTTGAGTGAGGACAATGACAGACCTTGGGAAACTTACTTCTTTATCTTTGCTAAAAATATCTCTAATTGAATTCTGCTCTTTTTGAAATAAAAGGAACTAAAGTGGGCACTTATCCCCAGGTAGAGCTTGGCATATGTCACTTTGTGGAGGTCACTTTAAGGTGAACTGAGGCTTCTACTTCATAAAATTGTCTTAATTGTATGATCTTACCCATTATTTCTCCCATAACCATCCTGCCTCTTTCCATCTCGCACCTGTCTTGACTTGGCATCACCTCCTTATTTGTGATGAGCTTAGACTTGGGTTAAGTATAATTTGTCATTCTTGTATGCAATATCAAAATAATGTCTTCCCACCTTCTGTCCACTCAGAATAGCATCGTAGCTGGTTGTGGGGAACTTCCACATCCATGTAGTTGGACGTATATATATAAAAGAGGCTTCAAAAGCTCTGCCCGGGGTAGCCATCTTTAGCTTTGCCTTTTGCAGACATGTTGTCTGTCTCTGATGGGAATAGTTGCACAGCTGTGATGCCAAGCTCTACTCACTCACAGGTCAGCAGGTTTCTTGGTGTATTTCAAATGTGAGCTGTTGCAGGGAGGTCCAGATCTCTGGGAAGGATTGGCTTCGTAGCTTCAACTGGATTCGAAGGGGCTGTTGCAGGACAGGGTCCCAGATCCAGAAGTTGAGTGTTTAGTGAAAGGAGGCTTGTGGAATCAGTGTTTGAGTAAGAGGTCCTCATGTAGGCCTGGGAAGCTCCTGGAGACTTGGGGAAGAAGGATGGGTTTTTATTTATTTATTTTTAATTAATTTATTCATATTACATCTCAACTGTTATTCCATCCCTTGTATTTTTCCATTCCTCCTTCCCTCCTGCTTTCCCCCTATTCCCCTCCTCTATGACTGTGACTGAGGGGGACTTCCTCCCCTGTATGTGCTTATAGGATATCAAGTCTCTTCTTGGTAGCCTGCTATCCTTCCTCTGAGTGCCTCCAGGCTTCCCCATCCAGGGGACGTGGTCAAATATAGGGCACCAGAGTTCATGTGAAAGTCAGTCCCCACTCTCCACTCAACGGTGGAGAATGTCCTGTCCATTGGCTAGATCTGGGTAGGGGTTCGAAGTTTACTGCACGTATTGTCCTTGGCTGGTGCCATAGTTTGAGAAGGGTGGGTTTTTAATCACTCATCTTAGATCAGCGTTTTCCTTGCGACTGCTGCAGACTGACTGTCTCAGGTCTGTTTCAGTGTGCATCAGTGGTCAGTCCGGTGAGTCTCGGATGCTGTTCTTCCTCAAGGCCAGGCCTGGTTCTCAGGGAGAGGCAGTTCTCTTTCGTCTCTGCAGGTTTAGTGTGTGGTGTACTTTTGTCCCGATCAAATCTTTTATGCTTCCCAAAAAATTTCCTCATCTTCCTCTGTGTGCTTTTCTTTATCCCCTTTCATTTCTTTGTCAAGAAAACCCTGATTTTTACCTGTCTTTAAACACTAGACTTCAGCTTTTCAGGTTAATCATTTGTTAAGTAAAACTCCAGTGACCAACCAGACTTGCTCCCTGTTCATTACTGGCACCTGCTGCTCTTCTATTTGTGGTGGGACTTTAGATTTTTAAGCGTGTTAGGGAGCAGAGGCCTTGCAGAATTGATCCCACCTTCTTTTCTATAGCCAGGAAACCATACTCCCAAGTATGGAAGCATTTTAAGCAATCTGCTGAGGAGAGATGTGTCTTGTGTGGGAGACAGTTTTGGCAGTAACAAGCATGTTTGGCTTTAGTCATAAGAATTGCTTTCTGAGCTTCTGGAAGAGGAGTGTGTAAATCAAGCTTCATTTAAGATGAATCTTGTTATAATGTGGATACCTCTCATCTATCTGCTTCATAATGATGGATTTGTTTTGAGGGCTTAAGTGGTTTCTGCACCTGCAGGATGCTATTCCTTTTCTTTTTCTTTTTCCCCCCTCTTTCTCTTCCTTTTTATATGTGGTCTTTTGGATGGATCAAGAAAGAACTGTAAAGTTTCAGTCAGTTGATTACACAACAGAGGGCAGGAACTCAAATGCAGGTGTATTTGGAGATGGGTTTTCTAGCTGTAGAGTTGTGATATTCGGATGCACAGGATCTTGGAAGTGATGCTTAGGCTCCTGAATGCTGCAAACTCGGAGAAGTTAAATTGGGAAATCAAACTGGTTTCCTAGCTTCCCATATCCATTTGAGCAAGTTAATATCATCTATGAACCTCCACATTCATACCTATAAAATTTCTGTAAATGTGTAAATGTGTATACATAGCATTAAATACAATGAATCTGTGTCGTGTGTGTTGCTGCGTAGCAGTGTTAGGCAGTGCGCTATTCTTTGTTTCAAGGCAGGTAGGTTAGTGTTCTTAAGGGCTATTGGGAATGGACTTTGCCGTTCAAACTTACAGACCTCTCCACAGTAGAGAATTTAGAGTGTTGATGCTTTTTAATAAGACAACTTTCTTACAAAGTATGTGTTCATGAAGAAAATTTATCTCCAGAAGAATCCTTTATCACACAGACCTGGTATGGTTTGCATAATCTGATATTCCTTGCAAAGCTAGTATAATCAAATGTTTCTCTTTGCAAATTTGAACAAAACAGCCTTCCTAGTAAATTGCAAGGCTGACACAATGTCAGAGAGGTTTCTGAAATAATTATAGTGCTTAGGGGCTTAAATTTTTTTTTGGGGGGGATATGCGGTATCTAAATAAAAATGCTATCTTCCTAAGAGTAAAAGCCATATTAGGAAAGCTGCATTGCTTCTTGGTGGACTGCTCACGGGTTTCTTTGTGTGAGTGTGTGCATGCACCCGTGCGAAGATTGACACCAGCTGGTAGAGCAAGCAACAGCAGATGCCCTTTTTACTACCATGGTTGTTAACTGGCTTCCTGCTTTGCCACAATACTATTTTGAGGAATATAGTTCCTCTGCCCTCATCTCAAATGATATTTACTTGAACAACCTCTCTGCCTTTCAAGCAAGCACAAGAAAAGCAGAGACCATAAGTATCTGTGTGAATGGACGTCTGCATATGTTAATTATAATGAAGAAGGAGAGGCTATTGCAAACCCACGCCTTTAACTGGGAGTACATCTGACGTTAGCTCAGAGCTGTTAGTGTCCTAACTTTGAACTATAGGGCCTGAGTTTTTGGCTACCTGCCAGTGTCTGCCTTTTGCTCAAATCGCAGCAGCAGCCTTACTAGTTGAAGGTAGAGCTACTGATGGCTCTTTTTGAGCAGCTACCAAAATGGTGAGTGGGGAGTGCACTGGCTTTTGTCCTCCCTGCCCAGGTGCTCCACCATACTACTCTCTTCCACACTGGAAAACCTTTTAAAGATGTGGAACATGAGGAACCCACTACTCTTCTGTCTTCAGATTGAGCTCATTTCCCCCCAATCTTTCGGGTATTAGATGCGAGACAGTCGTAGTACTTGGTGCAGCATTTGAATGTTTAGAGGACTTAATATTCTCTCTCTGTTCTCCATAAGCTAAGAATGAATTGTGTGGGAGTTCTTAATGCTGTCTGCAAGGGTGATGTATTAAGAACCCACACTTTCGCCAACTTAAACAAGGTCACACTGCATTGCCAGCAAATTCATAATTACTGGGACTGGTACTGTAGGAAAATGGAGCTTTACTAGTTGTGTAATCAGGACAGATATGGCCATTAAAATTAACTCTGAGAGAAAATGCCCTGGTGCAGAGGACATTAGACAATCCCCATAGAATTAGGCTGTTTAGGTAATATTTACCAAATAATCACTACTTACGACATTGATTTCAGCAGAAAAGTTACAATTTAAACTTTTTCTTATTATCTCTGTCTATCTGAAGTTTCAAAAGCCATTTAAAGTATTAGGTCCTTTGAGTCTTAGGCCAGCTTTATTAGCATTTGGGGAGAGCACGAGTTGTGGAGCGACCCATCTGTTCTCTGCTTTGTGTGAACGTCTACGTTAAATTCTCTGTCCTGGTGCTAATCCTTGGTAATGTCCTTTGGGAAGCTGGTCAAAATGCTCAGCGTGGTGAGAGCTGACTTGGACTGTGTGACAGGACCCTGCCAGCGCCCCCTCCGCGTTTGCTCTTACTCATCAGAGGGCAGCAAGGAGCTGTTTGATGTGATCCAAGTTAGTGGGTTGTCCCAGTAGAAAAGCCTGGTGCACCTGGAGGGGTTGCAGGGCTGCGAAAGGGAAGTGACCGGGAAGGATGGCGTCCCTCTGCTCTCAAGGTTCTCTCTTCCCTTTCCGGGCTGTGTGGCACCCATGCGGGGAGATATTAAGAAAGCATGTCAAGTCTGGAGTTTGCCACTCTGGTGCCAGGGTTGCGGCACACAGCCTGTCTGAACAGACACACATGATGGGTGCCCAGGAACAGAAAGTCCATCTGAAGAAAGACAACACATTTGCAACTATTGTGTATGGGGAGGAGGAAGGGAGAAGGGCAGAGAGAAATCTCCCCCTTAGAATTCAAATTCTCCAAATCTTGTTTTTTTACTTTTCCACCCCTTTTAGTTAAGGTATTCAATTTTACACAGGAGCTGTTTGGAGAGCACAAATCTGTTTTATTTCTTTCTTTTTTCTCCTCAAATGTTTTATTGTTAGACTTCAGGTTGCAAAAGTCTTGCTTGATGCAGGACCATCAGCAGCAACCCGTTTCTGAGAACTCTGGGATTTAAAAAAGATCCATGCTGCTTTTATTCTGTTATTTCATAAAACATTACTGCTTCTCTAAATGAAATAATAGATACACATCAATCAGTGGAGTCACCTTTTATTGTTGATTCAACTACCAGGTTTTTACAGAATTCACTCTGCATTTTATTTGACTCATTCATGAATAGTCTCAGCAGACTTAATTATATTAGTGAAAAAGCACTTTCAACAAAATTATATGCTGACATCTCATAATTCATACTTACAGATTTGTGAAACAGATTTATGTAAATCTATCAAATTACTCTATATAACATTATTTTTTAAATTGAGATTTCATTTTAATGTTATTTATAGAAATTTTTCATGAGAAATTTTACATGAATATTTTAAAAAATAGCTCATATGACTCCCTTATGAAGACAGAATGCAGTAACATTTGAGCATCTCATCTCCGTGTTCAGTGATCCATCTGGTACAAGACAGGGGCAGAGGAACATGTTCACAGGGGCAGCTCGATTCCCAGCTACACGCTCCCGGAGTGCGGATACTACTCTTAGTAACTTCATCATTTGGTCACTGAACATTTATTTATAATTTATTTATAGTATGTGTTTAGGCCTTTGTCAGAAACTGAGGTCCATTTGCCCTATCTTTCGCAGTCCCAAAGTGGAATGATCTGCCTATATTCAAATTAGCCCAGCATGCATCCAGGTTGGCTAGTGTGTGTGTGTGTGTGTGTGTGTGTGTGTGTGTGTGTGTGTGTGTGTGTGTATCTATCTGTCTTCGATCTATCTGTCTATGGACAACTACTAGGGAGAACTAGTCATCAGTACTAGTGATGGACACTGCACATTAGGAGCCAGGCATGTGATAACAGGAGGAGCTTTCACAGATAGTCTCAGGCTTCTGGAAGTGTGCTCCAGCACTGGCACCCGAGTGTGCGTAGCAGGGCATACCTGTGGGACCAGCAGAAGCCCAGCTGTGGTGGAAGGAAGTAGGAAGACCGTGATTGTCTTAGAAACCAGGGCATGGTCAGATTTGGTCTTTTAGGAGGACACTATGACAGTAGTGGAGGGTGGCCTTCATCTTGAATTCCAAAGCCCTGGGAAGAGGGTGGAGCATAGAAGCAATATACCACATTAGAAAATTAATAACAAAGGATGCCCAGCTGAGGAAGAGAGGCAAATTTAGCTGCGCAAGTGGGCAGCATGCTGATAGGAGGGTCATCTTGGTCACTGGTCCAGGCAGGACCCACTTCCTACTGGCAGTGTATCAGATAATACTGTCAGGATGAGGCCCACTCTGCTGTGTTTAAATTGCAGAACTACCCTGGTCTCTGTTTGCTAGTCTAATCCCACTTGCTGTTTCTCCTTATTCCTTTATTTTGTTCTTGTTCATTTGTCTCCTCTCAGATGGGAGGCTTGTGATGAGGAACACTGCCTTATCTTTGCATACTCCAAGGCCTAGCAAAATGTGGGCTTCAGTTGTGATTGAGTGGATACCTAGTTTCAATGAGAAATGCTTAAGTATAACTCTTCCACATACTCTTTTTGGAAAAGGCCTCATTAAATAATGTCTGGATAAAATTGATGTACTAGGTTTTTAATCAAGAGTCATGGCAGTCTGTTGCCTTTAGTTTTAGACCTAAGGGGTAATTTGATATTTCAAACACTGGTAGTAATTTGAAATAGGAAGAAGAAGAAGGAAAAAAAAAAAAAAAACAAGCAAACCCTAAATATAGTGACCTTTGAATGAAACAAGTCCAGAAGATTGTGTGTTTTTAATTAAAATATGCAATTAAGTTTTTAATTAAAGTATGCTGTTAAAAGCATTGTTGGTGACGAGGGAGTGACCGATGCTTTGAATTACACACCATTTGGGGTAAATTGGCATTTACTGCCTACAGTACCACTTCCACACTAACAGATTCTCTTCCTGTTTAGCTGACCTTCACACCGTGTGCGTGGTCCCCTGTCCCTCCAGGGGACCAGCTGGAGCGTGTCAGTTCTGCGCCCCAGGTCATTGACCATGGCTTGAGCCATTTGCTCATAACTTCTCTCGTATCAGTTGCGTTTTAGACATGGTTTTTTCTATCTCTTGTGAAGGAAGGGATCTTTTTCTGTGGTGTGCATGTTCAATTAAAAAGCAGGCCAATAAAAAAAAAAGACATCTTCTACTTGCTGGGGCACGTGGTGTTGGTCCGGAGGGTTCAGCAGTCCTGTGCGAGTGGCTCTGTAACTGTCCATCCAGGCTGCTTCCCTAGGGAAGTTCTAGAATACCGGCCCTCGTTTAGAGGCCTGTGGACCCTTAAGTGACCATGGATAAGGCCGCGTGGGAGGACACTGGGGACAAGTGATGCCAGCTTTGTTTTTAAGAAGCATTTTTCTCTTAAATGTGTTGGCATCCGTAATCAGCTGTACTTGGAATTTCAATATGGAGCTTTGTAAGACGTTTTTTTTTTTTTTTTTTTTTTTTGGTAAGTGAGTTTAGGTTTGGGGGTAATTAATGCATACATTCCAAATGCATACATTCCAAATTGAGAGTCACTTAGGACATTTAGGCAGTATGGGGAAAGAAAGAAAGGTGCCTGGTTCCCAAGCCTTCCCCCATAGCTCCTGCTGAGAAGTAACCAGTGAGCACAGGAGTGGAAAGGCTAGGTCCTGGCTCAGTAGTTTATTTCAGTATGTTTTCTTTTCCTGGTGCTTGGTTTGCTATTGCTTTTTTAAAACAAAAACTCGTTAACAGAAACATAGTACAAGGTAATTTTTAAAAAGCATAGACATAAACATAAGTAAAGAATAAACTTATTTGCCCAAATCCACCGAAACGAGATAGTAGTCAACCAATAAATTAGTTAAACAAACACACACACACACAAACACACACACACACACACACACACACACACACACAGTCTGTCAGAGAAAGTCTAGTGATGCTTCGGGTGTGCTGAGGATGGCCTGTGCAGCTGAGAGGAAGACCACGGCCTCTCAGTGCCCGCCGGCCTCTCAGTGCCCGCCCGCCTGCCTTGGTGCTTTCCTCCCCTGCTTCTTATGGGGTAGAAGCTGGTTGCCAAGCTTTGCGTGTCAGCCTTAACTGTATGCGAAAGCTGTGACCATCAAATACAACTACTCTGAGTTTGTACCTGAGCAGTAAGTTACCGCATAGCTGAGATGGGGCAGCAGGGAGGTACTGTCCACATTCGTCCTTTGGTACAGTAAGCTCCAGTGTGTACTTGCTGACCTGGGTAATTAAAGCACTAAAGTTCCTATTACTATTGAACCTTTGCATTGTTTTTTTTTTTAATCAATTCTTTGAGAATTTCATCCAGCACATTTGATGGTACTCTCCCCTCTCTCCAGACTGCCCCTAGATCCTCCCCTCACTCCTTTCTCCACTCACCCAGCATGGTGCCATTTTGTAAGAAAAGCTGGTCAAGTGCTGCCCGTACATGCTTGGCTGTGTGGCCTTCCCCTGGAGCACGGCCAACCTACCTAGGCGAGGGCTCTGAAGAAGACTGACTCCCTCTCTTCCAGAGAGGGGTAGGACTTCATGCCCAGCGCCACCCGTCTCTGCCCTCGTATTTTTGTCTGACTTGAGTGCTAATGGTCCCTGAGCCTTGGGGGAGGGGCTCCTGTCGATGGCACTTTGAAGGCAGACAGACTGCCTCCCTCCCGTTCTCTGCACCTTTACCAAGTATGGACCACTGTGCTACTATGTGTTGCAGATAGAAGGTCCTCAGATAAGGGTTGTCTCTTGTATTGGTACCCAACATCTCAAGTGGACACAAGAATGTACCTCTTAGGAGGATAACCCTTACATTGTTTTACTTTTAACAGGAAAATTCACTTACCTTGAATGCATTCTAGTTGGCAGGCATCACTCTTCTCAATAATGCCAGATCAGAACCTTAAGAGGTTATCTGGAAGTAAAAGTGTGTTCAATTTTAGTCAGTAGTAGTGAGAATTTTATTCGTCATTATAGCTGGCCAGATTGCATTGAGTGTCAGGTCATATTCAAAGCATGGGCTCTCTAATGGGTGGCATATATCTTTTGTAAAGTAAACAGACCGTTTAAGTCCTCCTGCTTTCATTTTGCAAACCATCCACTGCCTACAGCAGTCCAGGAGTCAGGACTCGGGCAGCCTGGGTGAGAGGCCAGCAGAACAATCAGGACAGTCTTCTCTGTGCCCAGCACTGGGCATGGAAGCACGGCTGCCCCAGACCCACCTCAAGAGGTCTGTGGTGGGTACTGTGACACCGTGGAGGAAGTCCACTGCATCCTCTTCACAATCCATCTGTAAAATGGTGTCTTCCCTGTGGAGATACTGCACATGCTCAGTCCTCATCATAGCTTCCAGATGCTCTGTGTACCCTAAAACTCACCATTAGAACTTGTTTTCTTGGGTCAGTGAGATGACTCAGCAAGAAGAGGCAGTGCTGCCAACCCCAGTGAGTTCAGTCCTAGGACACACGCATGGGGGAAGGAGAAGACTGACTCACTCCTCCTCTAAGTTGTGCACACACGCACATTTTTTTTTTAAAGCAAGTAAATAAGTATTTCTCAGTCTGGTTGTATCATAAAATAACCAAGCTTTTGGAAAGCTGTTTTTAGCGCCTCAAAAGAAACTGACAAAATCAGGAGTTTGGAGAATGGGGCTCAGGCTCCCTAGGATCTCTATGTGATTCTAGAATGCAGCTCAGGTTGAGACAGTAAGGGGTTGAGAAGTTGTTGGAAGAAAAACTGCCTGTAGGGAAGAGTACTGCATTCTTGTGATACCATTGCTAGCTAATTTTATCACCGAGTTGTAGGGCGACAAAACTAGACAGTATGATGCTTTGTCTGCTTCTCCATTTTCCATATTTTAATAACTTCCTGATATAACCTCAAAGGAATATACTTAAACCCCATTAAGTGTACTATGTGTGCTTTTTCTCCTAGTAGCCTTTTGACTGGCATGGCCACTTTTCATCAGTAATGACTGTCATCATCATCGCTCTAGCATTCTCATTGTGTAGGTGAGGGAGCTGTGGGTCTGAAAGGTTGAGTGACGTCTTCCAAAGCACACTGTTGGCAGATAGCAGCGACAAGATTGCAACTCGCATGCCAGGCTCTGAATCCCGTATTTGTTCCATCGTAAGCTGCTTTTTTGGACAGATTCTTTCTGTTTTCTACCAGCTTGAATCGTGCTCAATGACAGTAAAGTAGCAGTACTTTCTCTTAAGAGGGCATTCCACATATATACATGTGCTTTCCAATTTGATAAAATTCTGAAGACTTCATTTTTTTTGTAGATTTATTTAATGTGTAGATTTATTAGTGTTTTGTCTTTTTCAGTATATATACACATGTGTGCCTGATGCATTTATAAATTTGTGGGTAAAATAAAAACCCAAATTCAGTGTGAAAGAAACTAAAGGGCCTACTTAATTTTTGGCTCTCTTCTTTAATTCTTTGTTCTCTGAAGTGCGGCTTTTTTGGCCGAGGGCCTTGCATATGGTAGGCAAGCTCTCTACCCCTGCCTGTGCCTCAGTCCCTCCTTACTGTTTGTTCTTTTTATTACAGTTAAAAACAACATTTTGGTGAGAGAGAGTATGTTAGCTCCTGTTTTCTAAAATTTTGAT
This sequence comes from Acomys minous, assembly GCF_964271855.1. Taxonomy (NCBI): domain Eukaryota; kingdom Metazoa; phylum Chordata; class Mammalia; order Rodentia; family Muridae; genus Acomys; species Acomys minous. Next base: position 180,458,349 of record NC_140483.1, on the reverse strand, counting down.
CATGGTCTCAAGCATACTCACAAGTTCTCATGGTTACTAAGTTGTATCTGGTCATCTGTGTTTCTCTGCCCATTAGCAAGGAAGTCGCACATTAGAGCAAACAGAGTGGCCATCTCCCATACCAGTGTTCAGTAGCACTTGGAACCATCAAGAACAAATTCCCTACTTCCCTATGAAACTGCTAGAGTCAGGGTTTTAATAAAGCATTTATTAATAAAACATTTAATAAAGCATTAATAAAGCTTTAATAAAGCAGGGACTATCAGTTCTCTAAACACTTTTTCATTTGTGTCACCTGTCTCTTCTCAAATGGAGAAACTTTGGCTCACTTGCCATTTGACCTTGGAGCAGCCTGGCTTAGGCCAATGCATCATGGCACCTCTATGTCTTCTAGAAGGGCGCTGCTGAACGGCAGTGAGATGGCCAGCGGATGGGGCTGCCAGGAAGCCCTAGAGTTGTTTGGAAATTTTTGTTGTGCAGCCTTTTTTTGTGTGTTTTGTTGTTTACTTAAGTCTTTTCCTTTTCTGGTCATTACTTATGCTATCCTTTCTGTAAATCCCTTTGTTTGTTTTGCTGTATTCCTTTTAGATCAGAATAATACCTATAGAAATTTCTGTCACATTATAAAAAAACCAACCTCTTTTTAACATGAAGGTGTGTGTGTGTGTGTGTGTGTGTGTGTGTGTGTGTGTGTGTGTAGCATGTGGTCGTACATTGTTTAACAGTTCATTCTGAGATGTGCTGTTAGTCTATTTTTTCTGTGTGCTGCGAACATTATAGCCTAGATGAGACAGGTCAGTCACCTCGTATAGATCTTGATAAAAATCAAAATATGTATCCGAGGGGGCGATATACAAAACAAGGCTTATTTTTGTATAGCACACTTTTAAAAATGCATATGGTTAAATGCATAATAGAAAATACATTAATCTGTAAGAGCCATTATCATCCAGTATCCATGATGCAAACTGTGTGTGTCCATTCTGATATTACCAGCTCAGTGTGTTTGTTGACCTCAGTGTTGTCATAAGCACACGACTCTGAACTGTGCTGTGAGTCACCACGGTGATGATGTCACTAGGTGGTAGAAATGTTTCACTTCCACTAGACTCTAGTGGGAACACCATTGTGTATGCAACATTCATTGACCAAAATGTCATTTTGTGGCACATTTCCACTTAGACACATCATTTTCACCACTTTATTATCTGTAGTAATTATAGTTGCAAGATGCTGTATATCTGTCAGTGTGACTCAGGCAACACTGATAGGTTCCTGGTCACTGTTGCCATATTCTATCTTCTATGTGAGGCAAGGGAAATCAAGCTCACGGTTTTATCTGTTCCTCCAGGAGCTCAGCATACAGATGCACCTAGATTTTAGAGCTGCCGTCCCATTCTGGGTTAGGCATGTGGTGTGCGATGGGACGCTCTGGGCCTGGGTGGTTTCCTAAGCAGCACTGCTTGCTGGGTTCTAACTGATGTATAAATTTGCAAATGACGGGAACCTGTGCTAAAACCGAAGTGGGCTCCTGTCAGCAGGGTTGAACTAACGTGCGTTTCCCCTTCCCTCTCCTTACTCAGGGCAGAGCTTGGGGTACGGATTTGTGAACTACATTGATCCCAAGGATGCAGAGAAAGCTATCAACACTCTGAATGGATTGAGACTTCAAACCAAAACAATAAAAGTATGTTCACTTTTTTTCCTTTACATCTACTTGTAAAATAAGGATTTTTTTTTAAACTAAAAGTTTATCTGTAGTTCTTTTTTCATTTGGACCCTGTAAACACTTCTAGGAGATATGATGTAATATTTGTTCTTACTGCACCAAGGAGGCAACTTTATGTAGACACTGATATTGCCAGACAGAGCAGTGATAGATACTCTCTGATAAGTACTATGTGAATCCCCCTCAGTTCAGTCCTTGTCCTATTACGTGAGGGATTATTGAACTTGTCTAAACAGCAGTAGTTGGCACTTGTTTTGTAAACCAGTAAAGCTTAGTCATGGCTCTCACCTCTGCCTTGACGCAAGAGTGTGACCAGCTGCTCCGTATAGAGTTGGGCTCTGGTGTGATCTAACGCAGCCTTTTTTATGGACACCGAAACTTAAATTTTATGCAATCTGTTAATAATAAAGTATTGCTTTTTCCAGTTTAACGTTCAACACGATTTGTAGCTAATGTAGAAGCAAGCTGAGCTTGGTAGTTGTATTTTTGTTTGACTCAGTCTAGCAGATCTCTGAGGACATGGACTGTCTCTCGGCCTTACGTGGCACACAGGTCATTTTCCCTTTGAAGATGTACAATAAGTTATTTTATGGATACTTTTATGCAGTTTTTTTATTTTGAAATACTTATCTGAATTCTGTGGATAAGAAGTTGATCCAGTTTTCAGCACAGATTTTTCTTTTTCTTTAGCAAATAAAGCTGATGTTGCCTCTGTCGAATCGCTGGCCTTCGCTCCTGCCCAGTATAGACACCTCACATCAATCATGGCACACTTCCTTGATGAATTTAGGTGTCGCTCTGAAATATATTTCAAAATAGTATTCTAGACAGTCTCTATCAATTGACTCAAGTTGGAACCTATTTTCTAACCATGATTTAAGAAGCCAGCCCACACTATAGCCTTAAGAGAAGAGAGGAAGTTAGTTAGGACTGACTGGCATCCATCTTGCTTAGACACCTGTCTCTTTTTTTTTTTTTTTTTGGTAAGGGATCTTGAAGTGCGGTGTCATCTTTGTGTTTAAAGTGACTTCTCTTAGGATTGACAGTTAAGGTGATTTGTTAGCCATGGGTTGTTTTGACACCTCGTTTTTTCTATTTATTGGCCCATAAGAAAAATTTCTGTCAATGCTTTTCATCCAAAGGGAAGTGCATGATGGTCTCTAAATACACTTAAATGTGAGATGTCCAAGAATTCTGGGTGTTTGTAATAAAGAAAATGTCTAAGGAAAAGATACATCCTATAATCAGAAAGGAACTGCTTATTGTATTATCAGAATGCTAAGAAAACTCTGAGAAATTTGAGATGATAAAGATTTAAGTTGGTTTTGATCTCCCCCCCCCCCCCCAATGTGAGTTGCTTTTGTACCTGGCTCTTCACACTTGCCTGCTTAATCTTTCTTTGTGTCAAATGCTCAGTCTCTTAATAGTGATAATACAATGCCCTTAACAATGGTGCCCACTATCTAGCTATCTCCAGGCGTTTTATGTGTTCTATGTCCTATGGATTTTTTTGTAGGCTTCCTCTTAACTTAAATGACCAGCAGTCCTCCAAATCAATTGCTCTTAGTGCTGAGAGCCCAAGTTGTTGTTAAAAAGAAAACGAAATGTGATTGGGATGGCTCATCTCAGCAAATGACCCTTTTCCGCGTTCCAGAAATAATCATCGTTCTTTCATTCTTAGTGAGTCACTTCTCCTGCCACACATACTGCATGCTCTAAGATCCTGAAAAAGGTAGAAATGCGGAGGAAGCAGGTCACCACGGGATAAATGGACCTAGCCTTTGCGGAAACCATTGATGACAGGAGCCCCCTCACTGCCCGTGGTCCAGCCTTCACTCCTCAGGGCCCAGCTGCTTGGGCTGAATGGACAAGAAAGGACAACAGTGTTTTGTGGCTTTTATACTGTGACATCTGCTACTTGTGCCTTTCTGAAATTTGGGAGGGGTGATGGGCAGGCAGCAGGCTACTTCTCTCCCTGCCCCCATTTGGTTCTTGCAAAAATATCAGATAACAGCTGGTATCCTCAATTTGGCCCAGATTTCTTCAAGAGCCAAAGCAGACCATTTTCCAGAAGTAGATTGCACAATTTTTGCCCATATTTATATTTCTATTTTTTCTTTTCTATTAGATAGGCTTTGCATTCTTAATGTGAACTCTCGTGTGTGTCTCTGTGTGTGTGTGTCTTTTTCTCTGTATGTGTGTGTGTGTGTGTCTTTCCATTCTCTGGAATACTATTTCCTCCTCCTCCTCCTCCTCCCCCCCCCTCCTCCCTCCTCCTCCCTCCTCCTCCCTCTTCTTCCTCCTAATCTATTCCTGATGGTGGCTTTCAGACTGATCTTCCCAGTTGGTTCCTCCTTTTTAGAGAGCCTCTCTGAAACCCTGCCTTTGCTGCTGCCTTACGGGGTTGTTCCAGCTCATGTTGAATTGTCCTCTGTTTGAACTCCATGCTCTTCCCCAAGTAACCACAGAACTTGTCAGCCTGACCTGGATATAATTCAGCCTCGCACGCTGCTCTCTGTCTCCAGTAGGTGTGGAGACCTTGGTACTCGCACAGCTTAGCCACGGTTGCGTAGTTGAAGACAGCGGTGACTCCATTTCCTGTCTTCTGATTCCCCACCAAACACTCACCCTTCCGCAATGCTTTTCTTTAGAGGAAAATATTTACTTGTGTACAGTTGTTTGTATGTGACACTTAGGTTTCTTCAATTTCAGTTCCCTTTGGTTTTCCAAGCCAACCATCATATCAGCATAACTTACGTAAATGCCTGTTTTTGTTTTTGTTTTGTTTTGTTTTTTTGTTTTGTTTTGTTTTTTTGAGACAGGGTTTCTCTGTGTAGCCTTGGCTGTCCTGGATTCGCTTTGTAGACCAGGCTGGCCTCGAACTCACAGCGATCCGCCTGCCTCTGCCTCTGCTGGGATTAAAGGCGTGCGCCACCATGCCTGGCTCTTTATTTTTGTTTGTTTTTTTAAGTATTGAAGCAGTGACTGAAGTGCTGTGAGAGATGGTGTACTTAGAAGTCTTTCTTGAGGCTTCCTGATAGCATCAGCCCGGGAAGGCTTTGTGTCATAGCTGGGATGCCAAGTGACATATACATGTATTCACTATTTTTTCAAAGAGTTAAACTCATGCAGGTCCCATGAGGCTCTAAGGTAATTGTTGCATTGACCAGTGAGGAGTGACTTAGATGCACAAACTGCAGAACCTCAGGTGCATGAGTTCCGGGGCCCCGGGTGAGATTCAGCAGCAGCCTACATTGTGGTGAGCCCCTCTTTTTGAACGGGCGGACTCTCTATCTGCAGTTGTTGCTTTGCACATGCAGTTCAGTTTGCCTTGTAGCTTCTACTTTGATCAGCCTTTGTGGTTAATGTCTCCTTGAGAATGCTCGGTAAGTGGTCAGCATTTGGAGCTTACTGTGTAGTCTTCACCTTCATAAAGAACAGTTTACAAACAGGAAGTCCTAAGATGCTCATTTCAGGTTATAGTGGTATCACTTTATTTTGAGCAGCACTGATATGCTTAGCCTTAATTGACATTAGTCATGTTTCTGGGTCTTTCTGTGCCTGCTGGGGAAATGTGCTTACAACATCCCTTGCTGGCAACAAGTGACAGATCCCCTCAGAAGCGTGCAGCTTGCTAACCCTTGCCCACACTGTTGCTTACATTGTCATAGTAGATGAAATGCATCTGTTCCCTGAGGTTAATGTGCTATGTTAGGGGAGGGTACAGGAGAGAAGTAGCTTCTATATGGTCCAGACAGTAGAGGTCCAACATATTCTGGCGTCTTCCATCAGTGGCTCTCCATTGCCCGTGAGAACCGTGTATGGCCTGCTCAGGGGGTCGGCACTTGTTGACTGTCAGTCATCATGCCCTTTGCTTATGTATGGACAAGATCTGAATAGTTTGTAAAGCACAGTTTAAAGCCAGTATGATTGTCCTTTTATCTAAATTCATGTATCAGAAGTAGAAGAAAAATGATTATTTTACAAAGTAAAATTACTCATTCCTGAAGTGCCTGCATATTCTTTCAACGTGTACTCAGGAAGGGCGATTGTGCGCAGTGATACGCATGCCTGACTCAGCATGTCTCCCGTCTTCTCCGGAACATGTGAAGGCATGTGAAGCTTTACTTTCTGGAATATGAGCTCTGTCGCTGGAAAATAACTTCTTATTGTTAGACACTGCTCCTGAAAACCAGTCTCCACCTCAGAGAAATGTGTGGAAGCACGGCTGCCATGGAAGTGTGCCCCTCCATAAATATTAAAGTGTACAGCAGACTAAAAATTGCCTTTGCCTAAAAATTATTAACTACATCTAGAAATATGAAGCATCTTTATTAAAATAATCAAACTATTTAAGTACATATGGAAAATTCCATTATAAAAATTAGAGTATTAAATATTAATAATACCTATTCCTTAAAGTGTTTCAGTTTGGCAGTGATTAAGGTAATTTAATAAACCTTTATTCTGAGCCCCTATATTGCTTTTCAATTTTTCTTAAAGATTTATACTTTTGACTTTCTCAATAGGAAAATTAGAAAATGTCACATTGAATTTTTCCACCTGTTTAGCTGTGAGTTGGACTCAGCCTGGAACTGTGAGCCTCTACTTCTGAAATATTTTCTTGTCTCACCTGGCTGTGTCACCCTGGAGAAGCCCTTCAACCATTGACCTTCCTTCCATGTTTGTCTGTGAATGACTTGGATGGAGCTTGACCTCCCCAAACCAGGAAATCTAACTTGTCCAGAAGTTGAGATGGATCTGCACCATGACACTATTCCGTGCACAAACTTCTCAGAAACAACGTGCAGCATGCCCTTCAGACTGTTGAGATGTGGTGTACATAAAATGTGAATGAGCCCTACTCCAAGATTGCTTGCTTGATTGCTTTCCTGTACACATAGGAAGACATTTACGAAATCAGAAAAAAGCTGGCATCCAAATCACTTTGTGTGCGTGGTGCTGTGTGTAAGAGTGTGTGTGTCTGTCTCTCCTCTCCTCTCCTCTCCTCCTCCCCCTGCCCTTCCCCCCCCCCCCCATGCCCGTCTCTCTCTGGGAGGGATGCGGAAGGGGGGAATTAATGAATATGGATACTTGAAGGTTATGTGAGGTGCTATCCTCAACCCACACTCTTTTTATTTATTTATTGAATCAGGGTCTTGTTGAACCCAGACCTTGATAATTTCATTAGTCTTGCTAGCCAGTGTGCCTGTTGAGTACTGGGGTTACAGGCTACCTCTGTGCCTGCCCAGCTTTTTACGTGGATTTCAACAAACCCAAACTTAAGTCTTTTGGTAGCATAGTTAGTACTTACCACTGAGGCATCTCCTCAGTGCCCAAAACACTCTGACCTGAATAATTTTAGGTAGGAGATATTCAACTGCAATTGATAAGATTATGTCAGTAATTTATACTAATATGTACTGACTATGTGTTTGTTTAGGAGAAATAAGGAATATTTTCATGGGCTGTGTCCAATAGGACATTAAGAAAAGATACAACTTTGTTTCATTGTTCTGCTTTTGGAAGCACAGTCTCTAGCCCCTTGAGATCAGAGTTCATGCCTCAGCTCCCAGTTTATTTTCTGGTGAACTAATGCTTTCCTAGGGGATGATTTGGTTAGGGAAATCAGCATTCCATTGTGAGGGCTTGAAAGTTTTGACTTCTTTTTCTCCATCACTTGTTCACTTCAGAGCAGTTTGCTCTGGAAAACCATTTATTCATCCAGCTTCCTTTTGCTATAAGATGTTTGGGATGGGCTTAGGCTTCATTGTGATTGTTGTAGGTTGCTCTATAAAATTAAATTAAATATTCCATATACTGCATAATCTAATCTTACTGTAGAGTAGGAGAGGGCATGGAAGCTGTGCTAAGGACTTGCCAGTTGGCAAGTGCTCTGCAACAGGCTGGCAGCATAGTTCTAGCAGGTGATTGCTTACAAATATGTAGGAAGTGGAAATTTGAAAGCAGATGTTAAAGGAACCACATAGAATCTGCTAATGCCATGCACAGAAGAGCCTGAAAATGACAAGGGATGCTAAGAAGTAAGAGAACTGTACAAAGGAGACATGGGATTGGGCCTTGATGGTCATTGTGAGAGGACATTTGTTCTGTGGTTTTGTGTTTAGAATGTGCATGTGTCTGAGCGTTTCAACACACCTAGCATTTCTCTGGCTGGAGTACATTACTTTTGGTGATAGTTGAAGTGTAGAGTTTGGGAATCACATCGTGCATTGCTCCCTCATTTCAAAGCATATCTGTAGACCATTATTTGCCCCATCCTTGAAATGACTGCGAAACCTTGCAGATAATCATTTGAAGTACGCTCCTCAAATTTGCTGGCCACCTATGAGTGCTAGCCTAATAAGTGTCATTTATTTAATCTGTTCAGGTCTCTGTCCAGTGCTAAAGCCAACTAAACAATAAGAAAAAAACAAAACTGGAAAAACTGGAAGGAGAGAAAGAGTGCACCTGAGAAATGAAGCAGTGATGAAAACTTAGCAGAGAGACTTCTCTGTCTTTTACCATACACAGATAGACATAGTATGTGCTTTCCTAATTTTGCTTACCCCATAGAATGCTATAGTGCAGAGCCATGTTTCAACTTCTGACGGGCTATTTGCTACATCTCATTCTGTCTATACTGTTTCTATTTTATTTTATTTTTAAATATTTTATTTAGTTTTAATCTGTGTGCATTGGTGTGAAAGTGCCAGATCTTGGAGTTACAGACTGTTGTGAGCTGCCATGTGGGTGCTGGGAATTGAACCCGGGTCCTTTGGAAGATCAGGCAGTGTTCTTAACCGCTGAGCCATCTCTCCAGCCCCTTGTTTCTATTTTATAAAGCTCTTAGATAAGGCAAAATACCAGATGACCTTATTAATGAGTTATTTATATGAGATCTCCTTCGTGTCTCTCACATCCTGCTTCATCAAAGCCCATGCGTGATGTCCTTATTGCCTAGCGTTGCTGAAATAGCCAGAAGAGCCCAGACCTGGCTGTCACCCTCCGGCCTTTCGGGGTCCCCCTGCTTCTCCTAGCTGTTCAGCGGAGAGTGAGATGGCCATTTGAGAATTCCCAGAAGGCAGTAGTTTTCTGTTCTTTGAACATATTTTTCATTGGATATTATCATTCTGTTGTTGCTGGAGTGGGAGCTGTGCTCATACAGGTGGGTGGGGAGTAAGGCCCCAGCTCTCTTCGTCCACGTGCCCCTCAGCGGACCATGGGGTGTGGTGATGGTGGAATGGTCATCAGTAGATGGAATCTGTCTTCTTCGGGAGGAAGTTGATGAGTTGTTGCGTTGCCCAAGCATGCTCTCCAGGAACACCATGACGCTGGGAGGCGGCTCCACCTATGCTTATGAGGTCTAGCTCAGAGCATGCTGCCAGTTTCTCTGTGTAACCTGCCTGGTTAGGGGCCTTTTGAGTACACCTGTCTGAAAGTGATACTTTTGAGCACTGGCATGGATTTAACAAATCCCTGCTGCTGCTTCTATTGTTTTTTGTATTTGTTTTGTTGTGGGGTTGGTTGCTTGGGAACTTAATAAGTCCTAGTTGACTAGAACTTTGAATCATTTGACTAGTGCCTTTTTTTTTTTTTTTTTTTTTTTTTTTTTTTTTGCCTTTTAATACCTAAAAAGACGCAGCTACGGAAAGCACTGGAATTGTAGTCCAGTGGATCTATCAGGGGTTTGGGCTTTAAACTAGAAATAAGAGAGGAAAACCCGAATCTGATCCACAAGGCCAGAAAATGCTCAGTCCGCCTCCATGCCTGTTGCAGATGTGTGCCTCAGTAGAGACGTTTCTGTAAGGTCTTGCTGGCTGTGGCCGCTGTGGTTTCTCACCGCTTATGGGCATGGGTGGGTGTGCTTTTGTCTAATCATGAGCCTGGGAGGCTGGTATTATCTGTTTGTCCTGTTCTGAGCAGCTAGTTAGACAGAATTAGGTGCTAACTTGAGGGAGTCCATCCATCCTTCTTTGCCATGCCTGCTTTTCACTGAGTTGTCACAAGACTCTTAAAAAAGTAACTTGTGAATGAACAGTAGCAGTCTCAGAGAGGCAAATGCTTATTCTTTTTCATTGATAAATTAAAGCCCAACTTCTTCTTTTTTTTTTTTTTCTTTTTTGTCATTAGTGTAAGATATGGGGGCAGGGTGGGGTGTTGGGTATTAATCTTTCCTGCTCAGGTAGCTAATGAGTCTCAAGTGGCCTTCAGATGAGTGACAAAAAAGAAGAAAGAAGGAAAACTTCACTGGGTCCTAGAAACAGATAAATAAAAAATAATAATAATTTCCCATGAGTTTTTTATTTTTCTGTATTTGGAACCTTAATGCTTCCTGCCTATTTTATTCTTATATCTCTCCTTACATTCCTAGAAAGGCTATGAAGACATTGACCGAGCCTCCCACTTTATAAGGTTAAGTACAACAGCAATTTTCTGATTTCACAGTTTCCCACGGCCTGGTCAGCATCAGGGGTAGACATGTTCTGATGGTCTGAGTTCCTGGAAATCCTCAGAATTCTATGGACTTATCATAACTTCTACAATGTTGCATTTGTTGGTGATATATATTCCTAGAAATGCTTCTAAGACACAACATGGGAATTGTCTCATTCAGAAACTAACATAATACAGCAGAGCTGGTGGCTCTGGTTTTTATGAGCTCACCAGGAAACCATAACAAACAAGGCCCAGGGCTTGAACATTATAGATTTTAAATCTATCTGATGAGGAATGTCCAGAGCTTCTGTTGTTCCTCAGAATCACTAGGATGGAGTAGCTGACAGAACACAGATATGTAGCAACCAAGAGTTAGTGGTCTGATTACCAGCCGACCCAGGCCAAGGAGAATGTTCTCTGACAGCTTTCATGCGTGGTTCTTAGGCTGTGGCCTCACCTAAACAGGCAGGCTAGTGAGTCTTCATAATTCATGCTTGGGTATACACAGGCTTATTTGCAAATAACAATATCTCTATTATGCCTTCCCAGTAGAACAATGTGCATTCAATGCTAAAATGCTGGATTTAGTGAAGAAGCAATAAATGTATTCTTCCTGTGTAATTAGCCCCTTTTCAGGGTATTTGTAGATCATCAGGTGTTTCATAAGACGTTGTTCACAACACATAACATCATTTGTTGTCTGTGTTCTGTATCCTTTGTGTTTGCTTAGGGCCGATGCACTTCAGATCTTCATGGTGGTCAGTGTAGGTGCTCATGTTATAAAAGGTAATTTGGTAATCCATTGTAAGTTGATATCATGCCCTCCGTCTCTTTTCACCTTTCCTTTGTATCTTACTGTTTATCTTTTTGCCTAGGGCTCCCCCAGAATGGTTATTTGTTCCATTATCGTAAGAACCATAGCATGCCATAAATAGTTTTTAAAGAAAGCATTTCCTGTCTGCAACCTTAATTTAGGACCATTTGACCGGTAAACTGAATGTTGTCCCACAGCCATATGAAAGCAATATATAGGTTTGCTAAAAGTGGGCTCAGATTTGCATAAACAGATTTCTAAGAAATTGTCACAACCAAAGAATATTTTTAGTGTTTTTCACTAAGCGGTGTCTTGAGGGAATCGTGAAGTTGTGCACTGTCTGCAAACTACCCTGGCCCACAAAGTCAAGTGAACCATGAAGGTGAAGGCTAGAACCCCCTCTCAGCTCTGTGCTTTGTTCTTGGAGTAGCAGAGAACATTGATCTACCAGCAGCAGCAAAGCGGGTACTGTTTGGAGGGTTAATTACAGCTACTGAGTGTAGCTGATGCTATCAACCAGTGAGAGCCAAGGAAAGGGCTGGTGCCGGATCATTCCGGGTGATTAAATAACTACGGATGAGATACTGCAGGGGAAGTCAGGTCTGAAGAACAAACATCAAGGTGGCTCAGTCCCTTTTCACTGCCCCTTCTTAAGTTTCTGGAGGTGTTCTATAAATGTCTGTCATGCTATCTCTTTATTTTGTCCTGTGGAAGGCTGTCCTGCTTTCTGTAAAACCTCTTGTAAGATCCTTACAACTGCCACAGGAAAAGCTTTAGGAGTACAGTGATTATTTTTTGTTAAAGCTGTTTTGGGGGGCGGGGTGGGGGGAATCTATAGCTCAGGTGCCTGATAGACGTTTGGAGAATAGAGGATCTCATATTTGAATGAGTACATTAGTCTTGCAAATAAGTTCATTTAAAGAAAGCTTTCCCGTGATGACTCTCCGATTGTCTGATTGTGTTAGAGAGCGATATCTTAGTGTTTCAGGTTATCCCATAGGCACTGAATAAATGTCTCACAGTCACATAACTTCAGTCACATCTACAAAGCGCATGCTGTAGACCCTCCCATAGCTCCCCGGGGAGCCCTTCGTATTTTACCTAACAGTCCCTCTCTGGTCATGCACATGTATGTCTTCCTCACACAGATGCTCACCGTGTCATAGTTAAAGGCTTAAGTATTATAGGCGAGGCCAGAATGTCTCCTGCAACTGATGGGTGTTTGCTGTTTATTCATTTGCTTGTTGTTTTAAGTGATTACACAGCTTGTACTGATTGACGCTTACTACAGAGAGACTGCCCTTGAAATTAAGAAAAGTAGTTTTGTACCTATTAGCATGAAAATGTATATGCATGTACCCATAAACTGGGTTGCATAAGACCCCCAAACATTGTCTTGGATGTTGTGTGCTATTTACAAGAAAGGTAGGGAGCTGAGGTTTTATTTATTTATTTATTTAGCTTATTTTGTATATACAGATACAATTAATGTGAAGGGGGCATGCACATGTCACAGCATGCATGTGGCGGTCTGAGGACAGTGTATAGGAGTTGGTTTATCACTGTTCATATGCATGCTGGGGTTTGAGCTCATATCTTATTGCCCTGGGTTGCAGATTTTAAAATAGGTATTGTCATATGTTCGAGTGAGGAAAACAATTTGTTAGGAAATTGTCTTTGCATGTATGAGATAACTCTAAATGTACATCAAGGTTGTGGTGGTTGTAAGGGTCTTATTAGATAGCACTAGTTGGGCTGAAAATTGCTATGGAAACTACTAAGCTGACATTGAACTGGAAAAAAATACTCCTGCCTCTGGCGCCTGAGTATTGGGAGTCCTATTCTCTTAAGCACTGTAGAGGACCGGACCAAGACCAATACCTGGGTGAGGGAGTAGTCAAGTTTTCTAACATCATTTATCAGCGTCATCAGGCCTCATGTCGCTCAGGCTAGTTTTGGGCTCCTCACGTAGCCAACGGCGTGGATTTCTGTTCTCCTGTCTTTTCCTTTCAAGTACTATGGCTTCAGGAATACTCACAACATCCAGTTTATGTGGTACTGGGGGTCCACGCGTCCATGGCAGGGTCTCATGCATGCTAGGCCACCACTCTACCAACTCTCTCTACCAGTTATCTATCTCTAGCCCAGGTTGCTAGCTTCAGATGTTACCTTTTCCTACCACACATTACATATAGGCAGTGTATCTACTACCCACACCCACCTCTGAAAGGGCAAAGATGAGCAAATGTAAAGTCTAAAAAATTAAATAGAGAAATAGTTGATGATATATAATCATGGCTGTGCTGTCTTAGACAGGAAGTATCTGTGACTAATTGCATGTTAAGTTTGTAAGCATTTTGAGTGTGTAGGGTGCTCCGTTTAGCTTTGCTAAATGTTGGAACAACTTAAGAGTAAGGTGAGGCAGTCTTAAGCTTGACAGGGTTACTGTCAGACAGGGAGATAGCAGTTGTTCTATCGGACGGTTGCTGGATGTAAGTTAGTGGGTGCTTTCTAGGGGCCTCTGCGGTGACTGCTGAGGTGATAGGCTCCTACAGAGTGGTTCCATTCCATGAAGAAGCAAGAGAGTCACACAGAGGAGTGTCTCAGGCACAGAAGTATGATGGCCCCTTTGTGAGGAACTTAAGTCTCAGAAGTACACAAGTGTATGTATTCTTGCCAACTGATCACCTTTGACAGGATAAATTGGTAGGAAAATTCTACCAGGTCTAGCTGTATGTTCTACATCTAGGCCCCTTTAGCAGCAGCACGACTTTAGACTCCTGTTTAGTGGTTTGCCCTTTGGGGATCCCCATCAGGAGACATGCTCATATGCTCAAAAGTAGAGAACCCCACAAGTTTAAACCAAAACATTTCCGAATACTTTTAAAAAAGCCATCTCTAATGTTGGATGGACGGTGGTGCAAAGCTTTGTCATTTTCTGGCAGGCATCGTTATATGTTGAAGACATGGTCCTACAATGGATGTCTGAAGGATTTATGTTTTTCTGAACATTTAGCTGAACTTTTTACTTGAAGTGAGATTTTCCATATGGGGTCTGTCAGCCAGTCTCTGCCTATTGCCCACGACTCTTTCATAGCTTCCTCTCCTCCTTTCAGACCTTAAATAGAGATTGTGAAAGCTTTAGGCTATCACTTGCTGATAGTGTACTAGAGCCGTAACTAGCATTCGTATGCTACCTACCTTACGGCCTGAGATACTTGAGGAGAGACTGGTCACTGCAGTTGGAGACGCCCTCTGTTCAAGATTCAGGATCTTGACAGGACTCTTAAGCCATCACTGGAAAACGACTTGCTAAGAAGTGGAAGAGGACATCTTTCTTTCTATAAGCCTGTTTAACCCATATTGTTTCCTGGGAAGCATAAATGCCAGTTGCTTGGCCAAATATCACAACTGTAAGCATCAAGCGCGAGAGGCACTCTGTAAGTAGCTCCTGCTCGAGTCCTTGGGCTGCCTCCACTCCTCATACCCTGGAGCGTCTGCTTGGTGCGTGGGCTGTACAGCAGCCACATCCTGAAGAGTCAGTTTCAGCCCAATAGGAGCTTACAACATACAGAAGCTAAGCAGCAATTGCCCTGCGCGAAGCCCTGAGGCAGCTGGCGCTTGACAGCGTTGACGCCTCACACAGAAATCCTGACTACCGAATACCAAGAGTTCCCTTTAAGTCTCTTGAACATTGTCATAGCATATTTGTTCTATGCACTGTGCCACATGCTAGAGTCAGACTGTTGGGGAATTGGATCACATCATTAAGCATCTGTTTGGGTAGTGACTTGGAACTGAACCAACACACACACACACACACACACACACACACACACACACACACACACAAAATCTGGAATTGGATGTTCTTTGTACACACACACACACACACAAATCTGGAATTGGATGTTCTTCTTTTAAATTTACTTATTTCTGTCATTGTTGCCCTCTAGTGTTACCCTTTGTTTCTTTTTTTTTTTTTTATATAGATGTTAACAAATCTGTACTAGAGAGACTAAGAAGAGGAAATACTTAATATACGATAGTTTGGTTAGAAATATAAAATTGACGCAGGCTCTTCCATTTGCTCAGGTAGATTCTGCATGTCTCGAGTAGTGATGCACTCATGCAGTTCCAGTCCTTGGGTAGCTGAGGCATAAGGCTAGCCTGGGCTACGTAGCAGGATCCCTGATCTCCTCCACCCCAGGCTATCTTTCCCCCTCTGCTCCCTGCAAGGGATTCCGGATGACGCCTCTCCTTGTGAGAAGGCAATTTTCTTCCCTACATGTGGCTTTTTGTCTTCAGCCATCTTATAAAATGCATGTAGTGGTCATGCAGGGACTTCAGTAATTACAGTGGATTTTGCCAATATCATATTTTGTAATATTTGAATTGTTGTCCTCTTAAAACATCATATGCCAAGTTGTTCTCATCTGACTGCAAAGCTAATAGTAATTCTTGAGCCTTTCTTCCATCAATTGGAATGGCAATATTGGTTTCATTGTTACTTTGTTTTTAGATACAGAAATACTTTGAGAACTTGGCATGCTGTTCTGTTGTGTCCCAGGACTGCCTTTGTCACATACACTTTGTTTGTTATTACTAACATGAAGAGTGCTTGTTAAGCTGTTTGCCTACTATAGACAAGGAAAAACAGTGAAAGAGCCAGAATTGTATACCAGCTATCATACCTGAGAAACCAGAACCATGTCCCTCACCACAGCCTGTTTGGATCCTCTGTTTAACTGATGTGTGTGGTATCATGTTCAGAGGCTAAGTCTGTGTCCTATGTGGAAGGAAAGCACATTTGTCAGTTCTACGGTTGTTAGTTTCCTTTGCACAACAGTTACAGCCAATATGCTTTTGTTTCTCTTTGGCTGTTCAGGGTTCTCAGTATTAATCTTTAACAGTGTCTTACGATCAGTTATTCTTAATCTTAGCTTCATCTTTAGGTGGGAGCTAAGGTCAATTGCCTTGACTTTTTTTTTTACTCAATGGAATATGAAACTGCTACAAGGCTGAGAAGCCTCCACGGTGGAAGCAACCAGCTGTCTTTTTTTCTAAATGGTGTATGATTTTCAAAAGAGGCAGAAGCACTTCATTATAGGAGAGATTGTGTTGTAGGTATATTTCAGTTGGTGTAAATTGGTGTAATGTCAAGATTCTTCATTTTCTCTTTATTTTCCTGGCCTGTCTCCAAAAACTAACCCCCGCCCCAACCTAAATAAATCTTGGACATTAGTAATAGAAGAAATTCTGTATTTGTACTAATCAAGTCACTCACTTCAAGTGTTTCGTATTTAAAGACAAACAACAAACAACAAACTTTAAGCCGGGTGCTAATGGCACACCTTTAATCCCAACACTTGGAAGCCACAAGTAGGTAGGTCCCTGAGTTCGAGGCCAGCTTGGTTGCTGTACGAGCTACAGGACAGTGAAAGCGACACACAGAGAAACCCTGTCTCAAAAAAACCAACCAACCAGCCAGCCAGTACTCTATAAAATGTGTTATACTCATCACTCTGTATGTGTGCACACACATAGAGATGGGCACAGCTCTGGGTGTGTTCTCCCCTGCTGTTTGTGTGTGGATTACAGAGATGGCACTCACCAGGCTTGCGTGACACATGCTTCACACTGAGCCCTGTCTTCCGTCCACGTTTCATAGTTCTTACATGTGCTTAAGAGGATATTTTAACTTACCAAAGAATAGTGCCACAGCTTCTTACACTGTATCTTCGGGTATCCGTGGCAACGGCTGCTCATCCTCTCATTGACTGCTATTTCACTAGTTATTTGTGAGTTCAAAGGCCATGTTTCAACAAATAGTATAATTTTAAAAAAAATGCATGGATGGAAAAGCCACATCTCTGAATGGAATACCTGCTTCTTTTCTCTGTGTCTTTGGACAAGCTACTTGTTTGTTTGTTTTTGTTCTTTTGGGTTTTTTTTGTTGTTTTTGTTTTTGTTTTTGTTTTTGTTTTTGTTTTTTCCCAGACAGTTTCTCTGTAGCTGTCCTGGAAGTCGCTCAGTAGACCAGGCTGGCCTTGACTCAGAGAGCCACCTGCCTCTGCCTCCTGAGTGCTGGGATTAAAAGCATGAAACACCAATGCCTGGTGCACACTTCTGTTATCTTTTTATTCCAGATTTAAGTCCATCCCTACTCCCACCCCAACCCCACCAGTACCATATTATTCTGTTGAAGATGGTTTCATTTAGGGATTTAAACCCTCAATTTAAGAGCCAAAACTCCCCATTAAACGTGTTTAGAAGAATTGTCAGTCCCTTCTGTTGATAACACTTTGAACTTTGGCATACCGTATCAGGCTTGTGGCTTGTCCTAACTTTTAAACAAAGTTTTGTAAGCTTCCCACGTTAGTGCGTGATCACCACACACTGTCTTCATCACAGTAATGAGGTCTACACCAATGTGCGCCAAAGTCGTATGGCAGTTATTTCCTTATTTCAAGGAGTTTTGTTGCTAGCAAAACAGGATAATGGTATGTATGCCCTGTGGCAGTCCCAGGTTAAGAGTAGCACCATCGATGCTCTGTAGGTACAAGAACAGATTCAGACAGAGTGGGCAGGACTGGCAAGCATCGGTGGCATAGAGAAGGAGACTAGCTGATGTCGGCAAGAGCTGGGAATGACTGAGTCAGAGCAGCAGCTTTTATTTAGCGGAGGAAGAAGCCTAGGGAAACTGTAGGTTATTTGAATTTATATAGAAAAGGTGGGCAGTGCCCTAAGTAGAAAAGTCCAAGAAACTTTAGCAATTGGAAGCACTCAGGCATTTTGATCAGGAAATAACACCATCAGAAGTATTTCATAGTAGTCGGACAGGGTGGCACATGCCTGTAATTCCTAGCATTCTGGAAGGCAGAGGCAGGCGGAACTCTGAGTTTGAGGCTAGCCTGGTCTACAAAGTGTGTCGGAGACAGCCAGGGCTACCAAAAAAAACCTATTTCATGTTATCTCTGAACTCGGTTGTGTTTAAGCAATCGTTATTAGTCATAACATTGAGCAAATCTACTTGAAGTACAGCTTGAAGTTCTATTTTTTTCCTCCGGCTGTGTTTTCTCATTTTTGTATCCTGGAATATCAAAAGAAAGTACACTGGAGTATAAACTTGTGTAAGCCTTTTGCTAGAAGTTACTGCTTCCTTTATCCCCCACCTCTTTGCTGGGGCCAATCTTTAGTCTGCACGGTTCTCTCAGCCTTTCTCATTTGCCGCTCATGGGAAGGCACACCTTTCCTGAAAATGTAATCCAGGGCTATGATAATGCGTATGGCTTGATATGTTCTGAACGTGCTCCGGGTAGTGCTTTGCGTTTGGAAGTGGATCAAAGTGCAGCTCTTTCCTTCGGGTACATTTTAAGGTCTGTGGCCTAAATTGTGTTCTGAGGCTAAATCCCTTTGTGTGTGTTCTGAGTCCCTCTGGAAGTTGTGCAGCAGCCAGCTGTGGAGCCATGGTGCTGTCATAGGACCTTTGCTTCCACTCTACTGAGTACCAACTTGTGTTTAGTGGTAGTCACGTTCTCAGTCTCAATCAGGCCTTCACTTTATGACATGAACAGCAAATAACTTTCAGTGTAAATGGGCATAATTATGACCTTACCCACTGTTTCAGTTAGAAGAAAATGAATAAAGCTTTAAAAAAAAATGTCTAAAGTGGCAAGTATCTAATTTTCAAGTTTAATGTTTGGAGTTCTGGGTCAGTAGTTGACAAATGATAAAAGTTGTTCATTGGTAATCTTGTCAGTGGGTGACTTTTCACATGTTCATAGTTGAAAGAGAAACCGCTTACTATGTTCATTTGTGGATCATAACCACTTCAATCTGTCAGTATTAAAGCCACTGTTTCTGATGTTCCCATTGATGAGTTGGAGACAGGGCAACAGCGCTGCTGGATAGACTCATTTCAGACGCGCTCCTGTAGAACGCAGTAATGGTCTAGGGGCTCAAACTTCACGTTTAATGAAGTACCAGGTCTTACCCATAAAATATTAAAAATTCCTTGTAACTTTATGAATTTTGATTAACCTGTTTTGATAACCCACTCTTAGTGTATGCGTTACTCATCTTTGCATGTTCAATTTGTAATTAGTTTTAGCTGATGATGAATAAATAGTTTTTTAATTACTAAGAATACAGTTGTTTCGGAGTACTCTATTTTTGAGACCTAATTACTCTGGTAAGTTTTTTTTCTCTCTCTCTGTCTGCTGTAATAGCATTTGTGAGGAGCACTTTGGGAAAGCCGTTGGCTAGAGGGTGTCTTGGCTGCTTCTCACCCCCCCCCCCTTTCTTCCCTCAAGGAGTCTCAGTATTGCTTGCCTTGGTTTATTATATCACTTGTAGGCTTGTGAGAACTTCCAGAATAAACCTGAGTTTTAAATTGCCGTCTTGGAAGCAGATTGGTGTTCAGTTTTTGTACTCCCTGTATCATCTTTAAATATTTAAATTGCAGACGCTTTGGCTGCCTCTTAAATTAGATCCTTCACTTAGTAGTTTTGACATTTCATAACCTTGCTCCTCAGGCATTAAATATTCACCTGTTTAAATGGCAGTGAAAATTTAAAATCCAAACCCATATATTAATCCAGTGACTGCAGATTGGAAATCAGCTCACTTTTGCTGAAGGAAGAAGCTGTTGGCCCCACTAGGACGTGTACTAGAGTTTGATTGTACTGAAGCATTTCTAGTGTAAAATTTATCATGTAAAGAAAATCCTCTTGAGTCATCTCTGAGGGAATTTAGTGTTAAAGACCCACAAGGATCTTTAACACTTGGAAGATGGAGACAGCCCCAGTGTGGTTCTCAAAGTGGATATTGATGCAAGGCACCCACACAACTCCAAATCCACAGCAAAATCAGAGTGGTGACCTGTGCTGGTAATTGCTAGGTAGAGAGATTGAGTTGGTAACTGATTTAAATCCCCAAGGTGAAATCCTCATCCTTCTGCAAGGCTTCCTTCCCACTGTGGTTTAAAGTCTACTTTGTATTTATAATCCTCTGAGATTGAAGAACTGTTTTCCTTTTCTTGGAAGACAGGATGTCGTTGACAGTGATATTCCTGACCAAGCAGAGGAAAAAGGGGGTTACTTTCATTCCAGGAAGCTTAAAGGCATAGGGTGGAACCTGGTGCATTATGGGAGAAGGGCCAGCACAGGTGCTGTTTCTTAGACTTCCTGGAAATTCCTGGGGTAGTGTTCTTTGTTTCTATGGATTAGAATGTAATAAAGCTTAGTTATGATGTGCAGTTTCTACAGTTAATCTCAGCTAGTGACCACTATTCTTAGGAAATGCTGCTTTGAGATAAAGTAGTGCATGTGACATAAAAATGAGCTTGGTTTAGTGACAACTTTTTTCTTTGCTTAGTTTATATGAGTGCTTTACGACACTGTCTAGAGTTACGTAGAAATTCTGAACTCTTACAAGTGAACTGACAAGCTAGTTCCCATGTTGTGATACTGTGGAAAGAAAGCTGGACCAAGAGATAAAGGCAAGAGCGGCTGGTGACTCCAGAGCTTAGCGCTGGCTGTGCATGACCTCAGACATGTGACTTGCTTTCTTTCCCCCTGTGCCAGCTGTAGTTTCTCTTTGTGTGTGTCCTGCCTGCCTCACGAGATAGTTGAAGACACAAAAAGAAAACTCTATTTGATTATGCTTTATAACTGGTAAAAACCTAAACCCGAACGTGATTCTGTTGTTAAGCAGTGTGCATTGCTGCCATGGGCTTTTGTGTCGCCCTCATCTCTTTTCTACATATAGCAGTGGAAACCAGTTCTTTGACAGTGTTATATGGAAATGCTGTTTTGAGATTTGTCTTAGCGCCCTTTTAACACGACTTGGAGCTAAATAATGTGAATTTAAATTTCTCTATTAAGCCTGGTATGGATGTTCACACCTGTCAAACCAAGCACCTACAAGGCTGAGGCAGGAGGATTGCCCTAAGTCTGAGGCTACCCAGGACCATATAGTAAGTTCCAGGCCAGCTTGAACCAGAGTGAAGTCCTATCTCAAAAGCCAAACCAAACAATGGCAAAGGCAAGCAAGCAAACAAAAGAAAGGACATTGATGGGAGGGCAACTGATCGCAGTGTGCTTTCAGTTTTTACATAATCACTAAATATAAGCCCTTTATTCTAAATATATTTAAGGATAACTTAAAACACCTCACCCACACATGTCTGAAATGTACAAAGCACTGAATGTCACTGCATGAGTAAATGACTCTGGAAAACTATGGCAGACTCAGTTACCCTAAACTTAATTATGTAGGTCTTTCTTGACATACTCATATACATGTAGAAGTGAGTAATATTTATAACACCGCTACCTTAATTTTTTAGACTCTTAAGAATGTCATGCATGCTAAAAAGTACTTATTTACTCAAGAACCACTTTTAAAGGTAAAATTATATGGTTTATATAGTATAATAGGATTAAGGAGTTTGTCCCAAGTTCACAGGGTCTGTAATGAATTGAACCTGGCTTTGAACCCAGGCTCACTGGTTGGAGAATTGTCACCTTCGCCACTGTGACACTCCCTGCCAATATATGCTAAGCTTGAGCCTCCTGCCTAGTTCTGCTTGCTTTATCACTCACTGAGAATGCGTAAATTCTTACACTTGCCCTGTAGCCCATAGCAAGCGGCTCTTTCACAAAGAGAGCACTTCAGTCACATGGTCCAGAGCAAAGTGACTGCTGACTGGCTTCCTGCTACAGAAATAAAGCCATGAAATCCTCAATATAGAAGTGGGCCAAGTGCCGGATTGTGTGGCTTCCTTAGATGATTGCAAGTCAGTCTAAAGAGTATTCATGTGTTCACAGCACTGGATTCAGACGTACTGTGGTGGCTGTGGGATCACGTGTACAGCAGCCCCAAGACTAGATTGTTGCCTGTTACTCCGATTACTTCCAATCTTCCTCTTTTTTTATTTTGTATTTAGAAGTCTTCATACTAAGTAGCTAGGTATAGCGAGAAAGGAGTATACATGAATATTGTCTCCTTGCTACTGTTCCAGATTCCTTTGTGTAGGACAGGACAGTGTAATGTGACTTTCAGATAAGCCCTTGGAACAGCATCTGTATTTCCACTTGTTAGTGAGCAAACTGATTGAATAAGGGTAGGCGTACTAAATATAAGCCCTGTTGGGACCAGGGTAAAAGTTACCAAGAACTTCATAAATTAATATAAAGCCTGGCCCGTGTTTTCTTATTTTGTTTTGTCTCCTAGAAAGTTCTTAAGTCCTTGAAAGTAATAAAGATCTGCAGGCGTAAACTGAAAAGAAAATGTTTGATGCTTTAGTTTTTAAAATATTAGTTTTGAGATGATTAAAGGTAGTTACAACTAGGTTACATGACCATGCAGAAGTAATCATACTCTGCTAGTCCTACAAGTTAATACCAGTTTTATTAATGGTGTAGAGGACAGGCTGTGCTGCAGAATGTTCGTTCATGCAGAGTTGGCCAGTCCTGAAGAGATCCCAGGTAACCCAGAGGGCGTACAAATGGGATCCCTAAGGGACCTACAGCTTATACGGATTGGACAAAGCTGGTAGAAGTCTAGATGACGGATGGACTGTGCCACAAATGCTGTGGTCCAGTTTGTTGCTGTTGACTGAGGTGATCAATGATGTATTAGATAGGCTTTATTTGTTACATATTTTTGTTTGTATTAATCACATGATAGACATTGAAGATCAGCGATGAGCAAAACCTGAAGTGTTGATTATAAACTAATGCAGGCTTTTTGTCTTCCAATCTAGTACAATTTGTGATACTTTCATTAACAGACCTTTTCAGGTGTCAGGGAGGCAGAAAGATCCTAAGAGCCAAAGGAGACAGACAACTCCAGGAACACTCTTCTCCATGTACCATAGGGCTGATAGCACTTAAGACCTCACAGGTCGTAGAGACTGGGACAGCATGAACAGCACCTTACAAGTTCAACTCAGACAAAATCCCAGCATGGAGAAAGGGAAGTAAGGACGAGTCCCGCCCCTCACCAAGGAACTACCTGTGATCGATAACTTCTGGGAGCGAGAACATCAGTTTTATACAGTGATTGAGGCTGGGCATAATAGTCGCACACCAGAGCAGGCTCAGTAGTGTTGGCCGATACAAAAAGGACTTCATGTTGGTATTTGGGAGCTTTTTTGGTTTTAGTTTGATGGGTTTTGTTTGTTTGCTTTGTTTGAGGAAAGGGAGAGGACATGAACTTCGGTGAGTAGGGAGGGGGCAAGAATATGATGAAAATACATTGTATAAAAATTTTTTAAAGGAGACTTTGAAAGAATATTAGCAGATAAAGTCAGTGCAAATACTTGGGATCTAAAAATGAAAGTTATGAAAACTGTGGATGAGATGACAGTGGACAAAGAGAGCTGTGACACCTTACTGTATTTAAATCTCCAGGAGATTATGTGCGAGTGGGATTGACACAAATTATATGAACGACTACATATATGGTAACAACTACATATTTTTAAGTGGATACCACCATCTCCAGAGATTGTGAAGGATGGAAAACAAATCATAAAACTTGTCTGATGACTTCAAACTGTGTAAACTTGTCATGATTGCTCCCAAGTCTCTTTGTTTCTTGGTTGGCTCCACTGAGGACAACCTGTTTCCATCAGTGTCCCATGGTGTGTGTACCGCTGGTTTGGTTTAGACCTCACAGATAGCCTAGGAGCAAATCTTCATACACAGAAATGTCTTTCTGTAGGTTCTGTCTGAACCTCAGTTAGCAAACAGTGCCCACTTGAATTTAGGGCATTATTTGCTCTCTGCCCCTTAATGGAGCATCATCAAGGTTTTGGAAGGAGCAAGTATACCGGTGTGCTTAACCTTATTCCCTTTTTCAGGTTTCCTATGCTCGCCCAAGTTCAGCTTCTATCAGAGATGCAAACTTATATGTCAGTGGGCTTCCAAAAACAATGATCCAGAAGGAGTTGGAGCAGCTGTTTTCACAGTATGGGCGCATCATTACTTCTCGCATTCTTGTCGACCAGGTCACTGGTAAGTAGGCAGTGGGTCTGGACAGCCTTGTGCTCCCTGACGGTCAGATTGTCAAATATTCTGTCTTCTCACACAGCAGTCTTGCCTCTAGAACACATCAAAGGTATATGTGGGCCAGAAAATGCAATTTTCTGCTGGAATTGTTCATAAATATGCATGGACAGAAATAGATTGTGGAGTGGAGTGAGCGAGCTTGAGTCATTTCCACCCTGAAGGTGCAGGTTTGAAGCCTGTTTCATGGCTTGTAATAAATTTATAGATGCTATAATCTTCATTTTCAAGTCTCTGTGTGAAAAAAGCCCCTATCCTCCTTATAAACAATCTTATTTTTGTGAAAAGCAAAATTTACTGCAGCAGCATGCAGCTGGTTCTTGTGCAGGGATGATGCTGGATCCGGTAATTGCTGGGAAGGCTGTTTTCCAGGGCTCTGCTGTGCCATAGAGGCATACGTAAGAGGATGAAATTCTGAGTGGTAGCAATTTGTTTTATGCCTAATGTAACTTTTGACCAAATGAAACGAGAATAAGATGTTCATTAGACCTTTGTAGGTAAGGAGCACTTCTGCCAACACTGTAGGCTAATGGAAAGCTGGTGATAAGGGGTTGGATTACCAATTTTTTTTTTAAAGTAAAGTACACATAAAATTTTTTTTCTATTGTAAAAGCAATACTTGTCCTTTTTAAGACATTTTAAAAGTAGAGAAACATGGAAAGGAGGAATGCAGAAAGCTACTGGGAGTGCCTTACTTCCAAGCCAGCCATACTGTGAGCTCCTGTGTTACAGTATGTGAGTTTTTATTGTAACAAGAGGTTAACCATAAAATCAGGCCACATTTTTAATATTCAAGTAGAGATCAGTTCAGTTGTTGGGATTTTTGAGCAGAGCAGTCTGCTTTTCCAGTCTGTGTTAATTACATTCACAGGAAGTGCTCTGTTCATACACTTCCGGGTGGAAGCACTAGTGTGTTCACTTGCCTGGGAGAATGGCCTGCAGATGGTGCTGCAGTGAGAAAGTCTGAGAGCGCATAAGACCATTGTACAGTCTAGCTACAGTAGCCATCCCATAATCCTCCTGGTGCATTCTGCACACTGGTGTATTGCACACTGTTTGTTAATGGGGCTAAATAGAAATCACACAAAATTTATTCTAAGTAACAGAAAGACTTTTTTTCTTCATAGCATTGATTTTTTTTCCTTTTTAAAAGGAATTTGTTCTGAATGAGAATATGGTGGATTGAGAGTAGGTTTCATCTGTGACATAGAAATTATGTCTCTTCCCTTTAATGGTGGCCCTTCCAGAGCGTGAAGGATGATGGGAATAGACTCTGTGTTTCCTGAGTGTGGCCCGTACCTCTGGCATGTACAGCCTGCTGGAACTTCGCTAGAACTGTAAATCCTGGGGTCCAAACCCGAATGTTCTCAACCCTGAGGACAGGCATTTTATTCCTCCCACCCCCACTGCCTGTATGGATGCCATTTTAAATATGTGCTTTCCTAAAAGACCAGCCAATAATTTTAGTATTTTTTCCTCTCTGTGTACATGCTTTGTTGTTCGGTTTTTTCTCCACATTTCTTTCTTTCTTTCTTTCTTTCTTTCTTTCTTTCTTTCTTTCTTCTTTTCTTTCCTTTTCTTTTTTTCTTTTTCTTCTTTTATTGAAATTCAAGGTGTTGCTCTGTGACCAGGCTGGCACCTCACACTCGCAGCAAACCCTCTGCTTCAGCCTGCTGAGTGGTGGAAGTGTGCTAGCTGGAATGCTAGTTCTTAATAGGATCTAGTCATAGACGAAAGGGGAAGAATGTATTTGCAAACATTTCTTCTTCATACCCACAACTTTTTTTTAAAAAAATGTACACTTTTCCTGAAGCAGAAGAAAGTGAAGATCAGCAGCTCTGGTGCTCAGCCATTGAGTGTTTTCCCTGTACGCTGCATGTAGCCTACGTAGAAGGGGGAAAGTGGCAGTGCGTGTTAGATGAAGCAAACATGGAGAAAATGCCCTGTCTACCTTAGAAAAACCCGAGCCATGTCCAGGCTTGGCTGTAAGGCAGCCCAGTTTCTTTTTGAGGTTCCTCTACGTCACGATGGTCTAGGTTTTCTTAGTAGCCTCTCCTTTTTTCATACCTACCAGTCCACAACCTGGTCCTCTGAGAACCAAGTTCTTCGCCAAGAAGGTATTTCTCTATGGCCGCTCACCCTGTGGTGACAACCTACCCACCTGCTTGGGTCAGCTACGTGCGATAAGCTGAGATCCACACTGCTGTGTCTAGTAAACCTGGAAAGGCCTGGCTCACGCCCTCCTCTGTCGTTGCTGTCAAAAGCAGATGGGGAATGGCTTTCCGTGGTTAAGAAGAACGCTCGCTGGAGGTTCTGGGAAGCTTGCACCTCTGCTGGATTAATTTTCAGTCCGTGCAGCAGTACTTCTGTGGCACAGCGGAAGGAAGCGTGGGAGGAGCTTCAGAGCATGGAGACTCTCTTCAGAGTCTGTTCTCTCGAGAGACCGTCATGCTCTAGGATATGATTAAGATGAATGTATTACTGAGAGTTTCAGCTGAGCTATGTCTGATCTAGGGTGGTTTTAGCAACACCGAGAGAAGGGGCTGCTTGTATGGTAGCGTGCTTTGGAAGGCAGAACTTGGGCACACAGTGTTACTGCAGAGGCACAGGAGGCAGGAAGGGGTACAGGGGAAGGCGTATGTACTTTGTACTTTATTGGGTTTTTGTTTGTTTTTTGACAAGCACATAATCAATAGTGAGACCTCACATTTCGTGCATTTTTAAAAAGTGGAAAATTGAGATTTTAAATCAAATTGCTAAGGTAAATTTTCTTCCTGATGTGATTTTTGTTTTGTTTTTTGTTTTGTTTTTTGTGGCAAAATGTTATATGTGGGTGAAAAGATGTTCACGAGAAGGAAAAATTAATTTATCCTTTCTTCTCTTCTTCCCCTTTCCTGCTCCCTCTTTCCCAAATCTTCACTTAAATCTACCTTAGGCATATCAAGGGGTGTAGGGTTTATTCGATTTGACAAGCGGATTGAGGCAGAAGAAGCTATCAAAGGCCTAAATGGCCAGAAACCTCCTGGTGCCACAGAGCCAATCACTGTAAAGTTTGCTAATAATCCAAGCCAAAAAACCAATCAGGCCATCCTTTCCCAGCTGTACCAGTCTCCAAACAGAAGGTACCCAGGACCGCTAGCTCAGCAGGCACAGCGTTTTAGGTAAGTCTGCTCTAGTTCTCGTGCCCAGCTCCTAAACTGGAGGAGAATGTGCAGGTTTACTGTCAAGTAATTGTATCAACAAGATCTCTGCTTTGAGTTTGTCATTACCGTTGTTTTCTTGTTCTTTTTTCCCTTTAATGGGCACACAGAAAACGTATGTGGGGAAATAGCAACTTTTGCTATTACTGACGGTGAAGGCAATTAACCGTAAGAGCAGTTCTCCTCCAGGACTGACTCTGCCTCCAAGAGACGTTTGGCAAAGTGTAGTCATTTGTGATGGCATAATTTGGGTGGAGACGTGACTCACATCTAGTGGGTAGAGTCCAGGGATGCTGTTAAGTATCCGGAGGCAAACAGGATACACAGCAGCCACAGGTTACTGGTCTCTCAAAGAATGTTTGAGAAAACCAGACCTACGGAGTGAGCTCTGGTGAGCTGTTTTCTTTTTATTGCTCTTTTCTTGCAAAGAATTTATTTTTGTGTTTGAGCTGTCAAGTTGAGTTCTTTCGGTTAGCTCTGTTTTATAATATAGATACTGTTAAAGATGTGTGACCTATGTGAATGCCCTAAGTGGGCCCCTCCCTCCTTTTGTTGTGTTTCACATAGAAGTTGACAAACTATAGCTGTAATGGCTCAGAGGAAATGCATTGAATTTTCTGGGTCATGGTTTTTGCAACTGTGTCTCCTCTTCCTCCTTTCCCATCTCCTTCTCATCTCTCCTCTCTTCTGCTTTTTTTCCTCTTTCTTTTCAGCTCTTTAAAAATGTAAAAGCCATTAGCTGCTGTGCCATTCAGAAAGTATTAACGATCTGGATTCTGTGTCGGGGTGGCACTTCACCAGCGCATTAACCCAGAGAAGCCACTGTGTTACCGATGGGCACAGTTAACCCATGTTCTCGTTATCTAGTCCCTGAGTAAACATGCAGGCCAGGACGCATGCAAAGCATGCCTGTGCATGTGGAAAGAAGAGTGACTTGAAGTTCAGTTAGCAGCAGAGGAGGTCTGCTTTCATTAGCAAGTCACCCAGTTCGTATTTCCCAGGATGTTGTAAATACCATTGAGCCACATGGTTTGGTATAGCCATATTTGCATCTAACTCCTGAGCTAGTTTCTTATAAGTACATGTAAACCTTCATTCCTTCCTTCCTGAGACAAAATAGCTAATTACCAAAACACATCATTACAAACTTAATAAGCTAGAGGAATTACTTTACATGTTTAGTCCCAGTCACATCATTTTCTCTGTTTGGCATATTAGAGTATTGGGGGAGGGGGGACAACTCCTTAAATATCTCCTTCTAAAACTACTTAAGTATGTTACTTAGGTGTGAAAAGAAGTTTCTATTGAATAACTGCTTAAGTTGGCATTCGTGCTGGAGAGTGATGGCACTGCCAAAGGCCATGTTGACAAAGATGACCAGCTCCCTGGTTCACTAAGTTCAGCTGCTGTAATTGTGGGAGAAAAAGCATTGAGAAGAACAAAGTGTGTGTCACCTTTGACCTTGGTGACAAATAGTGGCAGTTGAAAGAGAGGAAAGGCACACGAGCTACTTGATTATTTCTTTCTGCGGAAAGAAATCTCAGTGCTCTAGGCATACCCTTGCTCTGAGATTTTTCCTGGCTTTATTCACTTGTTGGTATCTTTAAATATAGTACAGCTGAACCGCAGTGAATTTTGGGTGTGCTTCCTAGTTGTCCTGTCCAGTTAGTTTCGGTTCACTCTTGGAAAAAAGCTACACTGCCCTAGGTTGTTATTGTTGTTTGGTATTTCCTTCTTCTTTCTTCTTCCTCCTCCTCCTCTTCCTTCTCCTCCTCCTCCTCCTCCTCCTCCTCCTCCTCCTCCTCCTCCTCCTCCTCCTCCTTCTTCTTCCCTCCCCTCCCCCCCCCCCCCCCCCCGAGATGGTTTCTCTGTGTAGCCTTGACTGTCCTGGACTCACTTTGTAGACCAGGCTGGCCTCAAACTCACAGCAATCCACCTGCCTCTGCCTCCCGAGTGATGGGATTAACGGTGTGCGCCACCACCACCTGGCTGGTGTTGGTGTTTTCATTAACACTTTTTGTTTGGTGCTTTCTATTTATCAGAACAGTGCTCCTAGACTCTCAAGACTAGGCCAGAGGACCCAGAAACAGCACCTGTTCCTCTGGCCAGCACATATGTGGGCAGCATATACTGGATGTTAGGTACCACAGCATCCTCACCAAATCTTCCTCTTCCTCTGTACATGCCCTGTGCCCTTAATTTTCATGGGTAGAGTTTTCCAAGGTTGTCCTTGTGATTAACTTTAAAACTTATATCTGGTGCCCATCCTTCATTGCAAAAAGTCTTGTAATAATATATGTTATCAATGCTTCTGAGATTTATTTATTTATTTATTTATTTATTTATTGGTACGGGGGCTTAGACAAAAACAATTGTAAAAGAAGGTAATGCTGGGGAAACCCAGCATTAGTAAGTGAGGTAGGTTATATGTATGGATCTTTGAGCTTGGAGTCCCAGCTACTCTGGAGGATGACACAGGCTGATCTCTTGAAATTATGGCCTGGATTATGAAGTGCTAGTCTTACTGCACTGTTTGACATCACCTGGGTAGCTTCAGAGGAGTAGCTGCTACCAGATTGACCAGTGAGGGCAAAACAAAGCAATTGGAAAATAGGCAAGATTTTTCTTTCCTCAGATTCGTAACTCTCCCCTCTCTCACCTCACTGCTCATCCCCACCTCCACCACCTTTGTCTGTGTGCTAAAATGTGCACTCCAGAGTTTGCTGTTTCCCAGCATGAGTTTTAGAAAATTCATTGTGTATTTTTATGTTATTGTGGTACCTTGGCAGCTGAGAGAGACTGGAGAAAACAAGCTGTAATAATGGTGAAAGGACTTTCAGTATTCATGAAGATTAAAAAAAAAGTAAAATTTTCTGTTATAGGGATTAACTTTAAAACTGGGCTTATGAGGTTTATGGGTCAATGTATTGATAATTAGAATTATTGAAACACAAACACTGCTAATCTGATGGGCTGGTTGAAGTGTTTATAGTTTTCAAAATAAGACAGACTGTTTATTTGGATGCATGATGTAATTGCTGTTTCTTAAGAATATTCTTAGTTCAGGATACCCAATTTAAACTGTTAAACCAAGCATTCTCATTCATCCTTGTGAGGCCGAGCTAACTGTATTGAGATCGAGCAGCGGCCTGTGCTTCTGCTTCTGTGGGTGCCACAGCATCTTTGAAGAGCCTCTGCACTCAGCAGTTGGCTTGAGTTTCATCCAGGCATGTTGCTGGCTGCATTGGCTCGCTTTCATGCTGGAAGACACAGGAGTCAAGCCTCACGAGTGCCTTTCCTCATTCTTTGCCGTGACATGTGATTGGCTAAGGGAACATGCCGATGAGCTTTGGAGAGGCTTGATAATTCTTTCATGGTATCCAGAATTGCATTTTCTTATTTGTTGTCTTTTTCGCATATTATGTCTGATGTTAGCTGATTTTTTTAAAGATTTCTCTTTCAATATGGATCTTTCTCTAATCTACCAGCTGACTAGCTTGGAAATTCGGCAGGTTCCTTAGTTTTATGCTTTATTTGTAAACACTTTGCTTTGAAGTGAACATGCTGGGGCTCTTAGATGTTTCAGCAAAAATAGTACCTTGTAATAATTTGAATTACATAATTCCGGTGATAACTGTTGCCAAGTGTCTTTGTTGTGCACTTGTAGTATGTGCACATGGCCTGTGCTTCTATAGTCAGTGAACTTTAAACCCTGAATTCTAATCAAATACACAAAAATAAAGATGAAATATTACTCTATCATCAAATATACTAATGTTTAAATATAGTATAACTGATGATATACTGATATAGTTACTTAAAGTTATTTTAACACATAAGATCTTGCTTTAGGAGGATGGAGAGATGGCTCAGTGGTTAAGAGCACTTGGCTGCTCTTTCAGAGGACCTTGGTTCAAATTGCAGCACCCACATGACAGCCCACAACTATCTATAACTCCAATATCTGACACACTCACACAGACATGTATACAGGCAAAAAACCAATGCACATAAAATACAAATAAATAAAATTTAAAACTATCTTGCTGTAATTAAGATTCATAAAGTTTTAGTATTCATCACTTTGAACTTTTTGACTTCATGGAAGAAATGTTGAATTGACCTGTGTCTAGCCTCTTGGCATGGTTTCTGTGAGAAGTCGGGGAAAGAACTGGTTTGTTTTTGTTGTTGTTGTTTTTGTTTTTGGGGGGGGTTTCCATGTATTTTCCTCTCTAAATCATCCTTAGCCCAATTTCCCTTCTTCTTGGGGGATCCTTCTTTAAGTAAAGGATGTCTTAACTGAAGCTAGGTTTTTTTTCTGTCTAGTCTTTCAGATCCACTTAATGTGTGATTTGTAAATTGGGTCATATACCAACTAAAGCTTGGGTAGGAATGAAATCGGGCACCCTTTCAGAAAGGTCAGACTTCCTCAGGGAAGCATGTGATGCCCTAGAGGGTGAATGCAGACACTGCTGCAGTCCGTGTGTTAAATATGGTTTAAGAACGTTTTGGGTTTAAGTAGAAATACACCTGCGATTGGCTCCCTAACATTTACTCCCGTGATGTGGATGGAGCCCATCATCTACATGTCACCCGCGGTTACCGCAGAAGCCCCTAGCCTGGGCTCCTCTTGAGTGTAGTGATGTTCATTTTTAGGTGATCACATATGAAAGCTGTCCTCAAGCTGTGGGGCATAGAGTGAAGGTAGGGCCGCTTTGCCAGGGGCACCGTGGCACCTCCTGTAACTGCACAGTTCTTAATTGGCTACCTGCTTCTGGACAAAGGCTGCCTGATGGCCATATGAAGTGTCCGCCGCCTTCTCTAAATCCAATGGGACACAGAGATGTGTGGCAGTGAGAGCAAGGGGCATGGGATCTGCTCCCTGGAGTCAGTCAGCCAGCAGCCATACCTGGGCTGCATCCTAGAGCGGTGTTCCACTCCTTTGCTGGTGGGGAGAAGAGAAAAGTAAGTGTAGAAAACTTGGTTGAAATCCTCCAGGACTGAATTTCCCCTAAGATTGGGAAAAGAATGAATGTCAGGGGGCGAACATATAAGACCCCACAGGTTGGGTGCTCTGAGGTCAACTTAGGGTCTTTAGAGGCCTGATTGCAAAAGTCCCAGATGCCCTGAAGACGCTGGGATAGGGTATAATTGGGAGCTCTCTCAGTGCTTGTAACTCACTCCCATGGCTGGTTTGTTTTCTATCCTTCTTAAAAACACACATTTTAAGGAAATTCTATGTCTAAAGTTTGGTTGTTCTGCTAAGTGGTGGTTGTTCTGCTAAGTGGGTGGAGGGTAACTGGAGCTTCTGAACCTCATCCTTAACCACTTGGAGCAGCCTTCAGGATGTTCATGTGTCCCACAGGTACCATGTGTCAACTGCATTCCATATCTGTCATTCCAGCAATTTGATGACATTTTCTGTACCAGATCACTTTTTGATTGGTGTTGCGAATCTGCATTCATTTTTCTCTGGTGTTTGTAACCTTGGTCTTTGTATATAACGGCATGCATCTTTATTCACCTTCACTCTGTAGAACACAGAGTCCCTGGCGTGCTGTACTGTTCACACCTGCTCTATGCTTTGCGTGTGCAAATATTCTCACCCAGTCAGCCTTCTGGGTAGTTTCCATCCTACATTAAGTGATGGGTGATAATTTTGGTAACCTTTGCTTTTACATAATCATAAAGGTTGTGTTATAAAACTGCAATGCCCAGGCTAACGGTCTGTGCTAAGTGGTACATTTGAGAGAATTGTGGAACACAGCAGACCCAAATAGATGAAAGTCTAGTGTCACCATGATTTGTTCTCTTGTCTTACACTTTGCATTGCAGCAACTTATCCCTTGCCTTTCACTTTTTCAAAAACACATACATGCCCAGTCGAGGCTGAGATCAGGGACATGAAGGGACAGCATTTTTTTTTTCTTTGTTCATGTCTGAAAGACCAGAAGATATACTTTGGCTTTTTTAAACTGAGAGGGGTTGCTTTTCTTGTGTGCTCTGCTTTGTGTTTGGGTTGGACACTAAAAGCTGATACCCACCCTCTCCACACCCCACTTAGCTTTCCACAGGCATTAGAAGACAAGGTAGTTGTGCCTCACTTCCGACCTGGGCCTGGCTTTGGAGATTGGGGAGCATTATGACAGTTAGGTGGTTATTATATGGCCATGCATTGCAGATGTCTGCTCCTCATGTGCAATTTATTGGTAAATTCTAGGAACTTGAGGCGCCCTTAATAGCCTTTCTTGACACTGTTAAAGCAGGATGGCACAGATTCTCTAAAGCCAAGTTTCCCCATAAACAAAGTAATTGGGCATCTTTGTCATTCTATATCTTTGATTTTACACGACCAAACTCCTCTGAAGTCACTAGCACTGAGGGCTGAGGTTAGCTGGTTAACCTTTGTGTGCTTCAGCATCCTCAGGAGCCACCAGAATTGTACACCATCCATGTGGGAGTCCGGAAAAGTTCTGCTCAGTTGCAGGCTCACTTTCAGAATCCCCCCCCCCCCGTGGGAAGTCAGATGTCAGCTGTTCTAGCACCTTCACATTTTGTTTCTGGATGTTTCCTCAGATGACCACTGCTTTTTTTTTTCTTTGCTGCACTGAACGTGTAGAGATAGCCAGTGTTCTACAACAGTGGGTGCCCGTTCTCTCAGGAATGGGAAAAGACCCAGTGTTCTGAAACAGCTGATTTTATTTTTTGCACAATTATCCCCATGGAAGGTGGCAGTAATGAGTCTAGCTTTCATGAACTTCAAGGGGGAAAATTAAACACTGAAGTTTGCTAAATGTGTGTTTTGCAGGTTGGACAATCTGCTCAACATGGCTTATGGAGTGAAGAGGTAATGACACAGGTTCATGACTCTCATGGTCCCTTCCACAACTGACTGATTTCTTTGATTTGGGGAGCAATATTTCCACCCTCATCAATTTGTGTTTTTTGTTTTTATTCTTGTTGTTTTTGCATGTGTAGCCCATCTTGAAGCTGCTTTTGAAGTGCATTTGACTTGTGTGGGGGATATTTTATTCCACTATGCGCCACCTAGTCTTTTAAGAAGCCATTATTTATTTCAGATTGCATTGCGACATTATAGCATGTTTATGTTCCGTGTTGGTTATTCTCTCCTCCCCATCCTGTTTAACCCAAGAAGCCAGTTTGTGGATTTCCTTGCCATTGTGTAAATTCGTTATTCAGTGCAGTGGATAATGGTCATCTCATAACCTATCAGTGCCTGGGCTGTTTGTCTGTCAACCGCAAGCCACAAACAGAGCCTTGGGCGACATGTCAAGTAGATGTATATACCTGTTGAGAAAGGGGAATTGCTAAAATGTGGCAAAGGGGGAAAGAACTCAAACCCATTGCTGTAACCAACCTGTATTCCTTTTTGTGTGTGTGTGTCTGTCTGTTTCCTATTTTGTTTAGTAGGTTTTCACCAATGACGATTGATGGAATGACCAGTCTGGCTGGAATTAATATTCCCGGGCACCCTGGAACAGGCTGGTGCATATTTGTGTACAACCTGGCGCCTGATGCAGATGAGAGTATCCTGTGGCAAATGTTTGGGCCCTTTGGAGCTGTCACCAACGTGAAGGTCATCCGTGACTTTAACACCAATAAATGCAAAGGTTTTGGATTTGTGACTATGACAAACTATGATGAGGCTGCCATGGCGATAGCGAGCCTCAATGGATACCGTCTGGGAGACCGAGTGCTGCAGGTCTCCTTTAAGACAAACAAAACGCACAAAGCCTAAATGAGCTCTTGTCCTCAGTCCATTTATATATGAAAACTATACAACAAAAGCAAGTTAAGAGAAACTTTATACATTAGTAAATGTCTTTGTAAGTCAGTGTTGAGATGGGGATAAAATGACTACTTAGCATCCTAAGAAATATGTGAGATTTTTTATTGCTAGTATTTGAATTAAAACTTCTTAAATATCTTTTATGTTTGAATATGGACAAGAGGTACAGGGTTTTTACCTGTCACACTGCATTCTATTGCCTTCTTTGAAGAAGGTGGACCTTTTAAAGTGTTTCAGCTAAGGGAAGACATTTTTTTCTTTTTACATAACTGCCTTGAACCTGTGAGTAAATACTGAGGCTTGTGTTGTAACTCTTCAGTTGGTTGTGTCTTTCCCCACCTCCTTTCCTTTCCTTTTTTCTTTTTGTTGTTATTTTTTTTTCCTTTTTGTTCTCTAATTAGCTTTGTGTTCAGTTTACATTTAAAGCATTGCTGTTATGTCTCAGAAAAGTATTTTGAAGTTTACATTTTTATTTATGAAGTTACAAACAGTATTTATTTTGTAATTCTGATTTGGGCTGGGGAAGGGGGGGCGACATTATAAACGCTTATTGTAAGAATACTGGAGAACTTTTCGTAAAGCAGTACCTTGCCAAAGAGATAAGAGCCTCTTTGATGTGGGTTTAAAAAAAAGCATCTATTTTTATAAAAAAGAAAATTTGGAGAAACTTTTTACTGGTCCTGGAACAAATATTTTGACTTGAATACTTTGAGAAATCTCTTCATATGACACCTAGTGAGCTTTTAAAATTTACCAGGAAATTTGCAACGGTTGGAAAATTTAGAAAGATTTATGATGTAGAAAACTACTTTTGAGATCTTTGTATGAGAGGAATTGAGTCAGTGAGGGAACACTGCTGGTTTCATTTTCGTAATCACCAGTGGGGCATCTGCTCACCCTGGTTGTTATGTGATAGATGGCTCACATTGATTTGTGATTTTGAAACAAATAAAAAAAATTTACAAAAGAATATATAAGAGCAGGCAAGAAATTTAAATTACCAAGAGATGGGGGAAAATCCGTTCTTCCTAAAGAAATCCCTTCAGATAGAGCTCATGGTGTTTAGTGATGTACTTGCAGTATCGTTTGAAGAATTGTTTTGTCTTAAGGAAGATAAGATGTTGCACATGATTTGTACTGCAGCGAGTCAGCAAAGGCGACCTGAGTTGGGTATAGTTGAAGGTATTTTGAGAGTTACGTTTAAGGCTAACACCTGAGCTTTGTGTGATGTAAATAAGACCTTGTGTTTATGAACCTTTCAGCTAATTTTATTTCTCCCTTACATATCAAGTGACGTTCAGGTTTTGAATGTTTTGTATCAGTTTTTTCCTTTGTAAATGGCATTAACATTGTTACTTGAGGTCTTGCTTATTCACTTCTGTTGTCCTGAGGACTTGAATTTACAGTGCATCAGATCCGTTGCTAATTCTGTCTGTAGATAGTCTAGCTTCAGCTGTTTATGGTGATGCTACATTTTCGTTTATAAATATGTTTGTGGTAAAAAAAAAAAAAGAAAAATGAGTATAACCATAGGTTTTGAACAAATTTCCTTACATTTTTCATACAAAAATCATAAATATCTGTATGCTATTGAAATTTAACTTTGTATGATGCTTAAACCACTATTTGGGGAAATAATAAAATAAGTCTTTACCATGTATGAAAGAAATTTTAAAAAATACAAAATATTTTCTGATTAGCATCTAGCTTATAATAAATTTTCAAAAAAGCTGAAGGCAACTCTTGCCTTCATCAGGATGCACTGAGAACTATATAGTTACGTCCTGCGTTTTGTATAAACTGAGATGCTCATATGCTTCCCCTTAGAACAGGCAATGTGCTATGCATAACATAGTTGTACATTATCTTTGCAGTTGCTTTGAGTTTTATTTTTTATTATTTAAAATTGTAGTTATAAAAATTTTCAGTATAGTACAGTACATATACTGTGAGGCGCGTGCTAAAGTGAATAAGCGAGTTTTCATGCTGACCCACTCAATGCTATTCAGAACTCAATTGGCTTAGCACTTTCTCATATCCTTAGGTGCATTTAGATTGTCAGAGTTAACCTGCGTTAAAAAAAAAATAAAATACATGTATATATTAAAAAAAAAATAAGGTTTCCCTTGTGGGAAAACAGCAGCTACACGCTTCTTTCCTGTATTACTGTAGCAAACCAAGGCATTGATGAGAGGGCATGCAAATTGTGCTTCACTTTACAGTGCTTATCAGAGCACTTAATAAAATGTAAGGCTGGTATTTATTTGAAGTTGTACAGTATGACTTAATTCACATCTGTTGGAATAGAAAATATATTCTGTTGAGTATTTAAGAGGCTGTACATGTTTTCTTTTGTGTTTGGATTCTTTGTGCTTTTTCATGTTCGGTACATCAATAAACAAAGTTGAAGGGAAAGAGCTGTGGTGTGTCTTTAAACACATGTGGGTTGATGGGTGCCTATACTCAGATTAGTTTAAAAACAAAACAAAACCTTACTCTCTTTGATTAAAAGGGAGATTCTCAGAGATCTAGTCGAAAACTGTGTTGTCTAAAGGAATTCAGAAGACAAGTTAACTGAAGAGAGAGTGTGAAGAAAAAAGACCTTAAAAGCAAAAAACAAAAACTGTGACTGAGTAATACTTTGGATTAGTCAGCTTTCCAGTGCGTTAGTAGGTGACTCTCCAGGACATGTATTTTCATTGGTTGTAAAAATCTGAGGGCTCAGTAGCTATTACTCTGCCACCGATTTAACCTTCAGCCACTTGCACACGTGCAGGGATTGACACCCTGTTACTTGAGCCAGTGCAGGAGCACTTGAGGGACAGTGAGGCTGAATCACCATAGCTGTTGGTGAGTGATATTTTCATTGCACAGTTGCTGTCTCATTAACTTGGTACCTCACTTTCTGTTAACATGTGTACAATGCACATGTGCAAATTGTGAACTGTGCCAGCTCTTCCCGTGCTTCATTTACACGTTTCATCACAACATATTCCCAGCAGATAAATAGCTAGAAAAACATTCCTTGCTGCGCTGTCTGTCTGTCGTATCTGTCCATCTGTCTGAGATAGGGTCTCACCGTGTAATTCTGGCTGGCCTGGAACCGACAGAGATTTGTCAACCTCCTGAGTGTTGTGACTAAATATGAGCACCACTGTGCTCGGCTTCCCTTGCTGTTCTTTTCTGTAAGAATTTTACTTTTATAAAACTTAAAAACACTGAGTATGTTGAACCTTCCCCCCCCCCCCAAGTATACTGAGTGACTTTTTTGATTGCATCAATTTGTTGTTTGTATTTTGCTCTGGTAAAAAAAAAACATTTTAAACTTATTCTGAATTCACAACCTAATAGCCAGGAGTGTCTGAGTGGCAAGGCACTTCCTCTTCCTCCAACCTGCTATTAAGCCAAACTTCCCCTCCTTCCTATTACTTGAATTTTAGCTTTTTACTTACATGATGTTGGAACATACTTCCCACCTCTCTCCTCTCACTTTATCAGCGTTTTGATTGTTTTGCATCCTTTGCATTTGAACAGAAGCTGTCAGGAGTGTTGTGAGCAGCTACTGGTGTATTTGTGCAGCAGTTACAGTTTCCTCTTCAGACCCTTCTCCATGTGTGCTTGCAGATCACGTGACCTGTACTGCCATTCACTGTCGAATTAACTGATGACAACTCTTCATTTTAACATTATTTAAAATTAATCTGAGTTAAAGAGAAATGCAATCTTCCCTTTTAAAAAACATAAATGAACTATAAGATTCTACTCTTTATAAGATGTTCCAGATGTGGAAATTTACAACTACTTTTTCAAAGTATTACCTAGAAAACAAAATGCAAGTATCTTAGCATTAAGTGTGTAGGAATTGTAATCCCTGGATTTTAAAATGCACTTTCTAGTGCAATATCCATATGTCACCTTATAAGTAGAATAAGAAAAAGACACCAGTTTTCATATTCACGTCTCTGTAATCATATTAGAACTTTGATCAGTAGACGCTAACAGAAATGCAGATAAAACCATGTGTGTTTGAATAGCAAGCATTTATAGTCTGTCATTGCTGGGGATAGTCCTTTATTTTTTTTTCTACCTATAGTTCCTTTACATTCTTCCCCTAAAATTCCACAGAGATTCATTTCCCTTCCCATTAATTCAGGTAGCTGGTCAGAACCAGATGGACCTTGCTGAAGTTAACAGTTCCAGAGTTCCATTTCATATAATTATCAGGGGTGTGTGTGTGTGTGTGTGTGTGTGTGTGTGTGTGTGTGTGTGTGTGTGTGTGTGTGTGTGTGTGTGTATGTGTGTATGTGTGTATGTGTGTGTGAGAGGGAGAGAGAGTGTGTGACTACACACGTGTGTGTCCACTGCCTGCTATACTGGACCCTGGGTCTGTGAGGATTAGCTGGTGCCACTCTTCCCAGAAGCCATAACCTAGGAGGGAGA
The DNA here is from genome assembly GCF_964271855.1 of Acomys minous. Taxonomy (NCBI): domain Eukaryota; kingdom Metazoa; phylum Chordata; class Mammalia; order Rodentia; family Muridae; genus Acomys; species Acomys minous. The sequence continues at coordinate 180,418,841 of NC_140483.1, read as the reverse complement.
ACAGGTCATGACTGTAGTGCCATCAGACAGTCACTGAGCTAGTGTTCTGTGACTTATACAAACCCAGTCACAGCTCAGACCTGTGAACCCACTCTGTGCTCTGTCTGTGCAGTTGCCAGCATGCCCCTGTCTTTCAGTGAGTCTTGTGAAATACAAACTCTCTCAGTTGCCTAAGTCCTCTGTGAAGCAAAATGAAAAATGACACATTTATAGAAAAAAATACCCAATTCCTCCATCTACCCAATGTGTCATATAGAGTGACAGCTTGGAAAACACTAATAATGGTAAAATAGCCTGAATATTAAAAAGATGTTTTAGTACTTTTACTCAACTTTGAGTAAGACAAAATACAATCATGGGCCTGAAATTTGGTATTAATGTTATATTTAGTTTAAAATAGCCAAAGATACAGGTTAGGACTGAACTGATAGGACACTCAGAAACACAAGTAAGTGTCAGTTTTTCAAATGTCTCTTATTGCCAGCCACGTTCCAGATGTAAATGCAAACATATGTTTGTGCTGACATGTTTGGGAAATATACCTCACTGCTGCCCAGGGCACGCCACTTAGTTCAGAAATAGGACACATCACAGATACACAGAGGAAGGAAAGAATCCGTGATTGTAATAAGGAGGACGCCTAGTTTTCCATGTGTGTGGGCCTCTGGAGTAGTGGGTTAAGAATATTAAGCCACACAGAAGAAGTAGCAGTTGACCAGGTCATTAAAAGTGGACGGCACTTAAAAGCTGTTGTGGAAAGAGAGGATTCAAGAAGAAAACCCTGTGAACAGTGCATAGGTAAGTCTCTGCCTGCTTGTAATGTTCTGGAAACATCCATGTCTGTGTCTTCATTTGTAAACTCTGTGACCTGTGAGTTCCGTAAACACTTGTTTGCATAGACTAGTTAAACTTCAGATTAGCCTGCAATTTGAGGAAGTCCTTACATATTAAAAATTTGGCAGTTGAGACCATGGTACAGTACAAAGTATGTAAACACTGAAGAGTTGCCCCTTTTTTCTCTTGCCCATTTCCACTATGACCTTGAAGGTATCTGGTGTGGTGGACTGTAAAAATCTGCAGAGTGTGTCCAAGTCACTACTGAGGGCATCGTGTCCTTTATGAGATGTGCACTTGAGGCATGGTATTGCCGTGTCTGCAGCGGCAGTAAACACAACCCACATTTCCCTGATAATAGGATGCTGTGCTAGTCTACTGTCCAGATGTGCACCTTTCGCACTGGACAATGTGATTCCCTCTTAGCACTTAGACTCTTTGGGTGTGAGTTCGATAGCCACACCTCTACCATGCCTCTTGAGACGGGAGCTTCATGAAAGGCCCCTGACACTGCCCATCCCTGACAAAGGCTTACGGCTTTGTTCCCCTTGTAGGATTCTTGGATCCACCAGTTGTTAGTAGCCGTATTTGTTCTTCCTCTGCCACTTACTTTCGTGATGTTTTCCTACCGTTCTTCTGTGTAGCTAAATGTGTTTCAGAAGCAACCATCCTGTCTGTGGGCCTCCTGGAAGCTGTGATGACACCAGCTGCCACCTGCAAGTGACTTGCTCTTTGAGATGAAGTGTGGTTGGTAAGGTGGCCGTCTAAGCTTTTTGCTGCAGGGGGCGGGGTAGGTGTAGCTCCTGGCCATGAGAGGTGATGAGACGGTTGCTTAGGCACCCGGTAGCTGGAGAGCTTTGGTTTCTTGGCCTCTGATTAACGCCAGCGTAACTGGGAATAACCAAGCGCAGCGTATCAGGAGGTAGCCTCACACTTTCACGTGTGTGTTTTCCATCTTCTCCCTTTTCAAAGGGTAAGCTTTGCAAACATGGATAGTAATAATGAATAAGACAGATGTCCATTTTCAGATGTCCATGTCACTGTCAGAAAGGATGCAGTAACTCTTGCCTTACCGTCAAGCCAGAAATTAGGGTTTTCCTGTAAGAGCTGTTCTTTAGTAAAATTCCTCCTCATGTACGTTGGTTGCTGTGTGTTTCCTCCAATGCAATGAACTGCATCTTAACATCGTTCTGTTTCTCAAATTGTTCTTTGAGAAATCTCCTCTTATACCCAGATATTGTACTAAAAATATGAATGCCCCCCCCCAGGTAAATTGCAGTTTGCATTTCTGTGTTAAGATATATGGCCTTGGGTATGAGATAAGGCAGTGGGTAAGATAAGGCTTTCTTTTCTAAAGACAAACACTTTGAAAGCTTCCTATAAGTTTATCCTGAGCCTTAAGGAATTGTTGTTTTGTTTTATGCTTGTCTTAGTTGTTACGTATTTTCAAAGTGGTTTCCCTAATTTTTTCCTTCTGTTGGCCTCTGTCCTGAAGAACCAGTCCACAGTATACTGGGGCACAGGTCTGAGGGCAACTTTAAAATGCATGGTGTATATTTAATTACCATTCTTTCACTGAAAGTACATCAACCGCCCACTCTGTACTAGTCACGGGCTGTTTCTAGGCTGAAATTTTAATTTATATTTTTCACCCTTGTTCTGAGGTGGAAAATCCTTGAGGGAACTCCTTTAGCATCTTACTTTAGCAGACACATGAGCCAGGTCTCATTTGAGACTTGGTCCTGGAACCCAGCTTCCCTACCTCCTGTGGTCCTGCCCTTCGCTGTCACTGAGGCACTAAAACAAAGCAGGATTGCTTCCTGGTGATGTGCCTGGCAGAATTTAATTTTTGTCATCTTGAAATAGATGTGCCATGTAGATAGATGTAGGACAGAGGTGTGTGTGTACACACTTATATTGTGTATTTAATACAATGTACTTCAAAATTTATGCTTTGTCTTTCTTTGTGGTTATGTATGTAATTGTTTCCATGTGTTTTTTTCAAACATTCAAATTTGCTTTCCCTCCCCCCCCCCCTTTGATAGAATGTTTTTTACTTTTAAATTTTCACTAGGTTCTTAACCTTCCTGACCCTTTAATCCAGTTTCTCATGTTATGGTGACCCCCCCAGCCATAAAATTATTTTTGTTGCTATTTCATAACTCTGATTTTGCTACTGCTAAGATAAGCAACTCCTGTGAGAGAAAGGGTCATTCAGCACAGCTGGCTCCCTCCCAGGGGTTGTGACCCATGGGTTGAGAACCAGTACTTTAGCATAAAGGAAACATAAAATGATACATGTCGATTGGCTTAAGGCAGATCTGAGGAAAGCTGCTTTGTGTTTTTTATTGTATTGATTGCTCCTTACATTATTTCAGGAAGGAGTGAAAAATCAAGAATTCTACATGGTTTCCCATTACTGTATTCCCCTAGAGTCGTGTTGAAGACAAATTGGAAACCTAAAACTGGGGCTCTCTCTCCAAAGTAAAGCTTAGAGAGAGTGTCTGAATGCTTGCCCTGGCGGTCAGTTGGCAGTTGGATTGCAGTGTTCTGTGTAGCAGGGTCCTGGATGAGAAGACGCAGAGTCTAAAGCCGTAGAGAACAGATAGATAGCCTAGGACCAGTAAGCCAACTACGCCTATCCTTTATTTCCTTAGCAATAGAAAATGCTTTCTTCTCTAATGGGGCCCAGGAAGAGGATGTCTGGGAAGCCAATTGTAGGTGAGTAATTTTTTTTCCTTCTCGTTCCCTAGGTCTCTGATTGCAGTGATCTTTCCTCTTGCACGGGTCTGGATAAATACTGGCTCCTACTGCATGTGCGCAGACAAGTTGCTGATGGAGAAGAGCACTTTTTAAAAGGATTGGTAAGCTTAAAAGACACTCGTTAGACTGCACCTGGATCCTGCCATGACATCACAGGCGAGCCATCAGCCGCGCTCTGGAAAGCATGGCAGCCTTTTTTCACCTCTTTCTTAACAATGAGACATAGATTGGGCCTGTTCTCTATTCAAGCATCCTTATGAGTAAATGTCTATTTTTACGATAGAGCTGCTCGTTAAAAATAGCTCCAATCAGTGTGACTCTTTTCCCCCATATGTTAAAAAGTTATACACGAGTTAAAATATCTCAGATTGCTTAAATTCCTTCAAATGCAAAGCACATTCCTTTTTCATTTTGAGGGGGCTGAACTGGGCAGAGGGGAGGATTAAATACAAGATATGTACTGTGTGGGGGAGGGGGAACCTCCTTAACTCTGGTTGTTATTTGATTTGAGACTCGTTAGTAGCAAGGCTTCTAAACTAAATTTGAAATTTCTGACTGTTAAAAAATGCATTAATATTTGGCGGGCACAGTCTTCTTCCTGGAGCGGTTGTTTATTTTTGTTGCTGAGAGCAATTAGCTAGAATAGTCACAGTTGCAGCTGTTAGATACTATAAGCTCCAGTGGCGAGCACAATGGCCTTGTGCACATTTAGAGTCTGTATTTGGATTGGTTTTAATGGGCGATTCTTCTGGAGTCGACTGTGTTAGCAAATTTGATTGGGTGATCCTGAGCCAAATTGAGTGTGCAGTGGGATCATGAAGCATGCTGTGTTGATCAGAGTCACATCAACACCTTGCTGGTGTGTAGAAACCAAGATGGCTGCCCCGTGTCTCTGCCCTTTCTGTCTGCATCCTTCCCGTGCAAGCCTGAATGTGACTCATCAAAACGTTACTCTGGTTTTTTTAAGGGAGTGTTTCCTTTTGTGTTTACTTCTTGACTTGTTGGGCTTTTCCATGATGTAGCCTGCTTGTGCAACTACGAGAAAGATTTTCATACAGTCTGTTGCCCACTAATTTGTCTTTTTTTCAAGTAGCTCACTAGAGGATCTTTATCTCTAGTTTAATTCCTGACACCTTAGAAACAGCAGCTCAGATGAAGGGACTGTATGCTATTTTGATAGCGTCTGCACGTTTGCCTTTGAGCATCATTTGGAGGGAGGAGTATCTACCTGCTTCATAATAATAATGCTTTAGGATTTACACACTAGTCTCTTTTTTAAAATACATTTTATTAATTTATTCATATTACATCTCACTTGTTATCCCATCCCTTGGATCCTCCCATTCCTCCCTCCCTCCCATTTTCCCCCTACTCCCCTCCCCTATGACAATGAAGGAGGGGGACCTCTTCCCCCTGTATATGCTCATAGGGTATCAAGTCTCTTCTTGGTAGCCTGCTTTCCTTCCTCTGAGTGCCACCAGGCCTCCCCATCCGGGGGATGTGGTCAAATATGGGGCACCGTGTGAAAGTCAGACTCCACTCTCCACTCAACTGTGGAGAATGTCCTGTCCATCAGCTAGATCTGGGTAGGGGTTCGAAGTTTACTGCATGTGTTGTCCTTGGCTGGTGCCATAGTTTGAGCAGGACCCCTGGGCCCAAACTGCCTGTCATAATGATCTACTTGTAGGTTTCTAGGACCTTCTGGCACACTATTCTCTTAATGTACATTTTCTTCCCTGGCTCTCAAGGTTACCTGTGAAGCAGGGAATTCTGCATAGCCCTCTCTTTACAGAAGAGTAGACAAGTTTAGAGTTGATGAATGGCCAGGCATCTGCATATTTTTTGTGCTTACAGCCGTTGGTCTTTATACACTGTGTATCTTACTGCCAACTACAGTATCTTGGTAGACTCAACTCTATATTGTAGGCTGGTAGAAACCGCTGGCAGGTACAAAGCTAGTTTTTAGTGTGTGCGTAGAGGAAACTCAGGGTAGATTAGATTGCCTTTTGGTGGGGGTAGTATTTGGGGCGAAGCGTTGAAAGGGTTTGGGGATTGTATTCCAAGTGAGAATTTTCTGTGAATATTGAAAGCTTGTTTCCTACTAGTTACCCTAAATCAATTCAAAGTCGTCAGATGTTGATGAGCTCTTCTAGACACTTAAATGTAGGTATTTTTAAAACAGCCTTTTAAATGGCAATTGATTGACCAGGTGACCGTCTTTGTAGGGATCCATTCTTGCAATATTGACCCAGAGGTTGATATTGGGGATGTCCCCTATAGCTCTCCACTTTGTTTTCTGAGGCAGGGTGTCTCGCTGATTTGAGAGCTTGCCTACCCAGCTTGTGTGGCACTCACTTTTCCCACCAAGCTTTCTCTCCAGTCCCTATTGATGGATTTCTTGTTTCTTTGGGCTTTAAAATTTTCTTGGAAACCAAGAAATACACTTAAGCATCAAAAACATTACATTTGAAGAGTGTGTATTAGAGAGTCGTTTTAAATACCGAGATTTGGCAATAGTGCGATATTGGTGATAGCATTTTAAGTAAATTAGTCAAAAGCCCAGCAGAAATGTGGGCAGGCAAAGTGATAATGACGAGGGAACCATGGAAGGCACCAGGGCCAGATGTGTGGGCCAGAGAGCACTAGTACATCTTTTTCTTGCACCTCTTCCTATAGGACGAAGTAGTAACTTGATGATCACAGTATTGAAACTGCAGAAAGCAAAGCCATAGATCACTACCATGGGTGCCACTGAACGCAGCACAGAGCTTATCTGAGTAGCATCTAAGGTAAAGCAAAGCATCACAACATCCACAGTGGTTCCCTGCTTAGGTCGGTGTGGTACTGACCTTGGGAATTACTGCCTGGGATTGAGACTTTAGGCTCAGCTCTTCACTCTGATGCTCTAGCTCATGACAGAGCCACACTGGGCTAGTGTCTGGAACGAGCTGGCAAGGATGGACAGGAGAACTCAAGTGTTCCTACTTTCTGGTGTGTCCTTCAGGTTCCAGAGACTTTTGTTGCCACCTCCTACCCCAGCTGCCACTGAGAAGGCTTAACATGTAACAGCATATTGAAGACCTGGCATTGTGCTATTTCTCACCTGTTACTTATTAAAAATTTCCAAGATTTCCCCCAGACAAACATACAACGCCCCCAACTGGATAAGCAAATATTCAGTACACAAGCTGGCCAAGGTCATTGTCTCTTCCAACCTTAGTACAGAAGCGTGTTTGTTCGTGTTTTGGCGTTCTAGATGGGAAATTTCCGTGGTGTCTTATCTTTGTGCATAGCTGCCTGTTTCTTCCTCTGCTGTGTGTCTGTCGGTCTGTCTGTTGGTCAGTCTGTCAAAGGGACTTGTGTGTCTTGATTATCCAGAAGGTTATTGTTTGTCTGTCTGTAAAAGAAAGGTGAGGTCTGCAAAACTGACATTTACTCAAAATTCGGACTTATCCTAAGGTTCACTTTCTCTATCATAAGATCTGACAAGATCTCTGTAGAGTGGTCCAGTTTCTGTTGGTAAAGCAAAGTATTGTGAACAGAAGTTATAAAGAAAAGAGGTATATGTTAGCTCGCGGTTCTTTCCCAAGATAAAGGGGCCACATCTGCCATTTGCCTTGTTTCTAACAGAGTCCCAGAGCAATGCAGGGCGTGACATGAGGGACAGCATGCATGTATGTGTGACCTCCATCCCTCTTAGAAAACCGTCAGACCGAGCATTCCAATTGATTCCACCCAACCCCAGTTACAGTTTGAGGTGCCTAGACTTGGATGAACTTGGTATCCCCTGGACCCCACATTCAGATGGTTTCCACCTTTCTACTACCTTACAATGAGGATTATAGTCCAACAGTATTGTCTAGATCATAGCACTGTATTCAACATTCCAGCTTCGTCTGCTTGCTTTGGGGGTGGGTTGAGATCGAAAGCAATTGCAGATTACAAAGCAGCCGTTCTAGGAACTGTATAGAAAAGGGAGTCCACATGTTCCAGGAGAAACTGTGAGTTAGTTAGCATGCCTACTGGGTGTCACACACATCTGTCTGTATTCTTGAGTAGCTTCTTTTTCATTTCCCACCTAAAATTGGGGATCCGAAGAGTTAATCGTATTTTCGGTTGGACATCATATACACCTTTTCTATGACTGTCGTGTGTGGGGTGGAGATCTTGTGTCCCTGTGTGAGGCAATAGAATGGCACTGAGATGGAATGTTGAGCTGTCTTTGACACTGTGTCTTGCAGGTCCCAAATGAACAGTGTTGTCGTAAACAGGACGCATCCTCAGCTCTTCACTTTTAGTGGGAATGTTGTGGCTGTGGCCGTAAGGAATCCAGCTGCTTTGCAATTGCTCAAGCTAGAGTGGTGGACTGTCCTCTGCTGAGAATGCTAGCCTGGCGTGCACCTTATCTTGACCAAGTCCAACCCCAGGAGGGAAGCATAGGACAGGGGCTGCCCTTTAGAGTTCTGATGCACACTGGGGCAGGGGTCGCTAACCACTCTCAGGAGCCATGACAGTTTTCCTGTGTTGAATTTTGACCCAGAAGCAAATGCAGGGCTAATTTTAATTATTCTAAAACACATGTACTGTATCTACTTACATATAGGAAAACCTTGAGTTTAGAACAGCAAAGCAATTGCTGGTGGATTACAAATATTGTAACTCATCATTAAACAAAGTGCACAGGATACGGGGTTTTTGTTTTTTGTTTTTTTGTTTTTTTCCTAAAACGAACTACACTAAATACATTCTGATTACTTACCACCACTGCCGCAGGGGCTTCAACACCATGTGAACTTAGTTCCTAATCCAATTGCTAATAAAATATAATAGTACACAGAATAAAGGCACTGGTTCCTGTTCCCTAAGGCCCTGTTGCTGTAAATACTACCTATAGATCAACAGCATCCGTGCCACACAAGAACTTACTGAAAACTAAACACTTTGGCAGGCCCACAACTGTGTATAGCAGTCTGCACTACCCCAGAGCTTTCAGGTGGTCTGTGCGCTCACAAAACTTTGAGAAATACTAAAAGACAGTGTGGTGGTTCTGAAGCTGGAGTGTAAGAAAGTGCTAGAACAAAGACCCCTGGACCCAGAGATTGGCTTTGATGCTCGGGTGGCATACACAAGTTGGGAGGTGTTCTTCTCTGGGTAGTTTGTAGCATTGCTGGGGCTGCACCCAGAGCCGGGGTATTCCAGCTGTTGTTTGGGTGGCTGAGTTCAGTGAGATTAAGATATCCATGCCAGACCCAAGTCTTTTTATGAAGGGCTAAGGGTGGAGCTTTGGAAACTTGCAAAGACTAGGGTGATGCAAATTGTCTATATCAATAGGAGGAGTGCCGATCTATAGGAAGATTAAGTAGGACAGTACGATTGTGTCTGAACAGTTTCCAGCAAGCTGTTTAATGGGTTGACCAGAGTCTTTGCCCTCTTTACCTATCAAAAAGAAAAAAAAAATTACACACCTCAGCTTTTCTTTAAGATTCTACTTCCTTCCAAGAAGAAGCTCAGATAACTTTCAGCCCTCCCCTGCCAAGCACTGGGCAGCAAACATAGACCAGAACTCAGACACAAACATCCTGCTCCCCCCCCCCCTTTTTTTTTTTGTTTGTTTTTTTGTTTTTGTTTTTCAAGACAAGGTTTCTCTGTATAGACCCTGGCTATCCTGAACTTGCTTTTTGTAGACCAGGCTGGCCTTGAACTAACAGTGATCTGCCTCCAGAGTGTTGGGATTAAAGGCATGCGCCACCACCTAACCCCGCTTTCCCTTTTTAAAGGTGATTTAGAGCAGTTCTTGGCAGCTGGCTTGGCTGCCCTCTGCTTGCCTTTAGGCAGTTTTGTGTGTCCATCCGTTGAGAGTGTAGCTGCCTTTGAGGCTCTTGAACAGTCTGCTGATCAACGTGGTTAGGAAGTACAGGCTCCCAGACCCCAACTCCTGTTTCCTTGCAGGATTGTAGGGTCTGGATTCTGGATTGGTGTTTAATGAGGATTGATATGTGTTCATGCCAATATGAAAACTCTTTGGGTTGAAATATATTTTTGTTTGTATTGCAAAATTTCGGGCAACATAAGAACTGGAAGTTCCCCCCCCCCCCCACCAAGGCTTTTTTTCCTGATAACATTGAAACCATTATTTCTCTTTTGTGTTGGCATCACATACATGATCTGTTTAATGGGGAAAAGTCTCCTCACTAGAGTGGGCACAGTGTTAACAACCTTTGCTCTTTGAAGAAGCTTGGGTCCATGAGATCACTTCATTTTGCCTTTACTTTTCAGCTAAGAGCTTAAAATAAAGCAACTCATTCATAGGTAAACAGGATCTACTAGGAGATGACAGGCGGTTTTTATTTTGTTTTTATTCCTAGTAAGTTTATTTTGTTTCACTTTAGATAAGCATGATTTTTAGGACAATAGTCAAGTTAAAGTTGTAAGCATATTTTCTGAAAAACATGTCCTAGGAGTTCCTAGATTTTTTTTTTGTTCATTTTAGATGTGTGTTTGTGTGTGTGTGTGTGTGTGTGTGTGTGTGTGTGCGCGCGTGCGCGCACGGGTGTACATACACATACTATAGGAAAAGATTTGTCAAAAGGCCACTAGATAACTCTGGAGGAGTTAGTTGTAAAGGACCTATAGGCTGAAAGAAAGCTAATTCTTCACTGAAGATCCTCTTTTATAAAAATGTACTAATTCCTTGAGAATTCCATAATTTATTTTGATCATATTTACCCCCATCTCCCAGATCCACTCCTACTCCCATGTCCACACAACTTTGTGTCTTCGTTTTTTTAAAAGCTTGGTTGAGTCCACTTTGTGTTGCCCACATAGTCTAGGGCATGTGGCCATCCATTAGAGCACAGTCACGGTACCAAGGACTTCTTTTATGCCTGTGTGAAGCACCTCACACCTCAAAGTTCTAGAAAACAAGGTGTGGCGTTCCACTCTATAGCTTCGGAAACAAGAAGGTCACCTCCCAATACTTATTTGCAGAGCTGTGTTTGAAATTTGGAGTTTAAATATAGGCTGCCCAAACCATTTTCAACATGAAAATGTCAAGGCTTGACACAGTGAGATATAGAGGGGTGTGTGTGTGTGTGTGTGTGTGTGTGTGTGTGTGTGTATTATTGGCACTTAGGAAAGCAAGGGAATGGCGAGTGGACGCAAACCTGAGCGAGAGAACCTATCAGCGAAGGGAGGGAATGGAAGAATGGGAGTCACGCATGGCAGATGGAATGGATAGTTGTGAATAGCGGACTTGTGGGTGAGATGGAGGTGAGCAGGCCTGAGCGTGGGCTGAAGGGTTTGCTCTGTGTACAAAGCTGGTGAGTGCCAGGGCACGGGGTGGTTGCACTTGATTCTGTTGGCTCTTGTTCCCTTGTAGCCTAGTGTGCTTTTTCATGCCTGACCAGGCAGTTGGTTAAAATTTGTGTTTGAAAGAAGCTGGAGAGGAGGTGAGTTAGCTTCTCTGAGGATTCTAACATTTCACAAAAAGGGTGAGCATGCATCATCCCACTCTGGCATCCTTACCCACTGGTCCTTTCAGAACGGACAGCAGGAAGCTCTGTGGCGGCTGAGGACCGCCTACGAACAGTTGGTCTCTAATGATACTCAAAACCCATATCGTCGAAGCTTAACTCTTAGATGAATAAATATCTTAACGCCTTGCCTGCTCGCAAGTTAAATATTCTTGTTAGGAGATGGACAGATAGGTTGTACTCATTACAGAAAGACCTGTTGGCTTATGTTGCAGCTTCGTGTTGGTGTCGTTGAGTTTTGGTTGCGTGGAGCAGGAGGTTTCAGTTACTACTGAGCGGGTTTTGGCCTTTTTCTTCTGGAGACGTTTGGAGTCTAAAGGGTGAATCAGGTGTGAATTCCACGGCCTAGTTGCTGCATGCTCTTTTCTTTCTGGTGGGTGACATTGCTTTTGTTGTTGTTCTTATCTGGTTATGTAGCCGACTGTTCATCCTGCCTGGCCTACCCAGGCTTGGGAAGTGATTTGTCAACCCTGCCCTTAGAGCCTGCTGGAGAGAGCTGGCAAACGCCTGCTGTGAATCCCTCAGGCTTGTGAGGCTCGACAGATGGTAGGGCTAAGCTCAGAGCCACCCCTCTACGAAATGATGAAAAATGACCAGCCTTCTGGTAGATGGAAATCGGGACCCAGGCAACTTTGGATTCTGGTAAATGACTTTGAACTCAACCCAGAGTGAAGGAAGAAGTTGTTTTCTAAATTAGCAGTCTGCCCTTGTTATGTTTTGCCCTTGAATGGAGGAAAGGTCCTCTTCGTTTTTGCTCACCTAGCTGTACACTATCCTTGGACTGCTGGGCCCAGGAGATCATCCTGTGTGGTCTTTGGGGTATAAGTAGTGTCTGTAAATGCCAGGAGCACATGGCCTGGTCCCAGGAGGAAGCAGAATTGCCCTCTGTGGAACATGGGCATTGTGAGGCTTACTGTCCACACAGCCCTCTCCAGCCTTGCCTGCCTCCCCCTTTACTCTTGCCTGCAGGCTCTTGTGTCTGTCTGTAGCCAGTTGTATCATTCAGACTCCAGGTTAGCCAAGTGAGTTGTGTGAGCCAGTTACTGAAGGGAAAGCATGTTAGTTACAGCGTGTCAGCAAAGCGCTGAGTGGCTCAGTAGTGGCACTGGCAGTGGTGTTCTCCGTGACTCTGGTGCCTGGAGTCTTCCTGTTCACATTCCCTTCACATGCTAGCTCTCCATGAAGCGTGAGATTGGGGCTCTTGTAAGATCCTGTCTTACTTCTCCACATCTGCCGTCCTTAAGGTGAGTCAGTCCGTTTGTACTCCAGGACCACGCCCACAGAGGCAGTTGGTCTAATGGAGTATAGCCGCTTGGCTTGCATCCCTGCTCTACCTACCCATCTTGCCCGTGCGTTATTTGACTGAGATTTACAATCGCCATAGGCGTCCATTTTTATCTCCTATGGTGCCTACCTCAAAATGTAGATGAAGCTACTAGCATAATTCCTGGCCCTGGGTACATGCTCAAAACATGTTAGCTGCTGGGGCTGGAATATAGCATGGCAGTGAAGAGTACTGGCTGCTCTTCCAGAGGACTTAGGTTTGACTCCCAGCATATACATGGTGGCTCACTACCGTCTCTTACCTCAGTCCTAGGAGATCCGGTGATGACTTCTGGTCTCCTCAGGCACAAGGTATGCATATGGTTCATGGCCACACATGCAAACAAAACACCCACACATGAAATTTTAAATGATTGTCAAAAGATGCTAGCTGCTAATCCTCTTATTACTATTGTTTCCCTAACCACACAAGGAAGAAAATAAGAAATCTCTTTGCTGAAGGAAGTAGATTAAATAAAATGTTAGTCCTGTGGCTACCGGTGTCTTGCTCCTGACCACTGGAGGCTGGGCTGAGTTCATTCAACAGTGACATTACAAGACAGAAGGCTTTTTGTTTGGAACTCTGCTGTGAGCTAATTGTTACCTACAAACCCGGGCCTGTCTTCAGCTCTGCCTGTTTGGGAGTGAAGAATCCAGTTCACACTCTCATGTTCCTGGAGGATTGTAATACCATGATAAAAATCGCATGTGTCTGATCATTTCTCTTTATAGTCTGCTTTTTAACCGTCTCTGTTACCAACTAATTATAAGCAGAAAAGGACTCTGCAGAACACTGCCACATCTTCTCTTGTTGTGTTTTAACACAGAGTCTCACTACAACCCAGGCTAGTCCTGAGCAAGCTGTGTAGCCCAGGCTAGCTTCAAACATCTTGTGATCCTTTCTGCCTCAGCTTCCCGAGCGCTGAGATCACGGGCCAGAGCCACTGCACCTAGCTACGTGTCACAGTCTTTTGGCCAGACCTTGCCTACTTTGATGACAAAGGCCCTCTGGGTTCTCCTCTGCCAGCAGCAGAAAGTAAGCAGGGGTGGCCTCTCAGCTTCGGCCTGTTCACCATGCTTTGTACCCTGCTGCTCCTTTTCAGAGAAGAGAAAAACTCATTATTAAGAGAACTTCCCTGCCATCCCTGCTGCGGCTCCCTCCTCTGACAGGCAAGTTCTTAAACAAGCATCTTGATATTTCAGCAGATGGTGCCTGGGTTTGTTAACGCAGCCTGCGGTATTCCCAGTTCGGTCCTGCGTTTCTGGATTCTTTGTAATTAGCTCACAACATGGGTGAAAGTGAGCTCAGTGTAATCTAAACCCAGGGAGCTTGGAAAAAGGAACATCTGGCAAAGGAGGCAGGGCAGTTTTTCTCTGCATTCGGGGGAGTGGCCCCAGAGGCAGGCTTCCTGAGATGAGCAGCAGCAAGAAGTCACTGCAGCTGGGTTCTCTATTCCACCCTGGACCCCCATTTGCTTCTAGCAACAATGCAACCAAGTATTAGCTTTCATTTATAAAACCCTTTGTCCTTTTGTCCCCAGCCCAGCCTCATGAAGATCAGATCTTGGTTCCTGCTGTAAAGTATGTTCCTTGTCCCTGGGATGGTTAATTTACATTGCCAGAGAGTTCTTAACCAAAGGGAGAAGGCACATTCTGAATATGGGTGGCATGGTCCCTCGGCAGGGGACCTGATCTGATCTGCTGAGCCGAGTGCAGCCTTCACCTCTCTCTGCCTCCTGACCTACCTCGATGTGAGCAAACACCCTTCTTCTGCAGTGCCTTCTTCCCTGCCGTGGTGAACAGGGATGTCTAAAGAAGTCTTTGCTCTCCGAAGTCGCTTTCTTTTATGTATTCCATCAAGGCTAAGAGCAAAATAACGAATGAACTCCTTATCCTTTACCTGTGATTAGAATTCATATACAGAAGATTACTACCATTATAGAAAAACATAGACGCAAGGTTTTGTAAGCAACTAACATTTGTGAGTTGTGTGTCTAGATGTGAGCCCAGGGCTTTGCCACCTTAAGTTCAGCTGTGTGATGCTATGTTCCTAATGTTACAGCAACTGGTACTTTCTCTGTAGCAGGAGCTGTTTACAACCTCTGGGTAACAGCAGGTATGTGACCCATTCCTAGTGGACTGATGTGATACAGCGTCATCTGCAGAAGCCTCCAGTTACCTGAGGTGGTGATGTCATTCCCCATGATGCGGGAGCTGGGAGAGGCAGGGTAGGATGGCCTCATGGTCACAACAGGCCCATACACGGTTTGGGGCCCCAACTAGGAATTCTAGTGTCCCCAGGGACAGGAAGAGTGTGTACAGAGTATAATCTTTCAGAACTAGAATTTTCCTTTGTCTCCAAGTACATGATTTAGAGGAAAGATAAGAGAGACTTCTTGTGGTGTCTTCTCTAGTGCACCTTTGTGTCTGCATCTAGCAGCGACTGTTTGCTTAGCAGGCACTTTGCTCCGTATTGATTGTTAAGTTCACATTAAGGAGTCACCGTAAATCACTGTAAAAAATGGTTTAATGACTTACGCGTTTTCACCCAATTCCCACAGTGATGCTACAAGGGGCTCAGTTATTTTGTTTTATAGACAGGGACTCTGAGATTACCCAGGTAGTAATAGTGGAACAGGGGTTTCACACCAAGTCCACGAGGTTTCAGAGGACTGTTGGCTGAGACTAAATGAAAAGAATCTGTCAGCAGTTGCTTCCCTTAATGCCTCTGCTTCTGGTTGTCTTAACTTTTCCCCTGCGTATAATCTTAATTTTAGCTCTTTGCTGTTTATATGCTGGCATTCCATGCTCTGAAGTATTAGGAATGGAATAGAGCGAAAGCTCAAATCAGAGTTCTAATTAACACTGCAAATTTATGGACTGTTGTTCAGGGAGAAACACCCTTTGGCATAACAAGGACAGGAAACCAAAGATGAGTTCGGATGGTTAGCATAGAAGCCCTGCTGCCCCAAGTGGTGGGAAGCTGCTGTTTAGCAGGCCGGACAGACAGGAAGGGAGGGTCTGCTCCTGTGTGTGCACGGAGGACTGTCAGCGTGTTTTTCTATACTCCAGGAAATAGTCACTGTCAGGAAACTGGAGGAGTTCTCTGAAATAGGGCCCCTGAGTGAGGGGATATCCCTGCCTTCATCCTGCGTCTCCTGCCCTTATAGCTACCTGAGGCTCCTGTCTCAGTGGCCAAGATGGAAAGCTGTATTGATGTTTGTGTAATAAATGCCCAAAGATTGGGCACTGGGACCCAGGATTCCCTTCCTGAATGTTAGACAAAGGTACTCCTAAGGAATCCTCATTGGCCAGATGGACCAGGGACGGATTTCCAAAATTAGTACTGCACAGAGAATTCTCTCTTGTGGACTAATTCTTCTCCCCCTCTCTGAGGACCATCTGTCTCAGGGGCACAAGAAAAAAATAGGCATCTGTTCAGATCTGTGGAATCGCTGCCTGGACCTGTTCCTGTAATGCTTCGAAGCTGAGGACAGGGATATCTTTGGACCAGCCCCCCAAAATGTAAAGTTCTAGGGTCTTGGTAGGAGTTGTAGAATCAAGATAAAATAATTTGGGTGTGAGTGGGCTAAGAAGGCAGCTCGGTGGGTGAAACACTTGCTGAGCAAAGGTGAGGTCCTAAGTGCAGAGCCCCGTGGTGGTGCGTATCCGTAATCCCCACGGTAGCGGCAGAGAGAGGTGGCTGGAGGGGACCAGTTGGCTTTCTAGCCAGCCACTCTAATTAGTTGGTGAGATCCAGGTCCAGTGAGAGGCCATTGGCTGAAAAGTAAGACACCAGATATCAGCCTTACATGTATGCACATGAAACCTACCCACACCCAACATACACATGAGCATATTTATACACACCACACACACGCATGCACACACACACATTACTTTTTAAGGACCTGGTGTTGTAGAACAAAGCATGTGACCCTCAATTCTTAGAGCCAAAGATAAAGTATTTCCTATAAAGAGATAGTATGTTAGGCTTTGTGGCGGTAGGATTTCTACCACAACTACTCTGCTGTTCTGTTACACCAAAGAATCTCTCTGTGGATAATGTATTGATAAGTGATATGGCTATATTCCAACTAAACTTTATTTACAAAATGGTGGTGATAGGCAGGATTTGGCCTGCGGGCCGTAGTTTATAGATGTTTGCGACTGCTAGTATTCACTATACATGGGAAATTTTTTTCCCATCTAAAAATTATTAAACAGTATTATTGACGTATCAGCTGATCCCAAATCTATATCCCGTTTAAACGTGTATCTAGAATATGTATATATGTGGACGTGCATCCTTGCAGCTGTGCACCGCAAGTGTGGAGGTCAAAGGACAACTTTGTGGAGTCAGTTCTCTCCTTCTACGCTGTGAATCCCAGGGATGAAGCGCAGGTCATCAGGGTTAGTGGCAAGCACCTTTTTCTTCTCCGAAGCCTTGCTGTCCTATCCCTTGTTTTTAAAAGATTCTGTTTAGTGGTTGCCATCCTCCACCACAATGCTCTCTCTGTTTATTCTCAGGCCTGCTTATGTGGAATTCATTTTTAAAATCAACACGAAATAACACGAAGAAGCTCTCAAGGTGATTGTCCAGGGTAGCGCCATGTACCTTTGACTGTCAGTCAGAAGCGTTTAGATGTGATGGCTAACTCAGTCTTGGGACATTGCTGAGTGAAGGAGTTAACAGTGCTGAATAGACTGTTCTTTCCTTCTAGGCTTTTCTCATATGTGGGCTGGAGTTAGTTGTTGAGCATGAAACTAACAACTTCCTTCCCGAGATGCTGTGGGTGGCTCAGCACATCACAGGCACAGGGATGGATTCAGGCCCAGTACCTTTGTTCCCTTTCCTGGTTTGGCTCTGAAAGGATACGTTGAGAGAGAATAGCTGCAGATGTGAAGTCACCAAAATAAACACACTTATGACAGAACTGACGCTTCCTGTTTCTTGGTTGGGCATAGATTCTTTATCTGCAGACCGGTGGTTAGCTGTCTCGGCAAGTGAATTAAAAAGCGTTTACAAGCTACAATGTGGCTATCCGTCAAGTGCTCTACGTTATTTCCTTTCATTTCCTATCTTTCCATTCGTCGTGGGGAGGGATAGTAATTGTGCCCGTCTGACAGTTGTGCTTGTAGTGGCCAATTTGAGAAGGCATTGTTCTGTTAGGTCCACTATTTGCCTTTTTCTTTGTGATTAGGACTGTGCGGAAAGGAGAGATGCCTGGTGGTGGTGGTGGTGGTGGTGGTGGTGTTAAATCCAATATTGATGAACATCTCTACATCATTACCTTTAGCCAGTGAGCAAGCTGCAGTTTTCTCTACTCCCCTTATATGTTTCAGTGTTGGACACATCATATGCCAACAGTGTCTTTATGCACCCAGAGAATTTGTTCATGCCAGAAGTCATTGTCAGACAACAAAAACAATGAATGAAAAATAAAGGAGTAGAAAGTGAGTGCTGACTTTTCCATCCGACTCCTGGCCATCCAGTCACCTCATAGCCTCTAGGCAGTATTTGATAATTCATAATAATTAATGATAGTTATATAGGAGTCTCATGAACAATAGTAATTGGAATAATTGTCTCTAATCCTCACTGGCTGTATTTATCCACTTTACCAGATTTCATATCAACAGAAATGTGTAAAGTCCTACTGAGGACCAGCAGCCAGGACAAGAGGAGAAAATAATTCTTTTTGAGTCTAGATTCATTCCTTTAATGTTCAGAATATGAAGACTCTTACTACTGTAGTTTTCCTCAGAATTAGAGAGAGCGTTAAGAAGGTGTATATGGAAAATAAAAATCAAAAAATGGACTTGCAGCTATGTAAATATAGCAGTATTTTCTGTTTATGGAAATAGTCATCTTTTTATGCTTCCTAAGCATGAAAAAAATCTTATTGCAAGATTTAATAAGTTCCTTACTAGCCTCTTAAGAGACAAGAAGGACAGTCAAGAAGGAATTGCCCATAAGAACTGATGAGGGCAAGTCTATCAGGAAGCTGCGGAGGATGAAGGGAGTCTCTTAATTTAGAGTATGGTGAGAGAGACCAGCCTTCCTGGCAGAAACAGTAAAGAAACCAAGACTCACAAAGATGAAGGGGACATAGGAGGACATAGCTATCGAGCAGGGAGAGGCTTTGCATATATTTGCAGACAGCAAGAATGAAGGAAGAATATGGAAGTTCAAGAATATTCCAGTAGTTTGTTTTAACCGTTGTATAGGAGGAGGACTGTACTAGTGTATTGTAGGGTTCACTGTGTCTGAACAAGAACCAGACCCTGACGGGCCCTTTACTCTGTGTGAATCAGTCCGTCACTGGAAGGCCTTGTACACGGTGTCAGTCAGACTGCTGTCCTTGTGACAGATACCCGAGAGAAACAACTGAGGCAAGGGAAGAGTTATTCTTGAGACCTATTTCTGAGGTTTCAGTACATCACAGCGAGGGGCGTATGACAATTTATGGCAGCCAAGGAACAAAGAGATAGAATGTCTTCTTTCTGTCCCTCTATTCTATCTAGGGAAAGTGGACCTTCCCTCACAGACAGTCCTTCTCCATCCAAGCCATCCAATAAATAACATTAACTGGATTATCATATGTTAAAAAGACTGCCCCCTGCCACCACCAGTGGGATACTTTTAACAATTAGAAAACAGGGAGAGATTAAATGTGATCATTCGGGGAAATCTTGGATGATAAGATTGTAAGAAAGTTAAGGTTGGGGTCAAGAAAATCAGTGGAATGGTTCCCGTAGGGAAGTGGGGATTGCTGGGATCATTTCTAAAATTCTGTTTAATTAGGGATCTCTCAAAATTAGAAGTGAAGTAGAGTGTGGGATGAAACGAAGAGATGAGGCTACCAGGTTGGTTTTGCCATACAAGCCACTCAGCTGTTGAGCCATGGATCCCTGAAAAACACAGCAGGTAAGTACTTTCTCAGCAAGGCCCCTTTAGCTATTTGGGATGAGGACCAAACTGAACTTACGTAGGGCACATGAAGAGCTGAGGCCTGGGTCAGATGGCGGAGGTGAGGGAAGGCGCCGTGGAAGGCCGGAGCTTGCAGATGAGAAAGCTGACAGTGGCCTGGGCTTGAGTTCAAGAGAGGTAGAAAGAGGGCTGAGTGACGACTGCAGTATGCTGAGTGCACGTGGGCAACTCCCTGTGCAAACAGGAGGCGAATGTGTACAAGAGGCTGCCTGGCTCGCTCGTGTTGGAACTTGGCAGTGCTGTGGAGGACTTTAATGCCACAGTTCTCTCGTGCGATTGACTCGATCACCTCTTTAGTCTACCTGCTCCTTTCACGTGCGTGTGTCTCAGAGTACCTGGACTGTTCGCAGTTCCCCGCAACTCTCAGGTGGGCTGCATCTGTGTTTCACCCCCATATTTCCCTCCTTTGGTTTGCCTTTTCTATCTGTCAATCCTTGATACGCCTGGAAAGTAGGCTTTTGCTCATCCTAAGTTTTACTTCAGATAACTTCTCCGTCATCCTGTTCTGCTCTAGTGCCTGCACGGCACACGTGGCTCATACATCTGCCTGTACCAAGCCTAAAATTAACTGGCAATTTGTCTTGCTTTATCCATGTCTGTTTCTCTCCACTTTCTCTCGTAATTACTGTGTAAAACTCTGCACATGGCCTACTAGAGTCAAACAAGCCCAAATCTAACCTGCTCTGAACTTTTAACTGGCTTCCATACCCACGACGTGCACGTGGGCATGTTCTGTGTTTGCGTGTGCGTGCTCTTGGCCTCTCTCAAAGCTCTTCATGTGTGTGGATGTGTTGTGTATGGATGTTTACAAAGAAATCAATCATATGAATCTCATAATCCTTCCCCCTAGTTTTTTTTATATGTATATTTCACTAAAAGAGATGGAATATGCCCCACTTTAAAAAACCAATAGGGTCTTGGTTACAGAGCCCACATATTAGATGTGGCTGACTTACAGTGACTATTTTTCTCATCTTACTTGGGGTTTTTTTGGTTTTGTTTTGGTTTTGTTTTGTTTTCGTTTGGTTTTTTTTTTTTTTTTTTTTTTTTTTGGTGTTGGAGGGTATTGGTCGGTCTGTAGATGTGTTCCACATCCTGGAAGGTTGGCATCAAATACAATTATTTCAAAGTGAAATGTGTTTGTTTTTAATCCACACAGGCAGTTTCCCATTACAGTAAAGCTTTCACAGTTGAGTACCACTGATCTCTTGTGTTCTTGGAAATGATTGGTGATTAAAATCGCCCCTTTTGCAAGCCGCTACCCACTGCTGCTCTCCACAGAGGATAATAAACCACCATGCACAGAAATATTAAGATACCACTTAGAGAATTAGAATTTTAACCACTTCATGTGGCTGAGGCACAGGGGCCTGTTCAGCCCACAGCTAGTCAGCTCACAATTGGTAATGCTGCCCAGCTTAACTCCCTGCTCCCCTGGGGCTGGCTGCCTCCTGCAGTGCGGTGTGAAACTTAACTGTAATTTGTTGTGACTGATCCCTAATGCAAGTGTTAACAGTGGCTACTTGCCATGAAAGTGAGAGTGAGAGTAAGTGTTGTTTATCCAGACAAGAAGTGATACCAAAATGAGACTGGAGGTGTGATTCTAATTTGCACCTCCATTTCATTTGCCTGGAGGAACTACATTTCTTTGTCATTATTTCTGAATATATATAGTGACAGGAGAAGGCTTACCAAATGCATCGCTAGCAGATGTGGCGATCACACTTTTCTCCAGCCCCTCGGTTTTTATTCATTCATGCTTTCATCAGATCACTCTGTGCTCGGAGGAAAGGCCCTTACCAGAACTACTCAAGGTAGCAGCCAGATAGGAAGCATGGTGATGCCAGAGAGCATCTGGGAGCCTGCCGAGTGCCCCGTGCCTTCCCTGTGGCACGACAGTGTGCTTTACATTGCATTCTGCAAGCAAATCTTTGTGTTAGGAAGGTAGAATTTGAAAGCCTACTCCCAAGGTGCCAAAAGTTAATTCTGTGGGATGCCTGCCCTACAAAATGTTAAATACTTCTTGATTAAAGAATTCAGTGAAAAGGCTTTAAAAGGCCCATGAAGACTCAAGAGTTCTGGAAAAAAAACATTAACACACTTTACTTTCATTCTCAGCATCTATGCTCATTTGTTGATAGAAAGCCTCACCTTAATAAATTTTGCTTCTCGTACGCCATGCTGCTCTGGGTGTCATTCAATGCTGCTCAGTTGTCCTGCATTCTTAAAGAGGCCAGCCCCACAGGTAGAGTGTGGTGACTTTCCACAGAATACTGGGGACTCTCCTTATGTTTTGCTGTTGCAGTTAACTTTTAACACCTCTGTCCTAAAGAAAACAAAAGCTTAAGTTTGGGGAGTCAGGCTGGGCCCATTGCATTTTTCACACGTGTGGTGGAGGGGAGAACAGAAAGTCCTGCTAGAAAGCTAATCTCAGCAGCCTTGGGAGGCTGCGCTAAAGGCTGAGGAAGCCCTTTGCCCTTTTACCTTGCTTAGTAGAAAGTCGTGTCTGAGTGTGATAGGCACTTTAGATGTTTCCTCAGTTCTAGCGCATGCCATGTGCTGTGGAAACAGAGCTGATGGTCACATGTCATCCTCCCTCTGTGACTCTTAACAGTAACTCACAAACTCAGGCTTCGAGTCCAATAACAAACTACTGAGCCTCATTGCTTCCTGAAAACAGCATGGCCGTGAAATATATCTGTAATGAATGGAGAACACCATCGGCCTCGCCAGCCGGCGCTTGGTCACTTTAGAATGTAACCTTGTGGTTGTCTTTCTTTGCTGCCCTATGGCAGACAAACCACCCCAACTTTCTGGCAGCTTACTGAAAAATTGGAATTGCCTGCATAGTGGCCTGCGATCCTGCAAAGAATTAACGGCCGCAGTGTGACTCTGGCCGCTGCCTTAAAGGTCACATCTCAGGGTACTGCTTTGTGAAGGACATCATACTCAGAGGGAAAGTGCACAGATGTAAGCCAGGGTTAAGTCAAGGACCGTTTCCACAGCAGCTTCACAAGACATCACCACCGATGATGCTGCCTGCCTCTGTGAACAGAAAGCTGGAATACAAATAAATACCGTGTCTCTCCAAAGTTAGCCCCGTACAACAGGGGATTCTTAAGGGAGAAGTGACAGGATTGAGCCACTCAGCCGAACACAAATAAGCACTTTTCTCACTGCTTAGGAAAAAAAATGGTTGTATGGAAAAGCATATTTCATAACTAGTCACAGCCCCTGAGGTTAAGAACTAGGTGAACGGAATCCTGGCCTACCCATATGTAGTTCAAAGGTCTTTTAGAGACTGGTTTTTCCCAGAGATGGAGCCATTCCAGGCAAGGAAGTGTTCCCAGGACTGGGTTTCTTGATTTGCTGGCAGGTTTCAGATAACTGTGCCTGGCCTCATTTGGGGACTCTGAGGTACAGGAAGGCAAATGCTTGTAACTAGTGCTGACAGGTTATTTTATCTTCAATTAAGTTGTAGCCAGTTGCACCAAGATCAGATTGTTCTACCTAAATTAAAAGTGTTCTTTCTCATATTGCGGCCTCTGAAGCAGGGGAGAGGCTCAGCAAGAGTGGAGCTGCACAGGGCAGCGAGGAACCAGGCAGCTTCACACAATGAGCCACCAAGCCAGGCAGCTCAGCCTGCCCTACTTTCACTCTGCTTCCTGGACTACATGGAAGTCCAAGCCTCACCACCACTACCACCATCCCCTCCCCACCCCAGAGGCATAGAAAGGAAGCAGTCGCCCTGTACACTCCTCCAAAGGCAACCTTCAGTTATAAAGGATTAGTTTTTTACCTGGGAAACGGACATGATGCTGCTAAGCTCCCACAGTCCACTCTTGCAGGTATAGATGGTTCTAGTTAAAGTTGGCTCCTGTGTCCCCGACACTGCTCCTCCATTGTTGGCCTGGGATCTTTGGCCTAGGATAAGCCACCAAATCAATGAGGCATTTTAGTAAATAATCAGACTCATCTAGCAAACCCGTGAGCGCCCCCTCCCCCCATGCTCCTAGGAGCTAGAGCTACTCCATGCTGTGTGTTTGTCTGAGATGCTCACTCACCTGTTGGCCTGAATCACCACTGAGAGCACAGGTGCATAAGGTGATGCTGTTTTGTGAGAGCTAGTCCCTGCTTCTGTGACAGAGAGCAAGGGCAGCAAAAAGAGGCCACAAAGGGCTTCACGGGCATCATCCACTTCTAAAAGCCGCCATTTTTTAGCAAAGTGAACGGAGGGAAAAGGGTAGAGTAATAGGCTGGGCTATCCTATCTCACATCACTGCTTAGAACGTGTGGTAACAGGCACTGCTGTAGTGAGCTCAGGCATCACACACACATGTGTGTAGCCTACCAAAGCGTTCCTTCTAGTTGACAATAGGCACAAATAAGTAAATCCTCAAAATAGTTCTAGATCTAACCAATGTCTTAAAGGGGACATGAACAAGAAGCTGGAATAAAGAACCACTGATGGAGAGTGGGATAAAGCCATTCTTAAAAGGGCATTTTGGTAGTAGAAATTCAACCTGACAGTTGTTGAGAACATAGACTAGTGAAAACAGGAAGCAGTCAAGTACTAACATGGAAAGAGCATCCCAAGTTGTACAGTGTGACAGTTCACAGCTGGGTGAATCAGACTTCTCTTGAGAAGTGGGACCAGTCAGGTGAGTGTGTGCAGAAGAGGTCTCTTGGAAGTGATCCATCTCTACATTTAGGGAGATGGGAATGTCCCCAAACTGAAGATGAGTCAGCAGTCTTGAGAGCCAGCCACGTAGCACAAACTGAGCCCCGATGCTTGGGGAGTGCAGGACCCACCACCTGGCCAGTGGCTGGCAGGCTTAAGACCCAGGAAGGACAGATGCTTCCGCTTGAGAGAGATCCTGGTTCAGAGGAGTCAGGCAGGAGGATGGGGTGCTGTTCCTGCCCAGTGGAGGTGAACTTCCATGAACATCCAGGGCTCAACCAGATGAGATGATGGCATGCTGGCGAGGGTGTGGTGTCCTGTTGTATGCGTAAACTTGACTGTGCATCTCCTCAGATATTTCATTCAAGTGTGTTATCAAATGTGTCAGTGTGAGTATTTTAAATAATTGGCTAAGAAAGCAAATTGCACTTCTGTGTGGAAAGGCATCACCTTGACCAATCAATGATTGGGATGAAATGATAACAGATTTCCAGCCTTACCGTGCCTTACTATACATGCCTACCTGCCTGAGCTGAAATAGTCTCTTTTTGCATTGCACTGGGGCTTAAACCCTAACATCCTTGGTTAGTCCTCAGGCCTTTACCACCATATTACAAAGCCATCAACTTGCCTGGGTCTTCCAGCATGAGCCATTTCCTTAGAATAAGTCTCAGTGTAGACATAGCTTCTCTACAACATTGATCCACTTTTCTTAGGAATCATAACTAACACAGAAGATGGTCTCTTTTACTCAGTCTCCTATTCAGAAGCATCCCTTGCAGATAGACCTAGAATAACCAACCTATGGTGAGAAACCTGGGCATCCCTCACCCAGTCAAGCTGCCACATGAAATCACGTGCAGGCAATGCCAAGGAGAGAAGCACCTGAACTTGGGCCTTGGCAGAGCCTTGCAGCTGTCAGAGATCCAGAATTTAGTCTCAGTATCTTGGCTGAAGACTTTGAACGAACTTAAATGAAAAGCAATTTGATCCCACCTATTTTAAAATGCACAGCTCTTGGGGCTCAGTGAGATGGTTCAGCGGATAAACACACTTGCTAGTGAGCTAGTGAGCTTGATGACGTGAGTTCAAGCCCTGAGACCCGCGTGGGGGAGTGAAAGAGTTGAGTCCCGCAAGTTGTCCTCTGACCTACACACACACACACACACACCCTAGTTCAAAACCAGTTACTTTTTAAGGATGGGAGTTGTGGAAAATGAGACAACAGCTGTTGGAGTGAGACGGGGAGGTGGAATCAAGGGACATTTGAGGAATATTTTAGAGGTTTAGGTTTGGGGAGAGGTTAGGGTAAATCAAGTATTAGCAAGTTTGGTAGGAAGGCTTTCTCCTTGCACGTCTGTGCTAGGATGCTGAATCAGACAGTGTCTCTGCCAGCAATCAGCAGCTCTGTCCTGCTTGTTCTATGTGACTTGTGATCTAACAATCGTTTTGGGTTTTGGTTTTGGTTTTGGTTTTTAGTAATTGGAAGAACATTTTTTAAAGAATGCCTCATGCCCCTCAAAATCTAAAATATTGATTATCTGACACTTACAGAAGAGGCTCACTGGCTTCCATCTTTGGAAAAGCATATTGGTATTAAAATGCCCAGGTCACCTCACTCACAGTCCCTATTGGCAGCAACCTATGGAGTGTCAATTTCTCTTTCTGTTTGTTGGCCAAAGTCAGCCATCATTAAAGGAACATTTTGTTCACTGGCATTGGCCCCTTACCTTGTTCTGACAGCCACCTAAGCACTCGCTAGAGCCAGTGCTATCATGAAGGTAACTTCAGAGAGGAACAAAGCCATCTGCTCGACATTTCCTCAGATGTCGAAGGGGCCAGCTAGGTAGTGCTAGAGGAGAAATAGGCTGGGTAGGATAGTATACCGGCAGAGGAAGCGGAGGAAGTTGTGTTGAATACTGACTACAGCTCAGACCTAACTGGTTTTGTTTTGTTTTGCTTGTTTTGTTGTTATTTTAAGCATATGTTCTACAGAGGTTGTCTCCTGAGTTTAATCAGCTCCTCTGGCCCTGAGATGTCACACAGGTGACATTCTGTGTTAGGCCTTGGGCTTTTGGGCCTCCATGCAGGTCTGGAGGTCATTTTCTCCATCACTCCTTGACGTGGCCACGTTTTTGTACAGAGAGAAGCCTATTAACCAGGAGTGAGAACAAAGCAAGCCCAGCCTGCTTCACAGAGGCAAAGGAGCATTTCACAGTCGTCTTAGGCGTTGTGCAAGTGGGCGTGGTAAATATTCTCCAATAAGCCTGAGGCCTGCATCACTTTTCTGTTGAGGAGTACCTGAATGTTTTTGATTGGGTCCTACTTTTCTAAAACTGATGTTTTACTGTAGCCTATGTTGCTAGACTATGTTGATACAAATGTATTGAAGACCTCATGATCTGAGTCATACAATTTCAGAACAACTTTTGAGTTAAGAGTTTTCTCCGGGACCCAGGCAGATCGCGGCCTTCCTGGAAGACTTAGTCCCACTTGGTAAGAGGTGAAAGCAAAGCAGAGGGCTCCTCACAGAGGACACAGACTGTTGACATGAGCTCTGCTGTTGCTAGCTATTCAGTTGTGTCTGAAGGACAATTTGTAGCCTCCATGCACCTCCAGCTTTGTTGATTCACCTTGTATGACAGGAAATCAAAAGTCCAATGCCACAGGAAGGTGTGGTAGATGTGAAGATGGCTGAGCCGGTGTAAAGAGGACCCAAGGTTTTATATGTAGAGCCAGAACGGAGCATTCCAGGGCAGTTCCTAACATAAGACATACAGACTCTCTCCGGCTCAGTGGGCTTTCTAGAACAGTAGCGTATTCAGTGAAGAACATTCAGTGTTCCTTTCTCATCTTTGTTTACTGACTGTTTCCATCTTCATGACCTAATGTTTCCTTTTACAACTGTTTTTTTTTTAAACCTCCTAGAAAAATATGAAAAGAATCCTGAGCAGGAAGTATTCTCTAACTATAAAGAAAAAAAATCTGCTGTTCCAGCATTATTTTTTCATACTATGCTAATCATTTTTGAATACACTGTACAGATGGTAGGTTGTATTTTTATGGAGGGCTTTTTTTTTTTTTCAAGCCAAGTTCATAGACATGATCTTGAATTTGTAATGCTGTATTCTGAAGTGTCTTTTTTGGCTGTCAAAATAGTACCAGCTTTAAAAAGTACATAGACACTCTGGGCAAGGCTGATTATTTCTGCTTGCTTTCTTTATACAAAATAAGTATTTTCCCTTACTGAGAAAAAAAAAACCCACATTGTAAAAGACTAACAAATGGGAAGGAAAAAGAGGACAACCCATTGGTTTAAGCAGGACCCCATACATCCTCTGCTTGTCTTCACCCTCCTTGCCTTTTGGGACATAGAATAAGCGACATTACTCACGTCCATTCAGCTCAGTATCCTTTGTCCACGTCAGATGTGCGGGGAACAAACAGCTGGCTTGGAGAACACGTTGTTAACCGAGGTTATCCCTGTGTGTGGAGTTTAAATGATGAAATGGGAGGTCTTGAGCTTGCGGCGCATGGAGTCCTGGGTTTTGATTGCAGAACTGGTTAAGTTGTACATTCCCCAGAAAGTCCCTTGCCTGGGTTGTAACTGTAAGGGAGAGTTCGTGTGGAGATTTCCACCGAGCTTCGATTCCAGGTAAGGGCAGATGGCAGTGATGGTGCTCCCCTTTGGAGCACCTGTGTATAGGTCGTGTACTTCAATGAGAAACTTCAACGTGGCCACATAGTTTGTTCGTATTTTAGGTTTTGCAAGATGAGGCAAAAATCAAGGGTAAGATAGATATCACGTAGCCCCTTAACATGTGAGCATTTACAGTGAAAGGAGAAGATCCTCACTGCAAACAGGCAACAATTGGGTTTTGCCAGCTCATGTATTACAATCCTCACAATCCTGTGTGCAAGTTACTCTTCAAATGGATGGTGGCCCCCAGGTCCAAACTGAGGTGGCCAGAGCCCTGAGCCCACTCCCACCTCTAACCCACTGAATGTCAGCCTTAAGGTCATGTAAGCAGTGAGCTATCTTGGCATGCTGTCCACTCTGTCCCCTTTGCCATGGCCCAGCCCACTCTGATCCCTGTACAGCTTCGTCCCTGTGCTGCAGTCCAGCAGGTCTTTCCCTCCTCGGGACCTTTCTGCTGCGCTCTGCACGGTGCTGCTTCCCTGCTTGCTTGGCTGACGTCTTAAGGTTCAGATCTCAGTATAAGGTGCACCTCACTTGATGAGTCCTTCCTAAAACACTTGTTCCTATGCCCTCGGCTTCTTTCTAACTTCTGGCCTTTCTATTCATCCCCTTCCCTTCCCTCTGAGCATCCTGTAGTTGTTTGCTCATGCGCGCACGTGTGTGTGTGTGTGTGTGTGTCTGTCTGTCTGTCTGTCTGTCTGTCTGTCTGCTGTATAGAAAACAAATTCATGAAGGGCAAAATGAGGGCACTGTGCTATACATTAACACATTCCCAGGTCAAGGGTAGCAGGTAGACCACAGTATTTGGCAGATGTTTTAATTTGTCTTGATAAGTATCTTTAGAAATCAGCTGAAGATTTCATTGTGGACTTTCATGATTCCCAAATCTCTTAAGTTTCTTATGGCGCTCTCATCGCTTTGGGGCTATCAGGCCTCCTATAACTGCCCAGCTCAACATCCAAGACGGAGACTCATTGTCTCTCCTGTGGAGGGACAAGGGACACACATGTGAGACTCAGGAACCCACAGCAGCTAGGTTGCCTGCATGGGTGGAAGCTGTTCTGTAGTACAAGGGGTGATGGCATGAAACATGTCTGGCAGGGAGACTGCCTCAGTGACTTTTATGGGCGATGTTCTTACATGCACAAGAGATGCCTGGGAGCTTGTGCACCTTGGATTTAAATACCAGAGCACAGTCATCAATCTGAATCTCTGACCTACTTTTAGGGGCTGTTTAAAGACCACCCTATTAATAACACAGGCTGGGCCAGGACTGCTAAACCTCAGATATATTGACTGTGGGGACCAAATTATCCACTATTGTCTGGGTTGTTGTAGCCATTATAAAGTGTCGAGCACCACCCCATACCTGGCCCTTAGTCTTAGATGCCACTAGCACTCGTAAAGTGAAACACTTGGATCCGTCTTCAGTAGTTAGCTGCCGCTTTCTGGGGCTCTGAAGTCCCCTCCATCCACTGCCCCTGCAGCACTGTTCAGCCCGTGGGCATCTCTGCGCCAGAGCTGTCCTTCTCCTGAGCTATTTCCGTTGCATATTTATGTCTTGTAATTAAACCCTGCAGCTTACATTCGTGTGCTGCTTTATTTGTGTGCTTTTGTACGTGCTGTCTTTGTACTCTGCCAAGCGCCATGGAAGCGCCTCCTCGGTGTCTTCATTTTAATGCTGTGTTTTAATACTTAGCAGGTAGCCTCATCTGTGGGAGGTAGTCGATAAATGCTGTCTGAATGAAATTCTGCAAGGAATGTGGTTAAATGCTTTCCTTTCACTTTTGAGCGTATGATCCTTTTTTTTTTTTTTTAAAGAAGTTTTGTTGAAGGATAATATAGAGAGTCCCAGAAAAGTGCGCTGAGTCTGCGGCTTGATGAAATTCTACTCTCTGGACGTTCCTGTGTTGAGGCTAACATCAAGAACACAGCATGACCAGCATCCCCAAGCTTCCCCTGTGTCCCACTTCTACTTTATAGTCTTTTAAATTTTTCCTTCTTTTCAATAATGAAAAGGAATCCATGTTCACTGTTAAAAAATTTAAAAGTAGAGAAAAGCAAAAGGGAGAAAACACTCCTTTTTTAATGCATACATTTTAACGTGTTCACATTCTTTCAGTGTTCCGAGTGCTTGTGGGTGCACATAAATGTATTTTTAAAATGGTAAGATTCATGGTTTCTGTGTCTAGCTTGTCTCTGTCATGTTTCTTTGTGCATACATGTATGTATTGCTAACATGTTTCCTTGTAGATAACATGTGTGTGTATAATACACACATGGGTACACATGCACGCACATAGCCTAATATGGTATATTAAGGACAATGAAGCATTCACTATGTGCATAAGTTGTTTCCTTTTATTGGGAAACGAGGTGTTTAAGTGGTTTCTGTTTTTTTTTCTTTAATAAACACCCTTTCGGTACTTAATCATTTTATGATTCTTTACCATTACAGTTGGTGAAACAAATGAAAATGAGCCCTAAAAATGTGTAATTTACATATATTTGGTTCCTAGAACCATCTTTTAATTAACAAACTTAAAAACGGATATGCACGAATCCCCACATAGAAAGAACCTGAGTCCAACATTTATTCTGAATAAAATAGTCAATATAGACAGCGTAAAATGAAGATGAGCTTTTCCTCACATCTTCAGGTCCCTCAGAACAGGTGTCGAGCATCCTCATGTTTCGCGGTTCTCGTGTGGGGACATTAGTCGATAGACAGGGCCTTTGAAATAAAAGAAGTAGAAGTGATCTTTACTTGGCTTCCCTCAGAACAACAAAAGCACTCGATGGATGACCAACTTCCTACTCTACATCAGGGTCACCAAACATTCTCGTGTGTAAAGAAGCAGCTCAGTGCTTCAGCCCTTACTGACTGCACAGGTCTCCATTGTAAGCCTTCAGCTCTGTGGTGGTGCTGAGGCTGACACGGGTAACGCGAACACATATGGCCTAGCTGTGCTGCAAGGAGAACGTGTTTACCACAGCAGCAGGAACTGAGGTCTACTAAGTTGTTAACCAGTCCATGTCTGATGTCTTAAAATGTGAATATTGAATATGAATGCTAATTTTACAGTTCTGAGAATGAAACATCATAAAAACTTTAAACTTGTTTGAAGACAAGTTGATAAAAAAAAGTAGACAGGAAAGCTAACTTTTCTTCACAAAGAGCAGGTACATGTGACTCTTGGGCATCTGAAAAGGCCCAGTGTCATGCAGTAGTTGAAAGGCAAAGCAGTAGAGACGGGTTCAGGCCTGTTAGAATGGCTAAAAGTCAAAGGTGTGGTCACACCAAGTCCTGGTGAGAACGTAGAGCGAGAGAAATGCGGTCATCACTGGCAGGAATGCACGCAGAATAGCCACTTTGGCAGACAGATGTGCAGATCATGCAATGCTGAGCACGGTCAGACCATGAAGTCCAGCAATCACTGCTCTAGTTATTTGCCCAAATGAGTTGAAAACCTAAACAACCACCCAGGAAAACTGCACATGTGTCTAACAGCTTTAGTCATAATTGGCAACAATCGGAAGCAATCAAGATGCTCTTCAATAGTTGAATGGGTAAACAAGCCGGTAAGAACATACAATAGGGTATTATTCAGTGCTGAGGAAAAATGAGCTATCTAGCCATGGAAGACACAGGGAACCTTAAATACAGATTTTTCAGTGAACAAGCTTGTCTGGAAGTCTGCACAGTTGGTGGGGCATTCTGGAAAAGGGCAAACTGTGAAGGCAGTAGGAGGAACAGTGGTTGTCAGCTGTACAAAACAATAGAGGACGCACAAGTAGGAGACAGGTGAGAGGGCTGTGAAACTCCATGTGATGGTATGAAGGCAAACATGGCATTGTGTATTTGCCAAAACCTACAGCGAGGGCAACTTGGAGTCCATTAATCTATCAAATAAATACATCACATTGATGTAAGATTGATAACACGGGTACCATACTGTATGTGCAGGCAGCTGCTTAGAGAATTCTGCATATTCTACAGGCTCTCAAGATTTCTATGTAATTGTTATAGTCTCTAAAAGAAGAAGTCTACTAATTTTGAAAAGGTTTTGTATGCCACCTTTTCTATATAATTTTGCTTCCCTACAACTTGAACTGCAGAGATAATATTTTGAGGTTCTTCCCTATGGGAGATGTCCCATGTCTGGCTGTCGTCAGTGTGACATCTCTCTCTGCTTCTCTGAGGCCTTTTTTCCTTTTTGATGGCTCTCATGGGTATGATTGCTTGACAGCCAAGCTCTGAGGAGATGTTATGTTACTATGTATTTATTCTCTATCCTTTCTCCTTTCTCCTTTTTCCTCTCCCCTCTCTGTCTGTCTTCCTCTCCCCTCCATCCTATCCCCTCCCCTCCCCTCCTTTTCTTCCTCCCTCCCTCCCTCCCCCCTCCTTTCTGTTTATATGATACTAGAAAGATTTCAGAAATTCTCTATAAATATATAATACAAATAAAATATAAAACAGCTGTTAGATTTATATATAAGGCAGTTATTTGCTCCAGTAAAAGACTATCTTTTGGAAAAGACTGTCTTTGATATGTTTTTAGAAAGTAGATTAATAATCAGGTAAAGAACCTTTGGTTTGTGATACAAGGACTCAGGTTGCTTATACATCTACCTATTGCCCTGTCCTTGGCTTCTTTGCCTCTTCCAAACGCTAAAGCAAAAGCCTGTCCTCTACATAAGTGCAGATATGTTCCCAGTTCATAACTTAACTCTGTGTGACTTCAAACCTACCAGTGACTTCACATTACCTTCAAGATGAAGTACAGCCTCCTTAGGAACAGTACCAATAATATTGGACAGCGAATCCTAACGTGAAGATCAGTGTGAGCATACAGAGCCTGTGGTGGCCACCCTCCTGCATGCACATAAAGCCTCAGCACATGCTACAGGCCCCACTCCAGGCCAAAAGGGCCGCCAGTCTCTGGCATCTGGCAGCTTTTGCACCATGGTTTGGAACTTCTGCTACTGTCCCTGTCCCTCAGTTGTCAGTTGAGGTATTCTGTAGTGGTACTTTGAAGCCCTGTTTCCACAGAAACTTCCAGACCTCTGCACACGTTTTACCTGCAGGGTACAGGGCTGTATATTGTTCAGTCGTTGTCACTTGATTTGCTTCCTGCTTTTGAGCAGCTCTCTAAGATTTCCTTTGTCCCTTTATTCTCTGGTTTATGTTGAGTGCATTGTTGCTTCCACTGACTGAACCTAAGTAAATGAGTCTAGCCAAAGCACTGAGTTAGCAAAGCTCATGTCAACTGCTTCACTAAATAAATATCGATAGCTTTCTATTACCCCAGGCTCCTTCCACTTTGTCACTTTGCCAGCCTTCTATATCACAGAGCGTCCGAGGCTAGTCCTGGATGGGCAGAAATGTGGAAAGCAGTGTCCATCGGTCTATCTGCATTTCTGTGGCCCTAGCTGTGTGTTTAACTCTAACTGTAGAGGAGGCTCCGAAATCTCTAATCCAGCTCTACATCCACGGAGAAGATACAATAGTTTATGCATCCACGGAGAGGACACAATAGTTTATACATCCATGGAGAAGATCCAGAGAAGATCCAATAGTTTATACATCCACGGAGAAGATCCACAGAGAAGACACAATAGTTTATACATCCACGGAGAAGATCCACAGAGAAGACACAATAGTTTATACATCCACAGAGAAGATCCACAGAGAAGACACAATAGTTTATGCATCCACAGAGAAGATCCACAGAGAAGACACAATAGTTTATACATCCATGGAGAAGATCCACAGAGAAGACACAATAGTTTATACATCCACAGAGAAGACACAATAGTTTATACATCCACAGAGAAGACACAATAGTTTATGCATCCACGGAGACGATACAGTAGTTTAGGCATCCTCCATTAAGCTTTCTGCTGTTATCTTTCTGTGAATTACGTTATGTTCATATTTTGAGTTTGCATCACTTTCCAGTGAGATCCCAAGCCACTTCCATGCAGAGGGTGTATAGAGGGTGTAAGGGTAACCCCCTAGTGGAAAGTGAGTTGTTTAGAATCTGTCTTCTAGTACTTACATATGATTCTTTCCACATTTTGGCATGTTAATCTGTCTGCCCTTTACCATTTTACAAAGGCACATTTTGCCAAAGACTACGCAGCACCCCAGTGTTGTGCCTGATGGTGCCTCTCCGTGTACCGCCATAGGAGAGCATGCCCTCACCTCACACACTTACCCTGACTCTGCATGCTTGCTTAGAGAGTTAGGGCAACCCCGTGCTTGCAGCATGTGTCTCAGTGGTCTACTGTTTAAAGGGGATGGATTTTTTTTTTTAATTTAGCATAGTAAGAGAATTAGAATTCAAGTCAGTGTGATAAATCACCAAACATGCCACTGAAAGGCCTAAATTTAAATTAAACCTTTAAAAGCAATAACCTCTTTTCAATTCTGGTATTACCAGGAGATAATGGAGCTGTTAAGTGGAATGGATTTGATTTACAAGTACTGCAATTCTTTCCGCAATTGTCGATGTTTTCCACAGTGTATATTCTGTCCTTTAAGAATGTAATCAATAGCTAAGGTAAGTGGCCTGTCTCTTTCTCCCATCAGCCGTACTGAAAATGCCTTCCAATGTCTGGATCTGACATTACAACTATGTGCATACAATCATGTCAGGTGCATGTTAAAATAATTACCTCACCAAAAGTGAGCATTATACTGAATCATTGTCAAATGCTCACGGTCTTCATCGGTGCAGCTCAGAAGTTTTGCTTCTGGAGACCCTAGCCAGTGGCCTGGCGCATGGTACCTACTCTTACAGCCTAGATGATTGTGTTCATTTTTCTTGCCTTCACAAATCATCAGATGAAATTTATACTGTCCCAGTTCTGAAAGACAGAGTTCAAAGTTAATATATCACCCTGCTAAGGTCAAAATACCCACTGAACTGTCCTCGGCTCTGGAATCCCTCGGGGACTACCCTCAGCTCTGGAATCCCTCGGGGACTACCCTCAGCTCTGGAATCCCTCGGGGAGAGTTCATTTTCTGTCTCCTTCATATCTCAGGCTTCTTCTCTGCCTTGGACTGTGACCACATCTCTCTACTTTCTGACTCTGTGGCCAAAAGCCATCTTTCCTGCTGCCTGTTGTCACACATCCCTCTGCCAATTACTTATAATTATGTAGAATTGGATTTAAGGTGCACCTGAGTAACCAAAAACAATCTCTTAAGTTCAAGATCCTTAAATTAATCACATCTGCAGAATCTCTTTGTGCCCAGTAAACTTAACATTCACAGACTCCAGAGATAAGGGTGGGTCGGTCAGTCAGTCGGTCAGTCGGTCTGTCTGTCTGTCTGTCTGTCTGTGTGTCTCTATCTCCCTCTCCCCCACCCCGTCTACCTCTGTCTCTGTCTGTGAGTGTGTGTGTGTGTGTGTGTGAGTGTGTGTGTGTGTGTGTGTGTGTGTGTGTGTGTGTGTGTGTGTGTGTGTGTTATGTCGATCAGGCTGGCCTTGAACCCATAAAGATCCACCTTCTGGTGTCTGCCAAGGGCTAGGATTAGAGGCCTTAGATGATGACTAATGTTGCGGGGTGGCTCCTGTCACAGTAGCTTCCTCC
Source organism: Acomys minous (assembly GCF_964271855.1). Classification (NCBI taxonomy): domain Eukaryota; kingdom Metazoa; phylum Chordata; class Mammalia; order Rodentia; family Muridae; genus Acomys; species Acomys minous. The sequence continues at coordinate 180,383,412 of NC_140483.1, read as the reverse complement.
TAGAGCGGGGCCGTTGCTCACACTGTTTGTCCAGTGGACGTGGAAACATTGCCACTGTGAAGTACACCGCCAGCTGAGGAAACAGGGCTCTCAGTAAGGCTTGGAGTCTCACCTCAGTTAAGACTTGACCTGCTTGATCTGCATTTGATAAGGTATAAAAAGGGCCTGGTGCATATTAACATTGACTTAAAAGGAGGCCCATCAGCTGTTAGCATCCACTCTGTCTGGTACATCTGTAAGCCACTTCCTAGCATGTTTAGTAAACGCAGAACCTGCAATATTTATCAGGGAAAGGAAAGTCATTCATGAATAGTAAAGTTCAGGGCATAATGATTACTTAATGCTCATTCTCTCTTTTTGTGTATGTGTGTGTTTATATATACACTTGTGTGTGCATGTGGACGTGTGTGTGTGTGTGTGTGTGTGTGTGTGTGTGTGTGTACACCTGTGCTTGCATACCACAACCCCCATATTGTCAGATGACGATTTTCAGGAGTCGTTATTTTCTTTGTGGGTTCTGAGATTTGAATTCAGGTCATCTAGCTTGCAAGGCAAGGACTCTTACCCTCTGGCCATTTCACTGGCCCCTAGCTCATGTTTTAAAGGTCAGAGTACTTATAATCAAAGTGTCAGATTTTTCTAAACTAAGGAGTTTGTTAAGCCCAGGATGATTTAAAAGAAACTTTTTGTGGAACACAGTATTCATAAATACGGGTCAGGGACTTCGAAGCATTTGGAGTATTTTAGCACTCTCCTTGGTGGAAAAGATGTGTGCGTCTCCACATCAGTGCCGTTATCACCTGCCTGAGCCTGTAGCTGAAAACAGTTCATCTGGTGCTGCCGTCACAAAAGGCCTCCTTCTCGACTCTTCACAATCTCGTTCATTCAGGGCCTTTTCTCTCCCTGAGGGAACCAGGGATTGAAATCAAATAATAGTATCGAGCAGAGTGAAAGTTCAAGAGAAGAGTGAAAGAGATTTGTGGTTTTTTAAAATGTAGTGTGAAATCTTCCCAACCTCTCCCACCACGTGTCATTTTGGCCTGAAGCTGAATTAGTTCTCATCTGATTAAATCAGAACCAAATTCAGCTATTTCCTAACTGCTGTGAAATGCAGATTTTAAGATGTGTCAAAAAAGCAAGAATGTAATCCTAGTAGGCAATGGCTCTCTTTTAAAAGAGAATAATTAGCATTTCATTTATATCATCATCTTACGTTTCCACACACAAAAATATTCATCATGTTTATGTAGCGTGATTATTAAATGCCTGGCCAGAATATGCACATTAACTTTGAAATTTGATATTCTAAATTTATACCCATGATTTCCATAAAGGAATCTTAGGGGCGGGTAGCAAGCTATGTCAGTGTGCTTGAGCATCTGCCGACTTTCAGAACGCTGATCTTGGAGCCTTCTCTAGGACTGTAAACACTTGATACCTAGATGTGATGCGTGGCGTGAGAGCTTGGGTAACATGGAAGAAACTGCTTGTTTGAATTTAGACAGCAAACACAGGCGTGCATTTTTATATATCCTCTATACATTGTATTTATCCCTGAAATACTAAGATTCAAAAAATAAATAAATAAAAAGGTTTATCTGATTGGAACTTTAAAGGGCAGCTGGGTCTAGTGGCCCACACCTGTAATCCCAGCACTTAGGCTGAGGCAAGAGGGTTGTAAATTCAAAGCCTGCTTGGACTAGAGAGAAAGGGAGAGTTGCTGTCTCAGGCAACACAGGTGGACACAGAGCAAGAGCGAGGGAGTGGGGGGAGGGGAGAGGGGAAGGGGAGAGGTTGGGAGGCACTATACCTGAAATCCCTTCGTTAGTAAGTGATTTTATTTCTCAGCTAATTTGTTTTCACAACCCTTTAAGTCAGCCCCTCTCAGAAGACTGTGAGAACTGCAGCACAGCCCCACACAGCGATACAGGGTCAGTGTCGCTGGACTGTGATACTCAAATGTCTATATAAAGGCTGCTTTAGATGTTACCGTGGAGGTAAACTAGGAAATACTCCATTGTCCATTGTCATTTCCTCAGCTGAGGGCCTCAGGTGACTAAGCTCTCCAGAAGAGGGCAGGAGGAGGGTTGTGTTCCAGGCCACCCTCAGGTCTGCGGCATTGGCTGCTGCCAAGTTTGCAGCTTGCTGGCCTGCCCTGCCCACATGAGACTTGGCAGGCCCGCTCTCCTGGAAGCCAGTGCCTAAAAAGTCAAGTGAAGTTCAGTCTCCTGCGCTCTGCTCTGCTCTCTCTATGCTCACTTGCTTCTGTTTTTAGTACCATCCCTTTACTGCCAGCACTGGTTAGAAGAGCAGGGTTGGGGAGTGTACACACATCTCCAGGTGGAGACAGAGGTCTACTCAAATCAGCCCCTACCTCCATCTGGTGCTGATGACCCCCCAAGCTCAAGCGTTGATACAGGTCAATATAGAGGCCCCACTTGAAGCAGAGGAGAAAAAGGTCTCACCAGCTAGTTAATAATGTGGTCTAGATTCCTCCCAGGTGCTTTCAAATAGATGATGCAATATTCCTTAGTGTCTTGATGACTTTTGGACTGATTATCCCAATTCTTCCTTTTTATTAATTTATTCAGATTACATCTCAATTGTTATCCCCTTGTTTGTCTCCTCCCGTTCCTCCCTCCCTCCCTCCCTCTTTCACCCTATTCCCATCCCCTAGGTCTGTGACAGAAGGGGACCTCCTCTTAACCATATGGTCACAGCCTATCAAGTCTCATCTTGGTAGCCTTCCTTTTCTTTCTCTGAGTGCTACCAGGCCTTCCCATCAAGGGGAAGTGGTCAGATACGGGGCGCTAGAGTTCATGTCAGAGTCAGTCCCTGCTCTCCACACAACTGCATAATGTTCTGTCCCTTGACTACATCTGAGCAGGGGTTCAATATGTAGTACATGTACTGTCCTTGGTTGGTGCAGTACTTTGAGCAGACCCCCCTGGGCCCTGATCAGCCTATCATGATGTTCTTCTTGTAGGTTTCTAGGACCCCCTGGATCCTTCTATTTCTCCATTCTACCATACTTCTCTCACCTAGAGTCCCAATAAGAGGTCCCCACATCTATCCCAATCTCCTGGTAAGTGAAGACCTTCAGGGAACATCACTGTTGGGCTAGTGTCCAATTATAAGTGAGTATATACCATGTGAGTCTTCCTCAGTCTGGGTTAACTCACTCAGTATGATCATTTCTTAAGGAAGAAAAAATTCCTGAAATAACTGTGTACATTTGTATGTGGTTCTGAATTGCAGTACTAATTGTTGTCTCTTCTGTTATTTTATCCAAGAGAAGAGCACATTGACTAACTTAAAATTAAAAGCTGTTTTGCCATAACTTTAGCTCAGAACTTGGGCTTATCTTGTCATTGTCAGTATTTCTGTGCTATGGTGACACATCTAAGTCAACTGCAGAGACATTTGATGTTTTAATCAGCCTATAAAAAAGGCACTGGCTCCTTTGGGCATTTTGAAGATTGAAAATAGTCTTTCATTATTTTATTACAGTCTGTCAAAGCATCTCTGAGACCTCTGGTTGGACGTCTTTGCACTGAAGGAGAATTTCAGAGGTAGAAGTTTAATGCTGCCAGGTAATTGACTAGGATAGCAGGACATATACTAGCCATATCTCCTAAAGAGCACGTGCCCGAAAAGTACATCCCTGCCTTGATCCGGCAGTGGATATTCTGTTGCAGGTGACGCCTCTCCTGTGACTGACAGGGCTTCCGAGTGAGGGACAGCCCATGGAGGTTTGCCAGGCTTGTAAGGCAGTCAGTCATAGGGGCACACCTCTGAGTGTAAAGGATGCTGCCCTGCCACTGTGCCCAGGAACAAGATGTGCGTTGGGTTATCAGCTCTCTCTCTCTCTGTGCTCCCTGGGGCTTAAGTTTGAGTTAGTGCCGCTGCCTGTGACTGATTCATGGTCTGGTGCAAAGCCTGCTAGGTGTTAAGGGGTGGGAAGAGATGGACACTGTAGTGATTGATGCCATCTGACCCTGGATTCTTACTAGCTTGTGGGAACAGAGTCACAGAAATAATTTTCCTGGCTCTGGATACCTTCAGGCATGATCTTCTACTGCCCCTCAGTTTTCTTGTCCTTATGTGCCAGAGGCTAACAAGCTAACCAGATGGTATACACCATCTTTGGCCTCACTCTCATGTACGTGTCTATTCCCAGTGCTTAAAAGTTTGCTGCCTGCTTGGTCACCTAAGGGCATCCCAGTGCCCCTGCTGTACCAGGAATCCTGCCCTTCAGGTTCCCCAAAGAACTAGAGGGTGACGTTCTTACTACTCAGGGCAGCAGCAAGAACACCTGTTGTCCCTTAGTTGTTGTTAGGGACTAAGTAATTCCCTAAAGTTGCAGTTTGCTCTTCTTCACAGTCTTTGTTGGTTCGACTCATCTGTCCAATTGTTCTGCCCCACATGCTACTAGCTGGGGTTACTCCAATAGCGAATGCAGCTCAAACCATTAGTTAGCACAGATTAGTCCCAAAGAGCCACTCAATAACTCCCCCCCCCCCCCCCCGCCCAAGCCTCTCAACCTGTGGCCCTTTCTCCTTCTGTAGATTTCCTTGGGCTTCTTAAGCTCATACAAGTCTTAGAGAACTGTTTCTGAAACCTGGTCATTCATCTCAGCAAGTCCTAAAACCAGCCCAGGTGGGCCCTGTGTAATCAGCAATGGGAAGAGCTGTCAGTGGCTGTGTCTGGCGCTTACTAACATGTCTTTTCACTTTGTCCCCTGTGTCTTAAAGCTGTGTTACCTGCCCTGGAGTCTGTCAGAGTCAACACTTCGTTCATTCACTCACCTTCATCTCACGACCAGTGTGGCCTTCCTCTGGGAAGGTGGGAGGCATACAGAAGATGGAATGACTGAGGAAGTGTGGCTGGAGAAGTTGAAGAATTAAGCAACCCTCCAAACTTACACTAACGAGTCAGAGGGCCTTGAGCCAATGGTGATAAACTGGAGTTGTATTTAAGCAAGATGAAACTTGTCATGGGTCGCAAAGAGAATTGGCGACCGCGGCGAACAGCAGCTCATCGCATACTTGAAGTGTGCAGAAAGAGAGCAATGGAGGGTGTATGATAAACATATATTCATGTATGCTGACGCTCCAATAGGTTAATAAACTACAAATGGAGTTATATAGTATCCTTTGTATTGCGGAGTAGTATTCCACAGTGCACATATACCAAAGCTTGTGCATCCATTCATCTGTTATGGATTAATTCTAGGGTTTGTTGTTGGTATTTCAAATAAAGATCCTATTAACAAAAGAAAAGTACTGAAGAGTAATTATTTTTTAAAGATTATCTTAATTTTGTGTATGTGTGTGTGCCTGTGTGAGGGTATGTGTATGATTACAGGAGCCCAGAGGCATTGGATTTCCCATTGGAACTGCAGTTACAGGTGGTCATAAGCCATCCAACATGAGTGCTGGGAACTGAACTCTGGTCCTCTGGAAGAGCAAAAGCACTCGTACCCAATGAACTCCTGTCCCAAGAGTAGGCTTTCAGATTTCTTTTTTTTTTTTTTTTTAATTTATTCTTGTTACATCTCAATGGTTATCCCATCCCTTGTATCCTCCCCTTCTTCCCTCCCTCCCATTTTCCCCTTATTCCCCTCCCCTATGACTGACTGAGGGGGCCTCCTCCCCCTGTATATGCTCATAGGGTATCATGTCTCTTCTTGGTAACCTGCTGTCCTTCCTCTGATTGCCTCCAGGTCTCCCCCTCCAGGGGACATGGTCAAATGTGAGGCACCAGAGTATGTGAGAAAGTCATATCCCACTCTCTACTCAACTATGGAGACTGTTCTGACCATTGGCTAGATCTGGGTAGGGGTTTAAGGTTTACTGCCTGTATTGTCCTTGGCTGGTGCCTTAGTTTGAACAGGACCAGATTTCAATAGATTTCAATATATGTGAGGTGACACATTTATTGCTTCATGTCTACAGTGTATGTTTAGCACATCAAAACGTCCCTTGACACCCTGTATCATCATCATACACATGCTAAACATATTTGTAAATTATTTCTCAAGATAAAGTTTGGAATGAAGGTCAAAGGTAGTGTCACTGACCATGGTTAGCAGAGGCTGGATATAAAGTGAGCTAGCCTGGAGTACAGAGAAGGAAGGTAGTAGGGCCTGAAAGAGTTACAAAGGCAGACAGACAAGTCAGCTCAGCTTTGTGTCCTTTCCTTGTTGCTACTGAGAGTAGAGAAGCAGCTCTTTCTAAAAAATGCCTCTCAGGGGAGAAAAAAAAATGTAAAAGCATGGGGTTAGCGCTCAGTCTTCTCACTGAGAGTCACACATGTCCCTTCTGTCCACATTTGTTTTTATCAATCAAAGCATGTCTCATTGTTAACCCTGCTATCTATCAGGACAAGAATAATACCCGCCCCATAAAAGGGCACTCCTAGGAATAGACAGCAGATATTTTTAGAATAAATAATACAATCAACCACATTTGCATTTTTATCCCTTTTATTATACAAATAACAAAAAACCAGAAAATACTAAAAAGCACATGGCAACATTGCCAATTATTTTAAATTTTTTTCTCACTAAAAATAGCTGCTGATATTAACTATCTCAGTTTCCTCTGAGAGTTTGTTGAAGAAAACTGTTCTGTCTTATATTCTGGCAACGAGCTAGTGATAACACGTTGAACGTACTACATGAAGAGTACAAGAGTAAACACTTACCTTCTCTGACACCCTCGGGTCCCAGCGTGTGACTATGCCAAAATGTAGTCAGCACCAACTCCTGAGATCTTTCAACTGGACTCAAGTACACAGTGCTCATATAAGCATCTCACACATCCTTGTTCATATATCAGACTGTTTTGTTGGACAAGTTGCTTCTGGTGAAAACATTAAACGGTATCTGTAGAATCCTTTTGGAGTCATCACTGACAAATATTATAGCTTATTTCTAAGATCCACCTTCCCTGCCCTCCTAAAATGGAGTACTGTTACCATAGCAATGGGGAGGGCAATCAGTGCTTTCTTGGAAGTGCCTAGTGTGTCCTTGTCTTCATTTTAGCTCAGCAAGTTATGTTTTATGCCAAGGTTAGCACAAAAACTACCTGTGCAGAGCCTGCACGGTGGGTGGGGGAGGGGAGGGGAGGAGGTTGGCGGCCTCTGGCGGGCAACCTTTCCCTTCTCTGGTTACCCTGTTTTACAAATTGGCTTGCTCCCCTGGTGTCTGCTAGGCCATGCTTTGTCAGGCATCATTGGTCAAAGATGTAGCACTGAATAGACAGCGCAGCTGATGAGAGTCCTGGAAAGCTGTCCTTCATAATAAGGACACTCATGTAGAGATCATTAACTTTTAAAGTCTATGGTAGATTTATGTGGGGATCTAATATATCTCTCAAAATGGTTAGAAGACATCATGTAAGCCAACTGTTACCTAAGTTCCTTCAAGAAATCAAGAAAATCAAGGTTTAAAAAAATGGTTCATTGTAACACTTTCCTCTTTGGGCCGTGCTCTCAGGGAAGGTTGCTATACTGCTGAGAAAACGTAAGCATGACGCTGATCTGAAATGGGGAGTTAAATTGGGGGATGATTAAAAGATGGTGGAAAGTGGTAGAATGTCTGTATCAGTGGGGCCTGCGGAGGGACTTATGAGATAAAGACTGTGGACTATAGGGAAGGCAGAGAGGAGGAGAAGAAAAGCACCTTTCTTGCAAAGCTGGCCATTGAAGAACACTTGGCATCTACTTGCTCATTTCCCCCAAGGAAAGCAGGGTGGCTGTAGAGTGACAAAGCTTTTCCTGGGGAGACACAACACAGCAACATACATATCTACTCATCCCAGATAGGGAATCCAGAACAGACCGAAGCCCAATGAGTTTTGTTGGAATTACTTAGAGGAACAGAACTGACTCAGAGAGCAGCATCTCCAAAGCCCACCTCACCATGGGTAGCACTGCAGTCTGTAGGCAGCTCAGCAGCTTGGAGGTCCTTTGCATGAACCACAGTGCTAAACCTCGTCTAGGTTAGCTCAGCTGGTTTCTGTTGCTTAAAGGTAGCTGGTTTGGGCTTTGCAACTTTCTCCTCTGAGAGTTATTTTCAGCTCAGCTTGTCTGTCATCTTGGCCTCTCAGCTTCCTTCTCTAGGGAGGAATGTCAGCTTTTACTGCTTACTCTGGCAGAGAGAGGCCTAGTGAATTTGGTCAATTTCAGGAAATTCCGGAAGCTATTTTGAGTTGTTTACCTTCCTGCTTAGGAAGCTTCTCGAAGGACTGAAGTTTCCATCTAGAAAACTGGTACACAACAGTGGCACATGGCTAAGACAGAGCTTTGGCAAGAGGAGATCTTTTGCTGTGCTGCTTTCTAGCTGTGCAGCCTGTGTGTTTCCTGTGTGGTCCAGGATTTCTTATTTCTAAGAGGAAGCATGATTGTCCCTTCTGGGCCATTTGCAGGAGAAAACCACAGAAAACAGTAATTCCTGTCAAAAAGTAGCTATATTATACATACAATACGTACCTATTAGTTTCCAAAAGCAAAAACTCTGCAGTGTTGGGTTTATATGTTCAAGGGGCAGCCCATAGACTTTACTACTGTACACATATGGAGTGATTTAACTATGACCTTAAATGTTTTAAGATACTCTTTTATAATGCTTTTTTGCATTATAAAAAAGAAATTTTCAATATTTAAATCTTACAGTAGGATAAAGGTTTTTAATGTCTTTTAACTTTTATATTCAATTTTCTTAAGTTTTGTAAGCTTTAAAATTCTTTTGACAATTTCATAAATGTATGTTCTGAGTTTTCACCCACTACCATCTCTCATGCCACTTTCTGCTGAGAAGAAACCCTTCTTCTAAGCTAGCTCCCTCCTAGTTTGGAATTTATCTCTGCCCCCCACCCCCCGATTTGATTTGTTTGACCAACTAAGTATAATTCGTTTTTTGCTTTCATGAGCATCAGTTGAAGATTATTTAGAGGAGCAAGAACAAAGTATTAGTGGCTGTGATACAGAAGAAAATGACATCATCCCCTTCTTTAGCATCCATTAACTGCCTGTAATCTCTCAGTGAAGGGTAGGACTTCATAAATCCCCTCACTCATGCGTGGTGAAATGGTGAAAAGTTGTCTTGTGGACATATTGTTCATGAAACCATATCTGCAGTGAGGTCATGACTGCAGTGGATTGTCTCATTGCATCCGTCCCCAACCGATGGCCCTCACGTTCCTTTGGCTACATTTTCTGCAGTGTTCCCTGAACCATGGAGACACGGTGATATAGATGCCCTACTCAAAGCTAGAACTCCGGTCACTTATTCTACATGCTTTGCCTGTTCTGAACCAGTTATCACCTGTTAAATGTGGGTGTGGCAAGACAGAACATGACTTTCTTATCATTGTATTGCAAGAACCGAGATTCTTCTATCTTATACGTTATGGCCAGTAAAGAAGCAAAAACAGAAGAGGGGTTTGTTAGAGAGAGTTCCACAGGCTGGTCCCAGCTGGGGCACACATCCTTTCTACTCCTGTTCTGCGACCCAGACCTATCACCAGCACTTTGTTTTCCGGGAACAAGTGTGCTCTAAAACTGGTGTGATGAAGTTCTGGAGGGCGGCTGGCCAACTCTGTAGTCCACTTGGTTCCAGAACAGGGAGAACTTAGCTGTTTGCTTCTGTGGACAGTAGTGGAAGGGAAGACATGGTGTGATTGGTGAGAGAGAAAATGAAGAGCAGCAGAGAGCGGTTTGAAAGTTGTTAACCAGTGAACCAGGTGGACCATCACAAGCTTGTAGGAAATGGCACCATGAGCCAACAGCCCATTGAATGGAATGTTGGGCTTTAGCATTTTGAGCCACTGTGAGATCCACCAGAAAAAATCTTCCCTGACACCTGGAAGAACAAACGTAGAGTGTAACCAAGGCTATCTTTCCCAAGAAGGACCAGCTACCCTGAGTGGAAGTTTTCCTGTCTCCATTTTAGGCATTGAGCTGCAGAAAATGATTCTTGATCTTGTTGAATACATGACCTTGGAGTGGCCAGGGAATGGGCTTCTGTCAGATATAGTTTTGGCATGTGCAGTTTTCAAGAAAAACGTGCTTAGGAAACATTGCTACTTAAGTCATCATGTGCTTATCCACTGTGACACTGCTGCCTGGGGAGAATAAGGCGCCCATCAGTTCCAGAGCGCTCAGAACAAGGATCCAGAAAGCTTGCAGGCCAGCAAGCTGACGAGTGGTTCCTGTAGCATCATAGATCTGGTGGCTACATACTTTTTCTATTCAGTTTAAATTGGCCTCGTGTGGAGCAGGATAACTGGCTATTATTCCTTTAAGAGACTTCATCGACCTCACACGTTATGGGGGAGATTCCTACAGCCCTCTGGTTATGTAAAGAAGTGTTTATTACCCACAGCAGCCTTCCTTTATAGTTTTGCAGCAGATGCCTCACTTAATAATCCAACCAGAGGGAACATGTCTTCTAGTCTAATGTTTGCTTCCTAGCTGTGTATATTAAAGTGAGTATTGCCTTTGGGGCAAAGCATGTGTGAATTTTTTCTGTCCTCAAGAATTTTCCATCCTGGTGAAACTAGGCCATCTTCGTCTCAGTGAGTCATTTGATATGTGTTGTAGTCAAGTTGCCTCTACCAAGCAGTAGGTTTTTCTCTATATGAAAATGTAGTTAGTGGGACTCAAGATTTTCTTCAGACTTGACATATAAGAAAAAAAGAGGTACAGATTGATCCTCATTACTGCACTCTTTCCTTGCCATGATTAATATTCTGATGATTTATTCCTTACATATTCATGACAAATTTACTTTACCTTGTCCTCAGTGACAAGGATGCAAACACTTTGCCACTTGGCCAGTACTCTCAGGTTGCTTGTGGTTTAGAAAATAATCAAGGGGAGGCGTTTACCTTCAGGCGATGTGTACAGCCAGTTAGCGACATGATGGGGATAGGAGTTAGCACAGGGTATGGTGGGGCCTCAAAAGCTGTGCTTCACTCTGCCTACAGAAAGCATCAGAAAGAACTCACTCCTAGTAACACTCTGTGAGCAAATTATGCAATGTAGAGGCTGTACACATTTCAGGTAAAGAATTAGCATGAGCAAATCAACACCATACTCATTTACCTAATATTTATGGGAAATAAATAGCTGGCCTACTGGTCAGCTAGCCAGAGAAAGATGGCGATGCAGTGAGATGTGGAGGCAGGGCCCTCCTCCATCCTGAGGAGTCTTGACATTTTCTTTCAGGAACCAGGAAGCCACTGATGGGTAATAAGTAGAGGAATGAAATTACTGACGTCTGCATTTCAGAAAGATCATTGTGGCAGGTCACAGAGGAGTGAAGCTGAGGTTTTATGTTATATTTCATCCTGGACTGTGGGGGTTGAGGCATTTATTTCTATGGCTTTCAGGTGTTATCAAACATCTTTCGAGGATCACTATGACTCTGGTCTGTGAGTTCATTCATGAGAAAGTACAAAACAGTGATGGATTCCTTTGCTCAGCATATCAGTGTTAAATGCTGACCTGAAGAAGAGTGAGGTCACCAGCTGTCTCATCCCAGGGCACTTGCAATCCCAGCAAAAGGTATTGGTAACACTGCAGAAACCTGCCCTTGGGTTCTGCTTTGACCTCATATTGTCAAGTGATGTATCTTAACACAGAAAATACACTGCTGGCCCCAAAAAGGGAGTGGCCCTCTTTTTTACTTTTAGAGAAATTTAAGGAAGATGTTTCATCTTTATTAGTTTTCTTGTGTGTAGAAGTAAGGATGTTTCCCGGCAAAAAGGCCTCATCAGTTCTTAAACTATGTTTTCAAATCAGTAACTGGTTCCAATCTGACTAATCTATGAGAGAACGTATTATTACAGCTGGCTTGCCAATTTCAGATGACCAGCCATCTTGCTCCTGCTTTATAGGCCTGTCTCTCACCTGCATCACAAGCAAAGGCTGGTGTTCCTCAAGGTGATTTTCATGTATTTTTACTGCAGTTGTTATGTATTTCTTTTTTTTTGTTTGTTTGAAATCAGACATTTTATTTTATGTATACCAAAGCTGTCTGCATTTATTGTTTTTTTTACATACTTCCATTGGCAGTGTATATTTTAATGGTTTTCATATAAAGATAATATATTAACTCTCAAAGTTACTTTTTTGTATACTGAAATTACTAACAGTGACCCAAAGTTTGTAAACTAGGTCCTGACTTAGTTTTAATGAAAAATTTTTATCTATTTTTTAATTAAATGATTAATTAATCAAAGCCATCAATCTATATCAGTGATTTGAGTAAAACCAGAAATGGGTCTAAATCTGAGACTCCTAGCTCAGACCCATATGTTGATCTTTTTTTTTTTTAATAGAATTTTATTTTATTTTATTTTATTAATTTATTCTTGTTACATCTCAATGGTTATCCCCTCCCTTGTATCCTCCTGTTCTTCCCTCCCTCCAATTTTCCCCTTAAGGGTCCTAGAAGCCTACAAGTAGAACATTATGATAGGCAGATTTGGGCATAGGGGTCCCGCTCAAACTAAGGCACCAGCCAAGGACAATACAGGCGGTAAACCTTAAACCCCTACCCAGATCTAGCCAATGGACGGAACACTCTCCACAGTAGAGTGGAGAGTGGGATATTACTTTCTCACATACTCTGGTGCCTCACCTTTGACCATGTCCCCTGGAGGGGGAGACCTGATGGCACTCAGAGGAAGGACAGCAGGTTACCAAGAGGAGACTTGATACCCTATGAACATATAGAGGGGGAGGTAATCCCCCTCAGGAACAGTCATAGGGGAGGGGAGTTATGTATTTCTTAATCACTTCATATGTGTGAAATTGTGCTGTGTTCCTACTAAATTCCTCTGCCTCAGTTAAACAAACAAACGAAACAAAAACAAACCTCTATGAGTGACATTTCCCTAGCCCAAATTTTTCCATAGTTTCTGGGCTTTTGGGGAGCATAGTGACGTTTTGGACATTTATGATGCATGATAACATTAGAGATGCAGTGTTAAGGTATTCATGGTAAAATTCTGTGGATAGGATTCATACACTCTAGGCATCAATACAGCCACTCAGTAGGGACCAGATCAGGTAGAAATGACTTTTGTTTGTTTGGCTGGTTGGTTTTCAGTTTGCGTTATCATGGGTCATGCTCCCCACTGGGCACAGGAACAGGTGAGCTCCTAAGCCTGCTCTGTCACTCCATTTTCCACTGTGCCCACATGCACCAGAGGATATTTGCAGTCTGTGTCCAGTTTCATAACAAGCCTCTGCTGTAAACCCCTGTGCTGGCTTCATAGATTATACCACGCTAGGCACTAGAGCAGGGCTGGGAGGTTGTAGGAGTGCAAACGTGTTTGTTCCTTCCTGTGTTTTCTGTTATTGTTTCCACTGCACCTATTGGTTAGTTCTGTTCTGTTTTGCTTGGTATAAGATGCTCACCACCACCAAACAGCATCTCCTCTTCAGAAATCTGCTTCCCTCTCCAGGTTTCTGGATTCTAATTACTACATATTTTTCTGTGTCCACTAATGGCTATTGCTGTTTCCTGGGGTGTGTGTGTCTGTGTTGTGTGTGTGTGTGTGTGTGTGTGTGTGTGTGTGTGTGTGTGTGTGTGTGTCTATGTGTGTGTGTTTGTGTCTGTGTCTCCTGGTAACCTTTCCATTCAATAACACCTATTTAATATCTCACACCAAGTTCTCCTCTGCAAAAATTTTTTGTGATTTCTGATTCCCCCCCCCCCCCATGATCAAGACTGGTATAGGATAATAATCACAGCATAATTAACAACATGATTAAGATCAAAGGACAGAATGAATTCACAGAAGATTCAGATGGAGTAGACCTGACAGGACTAGAAGCACAGAGATGCCAGAGCAAGGGCGCTGAAGAAGGGCGCCTGAGGCAGGGAGCTTGGCTCCCGGAGTCTTCGCTCAGCCATTCACTAAGTGGTTTTTGTTAACAGCTTATTGAACTTCTATAAAATTAGTTTCTTTACGTGGAAGAGTGCCGTGTAATAGTAGTTTGTGGTTATGACTCAATGAGATGATACTTACACGTACTTAGTGACAGTCATCACAGGAATGCATGCGTGGCTAAGAGTTTCAGATTTATTTTTTCTCTTGTGCGTGTGTATATGCATGTATGTGTGTCTGTGTAGCCGTAAGTCAAAATTTCAGGGAGCATCTACCTTTTGTCAAGTTTTTACAATTTAATTAAAATATAATTACATCATTTCCCCCACTGTCTCCTTCTACCCATGTACCCCCTCATGCACTCCCCCCTAAATTCATGGGGCCTCCTCCTCTTCTTTAATTAATATTAGTATACAATCATATAAGTGAATAAATATGTAAATAAAACTTGCTGAGTCTGTTCAGTGTTGCCTGCATATATATGTGTGTGTATATATGCATATATGTTTCTAGGGCTGACCACTTGGTATTGGATAACCAATCAGGAGACTCCTTTGTAAGGAAGACTAGCTCTTCCTCTCTCTCAGCAGTTGTTAGTTGCTTGTACCTCTTCATCTGGGGTGCCCTGTGAGATTTCCCCCATCTATGATGCCAAGTCTTGTTGGCAAAGTTCAGGTCTTGTTTAGGCAGCCATGTTATTGAGATTTCACGGGTGTAGCTTCCTTGGTTTAGCTAGAAGACACCATCTCACAACTGGAATTCTAGCCCACTGGCCCTTACAGTCATACAACCTGTCTTCCAAGATGTTCCTTGAGCCTTAGGTGCAGGAGTTATGCTCTAGGTGTATCAATTGGGGCAGGGCATGCCATGGTTAGCACTTCTCTGCATTCTGAACAGTTATAGCTTTCTGTAATGCATTCCTAATGCAAAAGAAGCTCCTCAGATGAGGGGTGATGCCTACACTTATTTTTGGGTATCACAGTTAATAAATTATACTGGTTTAAGTCAGGGACCATCTACCCTTTTTCTGTTGAAACATGACTCTTATTAGCCTTCAGCTCAGAGACCTATTTTTCTCCACTGCCCCAGTGCTGAGATTACAAGTGTGCATCATTGTGCCTCAGTTTTTTATGTGGTTTCTAGGGGGTTGAACTCAGGCCCTCCTACTTGCATAGCAAGCACTTTATTCACTGAGATATCGGTCCTGCCTAGGTTTTCCAATTTCCATGATGATGGCGATGGTACTTACACTTCTCTAGTCATCCTTGAGGCTGCCTTTTGACAGCTGTCTTTTATTGTGAAACACACTGAAACATGGATTATAGTGCAAATTTTCAGTATTGAAACATACAAAAAAATTATTAACTTTCCACCTATGGAAAAATTGTTGATGGAAAGTGAGTGACTTAACATTTCTGAAGTTAATTTTAAGTAGAAGGCTGTCAACAATGACTTGGCATAGTGGTATGTCACTTCATCATGGCCTAGAACATGAGATACAAGACAGAAGACAGGGAAATTCCAAACAAAGGAAGATACTTCCATCTCCTTGCACCCAAGGATAAAAGCCCTCCAGTGAGCTCGTGCTGATCCTCCATTGGGATAATGAGCCCAAGTTTATAGCATTTTGGTGCATGAATGTTATATTCTTCCATTAGTCAAAGCTCAAATTGGAACCAAATTCCTTACTTGTCAAAGCAGAGGACCACATCGTGCTTCCTGTGTTAGTCAGCATTCATGGTTAGCATGATCAAATGCCTGATGAGAAGCCAATGAAGGGAGGAAAAACGTATTTGGCTTCATTTGAGGGCATGAAACACGCCATGGAAGAAAGGGTAGCCATGGTGGCAAGTGATTCATGGGTGACAGGAGTAGGGAACTTGGACCTGTCATATCTTTCTGTGAGAAGCAGAAAACAGTTGTGAAAGGGGCATGTGTGCTGGCTATGAAAACACAAGACCTACCCTTGGTAGTGCTTCTCTCAGCATCCTAAAGGTTCTACACCCTTCCAGAACAGCACCACCATATGCTCAAATACATAAGTCCATAGGGAGCATTTCAGATTTAAACCACAACACTGTCTTTCTGGAGAGTTACAAGAGACCTTAAGCAGTTTTGACATTCTGAGATATGTCTTTTGCTCTTAGCAACATGGCTACCATTGACAGATTATTATTTAAGTCAGCATGGTCCATTTCAAAGACAAGTTGGTCACAGAGAACACCTGTCAAGACTATAAGCTGCAGGAACTGGATTGCCCTTTGCAGGTACCATGGATCCTTACTTAAGAAATTCTCTTAGTCACAGTGTTCTCACTGAAGGAAGGCTAACCCTCCCCACTCCCAAGTAAAACCACCTATCCTCTTTCATCCCAAACCTTGGTGGTATGCCCTCCTTTCTTCCCTTAGCACCTGCTATCCCATTTAGTTCCAAGTTAAGACCCCAGAACACTGTTCATAAAGGCAGGGCTGTATTACTGTAACAAAAAATGTTACTCGCGATATTGTTTCTCACAGTTGGGTATAAGACGTAAATCATTGCCTCAATAGATGTATTAGAATCCCAGACTAAGACTTTGCATCCAGCAACTCTACACCTTCCAACTGTTCATGATTTTAAAATCTGTTCGAAAGATAAGCAAATTGAGGCCCCAAAACATAAGCATGCCCCCAAGACGTGCAGCTGGTAAGTTACAGGACTTGGATTATGTATGATTTTATTTTTCGTCTCTTTTTAGGAAAACTAGGAAAATAGTTGGTAGGTTGATTGATTTCAAATGAGAGAGAAGAGGCACTTGAGTATTCATCTGGAAGACAGCTTTGTACACCAGAATTACGTTAATTCAGTTTAGTGTTTTGGTATTTTGCCTTTAAGGAGAAAAATGAGGTGACAATAAAGATAGATGACCTTTGGACTGTAGCCATGTGAATTCTCTGGGATGAGAGGCTATCACCCATAAGAAGCCTGTTCAATGTACTGCTGTTGTGTTGGCATGGTTTTAATATGTAGACCAGGCTTGAGTGTCTGTGACTGTGTTGGACCCTCGAGTTTACTCGGGTAGTAGGGGGTCGTCTCGAGAGACCACTCAAGGACCACAGTGTTGATGCAAAAGCACAAGGTTTATTGCTGACGCGTGTCAGGGGGCCTCAACACTCACTTGGGAGGGAGGAGGCACACCCTGAGTCACTGTTATAGACTTTTTAAAGGCTAAAACCACAAAGGTTAGGAGGGGCTGCGTGCCCTATGTTAGGATTGGCTCTGGTGGTCGCTAGGGGTGCTTGTCTAATTATTACTGGCTATTGCAGGGGTCGTTGGCCTCGGGAGCTGTTCTTGGCAAAGAGGGGTGTTGGGGAGTTTCCAGAGAATTTCCAGATGGTAATTGTTTACCTTAGTTGAAATTGTTTATCTCGGTTGGCCACCTTGATCTTAGCAACTGAAGCTGAGCTGGCCTTCAAGGGTCATTTTCCCAAGCTTGCCTGGGTCATGTTCCCAGGCTGGCTGAGAGAGAGGGCCTTACAACTGCAATATGGCCTTCTAAATGACAGACCTAGAGTTGCTTCTGAGATCCCTGGTTATGAGGCTGTGAGCGACATTTCCATGAGCCCTTTCCTCCTCTATTCATGTACCTCATGAGTTTACTACATTTTATTTTCCTTCTACTTTGTTTAAGAACACCTGGCAGAGAAAATATGACCTTATAAGATAAAAAGAAATATATATTTAAAAGAGGAAAAGCATTGGCCAGGCATGGTGGTGCATGCCTTTAATCCCAGCACTCGGGAGGCAGAGGCAGGCGGATCACTGTGAGTTCGAGGCCAGCTTGGTCTACAACGTGAGTCCAGGACAGCCAAGACTACACAGAGAAACCCTGTCTCAAAAAACCAAAAAACCAAAACACCAGAAAAAAAAAAGGAAAAATGTATTTAGTAAAATAAGAACTAAAAAAGTTCAAGCCCTATCATTGTTTTACATATAAATTTATTCAGACAATGTGTTATTACAAACCTGTGTAAGTACATGCTTTTAATCCCAGCACTTGGGAGGCAGAAATAGGTGGATCTCTGAGAGTCTGAAGCTGAGAGTCTGGTCTACAGAGAGAGAAAGTGCAAGGACAGCCCACACTATACAGAGAAGCTCTGTCTCAAAAAAAAAAAAAAAAATAGTGGGTATAAGGGAGAGATAGAGAGAGAAAGGGGGAAGGGAGAGAGCCCAAACGAACCTTTTGTGTTCTGGGCCCTATTCTAAATATTTTAAGCACATCATAAAACACTTAAAGATTTCTGCTGTTGTACATCCTAGAGTCTCTTTAGGAGATATATTTTGAGGTATGCATTATGAAGCAATGTGACCACTGTGTGACTATGATAGTGTCCATAGACAAATATAAAGACGTACAATCTTGAGAGGTATGTTGTCCTCCAGACTGTTTCTCAGTTTTGCTGGCTTAGCATTTCAGGAAGATTATCTTGGAAGAAGAGCTGGGTTACCCATGACATCTTCCTGTTACTTGAGGGCATGAACAATGCGTGCTTACTGATTTGTTTGAAGTCCTGGGGTACTCACAATGCCATGTCCTTGTGACCTGTTTCTCTTTGTAGTGTGCATATGTGTCCCCAAGCCAGAGTTATTCTACCCATAAAAGCCCTGGAACTTGGCATTGACTTGGTGTTCTTACAGGTAAGGTTTCCTTCAGATGCTATTCCTCAAACAGGCAGTATTATCCATATAGAAGTTCTGCTCTGGGAAATATTTTTTCTCCATATTTAGATTGTCTTATGCTTCAAAAACAAATAACAAATCTCTCCAGCTGCCCTCATGCTAGCCCTTACAGACTAAGCATTTACTCTCATGTTATGGAATAAATAATGATGCTTGGCTTGTTGAAACCATGAGAGCTGACGGTGAGTTCAGCATCACAAGCTGAACTCCAGCCCTTCTTCTCAACAATCCTCTCAGATACACTTAGCCATGATCCTGGGGCTCAGAGGGGCTATTTCTGTGCATGGCCTTTAAGCCGCGTCATCATTGGAGATCACCTGTGTCAGACACAGCCCTTCTCAAGGCTTCATTAGGCTTATCACCTTTAACAGCCTCCTACCACATTGTCCTTGGATCTGAGCTCTGGCAGAGTCAGGTATGCCCGACTACTGAGCGATAACATTACTAACTCCATGTTTGTAGAACTAATCACTGTAAGTTTGGTTTGCACATCAGTGGTCCAACACACGTTTTATCGGCAATGCTACCAATGTATTGTGTGTGTTTTAGTGGCCACTATAAGCAAAATAATGTGAGATTAAACCAGGCACAAAGCAAAATAATACATTCAAGGGACACAGGAAATGGAAGGTATGTGAGACAGCTGATGTTGGAGCACAGCCTACTTTTTCACAGTACACTTTTAAAAAATATATATTTTATTTTTACTTTTTAAAATTGTTTGGATCTATGGGTGTGTGTGTGTGCACATGCGTTCAAGTGCCCACAGAAGCCAGAAGAATGTATCCGATACTCTGGAGTTCCTGTAGCAACTAGGTGTGAGTCCCCCTGTATGAGTATTGAGAACGCACCTTGGATCTTCTGAACTGCAGTGTGCACTCTGAACTGTTAAACTATCTCTCAAAGCCCCTTCCCATTAATCTTAAAAATAGTAGATCTACATACTAAAACAAAACAAAACAAAACTATGTAGTTAACAAGTAGCCAGGAATGGAATATATTTATTATTACTATCAAGTATTATATACCATACTAAATTAAATGTGCTATATTACTGTGTGATATGACAGATGAAATGCAGGGCTTGGCACACAGTAGGCCATCACTCACCTCTGAGTGACTTTTTTGCCCCTGATGACTCACTTCTGCAATTGATGGCACAGTAGGTGTGTTTACATCAGCATTACCACAAACTATGAAATTCCTTGGGCTATAATGTAAAGAAGATTGTGATGTCACAGTGATAGGATTCTTTAGCTCTGTCATCATTTCATACAATTATTGCTTATCCTTTGCCATTTGCCAAAATGCTGTACAGTGCCTGCTGGTGTAACTGTACATATGTGCACATAAAAAAGGAGCCATGGATATAAAAAGGGACTACACTGTGGAGCATCAAGAATTGGGATAAGGAGTAAGTTTTATCACTAAATAAAATGACTGATGTGATTATACTTGAATGGACCTGTACTTGATGGTTCTAAGCATTTGCATAGAACTCAACAGTTTCTTGAATGTATTTAAGGGCAAAACTCATTACCAGGGGCAATGCTGACCTGTCATTTCTATGCTGGAGAGTGAAAACTGATTTGGCAATGTAAGTTCATCATGTAAGTCAGAGACATGGCACTCTTGTTTCCATCTGTCTGTGGTACTACATGGAAATTAACTGTCATGGTTTCTCCACAGATAGTTAAGTTGAGAGATAAACTAATTTTTATAATATATTGTGATTTATTCAGCTTCTCATTCAATACATTAATTTGAAAGGACTGGAATAAATCTGCTAATAAACTGGCTATATGCTGTTCAGGACATCTGCGCATTGTTCTTCATAAATTAATGGCTCCTTATTTATTTTTTATTATTTCTCAAGTAGATTACCTAGAGGCATTTTTAAGAGACATGGTGTATGTTCTCTCTTTAAGAGTGAGTAGAAAAAAAAATTACATCCATATTTGGTCAAATATAAGTAAGCAGCTGTGGGACTAAGTCTGTGAATTTAATTTGAAATCAATTTTCTTACTTTTCTCTCACCTGCATTGCCAAAGGGACTCATTTTCAACAACCTTTGGAAAATTTGGCAGTCACTCTTCAGCTAGTGTTCAAATTTATTCATCAAATGTATATCTGGAGCATTTTTTTTATCATTTCACAAGAGTTATTATTTTTGAATTGGAAAATTTATTCAACTTTTTGGCAGTCATCAGCCTATATAAATCAAAGTCAAGTTCCATCCTATCAAAACCATTTCAGAGAAGGAAAAAAAAAAAACCTCGCAGTTTAACAATGTAATTTTTCTGTACTTTTAATTGAAACAGGAAGTATTTACTTGGATCATGAAAAATTGTTTGAAAGAAATTATACAGTCCACTTTGAGATAGAAGTGGACAAGGCGGGTAGTGTGAGTAGGAAGGGTTAAAAAGGGTAATGGAGTGATTGTGTCCAGAATATATTGTGTGCATAAATGAAAATGTCACAATGAAGGTCTGTATATTGTATAATTAATAAACACTAAATGAAACAATACATATTATCATTGCTAAATACTAGATTAGTTCATTAGTGCCTTAGAGAGTCGCTGTCTACATCTTTTGCTATGTATAAGTCTAGCCATAAATGTAGGGGGAAAAGAAACATCCATTGATTTTCCCTTGTTTCTGAAAGAGCTCCTGGCTTCCCTGAGCCTTAGTTCAGTATAGCATGCTGTGCAAAGTGGCTCTTGAAACAGACATGCATGAGATAGATGCTGCACCGGCACTCTAAGGAAGGTAGGAGGAAGGAGCCACGTGACTAGGGGTTGGAGCAGCGCTGGTGGCCGCACAGATGCTGAGTCAGCTCCAAGCGCTCTGCTCTGCTCAGTCCATAGTTAACACATTGCATGGGGCACCCAGTGTATCCTCACTGAACAGGGAAATGAGGGTGGGGGGATGAGGGGGGCCTAAGTGTCTTGAGAACACATGCTTTAATCAGCTTGGATGGACTGCAAAATAGTGTGTTATTTCTTCCCTCTATGGTGAAATCTGATATGAATACATCATACTATTACCATGGGTATCCCTTCTTCCTTTGTCTAAGAAGTCCTCTCTGTAACTGAAGGCAACACTATGATTCTATCATGTTAATCATTTTTTATCCCTCTTTCCTTTCATATGACAGTGGTTTAAGGTTTCTGTGAGAGAAAAGGAGAAAACATGGAATACTTAGACCCAAAGCTGCCAGAACCATGCTCTTAAAATCCCCTGGGTTAAAAAGCAACACAACTCACACATAACTTTAGAAGGGCTTCTATTTTACATTTTGACACAGAGATGATCTCTAAGTTCTTACTCTAATGTTCTGAGCAAATGATAAAAACAAAACAAAACAAAACAAAAAACAAAAAAACCTGTTGGTTTGTAAGCTGTATTTGCCATCAGATGTATTTTATCTGACTTGGATGAATAGTATATCATTGTAAATATCTCAGAATTGGAGGATATTCTCTCTCTCTCTCTCTCTCTCTCTCTCTCGTGTGTGTGTGTGTGTGTGTGTGTGTGTGTGTGTGTGTGTGTGTGAGAGAGAGATGTAGCTTAGGCTGGCTTCAGTAGTGCTATGTAGTGGATGATGACACTGAACTTCTGATATTTCTGCCTGTTTCTTGAGCGCTAGACTTAGGGGCATGTACCATCACCACCTTCGGTTTATAGGGTACTAGGAAGCAACCCAAAGGCTCTGTGCATGGTTGAAGAGGCGCTGTATATAATGAGCTACATCTGCAGCCTTCACATTAATATGTTTGCAGATTCACTTTATTTTTAATTATATACAAACACACACACGTGCGCGCGCACACACACACAAACACACACACACACACACACACACACAGGGAGAGAGAGAGAGAGAGAGAGAGAGAGAGAGAGAGAGAGAGAGAGAGAGAGAGAGAGAGAGAGAGAGAGAGAGAGAGAGAGAGAGAGGAGAGAGTGTGCATTCAGATATCTGCAGAGGTCCGAAAAGGATGCTGGGATATGTGGAGTCGGAGTTACAGGAAATGGTAAGCCACCTGACGTGAGTGCTGGGAACAGGACTCGGCTTCTGCAAGAATAGCAGGCACTCTTAACTGCTGAGTTGCAGCTCAACCTCCCTCATTACAGTTTCCATTTCCGTTTCCCTTGACATATCGCGCCACTCTAGACCTGAGTACCATTACGGTACAACCTTGGGCTAAAGACGAGCTGCCCTTTACGGGCTCTGGAGACTCTGTCTCATTCCTCTTTAGTGGTATCAACCCTGCTTCCTGAAAACGCTTATCTGGCTCCCATAGGACTGAAGTGTTGCCTGTTCAGAGTAGACATAGAAAAACAAAGCCCTTGTTCATCTGCTCACGCCTTTCCTTTCTCCCCTCAAAGTGTTGGCTTCCTTTGAGTCTGTGTGTATTTTATAGAGATCCCCAACTTCCATCAGGGTAACCAAACTGACGTGACGCTCACAGGAAGAGCTCAATGAACCAACATGGGGGATGGCTTGTTTCTCTCCTGTGTCTACTAAAACAGGAATGCTTGATTCGGAGTCTGAGATCAACGAATATAGACTGTTGGCATCTCCTTCTTTCTAAGCTTTTCCCACCAGGAGGAGGCCCAGCTGAAACTCTCAGCAGACCTCCAGCATGCTGAGCTAATTGGAGCCAGCACAAGCTATCCCATCAGTACGGGGTGGGAGGGAGGGAGCCCATTGTTAGACCTCTCTCGCTGCCCTCCTGCTCGAGTCATCTTATATTCAACAGCCTTTTCTTTTGCTGCCCATTTCAGTTGGCTTTTATGTGGCCCAGTAGACAGAAACCTTAATGTCAGTGCCATTAAATTACTACCTATAAAAACATTTGTAAATGCTAAACCCTGGCAGGAAGCAAGTTCTGATACTGATAAAAGTACAGTTGGCTAAAATGAGGAATCTCAGCAAGGAAGAAGAATGAAGGTAAATACCTTTGGTTCCCACAGAACATGCACAAAGTCTCATATGTTGATATTCTTTATTGTTTTGTAGCTATTTTTATAAGATAGTTTGCCCATTAAAAATTAGTTTGTGGGTGAAAATGGACATACATGTTTCTACAAGGATCCCTGAGGTTCTGGGATTCTAAGGGGTGTGTGTGTGTGTGTGTGTGTGTGTGTGTGTGTGTGTGTGTGTGTGTGTGTGTGTGTGTGTGTGTGTACAGGAAAGAAAGCAGAGGCACTTTAATCGCTATCCTCTCTCTTAGCTGCATTTGCTTGAGATTTCACAGAGGTCATACTGTACATCTATTTTGCCACCAGAGGCATCAGTGGAGCCTGTATGAGGAACATGCATGCCAACTCCCCATGAGCTTTGGAGAGATAATTTTGCTGGCTGTGTTCTGATCAGATCTGACTCTTCAACAGATATAATGGACTTGGAAAACTCTCACAGGCTACAAATGTGCTTTGTTGTTATGTGTGAAAAAGAAAACCTAAAATCTTGAAAATATGATTTCCTTTTTTTGTCCAGCAATTTCTTGTTTACTGTGGTGCCCGCGCCACCGCAGTACCGAGTCGAGGGCGAAGGGCTGTGGATTTAACTCATACACACACACACACACACACACACACACACACACTAACACAATGGGTCCTTTGTGCTAAGAGAGCAGCAGCTGCGGCAGTGGTTTATTCTTCTCCTTCTCCCAGAGTCCCAAAGAGCCTTCTCATAGGCAGCAAAACAGGACTCCTCCTCCCAGGTGAAATCCCTCAAGAGGTAATCGCACACAGGAGGAAAAGTCTCAAGGAAGGGAGGGGTGCGTTCTCAGAGCAGTAAACATGACTAGCTAACCAAGATAAACACAGAAATGGAAGCTGCTAGAAACAGGACATGAAACAGCAAGACAAGCAGGCAGCTCAGTTGGGCCTGGTTCCTACAGTTTACCCTTTAATCAAGCAAATGTTAGCACTCTGATTGCCTTCCTTATCTGAACAAGATCAGCCTTCTGTTTGCTGCCAGGACGTGATATGCAACCCTCTGTGTTGGTGGTCCTCAACTTTCCTAATGCTGCGATGCTTCGGTACCGTTCCTCATATTGTGGAGACCCTGCTCCCACCATAAAATTGCTTTTCTTACTACTTCATAACTATATTTTTGCCACTGTTTGAGTAACCATGTAAATATCTGATATGCAAGATTATCTGATAAACAACCTTCAAAGGGCTCACAAGTCACAAGTTGAAAACCACTGCTCTATATCATCTTGTGATCGATTAATTCTTTCCCTGTCGGGTTCCATCCAATGCCTCCTGGAAAGAAGTGTGTCTTTTATCTTCCCATCCCCCGTGCCTAGCATCTAATAAGAGCTCAACACAGAAGGAATGAGTGAGCGAACCAATGAATGATTGAATGAAGAAATGAACGGCTGCGTTTTTAGTTGTTACTGAGTTAGATTAATACCTAGATGTTATATATATATATATATATATATATATATATATATATATATATACACTATTGAACTAAGAATATAGAATATGTGCTGGTGTTACTTGTCAATTTGTCTTCATTTTATGTGTCTGTTCATTAGTTCATGAATTTGTCGTCTAACATAAATACCAAGTGATTTTTCCAATTACTAATTGGAATAGCCTATGAAAAATACATGATGTTGAAAGAAGGAATTTGACCCTAAGGAGGAACGTAAGCGGGTAAATCTGGCCACCACAGCACACAGGAAGTTTGTAGAACTTGTGTTTACCTTCCTGGCACTTTAGTAAGAAGATGAATGAGTTGATATTCACTTGCAAGGGAAATATTAGTCTTATCCAATGGAGTCTTACTGGGTGTATTACCATACTTGAGGTGGGTAGGCCCCATGTCCAGACGTAATTGGTCAACACAAAGTGAAATTAAGAACTCAATAGCATTTTTTGTAGATTTTCTGTCTCATATTACCTTGTTTTGGAATTTTTGCCTTATTGGTATATGATTTTTTTTTAAGGAGAGAGAAAGAAAAGGCTTGTTGAGTGGGTGGGGAGCTGGTGAAGATTTGGAAGGCGCTGGGAGAGAAGAAAAGCATTGTTGGTATATATTGTATGAAAATAAATAAATAGATAAATAAATAAATAAGTAAGTAAATGATGGACGAGATTTGCCAACCTCTATATATGTCAGGCTAGCCATTGTGGGAGAGGACAAAAGTGCTACAGATTAATCTTTGAGCTTATTTCTCTGGCATGGCTGTGTTTGTTTCTACACAATTTAAATACTGTTTGACTGCCTGTGGAGGTGGCAGGCACTCTCCAGAGACATACCTTTGTGCTGTGACTGGGACAGAGCGGGTGCTGCCCAGTGCTTGGTGATGCCTGATCTCTTCTCCTCTGTCCATTTTACATGCCACGTTTACTTCTTCTGCCACAGAGGTTTGGGAAAAGTCCCCAAAGTCACAAAACTCAAGCCTCTTGTTTCTGTGGGCACCTTCCAGATTCTTGTCCTCAGCAACACCAAGAAAAAAAAAAGGCATAAAAAAAAAACCACACATGATGCAAAGGGGAGATGCTTGATTGAAAAAGTCTCACAAATCAGAAAGGCCTTTACTGCAAGAGGAAGTCACTGACCTGTGTCTTTAAAGGCGGCATGTTGTTTTTGTGCACAGTGTCCTAGATCAGAGCATTGTGGGTTTTTGTTGCTCTAAGAGGCAGGCAGCTGAAACCCAAGCCTTAAATGTGTGCAGGGCAGGAGCCTGGCTCTCTGGGCCCCTCTGCAGGTAAAATCCTTTCAAAGCCCACCATACCTCCAAAAGTGCTCCAGAAGCCTGCTTTAGCTTTCAGCACAAAGAAGACAGAATGAATCTAAAGCAGGAATACCTCTTCCTTTAAATCTGTGTTGTCAACAGGGAATCCAAACTCAACAGAACTGACTTTACTAGATAAAACATATCTGCTCAAAAATGCAGCCGAGATTTCTTCCTGGTTAGTAAATATTATGGCATAGTATGTATGTGCGGCTGCTCATAGAAAACCAGCATCTGATAGGAAATGCAATGAGATGCGTTTTTAAGGAATGCTAAAAGATCATCCATTTGTCCTTCTATTCAATCACAAATGTCATCCTCTTGCTTTGAGTGGTTCTCAATTACCCCTGAGACAGATGAAACACACACTGCAGGTCATGACTTCCAGAGAGGGTGATTCTAAGTTCTCTTCAGTAACACACCCAAAATACCAAATAAACAAAACAAAACTTCCCATATTTTGAAAATATATTTTGCTTTGAGAGAGTTCTCATGAGACATATAGCCCAGGCTGAGTTGACCTCACAATCTTTCTCCCTCAGCTTGCCAAATGCAAAAGTGTATTTTATCTTCAATAAAGATGGAGAATAAGCTTGTAATTTTCCATTGCAGAAGAATCCTTAACATATTTAGGAGACTAATTAGAAAATTTTTCTTGACTGCTTCTTTTCAATGTTGGATAAATTTAATTTTGAACCATGTAGACTAGTTTTTCACTGTAGCTTACTTCTGACACACATGTTCAATGGAAACAGGAAAGAGTCCAGTATAAAATAAAAGTGAGTAAGCAAGCAAACAAGCAAGCAGGAGAGAAAGAAAGAAAGAAAGAAAGAAAGAAAGAAAGAAAGAAAGAAAGAAAGAAAGAACCTTATCTACTCCCCACTTAACGTTTTTCTACCTTAATTTTAACAAAATGTCCACCAAAGTGAAGGTTCTGTTTTGTTTTGTTTTCAGCTTGATATCTACCAGTGAATGTCAGAGAAACATAAAATATTGATCTTACAAACTACAGTGTTTATAGAGTTTATGTGTTAATGTGTAGAGAAAGCTTATGACAGAGTCTCTTAAATGTTGGAAACCACAGAACATTACACATTACTGAAAACCATGTTCCTATCGTCACAGGAAGGCTTCTACACTTTTCTTGCAAGCCAACATCAATGGCCTTTGGGGTTGCCATCCCTTAATATGATGTGTCTCACAGGTGGCTATAGTATGTTCCTGCCAGGAGAGAGACAGGGGTTCCCTTTCTATGAGGCAGTGTCAGTAAAAGTACTTTGAATTTTACAACTCAATAGAAACAAAGTACTTGAAAAAACAAGTAATAGTCTTTTCATGTCCACAACAGTAGTAAGAATAAATTTTCTGTAGTTATGTATCATGTCCTTAGAGTTAGTGAATGAAAGACAGACAAACAGAGAGGAGAGAGAGGAGAGAGAGAGAGAGAGAGAGAGAGAGAGAGAGAGAGAGGGAAGGAGGGAGGGAGGGAGAGAGAGAGAGAGAGAGAGAGAGAGAGAGAGAGAGAGAGAGAGAAAGAGACAGACAGACAGACAGAGACACAGAGACAAGAGAGAGAGACAGAGACACAGAGACAGATATATATATATATATACACATTATATCCCTATTACCATAAACATGTAAATGCATCAATTAATATGACCACCCAAATGGGCAGTGCTACAGTCCTCTCTTTAATGATGGGTCCTAAGTCTGGAGCTGTGTGACCATCCACATGAGCCCTCATGTAGACCATGCATATGGTCATTAAAAATTCAGTTAAATGATCAAAATCAATAGCTGTTCACTAGCTAGAAAGCTTCATTTTCAACACACCATTGTTTGAAATTAAATATGGCAGCATTTAAGAGAATTGAATGTTTTGTGTTAAAAAGGAAACTTTGACATTTAAAGTTTTGTAGTACTTGAAATTGAACAGATTAGTCATATAACTCCAATATAAAACACCCAATTGACTAATTGATTTAGGCTTGTAGTTTTGGGTTGAAATATTACTAAATTGATCTACAGTGTTGGAATATTTAAAAGACTTTAATTCACCATATTTATACATTTAATTCATTGATTTAAAAGGTTTATTTAATTACTCAGGAAGGTTTTAAGTCAGACAATTGAGGTACTTAAAGAAAATCAGATATATTAAATTTATAAGTGAATTTTAAATCATTTGAAGAGGTTTAATTAACTGTTTGTAAATGAATCTGAGTATCCTTAAAAGCAATTTCTGGAACTTCCTAGATCATAAACATAGTTGAATTTGTAAGCTGAAATGAGAAGCTGAAGGATAAACTAGGCTTTTAAATTTATAATGTGAAAAAATAAAATTATAATATTAAAAAAAACTAACACCAGCCTGATATTTTTCTGAGCATGAAGGCCACCTTCAAGGACTCTAGAAGTCACAGCACAACATACACTTTCTGTTTTCAGTGTAAAATCTTTCTTTACTTCTGCAAAGAAGTATTTAGATGGTCTTTATGTTTACTCCCCACTACCCTCAAATTAGCCAATTAACTGGCTAACTGAAACTCTACCTCTTGTTGTGCCTATTGATGCCATGATCACTATCACCACCACCACCACCACCACCCTCTCTCCCCTCCTTCCTTCCTTCCTCACTTCCTTCTGTTCTTTCTTCTTTTCTGGTTTGTTTGTGAAGCAGAGTTTCACCATGTAGCCTGTGCTAGCCTGAAACTCAAGATCCAGGAATAGGACTATAAGCTTGTGTCAACATAGTATGTGGTTTTGTTTTTCCGTTTTTGCAGTAAGAGATCCGTACAATAAAATCAGTACAAATGTGGCGTTTGGCAAACAATAGATGGTGATAGGGATTTGGACAATTTAAGTAATTATACTATTTGTAATAACTTGTGTTGCCTACTAGTAAGGGTCTGGAATCACCTTGTAGACAAGCTTCCAGGCACACCTGTGAGGTGTGTTGATTAAGTTAATAAGATAAGAATAGCCAAATTGGCTGGTCTGAAGGTAGTGAGTTATCACAACTGATTGTTCACAGTCAGTTACAGATTGAACGCCTGTTCTACACTTTCCCACCTTCTAACTGCTGCACTTGACTAGTCTTAAAAAAAAAAAAAAAGGAATAACTAAGTTAGAAGTGGGTGGCATCATTCCTAGGCTTAGGTTCTGTACTATTAAAAAAAAAAAAAAAGGAAACATGGCCTAACACATCAATTTGTTGCTGTTTCTTTATTGAAAACACAAAGAGACTCACTCACACTTCTGCCACTGTGACATTCGTACCATGATAGACTGTTACCCGGAACTCTGGGTCAAAATAAGCCTATAAGTTGCTTCTGTCAGTGTAATTTTATTACAGTAGTAGGAATTTCTGATGGGAACCTGCACTGTAAAGTATTTTTTGAACCAAACGTCATTTTAATGGAATTAATTAGGCAAATAATTTAGTTAGCCCTTATTCTTCTTAAGTGAAAACACGTAGTTCTTGTAACAGCACTGAACCTAGGTCTTGGGCCCAGTACTTCCCACACCCTCTTAAAGGAAAATGTGTGTTGATAGTGACGTGGCCTGAGTAATTTTCTCTGGGTACTAGACAAGAACACGTTTCCTAGAAATTTGTGTTCAACCATTAGAATTTTAAGAAATCACCTTGAACCCCAACTTTTCTACCAAATTCCATCCCCAGGTATGCCACTCCCAACATAAAGCGGACAATGACCGAGGACGGGGTGAGTGACAAGGGGATGCTCTCTGAAGGCTGTTGGATTACAATCCAAAAGGTGGACACACTGATGGTTTCCAGCTCAACTCTTCCAGGTTGCCAAGCACATTCCTGGGCCTAGTGGGTCCTAATGAGTAGTTTACTTCTCCACTGAAGGTTTTCTGTCTGCCTATAAATCACATTGCTTGGTGACTCAATTGGCTTCAGGAAGTTTGAGTCAAGAAAGACATTTGAAATCTCTAACCACTGACCAGGGCGTGACATTCTCACCCAAAAGGGTGCAATCTATTCCTGCTGGTATGGAGCTCTCTAATGCACACATTATAAAGTATTCATAAGCTTCCCCCTTGCCTCAGAACAGAGCCCACATCTCCACTTGGGGAATATATTAGAGCTTTAAACGCCTCTGGAATTGATCTGTCCCCTCCTGCCTTATAATTGCTCTTCTGGTTTCCTTTGACGGTGACTCTGGGAAGCTCTGCTCCTCTTTTCCATCCGTCTTTTTGCATTTGCTCTCACCTCATCTCCTGTCTCACTTTCCCCCTCAGCCTTGTTTGCAATTCGTTTTCTTTTTTTTTATTACATTTTAAAATTATTTATTCATATTACATCTCGATTGTTAGCCCTTCCCCTGTTTCCTCCCATTCTTCCCTCCCTCCCACTTCCCCCCTTCTCCCCTCCCCTATGTCTGTGATTGAGGGAGACCTCCTCCCCCTATATATGCTCTTAGAATATTGTTTTATAGAGGGGTACTTTCAGAGTTGACTTCCGGGCCAGGGATGTGGGCATGTGGGATCTGTAAGGAGGCAAACAGAATATATAGTAAATGAAGACATTTAAGCATGTTAATATTGTTATTATAACAAGCACGGGGACACTTACAGCCTCTCATAAACTGTAGTCATCTCGAAGCTGGAGAGCCTGGGTTACAGTTATGTTCGTCAGGCGTGATTCCTTTTCTCCGTCATTGAATTTGAATATGATTACCTCCCACAGACAAAATAGCACCTTTGTGTACTAAGTAATATAATTTGCTTCATAAATAGGATCAAAACACCTTTCTTAGATGCCAGTGACTAGGGAAAAAACAGCATTTTATTAATATTTTAGTATTGACTCTCTTTTATTACATTTAATCCGGATGAGATTTCTGATAGCAACCCAGAGATACACTCTAAAATTTTATCCATGCGGCAGCAGCCTTGCTTGAAAACAAAATTCGTGTTTTTGTTTTTCTTTTAACCTAGGAACCTAATATTTGCAATGGATTCTTTTGGAAAGCCACAGTGGCTGCACATTTAGTTTGAGAACTGGGCTCCTTGTAGCTCCCTTGTCTTCACTAGGTTGCTAATAAAGATGGTGGTGCAGACTATGGAGCCCAGACAAAGAAGCCTCGAAGATGCCAGTTTTTTTTTCTTCCAGTCTACTTTTCCTGTTAAAAATAAAAAAGGTGTGCTTGATACAGGAGATATGCCAGTCAGTAAAAGGAAATGTCCTCTCTTGTGCATTTGCAGGAAGTGAGGAATAGACCAGACAAGGGGGAAACGCATGCTCGGAAAGGGGCTGGGCCTCTCATCCAGCACAGGATTTCAGGTGTCTGTCCATTCAAGCTCTGAGTTATGCAATACCTAGTCTGATCCTCTATATGCTAGCCCATCACACTTGGACATTTTGGAATGCTTTTCCCCCCTGAAGGTAATAAGGTAATAAAAATAGGATAGCGATTCATTTCCAGTTGAGGCATTAAAAAGAATTACGTGAAACACAGAGCAGACATTAAAGGCCATCTTCAAAGCTGGCTCTGTCACTTACTGGCAAGGGGTGAACTTGGTCAAGTTCACTGATGTCTGCTTCTTGATGTGTTGTACTGTAAAATGATGACAAGCACACTTACCCCCTCAGTCCTTTTGAAGGATAAAATGAGTTAATATTTGCCATGGTAGAGTCTTTCTGGCATGGAGTGGGTGACATATAGATACTAGTTATTTGGTCTGATGCTGAACATTTCATTGCTACTGAATTGGCTGGCTGGCTTCTGCTAAAAACCACTCTGCAAAAGTGAACTTTGACTGCCCTGAAGGACCCCTTTGAACTTTCGTTCTTGCTTTCTCTGTACAATCTTTTCTTATGGCAGCTGATACCTTACAAGATTCCTGCTCTGTAGGTTTTCCCCTTGGGGACAAATCCACAGCGATTCCAGTCTGTCTTCCAGAAGGTACCCTACGGACGTTTAGAATACATTTAGACTATGCACTATTTGTTTGTTTGTTTTTTACCAGTTTCGTATCTCAAGAAGTACAATTTTGCTTTCATGAAACAGTTTCCTGGGTGGCTCTCATACTGTCTAGGTTATTAGGACCACGTACCAATCCCTCATCCCTATTATGTGGCTTCAAGCCTCACCCCCATTCCAGGTTCCTTTCTCTGATGGGATTTTTTCCCCCTGTGTCTATGACAGGTTAAAATGCTCAGACGAGAATAAATACCATGCTGGAGACAATAACGGGAATGTGCAAATAGCAAGATGGAAGACGTCCTGCTTAGAGGCCGTGCATTCTGGTGCTAAATAATAAAAAATCACGCTGTGTCATTTAGGTGGTGGAGTTCTACACTGCATGGAAACATTTCCAAACACCCCTTGGGAGGCACCAGTGTGGAGAACCACTGCTAACACATTCATTCATTCATTTATTCATTTGTTTTCATTCATATATTTTCAAGTTGCTGCCATGTGCCAACCTGGCTCTACATTTGATTAACACTGGAGCAGGAATCCACTCATTTTTAGGCTGGCCATTGTGTCTTGGAGCATCTTTAACACAACGGTTTCCATTATATACTGTATGTAAAACATTTAAATACTGATTCTTCCTTCAGCTATTGTCTTATGTTCAGTGTCCTAAACTATCAGTCAAGTAAGTGAATGTGGAGGTTAGAAAAAAAAGTGTAGCAACAGAACTGGATTTCCAAATGTTCAAGGAAAAAGTTGCTTGGGATTAAGAGAGAATTTTCCACATTTTCTGAAGTGGCTCTATTCATTCTCCTACCATTTGTACTACGCATTTACATGAAGCAGTGTTTTCAGTATTAGTAGTCAAAAATCAAATTATCAGTCAAGTCTAAAAAATAAAAAAATCAAAGATGCTATGTGTCCCTCAGTTATCAGATATTGGCCAAGATTTAATTCTTCATGTAGAAGCGAATAACACGATGGTTTCGTCAGCAAGGGATCTTACTTTTGTCTGTAGTGAACAGTAGAATTGGGGCTGGGGTTGTGGAGAAAAGAAATTTCCGTGTGAAAGGGAAGGGATTCAAGATGGTATCGGAGGGTGAGAACAACGAAAATTTACTACATACATGCATGAAATCATTGCAGAATGAAACATGGGAAAAGAATATTAAAAGAAAAAATCGAGAGAGCCGGCTCAGCGGGTAAGAGAGATTGCTCTGCAGACATGAGACCTGGGCTTGTGTCTCCAGCATCCATGTAAAAGGCCGGGTGTGGGCTCACAGGCTTGAAAGCCCAGTGCTGGGAGTGCTCAGGGTGGAGCTAGAGACGATGGCATTACTGGACACAGGTTCAGTGACCAACCCTGTCTCAAAATATAAAGTGGAAAGCAATAGAGCAGGCATTTGTGCTCATATGCATGAAAATGTATAAACATAACACAGACACACTCAAAATACAGTTAAATGTTAGTTATGTGTATAACAACGGATTTTTTTTTACGATGTACATATGTATGTATGTGTGTATGCGTTCATAGTTCTGCCCTCATGTACACCTGCAGGCCAGAAGAGGGCACCAGATCTCATTATAGATGGTTGTGAGCCACCATGTGGTTTCTGGGAATTGAACTCAGGACTGTTGGAAGGGCATTCAATGCTCTTAAACTCTTAGCCATCTCTCCAGCTGCCAAAGCACTATTTTAAAATACTTTTTTTTAAATTGTCAGTAAGTGTTTGATTTTTTTTGTGCCTATTTTATATAACTGTATACCCAGGGTATACAGTTTTTTTTCCCCTCTCGTGTGGAGCATTTGGAAACGGGAAAGTTTAAGATTCTGTTTTGTGCAGAACAGAAGACATTCACACTTTGGGGGTTGGGGGTTGTGATTACCTTCTAATCTGTTAAGGACACGCTGGTTTTAAGCTTTGTTTTCTCTCAGTGAAACATGCCTGCATTTTTCACTCTTCCTCTGCACTTCAATTTGACTAATCTGAACTTCTGTGGAGGAGTCTGAGTCTATGAGTCTGCATTCACTTTGTCTGCTGGAAGATCTTATTTGTTTTTCACAGTTAGCATTCCCCTTACAACTGAAACTACAATAAACCTACAAGAGACATGGTTCTTTTGGGGTGTGTATTCTTTTTTTTTAATATTTATTTATTATGTATACATTGTTTTGCCTGAATGTACCCCTGTATGCCAGAAAAGGGCACCAGATCTCATTATAGATGGTTGTGAGCCACCATGTGGTTGCTGGGAATTGAACACAGGACCTCAGGGGAAAGCAGGTAGTGCCCTTAACCTCTGAGCCATCTCTCTAGCCCCTGGGTGTGTATTCTTAAATCTACCAGGTCTCACACATAAAGCTATAACATAGTCATCATTGTGAGTTGATTACCATTTTCTAGATTTCTATCAATGGTAAAATGTTTAATGCAAGTAGTATAGGTGATGTCATATTGAACAACACAGGAGACAATGGAGATGTGTAGCATCTTTATGATCAGTAAGGTATTGAACCTATGGGAACAGTCTGAAACTTGAGGAAGTTACCATCCATAGCATACTGCTAAACGCTTAACAACTGGTTCTTGAGAGTGTTGGGGAATCATTCTTTTCAAACTTTTATGTTCTGATGCCACATTTTTCTGCGACAACTAATTTCAAGCTGTCAATGTGTCAATGTAACACCAAACAAGGCTTTGAAAAGAATTGCTGAGGGCTGAGGAGATAGCTCCGCGATGAAGAGTATTTGCTGCTCTTCCAGCACCTGCACTCACACATGAGTACCACTCCCCAGACACACACATATACATGTAATTAAAAAAATAAATCTTTTAATAAAATAGATATTTATCATTGCTGTTTTTTGTAGTATTTTCTCTTTACACATATAGCAGACACACCATAAGAGCATAGTAATGCTAAAGTGTCTTCAAAATAACCAGTAAGTATTATATTTGGAATATTCATTACCTTTTTAAAAATACACAACAATTTTGTAGAGTTTAATTTTTTTAATAATGGCAGTATTTCTCCAAATTGCTGAAGACTTAACAACTAGCTCTAAAGAAGTGATTTGAATTAGCTTTAGGCTGGCACTATAAACTTAGTTTATAGCAAAATTTATAGGACTATCAGACAGGACTTCATATTACCTCATTTGGAAATCCAGAAAATAATCACTTTTTGAGTTGATATAACCAAGAGGATTTTTTCTTTTAAAATTAATGATATATTTTTCCTTTTAAAATGTACACACAATATATTTTGCTTGACTTTCCCCTTCTCCAATTTCCACTTCCCTATCCATCCTCACCCAACATTATACTCTCCCTCATCCCATAAAACAAACAATAAAAACAACAACAACAACAACAACTCACGTAAACTCTGGACCCTTGCATGTTCAATTTATACATATGTGAGCACACACACACACACACACACACACACACACACATGCATGCACGCACACTTTCATATTTACTTAGTTAAGGATTCAGAAATGTGACAGAGCAGTATTGTTACCAAGAACAAAAGCAGATACAGATGCCTTCCTGAAGCTTCCATGGCCATGTCTCTGAGGAGTGTGAAAGGCACTTGCAGCTTGGAGCAGTCCTGTCTAAGGTAAGAGCTCCAGGAAGCTTAGTTTTGTGCCAGAGCACTTTACATTTGGCCTTTCATTGCTGTCCAGAACTCACTTATCCAACTGCTTATTGAACCAAGCTCTTACCTGAATATGATGTTCTGAACCAGGGAACAGGGCAGGCGATGAGTAGGCATTGAGCACCTTTCTCTTGGCCCTCAGCTCTCTAGCATCCTCGAAAGCCCAGTTGTCCACAGCACATTACTGCTCCTTAGCGCAGGCTTCACCTGGCTGCAGAGAGATTTGCTGGATGCCATGTCCTGTTGTGGTAGACCTGGCTTTGCCATGGGCTCAGAAGTTGAAGCTTTTGTGTAATAGTTTCCTTGTCATGATCCCACAATGCTCAGGGCTTAAGCCAATGACATATCTGATTTTTTTTTTTAACCTAAGGCATATAGGTCTAGGACAGTCATTTGTGTCAGTGTGAAGGAAGAGGAGATTCATACAATTTAAAATAACTGCAGTTCATGAGGGACTGAGCTTGCAAAGGACAAGCACCAACCATGTACAGCGTATGTGAAAATAAAAGTCATGTCCCCGCCCTCCTCAGCCATTGGTCAATGACCTGGTCAGTGACTAGTACACCTCCATTTTTCGCTCCCACTTACAATTCAGGCTCAAGCAGAGAAGGCAATGTGTGCTTAATTGCAATCCAGTAAGACACTCACTTAATGTTCTCCTACCTCCACCTTCCCTGTGCCTTTGAGTTCCTGCCAGGTGCAAGTGACAGTGGCCAGTTTCTAGTTATAGACAGCTCTAACTATGTAACTTGTGTATCGTCATTGTGTGTGCATGGGACAGAGCCTCTTACATTCTGTCGTTTCATCCACACGTCCCACTGAGTAAAATGTCACCATTTGTCTCTATTTTCCGATGAAGCATAAAAGACATCAATTATCAGTGAAGGTTGTGTCCTTGGGAAGAGATTAGGTGAGAATGGAAATCTAGATTTGTTTGTTTCAGGTCTCATGGACTAGAGACATACCTCATCAGTGGAGCACTGCCCACGTACGTAGAAAGCCTTGTCTCTGATCCCTAGGCTGTCTCAAACAAACCTGAGCTTTATTTTTGACAAAGTAAGTTTTATCTATTCATTTTCAATACAAAGTCTCATTAAAAAGCTTAGGTTAGCCTGTATCTTTCAAAATAGCCTAGCCTAGCTTTGAATTGCCTATCCTTATGCCCTAGAATGCTAGGTACTGGGTATGCAGGTACGTGCCACCACACTTGTCTATAGCTTCCTTTCAAAGCACTGTTCCACATCATCTTACTCTGAGCCCTTAGGGCCCCTGACATGGTATCTGCTGAGATACTGCTAGGAGTTGAGCTTTGGTAGAGAATCATGTAGATTTCGAATGGTCACCAGGTTGATATTTACCTTCCATAATGTAGACTATGGCATTCCACTCAACTGGATTTATAGTTTACAGTGCTCATACATCTAGGTGAGGCCGTGGGACTGTTTTTGCCTGATGTGGTGTAAGCACACGTGACCTGGAGAGGGAGGCTATATTTTTGGTAGCCCATGCTCATATCCCTGTACAATTTTAGAAAAATAGTGTTGGGTCATATTGCAGAGATAAGCAATGTGGTTAGAAGGTTGCTAGATTTCTGGGTGTGTGTTTAGGAGAAGCATCCAGGAGACCTGCTTAGACTAGTAATATCACTGTTGGATGTGGCATTAACATGAAATGTTTATTATGTTAAGTCATTGAGGTTTGGAGTTGGTGGCTTACTCTGACTATAGCGTCTCTCTCTACAAAGATCCTTTGTGTGTGTTGGGGGGAGGGGAGAGTAAGGCCCTAAATACTTTTTAGTAGCAATTATATTTCATTGGAATGGCTGATATGTTCATGCTGATGTTTCCTTAAAAGTGTTTGTAGAATTTTAAGCCTGTAGAGCTAAAATGCAGGCACAGCAGCCCATTGTGCTAGGAGCTGACATTGAATGCGATTGATTGTAGCCACACCAGGAGCAGGACAGACAAGGTAAATAAATTATGAATTCCAGGGGAAAAGGGCCTGCAATAGCTGCTGTTTCATTTCCCTCTTAACCCCCTGTGACTGTAAACACGCTTATAGATATATTTTATTAATAATTGTTTTGATGTATTTGGATTTTGCAAGTGGCTATTGTAGCTAGGGGATTTCTGGACACCCCTAGAGGTAATCAGATTAGAGACATGAATGCTGCAGTGGCAGGCTAGTGTGTGTATGAAAAGACAAATGGAAAATCTCTCCCTCACTAGCACTTGTAACTGGCTGTTTGTTTAAAATCACAGCTTTAGACTTCTTTCCCACTGTGCTGTCCTCCCTTCTGTCTACAAGTGATGGACTTTAGACTGAAAACTGCATGAGAGATACTTAACAAACGGGTATCTCTCAAGGGACATCATCAGAATAGAGCACTTCAAACTTCGCTTTATACTACTTGAAGAAAGATGGTTTTGATGTGATATATTGAAAGAGCTTTAACTACCAGGACGTTAAAAGCTTTGTTCATTTTATGAAGAAGGCAGATTATGTGTATCATTAGCAGTTCATCTAGGTCTGAAGAGGTTAAGGCAGGCTTCTTATGAGGCGCATATTACACAGCAACCAAGAGTGTGTATGTGCATCCAGCTTATTTCTTTCTGACTTCACTAGTGTCTTAGTAACTGTTCTATTGCAATGAAAAGACACCAAGGCAACTTAAAAAATAAAATATTTAACTGGGGGCTTGCTTACCCTTTCAGAGGGTTAATCCATAAACATTATGGTGGGGAGTGTGGTGTCAGGCTGAGCACTTACATCTGATATGCAGCTTGCAGGGAGACAGAGACAGACAGAGAAACACACAGAGAGAGACAGAGACACAGAGAGACAGAGACACAGAGAGACAGAGACACAGAGATACAGAGACACACAGAGAGAGGCAGAGACACAGAGACACAGAGAGAGGCAGAGACACAGAGACACAGAGACACAGAGACACACAGAGAGAGGCAGACAGACAGAGACCGAAAGAGAGAAACAGAGACAGAAAGAGCCAAAGACAGACAGAAATAGAAAGATACAAGGAGAGACAGGGACAGAGAGAGAGACTGTGGCAGGGGTGGGGGTGGGGGGCGGAGGGGACACAGAGAGTCAAAGAAACTGGCTCTAGCATGGGTTTAAGATATTTCAAAGCCAGCCCAAAGTGACATGTCTTCTCTAACAAGACCACACCCAATGATGTGATGTTTTCTAATCCTTCGTACAGTGTCCACCAAAGGGAACTAGACACTCAAGTTCACGAGCCTCTGGGGGGCTGTTCTCATTCACTGCTCCCCAGCTAGGAGGTGGGAATTCCTGCTATAAAGCATTGCTTGTTTCCAAGGACTGCTCACAGTACAGTCTGACTAAGCTCTGCACCACCCCAGATCCCCGAACAGCTGGTAGATCAGTGTCCATCCAGAGAGTCCATCCTACATAATCACCTTGCCATATTATTTTTTCCTTCATTTTCATCTCTAGTTGTTGTTGTTGGTTTTCCTTTCTTCACCCTTATGTTTTGTTGGTGACTATATCTCAGTGCCAAATGCATTATCTGGCACAGTCAGTGCATTCCCTCAAAGTGACCAGAGGTGACAGAAAGTGGGGGCAGGTTTGACATTGCAACAAAGGGAGTTGGAGTGAAACATGGAGACTGGGAGACTCTTAGGTGGGAAACATAACACAGCCTGGGCAAAATCCAGGATGCATGAATATGTTCATGTTTTTTGAGCAATAAGTAGGCAAGAGACTGTGGAGGACTGGAGATGTGTTTTGTGGTTTTAGACTAGCAGGTATAAGTAGAATTATGGAAAATTTTTCACTGAGAGTTTTAGAATAACTCTGTCACCTCAAAGGTAGTTGATAATTGACTTTTGTGGGCTAATTTTACTCATCAAAGCAAACATTGATATTTTATTATCTGGTGTCATTCATCTATATTACGTTCTTTTTAATTCTATGCAGATAAAACCAATAAGAGCACTTATCAGCTTCCTGCCCTGAGTGTCTGCACACCACACCTCAACCTATATGCTAAAATATACATTATGTTGAAATGGTGTTTACATATGGAAAATTAAGGCGAATGAGTTCGTGAAGGGTTAGTGCCATTAGCAGGGGATGAAGGTGTCATCCTGTGGTGGTACACACTTTCAATTTCTCTTTTCTTTTCACTCTCACCCTCTACCATTAAGGGTACTGTGAAAAGGTGGATGGCTAAAAAAATCAGGAAGAAGATCCTCATTAAGAACCTGACCGTGGTGGCCCCCTGATCTAAGAATTCTACTCCTTAGAATAGTGAGAAGTTAGTATCTATCGTCATTGACTTCCTCGTATAACAGACACAGTGACTAAGAAGCAAACTAAACTGCGAGGTAGAAATTCATGTGTCACTTGGTCGCTATAGCTTATTCTGATCCCAGGATGGAAAACGTATGAATCAAGAAGGATTTGGGGAGATAGAGGTGGTTACATCAGACATAATGTTAGTGTTTCCTTGTGGACAAGAGTTCAGCTTGCTTGCATTCCTGTAGGCTCAGTCTTGGAGACAGCTACAGGAACAAGACTGGATATCATTCTAATGGGTGACTGTAAAGGCGGCCACCAAAGCCCCAGTTTTATAGCCTTTCCATAACCCTATCTGACTGCTTGCTCCCAACTCCAGAGAGTTAGGAAAGTGTACATCTCTCATTCTTCCATACAAGAATGCACATGGAGAAGAATCCTATCTTCCATTCATTTCTTCCTTGAACAAAACCAGAGGGACAGATGATCTATCTTCAGCACACTTAGTTCCCTTAAAGAGGCCTTAAAAAGTCCCTGAGTCCTGTTGCCTCTGATGCTACTCCATCCCCACACCCCTGCCAAAGAAACAGCAACAACTATTAATATACTTGTAGTCACTGCTAAGTGCTGAGGGCCACAGTAAATGCCTTGCCTTTGGTGTAGTGGGTTTCAGAGAAACAAATTTAACAGGCTGTCTCCTTCTGTCTATTCATCTGTCTGTCTAAGATATTTATTAGAGGATTTGGCTCACATCACTGTGCAATCCCAGAATTCCCAGAGTCTTCTATCTGCAGGATGATGACCAGAAAGCCAATAAAAAAATTCAGTCTGGGTTCAAAGGAATAAATAGGTGAAATTCTCAGTTCAGCAAGAGAGACCTTTTATTTACCTTTTTGTTCTCTTTTTGTCTTCAAAGTTGCTTATGAAAATTGGTATGATAATCTTTTTTACTTGGTTTACCCTTTAAAATGCCAATCTCTTCTAAAAATTCCCTCACAGGCATACCTAGACAGAATGTTTTACTAGTTACCTGGACATTCTTTAGTCTAGTTAAGGCAGCACATAAAATTAATAATCATCTATTTTTATTTATTTATTTATTCCCTATGAAAAAAATTTAAATCTTGCTATATATAGGCCAGGAGATTATATATTGAGAATTTAAGGAACCTCCCAAAGGTATACAGGGAAAACCTGTCAGTTATTTGAGGATACATGCTGTATTTTGTTCCCAAATATAATATTTATAGCCTTTGTCTCCATCTTAAAGGAAATAAGTCTCACTTTAGGTTTTCAGCATTGTAATTCTTACTGGATCCACACAATCAGATGATCACAAACATAACTATGCGAAACACCATGCGCAGTGATGATCCAGGTAGCACAGGGGCACCCTGGGATTGTGGTGATCTTGGTACCTACTCAGCAGATGGCCTGAGGTCAAATCCCAGAATAGCACTCAGTAACAGTGTGACTCGAACTTGTTTGCTCATCTTTGGAAACTGTCCTAATGCATCTCAGTGGGTTTGAGGCTTAAGATAATGCATGTAAGTCAGTTAGTACCAAGCCTGATAAGTGCAAGAGCTTTGGTGAGGCTTGCAGTAATTTCTCTTGAATATGTGTGTTTGAATTAATAATGGTACAGCACAGTCTCTCTCTCCTACTTTAGGAATCTGCACTGTCACACCATATTACAGAGCATGGGTTGGAGTAATGGTAACAGAGAATCAGAGTGGGCAAACACGTCTGACTTGGAGACTACAGAAATGGTTGAGAGAATTGTTATATATATAGGGGCAGAAATTTAAAGTATGAAGTATTTCTGGAAACTGAGAGTTTAAAAATTTCAAATAGCTAAGTGTCATGCCCACATCATCATTCTCTTATTTGCTCTTTAGGAGTGTTCCCATCAAACATACCTTCACAGGGTAGCAGGCACAGAACGAGGGACTCACAGGAACATTGCTGTGGGGGTTCTTTGAGAGCAACGAAGCCTTTGTTTGCTCTAGGTGAGCTGAACTTGGGGACTAGGGGTTCTGAAAAACTCAGTGGTCACCAGAGCCACTCTGAACTGTAGTTTCTTGTCTCCTCTTTGCACAAAATGATGAGTGAAGATAATTGAAGAACCAGCAAGCAAATAAACAGCTCCTTGCCGCAGGGAGGGGACACAAAGAGGAATTGCCATTTTAGCCTTCCTTCGGCATGGCTGTGCTGTCTTGGAAATGAGCCTGGCCAGTTTAGGTCACACAGAAAGTAGGCACAGACTTGACATGAACTTCATTGGTTAGTTTGAACCTAACTAACCAATGGATGGATTTGTGGGTCATGCAAAAGCAAGGAGGATCAGGCAAGCCTGGAGTTGGGGGTGGGGTTGAGTCTTGGGGTAGGGGTAGGGATAAGGATGGGAGGGAACCCCCAAACAGTTCCCACTGAAGGAATAACCAGGAAGTTAAAAAAGACAACCCCCCTCCCACACAAAACAGCAAAACAAAGCCTGGTGTCCAGCTGACATTTTGATGAATTGGGGCTTTGGAGCTTTCAGTTTCTGCACTCACCAGTTAGGTACAGGTTATTATAAAACCTCGGCTCTCTCGGGAGTTGACCACCAGTTCCACCAGGCCACAGGGATGTTGTGCTTTCCTTGGACCTGTGGTGGCTGATGTATACTGCAGGTCCTGCCCTTGCTCCCTCCTCCTGTCAACACCCTCCTGAGTCCATCCATATGGCCAAGGGTGCCGGGCTTGGCGGCCTCTGATGCTTCTTTCCCATCAGGAAGTGTCCTTTCATGGTTGACTGTGAAGTCGACTGTGGGCCTTTTGGGCAGAAAAGAAGGGGAGACAAAGTGGGGGGTTTTCTGGACAGATAGTAAAAGGATGAAAGTGATTACAGGGCAAATGGCAAAAAGTTGGGGCTAGATGTGTGTGTGTGTGTGTGTGTGTGTGTGTGTGTGTGTGTGTGTGTGTGTGTGCATGTGTGTTTTGTTTTCCATAAAAAAGAGTTCATATCTGTCTTTATAGGGGTTTTTCAAAGGGCTCTCCCTAGGAGTTGCCCTGCGTGGGAAGGCCTTCCTGCGGGTCTCAAATCCCTACCAGAAGTGAAGCTGGAACAGTGACAGTTGGTGGTTTATATATAAGGTTTAATTTAAATAAAGGGTTTTGTACCTTGAAAATGATCTTTTAAAATCTGTTAGATGTCACAGAGTCCAAAGAACATATTAAAATAAAAGATCTCCATGAGCTAGTCTGTATTGAAAAGATAATGCTGACCTCTAAGGTACAAGGACACCAGTGTGAAGGCCAGCTGATGCCCGCTTCCAGCTCAGCATGGCTGCCTGGATGCTCTGTGAGTATGGGATGGCTTTATATCTGTGCTGCCCAACACAGAAGCCATTATCCACATGTGGCATATATGAAAGGAGCAGAACTTATAATATTGTTAATTTTTTTCTGATGATAGGTAATTTATTTTAGGTATGTTTAAGCACAGCACAATTTGGTGAAAAATTTTCCTTATGATAAGTAACTCAATCCCATGTACACAATAAATCTAAGTCATGGCTACATCAAAACTCTATGTAAAATGACATGTGACACCTTCCATAAAGACACATTCCAAGCTCATGATAAGGGTCTGGAGCTTCCTCCATCTGGTGTGGTCTTTGCCAAACAGATATGGCAAAGGTCACCACGCTACTAATGTCATCCACTCCTTGTCTTCTGGGCAGAAAACAGGTTATACATCCCTTTGTTTGAAGGGAGAATTCTCTGTTTAACATTCCTAGTTCTCCTAAAAAGAGAATTCTCAACAGAGGAATATCAAATGGCTGAGAAACACTTAAAGAAATGCTCAACCTCCTTAATCATCAGGGAAATGCAAATCAAAACAACGCTGAGATTCCATCTTACACCCATCAGGATGGCTAAGATCAAAAATTCAAGAGACACCACATGCTGGCGAGGATGTGGGGAGAGAGGAACACTCCTTCATTGCTGGTGGGAATGCAAACTAGTACAACCACTTTGGAAATCTATCTGGTGCTATCTCAGAAAAATGGGAATAGGGCTTCCTCAAGATCCAGCTATTCCACTCCTTGGAATATACCCAGAAGATGCTCCAGCACACAGCAAGAAAATTTGCTCAACCATGTTCATAGCAGCCTTATTCATAATAGCCAAAACATGGAAACAGCCTAAGTGTCCCTCAATAGAAGAATGGATAAAGAAACTGTGGTACATATACACTATGGAGTACTATTCAGCTATTAAAAACAAGGAATTCCCGAAATTTGTGGATAAATGGATTGAGCTAGAAATGATCATAATGAGTGAGTTAACCCAGAAGCAGAAAGACTCAAATGGTATATACTCACTTATATCTGCATATTAGCCCAAGGGGCAGGTCCCACGAAAGACTTCACTTACCAGGAAACTGAGACAGAGGGGAGGACATTCTAGTGGGACTTTAGATGAGAGAATCATGGGAGAATGGCAAAGTAGAAGGATCCAGAGGATCCTAGAAG
Organism: Acomys minous; assembly: GCF_964271855.1. NCBI lineage: Eukaryota > Metazoa > Chordata > Mammalia > Rodentia > Muridae > Acomys > Acomys minous. Next base: position 180,338,598 of record NC_140483.1, on the reverse strand, counting down.
CCTACAAGTAAAACATTATGATAGGCAGATTTGGGCACAGGGGTCCCGCTCTAACTAAGGCACCAGCCAAGGACAATACAGGCGGTAAACCTTAAGCCCCTACTCAGATCTAGCCAATGGACAGAACACTCTACACAGTAGGGTGGAGAGTGGGATACTACTTTCTCACATACTCTGGTGCCTCACCTTTGACCATGTCCCCTGGACGGGGAGACCTGGTGGCAATCAGAGGAAGGACAGCAGGTTACCAAGAAGAGACTTGATACCCTATGAACATATACAAGGGGAGGTAATCCCCCTCAGGAACAGTCATAGGGGAGGGGAATAAGGGGAAAATGGGAGGGAGGGAAGAATGGGAGGATACAAGGCATGGGATAACCATTGAGATGTAACAAAAATAAATTAATAAAGGAGGAAAAAAAAACATTCCTAGTTCTCCTGGTTCTGGGCTGAGGGATTGTGTCACACCAAAATCCATATGTTGAAACTTCAGCTCTACTGTGATAGAATTTGGAGATGAAGCTCAGAGGAAGGGAAAGCAGGCTATCCAGATGAGACCTGATAGGCGGTGATCTTACGGTGGGGGAGGAGGTCCCCTCCATCACAGGTCAAGGGGAGCAGAGTAGGGTGAAAGAGGGAGGGAGGGGGTAATGGGAAGATACAAGTGAGGGGATAACAATTGAGCTGTAATCTGAATAAATTATTATTTTTTAAACAAAACAGACATTTAAACTCTTGATATTGTTAATTTTTAATTTAAATCACCATGTGTGGTTAATAGCTGCCATTTTGGGTATTGGATATGTAGATCGTTGGTCTTCTACAGTCGATAAGGAATGTGCCCCACTCCCACCTCTAGAGCATGTCCAGACCTGGACCAGATATTATGCAGAAGAATGACACTGTTGTGTTTTAAGTCTTTAAGTTTGTGATGGCTTCTTACGAAAGCTACTGAGGGCAAGGCACTTGTCAACTCAAAGGGCCTCTTCTCGGTGAGATTTTAGATCATCTTTACTTCAGGCTAAAAGTGACCAACTGACATCCTTTATCTGACAACCTAAGTAATACACAACAACTTCACAAAATTTAGAATAAGCCTTGGATACCAACAGGAGAAGAATCAGATAGTAATATTTGGATATATTCTCACCAAGTTATTAATTCATATTTTTTATGATGAGCCAGGACTTACTGAGTGTGCTATTCTCAGCACTTTGCTAATTTAAATTTGTGTATGTTTGTATGTGCTTAGGTGTTGATGTTTATATGCAGATGTTCTGGCACACATGCATCTGTGTTAGGTGTCTTCCACAATCATTCTAAACCTTATCTTTTGAGGCAGGATATCTCATTACAGCTGGAGGTCACTGATCTGGCTAGACTACCTGTCCAGGAAGCTCTGGCGATCTTCCTTCTTGGTTTCCTCAGCCCTGGGTATCCGTTGCCTTACCCAGCTTTTCTGATGCGGTGTCTGAGCTCACATCCTCTTGCCTACACACCTATTGCTTGGATAGCTGAGCCCTTTCCCCAGCACCTGTCTCCCTGCCCCATATCATTCTTAAAAGAATTGCTTATTGTTAGTGTGTGGGTGGCCGCGGGAGTTGTTACTCACTCCTACCACGGACTTCAGGGAATTAAACTTAGGTCATCAGGTTTGTTGGGCAAACATTTTTTCCCACTCTGGTTTCTTGCCATCCCCTTACTAAATTCTTGCTACAACACACAAACTCTGTAGGCTCTTCCCATGCCAACGAAGAAGCAGCTAAGGTAAGCAGACTAGTCCTTTGCTTAGTTGATCACATATAACAGATCCAGGGGTCGGGCGCAGATAGTAGCTTTCAGAGCAGCGCATAACACTGCTCTGCTGCGTTTTTCATAATATTCTTTTATGAAGTCTATTTCTCCACTTAATCTTTTGAAGACTTTCTTGCATACTATGTGGGTAGCATAAATATCACCTGGTGTGTGTGTGTGTCAAATTTGTGCCAAAATGATTACATTTGTCATGGAAAAGAAACATGTTAGAATTAAAATTATTTTAGCTTAAAGATAAAATTGCTACACTTTTAATTCATTAATGGAAATAGCTGTGACCACAGTTATTAAATATATTTATAAAGTTAGTTTCTTGGATCCAAGTGTGGTGGCACATGCCTATAATCGTAGCACTCGGGGAGGCAGGGGAAAGCAGAGCTCTGTGAGTTCAAGGCCAACCTGGTCTACAAATTGAGCTACAGCAGCCAAGGCTACTCAGACACCCCCCGTCTTGAAAAAAGAAAAAAAGAAAAAAGAAAAAAAAAGGTAGTTTCTTGGAACTTTGATTAAACTTTCTACAAGTAATGCTATGTATTACCATACTTTCTCTAGTCCAAACCTTCTTATATATCTATTTTCACTATACTTTAACAGGACTATATTATGCTAGGGTTCGTCTAAAGAATTTATGTATTAGAGGAAGAAAAAATTTCCTAGAGAGTATAACTATAAGTTTGTATAAAATTATCAGAACAGAAATATTTCTAAATGTGTTTAATTTATAATACATTTCATTAAAGCTATACATAAAGATCTATGTAGGGTTTGGTACTACCTATGGTTTTAGGTATCTACTGTGGTCTAAAGAGATATTCTTTATGGATCCTGAGGGACTACTGTGTGAACAGTAATACCAATTAGAAAAACCTCTATAAAATAGCAAGATTTTATAATTACCCCCATCTCCAACACAATGGGACACATGCTAGACTTAAAAAACAGAGGTTAATGTGTCAAATATTAAAAAGCAAGGGATGAGTTAGAAAGTCCTTAGCTTGACGGAACTGAGAAACTAGTTCCTTGGATGTTCACTGGTTGTGTTATACGGTTCTGCACCTTGCCAGGGAATGCTGGCCTGCAACTCCTGGAAACTCTGATCTCTTCGCATCAAATTATTTTTGGTAAGGAAGAAACCATCAAATAACATTATAATTCTACTTCTAAATGCACCCAACAACTATTGGCCAGATTTAGATTATTATAGACATTTGAAAATGAGAAAAGATATCTTTTGTTTGTTAGGCACAAATAGTCCAACTCTGTCACATTTACATTTATTATTAAAAGTAAAAAGATTGGGCTAGGGAGATGGCACATAGGCAAAATGCTAGCTATACAAGCATGAAGGACCTAAATTTTGGGCCACAGCACTCATGTAAAAATCAAGAATGGGAAGTCCTGGGGATTGGGAGACTAAAGAATTTCTGGGGTTTACTTGCTGGCAAGTCATTTTAGTTTAGACAGCAAACTCTAGGTTCTATGAGAGATCCTGCCTCAAAAAACAAAAACAAAAACAAAAACAAAAACCAAAAACCAAAAACCAATACAATACAACCAACATATGCACACAGTGTCTTTCAGTTCCGCAAATGCTTCCTATGTTTGTATAATTTATACATACCCCCAAGATGTGGGTCCATTCTTGGCAAGCTGGCAAATGGGAAGGCTCTGGAAAGGGAAGGCTCTGGAAAGGGAAGGCTCTGGAAAGGGCAGGCTCTGGGCTGGGGACTTCTCAGGTAGCCTGGGGCTTCTTGCTTCACATCATCTGATACTATCAGCAGCCAAACTTGGGAGTGGATTCTTACTTAAGCCATTTTTAGTGTGCATTGTAACAAAAAAATAAAATAATACAGCTGCAATCTTAGTAATTACTAAAAAAAGAATAGTAAGGTCAGAAAAGAACAGTTTAATTAGAGAAAGATGTAGATTCTGCTGCTGCTGTTGATAATGATGAATAACATTAATTGGAGGCTTAAAAATGTGTCAGGCATTGTGTTAAACACTTTAAATAAATTATTTCACTTAATCCTAACAACCCCAAGAGGAAGGTACATTATTATGCACAATTTACCAGTGAGGAAATTGAGGGATCTAAAGGTCAAATAACTCACCCATGGTCAGACACATATAAGTGCAGAGGCAAGATTACAGTCTAGACAGCAGAAGCTCCTGCCCAGACCCTTGACTACAGCACTTCCCCGAGGCTGGGGAGGAGGCTGTAGGGCCAAACACTGGGAGACTGACTTTTCTGTTTAAGCACTTGATTTCTCTGGTTCATGGCTAACTTTTCTGTCCTTTGGTGTTGGTGAGTTATTCATTTCTCGTTCTGCCCCACTCATGATTCCATCACTGTCCTTGCTTTCTATCTATTCAAAGGGGCAGAGAGAAGTCTTCGAAGTGGATAAGCTTTAGAATGGGCTGAGGCAGAGTGATGGGCAGTGGGTTGAAGGTGAGCTGTGTGTATAGAAAATTTTGCCTGGGGGAGTGTGAGGATTCACTGTGAACACTGACCCAAGTTAAAAGGGAAGGCGAGTTGGATGCCAAATTGCCATCTTTTTATGGAAGGAAGAAAGTGGGTCAAATGCCGATAACCACAAGCGTTCCCCCGCCCCCCGCACAAGCCCCCCCGCCCCCGCCCCCACCTTTTTAAAAAAGAACCTGTTTAGAGAGGAGGCACAGGGGTAGTGGAAACAGGCTCAGCAGGACGCCAGCTTATATGTTTCTTGGTTGTAGCTGGAAGTCCTTGCTGTTGCCTTTGCGTCCCAGAACTGTTTTTATTGCCTTTATAAACTACTAGCTATCTTCTTTTAGGGGAATAACAGATGGCCATGCTGGAACTGAGCTTTTTATCTGAAGCTTCAGAACCTTTTTGCACACAATTTATGAAGCTCACTTCTTTGCAAATTTAGTGCTTTCCTGCAGCTTTTCCTTTTGAGACAAGCCACAAGAGCCTCGTTTTCGTTGGGCATTGCCTATTAGTGGTAACACTCTTTTCTTATTTAATCAGCTCCTACAAAGGAATAAGGCTGAGTCCAGAGAGGTCTTGTTTATGAGGGCGAAAAGATTTTGGAGGCCTGTCTAAAAATAACAGTGAATCTGCCACCCGGGTCTCCCTCCTATACCCATTCTTGTATCTTTTTGTGTTTTGCTTATGGCCTTCGAGCTAATAGCTCAGCTTTGGTCAGAACGGGAGAAATGTGACTGGATCAAGTGCTTGTGGGCATGGCACCAATACTCTTTTGGGCCAGTGGAGAGGTGTTTGGCTGGGGAGATAGAATAACATTGTACATAATCCTGGTCTCATTAAAGTAAAGATATCCAATTTTTTGATGAAAAAAAAAAAAACACCAATCCCTCCTTATCTGCAGTCTCACTTTCTGTATCCTTTCTTGAGGTCAGACTAGGTACGAAAATATTAAATAGTACATGATGGGTCTGTGATTGTTGAAAAAGCACTTACCTACCCAGTGTCTAGCCCTAGATTTGATGATTTCACCAAAGAGAAAAGGAATAAACAAGTAAAAGAATTAACAATGAAAATTAGACAGGATAAGAATATTTAATGGAAAATGGCACAAATAAACTATTTTTAGTTTTAAATTTCATAGCAGTCTGAGACATATGACATGATCAAAACTCACACTGTCATGTTCCATCCTGCTTGGGATACGAATTATTCTTTGTCCAGTGTATTTATACTGTATATGGTATCCGACCATGTGTCACTAAGAAGCCACCAGGTCATCAATTCCTGCATTCAAGTAACACACAGCAGTGAAGCTCTACACCAAAATGTCTATGTGCCATTTTCCTTACTTCATTTTGTCACTTAGGCATGCTATCATCTCACACCGTCACGAAGAGAAGGGTAAATGGTACCATAAGACATTAAGACATTGTAAGAAAAAGAAACATTCATAGAGCTTCTTTTGTGGTATTTTGCTAGAGTTGCTCTAATGTATTAGTTAAGTTGTTATTCTCTAAGTGTGCTTAATTTATAACAAATATATATATATATATATATATATATATATATATATATATATATACACATATATGTGTATATTTGTAGAGACTGGTACTACTCATGATTTCAGGCATCTCCTGTGGCTAGAGAAGATATTCTTTTTTATTTATTTTTTACTTTTTATTGATTCTTTGTGAGTTTCAAAACATGCACCCCAGTCCAGCTCATATCCCTGTCCCCTAATATCTGCTCTTTGCCCTTATAACCCCCAATAACTAACAAACAAACAAACAACAAATAAAACACAGAGAACATTTCATTGTGGAAGCTGTAGTATGTCATAATGTGTCCCACAGTATATCCTTCTGTCCACACAACTTTACACTACAAAGAGTCATTGGTTTGATTCAAGATCTCTAGCTTCTGTGACATCATCAGTATTGGATTTGGGGCTCCTCCCAGTTATCCTGTTGTTGCCCTTTGTTATGGAGAGCCTGCAGCTTTGGATCAGCGAGACTGACCCTTTCACATGTCCAACCAGTTGCAGATGATATAGATTTTGGTGTGGACCAACTCAGTGGCTTGGGTCTGAGTCTGGGTGGTAGCTGAGCTGGTCAGCACACCACCAGAGGGAGGCAGGGCCAGCTCTCCCCAATGCTTCAGCTGATGAGGGGCAGGGCTAATCCTCCTGAGTTCATGAACCTGTGGGAAACTTTCCCAATGGCCAGAAGTGGCGTGTGTGTGTGTGTGTGTGTGTGTGTGTGTGTGTGTGTGTGTGTGTGTACATTACCTTTTCGCCTGTGCCCACATCATGGCAGATGAGTGTCAGGGTCAGCTCTCCCATACTCACACCCTTGTGGCTGGATCACTCTGCCACCAGGACCAGTTCCACTGTGCTGACTGGGTAAGGAGCAGAGCCTATTCTCCTGAGTGTTGCTGCCAGTGATATAGGGCCGGTTCTCTAGAGCACTCTGTCCAGCTGGGTTGGGAGCCTCACCACTCACCACGGCCTCAAGTGGTGGGGCAGGCCTCTCACGACAGTCTACTTCTCTTTCTCTCCCATCTGTCCATCATATACTCACACATTGGGGTGGCTCTTGCTGTAGGCTGGCCACATGGCTGGTGGACTCCTGGGTGACATTCTCAGTCCCTGCTGCAGGGTGTGGTATTAAGTGGGCGCGTATGGCCTGCCTATGCTGTGTGCTGGAGGGCAGATCTCTGGGTGTCACGGTGGTCCTCAGGCCTCTTTCTGTCTTCCTCCTTCCACGCTGTGTTACCTGGTTTGATTTGATTTGATTTTTATGAGTTTTAGGCGTAAGACAGCTTCAGTCATCAAGCCAGGCATCAAGCTAGGATGAACAAAGGACTGCCATCTGCTCTGCCCCTGATACTACCAACCAGCAAGGTGTCCCCCTTTGCCATGGGGGAAGGAGATATCCTTTATGAAACCAAAGAGACTACTGTGTGAGTGAAAATAGTATTACCAACAAGAAAAACTACACGGAATAGTAAATGTTATAATTATCCCCAACCCACAAGACAGCTGGACACATATAAGACTTAGAAAACAGGACTCAGTGTGCCTAGTATAATTGTTAAAACTGTAAAATTTGAGTATTTCCATTTACCAATCAATAAGGGAACTAGTGAAAAGGTCTGTCCATTCTCAAATATATAGATATAAATGGCCAATAAACATTTTAAAAATTGTTGAACACTGCTGTCCATCAGGAGAACACAAACTAATACTATTTGAGAGGGCATCTTACTCGTTTCAGGACAACAAAGGACAGTCAATGCTGGCAAGGATGTGGAGAAAGAGAAACAAGTATTCAGTGTTGGTGGGACTGTAAACCAAGTAGTCATTATGGAAATCAGTGCGGAGGTTCCTTTAAAAACAGACCCATATGACCCAGCTCTTCCACTCCTAGACTCTTCACACTACCACGAGCATATCCATGTTTATTAATGGATTACTCACAATGAAAAAAAAAATGGGATCAGCCTGAACATGGCCATTGAGAATATGGAACATGTGTACAGAAGAATTTTATCCAGCTGTAAAGAAAATGAAATTATGAAATTTGAAGGAAAATGGGTAGATCTTGGAAAATACACAAGTGAAGCAATGTAGGCCCCGAGGAAACTACCACATGCTCTTTCTCATATGCCTACCCCAGATTTTAATGTCTGTATTTATGTATGTATGTGGGTGTGAGTGTAGGTACAGGTTGGGAAGTTAGAAAGGGACCACAAGAGGGAAAGATGTGCTGATGGTGTGACATGAAGACATATGACATGAGAGTGGAAAGGGGGAGTTGGGGGAGTACAAGCTGGGGGAGGGGATAAGACGAAGACAGCAGAGAAGAACCAAACCATTATGTTGAAAATGCCATGATGAAATACATTGTGTATTCTACCTATAATTTTACAGGGAAAAGGAAAAAAAAAGAAGAAAATAAAAGAAGGGAAAGACAAAAGGAAAGAAAAAGAAGGAAGACGGCCTCCATCAGATCTGTGCACTTGAGGGTATTCATGGCTTTCTTCCTTCTACAAGATTGCTTGCTCCAATCCTTTGGCATTTACTTTATTTTCACTCACTATAAAATCCATGAAGCCGCCCAAGATGTATTTTGGTAGCATTTTTTTCAGTATTTGAGTATTTCCCAGACTTCAGGATGGAAGGTATATATCATAGTGGTTAAAGCCCTCATAATCTTTGAAACCCATGTTTTTGGATGTGTCTTCTGTAAGTCACACAACTTTGGGTAAATTAACAAGCTTTAAGTCCTTCAGCATTTTGCAGTGAGGTGGTGAAAGAAAAAGCTATCCTACAGAGTTGTTGTAGAATAATTTTTAAAAAAATATATGTTTACACATATATGTATACATTTATTTACACACACAAATATAACACAACACCACACACACACATATACACACACACACTTCCCTCCCTCCATCTTCTTCAGATATTTATTTTCTTTCTCCTTCTGAGATTCAAACATACTCCCTTGGGTTCCCCTTGGCTTCCTTGGGTCTGTGGATTGTAGCATGGTTATACTGTACTATATGGCTGACATCTACTTATAAGTGAGCACATACTATGTGTATCTTTCTAGGTATGAGTTACCTTGCTCAGCATGATCTTCTCTAGTTTCCACTCATTTGCCTGCAAATTTCACGTTGTCCTTGTTTTTAATAGTTGATTAGCATTCCATTGTGTAGATGTACCACAGTTTCTTTATCCTTTCCTCAGTTGAGGAACATCTAGATCGTTTCTAGTTTCTGGATATTATGAATAAAACTGCTATGAACATAGTTGAACAAATGTCCTTGATGTATGGTGAAGCATCTTTTGGGTATATGCCCAGGAGTGGTACAGCTGGGTCTTGAGGTAGAGCTATCCCAATTTCTGAGAAAGAGCCAAATTGATTTCTAGGGTGGTTGTACAAGTTTCAACTCCCACAGCAGTGGAGGAGTGCTCCCCTTCCTCCACATCCTCGCTGGCATTTGCAAAAACTTGAGTTTTTGATCTTAGCTGTTCTGATGGGTGTAAGATGGAATCTCAGAGTTGGGTTAATTTGCATTTCCCTGATGTCTTAGGACGTTGAACATTTTGTAAGTGCTTCTTGGTCATTAGAGAATCCTCTGTTGAGAATTCTGTTTAGCACTGTGCTTCATTTTTAATTGGGTTATTTTGTTTGTAGGTGTTTAATTTCTTGAGTTCTTTATATATTTTAGATATTGGCCTTCTGTCAGATGTAAGATTGGTGAAGATCTTTTCCCATTCTGTAGACTGCTGTTTTGTCCTACCGACTGTGTCCTTTGCCTTACAGAAGCTGTCTCTGACTGTTGTTTGCCTTTGGGTCCCTTTCCTATAGCTGGGCCGCCTTGTCTGGTCTCACTGGCAGAGGAAACGCTTAGTTCTGCCAGAGTGAGTTGGTACTTTTCTCTGAGGAGAAGGAGGGACTGGGGAGAAGAGAATATGAGGTTGGGACTGGGAGGAAAAAAAGGGAGGGGTTTGCGATCAGTCTAGAAAGTGATTAAATAATTAAATCAATGAAAAAAAGAATACACACAAATATACATGTAATCAAATATTTCTCATGACATATACTAGACATGAATAGGGCTATGGTATGTAGTACACACACAATAAGCAATAGTTATATTATTGTTCTATTGTAAACTTTGTTCCTGAGTTTTCCCTATTAAAAGGATGAGGTAAAGAATATGATCAAAATACATTTAAACTTAAAAATTGTTTTTTTAATTGTAATAATAATAATAATAATAATAATAATAATAATAATAATAATAATAATTTAATAGTTCTCCTCACTGTGGGACATTTTGGAAACTTCATTAAATAGACAATACTCATTACCAGGACCATTAATTGCCCATAGCTCTTTTTGAGGCTGGGTGCATATGAGATTTTTCCCTATCCACATTGGCATGTTGAATGATGTTTTGTCATCGTGTAGATTTTGTTTAGGTGACCATATTGTTAAGATTTCATGGGTGCAGCTCCTTGTCATATACAAAAGACACTATTTCACAACAGCTATGTTTGTCCTCTGGGTCTTACAGTCTTTCAGCCCCCTCTTGCTTACTGTTGCCTGAACTGTAGATGAGCCATTGTCTTATAGATCAATCAGCTGGGGGCAGGCACCTGTGGTCATTTGTTCTCTTCATATTGATCAGTTTTAGGTTTCTATGATGGTCTCTTTGCTACAGAAACAAGCATCATTGGTGAGAAGTGCTAATGACTCTTATTTGTGAGTATAAGTATTTAGAATGCAGTTAGAAAGTATACTGGTTTAAGGAAGCTGCAGGAGTAGGCTCTCCTGTTGGGTTCATGACCTCATCAGCTATGGATAATTAGTTAGGTTTCCAGTACCGGTCATGAATTCCCTTCTGGTGAGCAAGCCTTATGCCCAATTATATGGCTGTTGGTTACTTCCGAGATACAAGTACCATTCTATTGTACCCCCAAGTATTACCTTGCCATGCTGGTGATAGTTGTAGTTTGTAGACTTTATAGCTGAGTAGGAGTATTAACTGCTTTGCTCCCTGGGCATTGAGCACAACACTTTTGGGTACTGTGAGTGATAGTCCTCAGGGAGGAGGCTTCTGGGTCAGGCCCAGCTAGATTCCTCCAAGGCCTGTGTCTGAAGTGTGTGTTGTCTTCAGCAATAGGATGTTTCCTTCAAGTTCTGGAAAATGACCAAGGACGATGTCAATATCTTATTTTGTTTTTTGACACTTGACGAACTCTCTTGATGAACAATGGGAGGGGAAGTTTCTCATGCCTGGCACTATTTTTTTGTTTGTTCTGTTAATAATTTATGGTTCTTATGGAGGTTATATTCTTGAATTGATTGACCACTAAAGCCATTTTCTTCAGCACTAATCACAGCTGACACCCTGTGGGGCCACACTCTGCAAATACACTTTTGGAATGCTGATCATGTATGTAGAGCCAGCGTTTATAATAGAAATAGTTTGTGAATCCTTGTATACTTACAGGCTCCATGACTCTGGTACAGCAGTAAATGTGGATATCTTTTGCTTTAAAGTGGAGACACAGATTAGTTAGAATCAATTCTAAACCACCAGTTCCAAGATATATGATCAGATATGTTTCTAGGTGTGCAAATCAGTATCACAAGTTTACACTGGAGCCTGAAAGAAGAAAAGAGGCAGTTATACTGATATCCGTTTGAAATCAAGTTTTTCACTTTTTTCACCACGTCTGACACTCCACACCTCTGGAATAGACCAAAGCTCCACAGGACCTAGCCCAGTTTAGATACAAAGTGTGTTAGATACAAATGTGTCTCGAGCGGATCTTCTCCCCGAGGTCCACCCTTGTGCTGCATGCCCAGGTCACTACTTCAGTGGAGCGTTTCTCTCCAGAAGGCTCCCTCTCATCACCACCTCTGTATCCTTATGCCACTTACGATTGTCCTCATAGCACTTAGATAATCTGACATCTTCTCTATTCCTAGTTTTAGTACGCACTTCCCTTGACTTAAACATGCATAACTGGGGTAACAGCCTGACTTTTGCTCTGCATTCCAGGATGATGCCAGTAAGTACCGAGTAAGTGGTTTGGGTCAATGAGGAATGGGTGGGGTGAATGGTTATCTTTTCCCTTAATTCCACATCTGGCCAGCTGGACTTATGTATCCCACCTATCTGTTCCTGGGCCTAAATAGACAGGTGTTTGTGGAGGGTCTTTGTTTAGTTAGTGCTTTGCCCATGGGTACCATTCAAAAATTGTACAGTAGTAGATTTAGGTCTAGCTAGTGAGTGAAACTCGCATGGAGGTCTATTTTGAATAGTGGAAACTTCTGTGTCCGAGTTTCAAACACCATGAACAGATGCTAGACACCATGTGTCCCTTATTGAGTGGTATTTTTATTAGTAGAATATTAATGAAGTGACAGTCACACTTCCTTTTACTACAGAGAATATATTTAACCAGAAGCCAAGATAATATTTTTAAATCTCCAAGCTTACATGTTGTAGCATGGTGTCAGGGAAGCCTAGACTTCCAGAATCTGAATACATACACCGAATTTGGGCCTTGCCCTTGACTAATGATTCCTGATATGGCTTACTCGGCTTTTAAGTCTTAGCTTCTTGCTTTGTAGAGCACTGTCAATAGGTGTACCTTAGCCTTGATGTAAGAATTTCATGTTCTCTCTCTATAAAACACAGTGTTAGCTACTGCTGTTTTTTTTTTTTTCCTGATGGCATTACTACAATGACCACCACTACAACTAACTAGTATCTCCTGGGAATTAAAAAGCCAAGCTCTAAGGAAAAAGGCTACCTACTATTTATTTATCTAAGAAAGCTGTAGCAGATCTCAAAATCTAAAGGGAGGTAAAATCAGGAAAAACTGAATGAACTGACCATGTGTGCTGTCCAAACATAGAGGTTGCTATTGCTGCCAGTAACCCGTGCTCTGGGTCCTGTTCTTGTGATCTTCACATCCCTTTGGACTTTCCTGCTGGATAACATGGCCCCAACACAGACAGGTGAACCTTTAGGACAGCACTGCTCAGCTAATAAGCGGGTAGTTGTCATGTGCAGAGTTATAAATGACCCAAATGATTGGTACGTTGATGCATCAACTCCAATTCCCATCTCTGTGGTTTTCAGAGAGTAAGCAGGCATTTTTCACATGACTCAATCTTTCTTATTGAGTTGGAACTGTGTCAAGAAAAAGTCTCGAGACGTGCCCTTGGTCTCCTTGGAAAGGGAAAGTCATTGGGAGGATGAGGACTGTGGATGTGTGTCCAAGGAGCTGTAACCGAGAGCAAATCATGAATCTTTAAGGCTATTTACAGATTACGTTGCTGAAAAAAAAAACCCTGGAGTATTTGTTTATGCTGGTTTTCTGAGTACTTAAAAAACTAGCTGCTCCCCTGCGTTCTCTCTCTTGCCCTTCTCTTCCTTTTACTACATTGTTCCTTTTTGTTGAGAGATCACAGGAGTGTGTGTGTGTGTGTGTGTGTGTGTGTGTGTGTGTGTGTGTGTGTGTGTGTGTGTTTTGGTAAGCACTGGAAAGAAATGATAGCCCCTTAAAATAGAATTACTGGGAACATAACTCTTTAAAAGAAGCCGAGATAGCAGATTTCATTAAAACTGTGCTTTAATGGAATTGAAGGGAGCTTTGTCGTTAAGATGTGTTTGCAGAAGGTAAGTAGAATCTGATTTTAATTATTCAATGTTTCTAAATATATCAACCCACTTCTCCCTAACCACATAATGTGTATCTGCTGATCTAGGCCAAAGCATATCATATCACTGAAGCATAAGATAGATGCCTATACTGACCAGGGCTTACTTGGAAGGTCATCCTTTCATTAACTCAACCTGAGAAAAACCCAACACTTTCTGCGTGTACAATAGACTTCGGTGAAATGTTACAACTGTACTTATAAACTGACTATAATCTACTTTAGGTAGTAGTGAAGGTCTCATGTCACCTGTGTGCTATATTTGAAATGATGGAATGTACAATGTTGAGATTTGGGATTTCAGAATTTATTTAAAAAAAAAAAAAACCTTTAGGCCCAGATAAGACTAAAAAACTTGATGTATTCAACTTCCCAGGTAACCTGTTTTCTGTTTCCCTGGGATTCAGGCTCATAAGTAAGAAGTCTTAGAGAACTCTCTGTGATCACTGTGGCTTATGCTGGTAGCTGTGCATGCTCATAGGAGGACGCACTCTATAGGCAGATGTGGGATTGTCAGTGTTTCTCATCCTCTCATACCACAGAGGGCAATGCAACTGAACCTTGACAATTGGTCATGGGGAGGCTCCCCAGCTGGAACAAGGACAATGTTGGTAGGCACCAGATGGGAACATCCATGTCTTAGCAGATGGATTGCAATGCGTGATCTTGGTTTATTAAACTTCTGTTTTTTTGCCATTTTATTTTATTTTTAAAATATATTTTATTAATTTATTCATATTACATATCAATTGTTATCTCTTATATCCTCCCATTCCTCCTTCCCTCCCATTTTCCCCTTACTCTCCGCCCCTACGACTGTGACTGAGGGAGACCTCTTCCCCCTGTATATGCTCATAGGGTATCAAGTCTCTTCTTGGTAACCTGCTATCCTTCCTCTGAGTGCCACCAGGCCTTTCTTCCATGGGACGTGGATAAATATGGGGCACCAGAGTTCATGTGAAAGTCAGACACCACTCTCCACTCAGCTGTGGAGAATGTCCTGTCCATTGGGTAGATCTGGGTAGGGGTTAAACTTCTCTTTTTTAAAGGGAACCCCCTTATCACATGAACTTGTTACAACTGGAAACATATTTGGGGAATGATAGGGGATTAAGTAAGTCAATACAGTAGCCTTGCATCCTTGACTTGATACCTTGGCAAAGAGGACTAATTGCAGTTGTTATGGAAAGGAAGTGACGAAGAGAAATACTTGTAATGAAAGAATGCAGAAAATACCAGGTGGAGCAAAGACATTTTTATTTTTTAAGGGCATGGAGGAGTTTTAATGTTTTAAAACTTTCATCCCTGGTAGCACAGTCTGATACGTACTATATTAACCATATAAATGAGAAACGAAGCAAGAAAAAGAATAATCTCCTTTTATTTTAGCTGAAACATAAAAGGATTCTTGCAATCTAGGGGAGACACAAAGCCTTTCCAATTAGACATTATTACCCTGTGAAAGGCAAGTTGAGGGAAACTGTGCAAGAACTGGGGAGGTTTCCATGGTGTAGATTTGTTTTATGCTAAATATCAGAGGTACTTTTGCTGGCTTCCCAACATCATAGCAAATAGGTGATGGCTACAATTTATGCCTGGCTGGATCATGTCCTCCCAAGTCCGGCGTGTTAGAACTTTAATCTTCAGTGTGGTGATGCTGAAAGAGGTAGAACCTAATTGCTAATATGATATCAACAGACCACAGCTCTGAAAATGGAATATTGTTGGTTCCTATAAGAGTAAATCCACAGCTAGTCTTTCCATATTCTCTCACTCCATCAGCAAAAAGCCTAGCCATGTGACTTCTGTGTCTGGAAGGAGAAAGTCAGTCACACAATGAGGCCTTGAGTGGCATCCTAAGGAGCAGTTACTGTCGTAAATCAAGTCTTTAAGAATAAGATACGGCTGCTATAGAGGTGTGTTTGGTTTTTCTCTTTTCCTCTATTTCTTATCCTGTGACCACATAGGGGATGCTATTGCTACCACTTACTGTGCTTTGGGTCCTGTCCTTGTGATCTCCACATCCCTTTGGACTTTCCTGCTAGCTAAGGTGGTTCTAACACAGACAGATGAATCTTGAGGATACCACTGCTCAGCTAATAATCAGGTGATTGTCTGTGCACGTGTGTGTGTGTGTGTGTGTGTGTGTGTGTGTGTGTGTGTGTGTGTTGAAACACAGCTCACCAATACAGCTGGTCTTGCCAGCCAGCTTGCCCTGTGGGTCTCCAGTTTCTGTCTCCGAAGTGCTGGGATTAGAGGTGTGCCAGTACAACTCCTCCTCCTCCTCCTCCTCCCCCTCCTCCTCCCAGCTCTTATGTGGTTGCTGGGATCCAAATTCTGCTCTTCATATTTGTTCAGCAGGCGTTGGATCCTCTGAGGCATCTTCCCAGACCAGAGGCTGGTGAAGCAACGGTCAATTGAGGTTGTTACAGCCTTTTCATGTAAGTTGTTTTTCTTGCTTCCTAACAGATCTTTATAACAGACATAAGTAGATTACATTGTCACTGGCTTTTCCCCTCTCTCCACTGCTCCCAGTTTCTCCCCACACCTCCCGTCTCCCCGAGATGCACTTCGAATATAAGAGCGGTCCTCCCAGGTATATCCACTGAGCATGGCCTGACAAGTTACAATAAGGCTAGTCACAAGCCCTCATATCCAAGCTGGATGAGGCAACCCTGTAGGAGGAAAGGGTCCCAAGCGCAGGCAAAAGAGTCAGAGACACGCTTCACTCCCACTGTTTGGAGTCCCACAAGAACACCAACCCACACAGCCACAAAGTATATGTAGAGCACCTAGCACAGACCCATACAGGATCCGTGTTTGTCACTTCAGCCTCTGTGACATGACCCCCCGGCATGAGCCCGCTGACATCCTCCACCCGGAGGGGTATTTTAAAGCAATAAGATTATTCTAGTCAACATCCTAGTGGCTGAAACATGATACACATTTATCAGCATCCGTAGAACTATAAAAAAAACGGGGCCTGCACTAGGATATAAACTATGGGCTCTGTTCCAGATGGTGTCTGTTGGTCCATGTGTTGGTCAGCTCCCATCACTGTAACGATGCAAATACTCCTGGACTGACTGGCTACCTTGCTTAGGCTTGTGGTGAGGAAGTGCATGGTGGCAGAGGGGCACATGCTGGAGCAAAGCCAATCAACTCACAGCCGGTGCAGCCAGTATCAAAACAGAGGACTGTCAACGGGAGAGGGCACCAATGTGGTTTTCAAGGGAAAGCTGCCAATATTCAGAAGACCTCTTACTGGGTATCTTTTGCTATACATTCTATCACTTTTTAATGGTATTTTAGGTAAAAGAGCATGCCTTTAACACAGGACTCCTGGAGACACTAGGCTACCCAAGGAAGCTCGTAAAAAACAAACAAACAAACAACCAGAAGCTTCCCCCTACTACATGATGTTGACAGTAGGGAAACTATGGAGATTGTAGGCATAGAAACTATAATTTCTGCTCAAATTTTCTATAAAACTAACATGGCTCTAAAAGTAATATCTTGCTTTTTTAAAAAGTCTGTAACTCATTAACACACAGAGGAATGAAGATGCTATTAACTTAAGGATCATCTTTGCTTTATTGCCATGTTAGGGAAAACTATTGCCTCTCTCTTTTAATACTGGTTAGGAGGGATTAGGAGTTGAGAAAGGAACTTTTATTCTCTCCTGTCTGTTCTGTCAAATAAAAAGAAAAGTTAGTTATAGCAATCATTTCCTTTCTGCCTACTCTAAACTGGCTGACACAGGAAAAAAAAAAAAAAGACCCTTCTGTGACTTTTCTCTCTGGCATCAGTGGCTATGTTCTTGGCAACTAAAACAACAGGCAAGTGAGTTGGCATATGGAAATCAAAGGGCAGGACGCAGCAGAGTCCGGTTCCCATTCAGCATTTCACAAAAACAAGACTCAATATTCATAAGGAGGTGGGGACTCCCCCTCCCTTGTCATGGTTGGTACTCCTTTCTTCTGGCTTTCCTTGGGAGCTATCCCAGGCGATCCTCACTTTTTGGATACATGTTGGTTCTCCTGGTGATGCTCCAGCCCACTGCATGATGCCAAATGGTCTTTCCAGTTTGTATTTCATTCTTGTCCAGCCATTAGAGTGGACCTAGCCTTCTGTTGATTTTTTTTTAAAACTTTGTTGAAAAGTGAGCAGATGGATTTGAATTCTTAATTTTCTTTGTAAAAAAAAATGCCCAGAACTTAGTTCTTTGTTCTTTATTTTCCTCTTGACCAATTCCCATGGCTTTGACTGTGTCCTTTTTAAAAGGCATCTCACTGACTAGTTTTTTCTCTCTATGCTTTTGATGGATCTTTGGAGATTGAATTCTCTACAGTTGACTACACATTAATTTGTTACCTTGTCTTCCTAGTGCAGATAGGTATATGTGCACATGTTGTCACTGAAACAATTGTAAGTCATGTTTAAGTGCTAAAATATAATCCACACTTGTGCTTATTTAGTTAGGAAAAAGATATCAAATAGAGACCTTTGGTGTTTTATTGATGCTAACTATAAAGATCCAGTGACATTACTAGTGATTGACTTGTACAAGGTCAGATAAATAGTAGGTGGACAGCCAAAAAGCAAATTCATATTTACCTTGCTTTATAATCTACTTTTCTTATGTTTGAAAGAGCATTAGGCTGGTCATTTGCAAATGTATAGGTGAGGGTGATGACAGGTAGAACTGTTGCTTAAATTTTAGTTTTCTATGAAATGGGGATAGTTTTAATTTACTTTTAACTTTCTTCTTAGAATGTGCTTATATTAAAAACACCTGACTCTGAGACATTTATTATGAACAGAATTTTATTTTCTCACCATACTGGAAACTAGGAGGTTAAAGTGTCAGGCCTGCTTGTCTGGTTCCGAGACTGTTTCACGGCAGTACGCTCTCTACTGTGGAAAAGTACCTCCTGCTCACACGGCAGAAGGCAGAAGGTAGAAAGGAGTGTGTTCCTTCCGTGAGTCCCTCCATAAGAGCACTCAACCCCATTCAGGGGTGGGGGCCATCTGAAAGGCTCTGCTGCTTAGCACCAGCATACCAGACCATGGAAGGAAGCCTCAAACCAAGACTTTGCTGAGCCACACAAACCCGAGGCTCATGGCAGGTCATGAATTGTTGGATGTGTAGTCCTCTACTGATAGCAGAAATCCCATTTCCTACCCCTGTGACCAAAAAGTCATTTGCAGACCTGATTGCTTTGCTTTCTTCCCTCAGCAGCTGTGTTTTCCTGGTCAGCGGCTACCTATAAAATGTAATGCCAGACTTTCCACTGCTGTCAGCACACCTGTCTGAAAGCTTCCTCTAGACCGAAGCGATCTATTTTCAATCCTTAGACTCTCTTTGGATTAAAGGTCAGATGTCCACATTGGCAGCTCCTGCCTTCCCTACACAGCTCTCTGTGCAAATAGCAGCAGTGTCCTGAGTTGGTCTGCTCTCTTCCCTCTGCCTCTCTTGCTTCCAGTGGACACTGCTAACTAACAAACACAATTAAGTGGCCAGTTCCCCCTTTTTTTCCTTCCAGAGTAGATGACGTATATGGTGATTCAGATCAAGCATATTTGGAATTTCTTTTACTTTGTGATAGTGTTCTGTTGCTTTGCTTTCTTGAACTTGGACTATTGGTCATATTTCTAGGAAACAGAATCCAGACTCCAGACTCCAAAATCCAATTCTAACTGTGGTGATAATGTAGGGCTATGGTTGAGAAAGGCAGAACAGGTGCTAATTGGTTCCTCCATCTTGGTACTTTAGGTTTGTCTGGTTAAAAGAAATACTTGGTTTGCTGCCTTGTGCCAAATGACATTTGTTTGGCATGAATGAACCAGACAGAGAAGACACACAATGCTGCAGTGGGAGGGTAGCTTTATAGTATTACCAGAGC
The DNA here is from genome assembly GCF_964271855.1 of Acomys minous. Taxonomy (NCBI): domain Eukaryota; kingdom Metazoa; phylum Chordata; class Mammalia; order Rodentia; family Muridae; genus Acomys; species Acomys minous. Next base: position 180,319,150 of record NC_140483.1, on the reverse strand, counting down.
AGCATAGGGAGCCAGGTCTCAGCCCAGTGTGAAGGCAGCTTCTAATTTGGTAATATAGAAAGTTTCATTTCCCCTCAAAGGAGCTGGCAAATGTAGAGTTTGTTCCCAACAACCTCTGTGGTGCAAACACCTGGGACAGGTCAGGCACAGGATACTAGAGAGTAGAGAGGCACAGAAAGGGTTATGCAGCTGGCATCAATGGCAGTCAAAGTTTCTTCAGTGATGAACTTAGTTTTTGTTGCTGAATTAAAACTTGTGTAAGTCCTCCAGAAGACTAGCCCCTCCCACCCCTCATCATAGAAAGGAGGGGGCTCAGGATGCCCCATCCTGCCTGAACATTATCAAAAGTTACTGGTTTGTGGAGGAGAGAGCAACTTTCTGAAGTGGTGTAGCCACTGGTACAGTGCTCATACTCCTGTAAACAGATGATCATTCATGTTTCTATAAATGGCGCTAATGAAACTCATTCTCTCTCTCCCTCCCTCCCTCCCCACCACCCTTCTCTCTCTCTCTCTCTCTCTCTCTCTCTCTCTCTCTCTCTCTCTCTCTCTCTTTCATACACACACACACACACACACACACACACACACACACACAGAGTAGTGGTGGAGGGAGTGTTTTGAAAAGGTTAGAATGAAGAAGGGCAATTAGTGGGAACAAGAGCGGGAAACACGGCAGGGAAATGAATATTATTAAAATACATTATGCACATCTATGAAAGTGTCATAATGAAACCCATTATTGATGTATATAATTCTTGCTAATAGAAATGTTTAACGCACAAACACGTACACATTGACCTTTGATCACTGGCAGGCAGAGAAAGAAAGATGGTGTTGCAATTTGCTACGTGAACTTGACACCACAAATCAATATTGTAAAGTGGATTTCGATGTCTTGAGAATAGAGAGAGGAGGAAAGACCATCAGAGTTAAATAGGACCAGGCAGACACCATGTTTAGGACCACTGGAGTAAGGGCTTGACAACTTCTTGCTAAGTAGCTGTAAATTGGTACCAGAATTATACCATATGGAAATACAGGATTGCTACATATTAGCTACATATGTGCTAAGTAAATGAGTAACAAACATTTTCCAGTGAAAGCACTTCTCTGGGTTCTGTGAACTGTTGCTCCTTGGCCTGGGTGGTCCAGCCTGACCATACTAAGTGGAGATGCTCAGAGGGCTATTTGCTCAGCCATATCGACAGAATCTTTTTTTGTCAAGGTGACTTCTGTTACCATGCTATTTGACCTTAGTGTTGTGAAGAATCTGAAAGATACACCTCTTTCTTGGAAGAGCTCACCTATGGGAAGTTGGAATACTTTAAAATGTAACAAACAGGCAAGCTTGATATTTGATTTTTCTTACCAAAGGACTAAGTGTACATGGTAAAGATGAAACAAACTAGAAGAAGAAAACAGGCTGTAACTTTAACAACACTGCCTGACCTCTTCCCCATTACTTCTAGCCTTGCTATCCGGACCGAACCTTTTAAACCGCTGCTGCTTTTACATGGTCATTATGTTAGAACTAAAATGCACATGTAAGACACTCTATCCATATTGATAAGCATCATCTACTGTCCCCTGTCCCCCATGTATGCTCACTTATTCCTAATGCTATAGTAGTACTATTATACTTTTCAGATTACATTTGTAACTAATTTATTTAGATCTGTATTTTTCTATTTTACCACATTTTGATGAAATTTTCAGTGTCTCATCCTTTCCCTGCAACCTCTTTCATTGTTAATAATCAGTTGTTAATAATCAACCCTTCATGTACAAAACTAAATTTTAGTCTTACTATGGGGGAACTTAAGTATTCCTTACTTTGTATGTAAATTAATTAAATAGAAATATGAAGTTATTTCCAGTGAATTGTAGTGTTATGTCATCTGGGTCCTCTTAGCTACTTTCCTGCTTCTGAGACTTGAGACATCAGTACATGTAAAACAGATGGGGAAGAAGTCTGGAGGAACTAGGAAAGGATCTGAACCTTGTAAAACTCAGGTGACTCGGATGGGCAGAGGGAGCTGAGAGTACAACACTAATGAGCAAACAAGACATCAGTGTTGGGTAGGCAAGTGATAGACATGTGTCCTGGAGGAAATTATTTCTTGAGAGAAATGATGGGCAAAGTCCAAAAGGTAGTTGAGAACCAGATGGTTATCTATGAGCCAAAGACTATCTGTCCCTCCTATAATCTCATTTATTTCTATTTAAATTGTTTTCAAAGCTACACGCCTATAATCCCAGCACCCTGGGAGGCAGAGGCAGGCATATTTCTGTGAGTTCAAGGCCAGCCTGTTCTACAAAGTTAGTCCAGTACAGCCAAGGCTGCACAGAGAAACCCTGTCTTGAAAAACAACAACAACAAAATTGTTTTCAAAACCACCAGAAACTCATCTAATTGTCTAAGTTTATACCCGTTTTGTCTGTGTGACTTGATACTATTGGCGCGCGCGCGCGCGCGCGCGCGTGTGTGTGTGTGTGCATCTGTGCACACATGCATGTGTGTATGCCTGCACTTGAGTGTTTATAAATGTTTACAGATGTATACATGGATGCATGTGTGTGCATATGGAGGCCAGAGGTCAAACTTGGGTTTCTATTTTGAGGACTTAGCTATTCTTATTTTTTTGAGATAGGGTCTTTTGCTGGGACCCCACAATTTCTAAGTAGGCTAGGCCACTTGGTCAATGAGCCCCAGTGATGTACAAATCTCTACTTCCCTAGCACTGGGACTATGGCCACCACATCTGGCTTTTTATATAGGTGCTGGGGATTGAACTTGAATCCTCAGGCTTTCATGATGAGCACTTGCTAATCACCTGAACCATCATCACCTCCTCTGTCTCATCACCTGATTCTAGATCTATCCCACATCCCTGAATCCATGGCTTGTATTCCTGTTCTTCTGCTACTCTTGGCATCACTTCTTTTTTTTTTCCAGTGTGTTTTTTTTTGTAGGTCTTTTGCTTTTCTGCATTAGACCTCACTTTTCCTTATGGGCCAGTGATCTGCTCTTTTCCATATGCTATGGATGCCAATGCTGTGCCTTTGGTTCAGGTTCACTTTATCTCGCCAGCACTTTTTGAGCATTTCAATCTGACTAGGCAATCAAAACATAGACACTGAACATATGCAAACTATATATTCTCTCCTGCACCACTCCTTTTCGTGTTTATTCTTTCTTAGTTCTGTAATTTCCTTTAAAACTTGGAGATTCCCATCTTTATTATGTTATTTCGATTTCAATGCTGTACTCACTTTCATACATGGTCAGCCATTGAGTTTTATTAATTTCTCTACCTAGGTTTTTGATTTTTATAAGTGTTCATTCCCATTTATCTTTCTATTATTATTATTATTGACCCAATAGCGTTCCCCTTTGTATATGATCCATACTGGGGCAAAAGTATTTTAAATATCTCTTTTGCCCCATTTTAGTCATTCCTTACGATGCCAGGGTGGAATAGATTGGATTATATTGTTCTTCATTGGCTTCACACTATTTGTAGGATAAAGGCCCATTTGAGATGACCCATACTGAATTGTTTCCAGTACTATTTCCCATAATTCTCTCTCATGCAACCTACAGTTGGATAATAATGAATTTCTCCAGTTCTTTCTTAACTTGAATTTCTTTTATTCATTGTCTGCTTCTTATTTTGAACTCTTGACATCTTGTCTTTAACAAAAGGCTCTGTTAAATTACTGCATAAAAAGCCATTTCTATGTTGCAGTACTTTCCTCCTTGACATTATTTTCTTCCCCCTGGGGTAACATATTTCGCGTCCATTTCTTCAATGATATAGATAGCATTTTCCCTGATACCAGGGAAATTCTCTTCAGTGTATCTGAGCTGTTATAACAAAATGCCAAAGTTTGGGAAATTTATAAACAGTAGAAATTTACTTATCACAGCCCAGCCTAGAGGGTGGCGAGTTCAAAATCCTGTCTTGTTACCTCCTCCAGATGGCATAATTGCTGTGTCCTCATGTGACAGAATGTTACACTTGCCACCACTTAAAAGAATAGAACTTATAACAGATCACTCCTAAAGATCCTACTTAAAGAATTAAGTTTCATCATGAATTTGGGGATAGGCACAAGCATCCAAAAAGTAGTAAATGATAAAATAACAGCTTAATTTTATGTCATATATACACCTACCTCAGATGGCAGTTTCTTATTTAACATGATTGTACTGAGGTTAATTTAGCTAGACAGGCATTCCTTTTGAAGCCATAATGCTTGATCAAAGTAGGGACCCTGCTAACTCTATGACACAAGTTAATGAACTTCTGAACAGTGGGTAATGGAGTTTATGCCTCCATTTTCTGAACATTGGTGAGTTCTCGTCTGTGGAAGAACTTTGAAAATGTCAGTTCTATGTTTTTCTTCCTCTTCAAAGATGTGATAGTCCTGTGTTCTTCCAGAAACACTATCCATGATTCAGTAAGATGGCTGTTCATCATTTTCTTCAAGAAGAGGAACAGCAGAAAGGGAGGAATTGGACTTACATTTATTGAATTATACAGCTTTTCTTCAAAAGGATTCATACTTCAAAGAAGGAAATGTTTTTCCAAAAGCTTTTTGTCAACCCTGTTGGATTTCTTAGAACCACTGAATTAGAGCCAGAAAAACCACAGTGCCTCAGTATCCCCTTTTAGTCCAAACAGGCTCACCATCCACTTGGCCAGGAAGGTGTGACAGATCTGTGTCTGGAGAAGGTTTGGATTTACTCTGAACACCTGCCTCCCCAGGGATGCTTTAGACAGAGGCTGTGAGCTGTGGTCACCGAACAGCGAGGACATGGACACTTTCATTTTAGCCAGGTTGCCTCTGATTTTAGTACGTGAAAAAAAAAGGGGGGGGGGAATAACCCCTGCTTTGCATAGTTTTTAAAGGTTTAAGTAATACCATGTAATCAGAGCCCCTGGCTGTAGCATGGTACTGAAGGAACCCTCTGGGTCCCTCTGTCTCTTTTGTCCTTCTATTTCTTGTCTCCATAATGGAGTTTACTCTTCTTGTCTGGGTCTAGGGATGATTTCAGGTGTCTATTGATCAAAGCAAGACCACATCTTCTGACCCTTCTCTAGGTCCCCTAAATCTCCAGCGGTTGTTACTCTAAATATAGCTTTTGGATTAACAAGGAAATGCAGTCAGTCAGCAGCTCCTAGTGGTTTCACAAAAGCAGTTATTGGCAGGGAGCCCATAGACAAGAATAGTACTCAAGGCTAGTTCAGGGTTCTTTCTGCCTGTTCTGCTGCCACTGCACATGTGGGCACAGTGGAGGATTAACTCTTTATTTGCAGCACAGGGATGGTTTTTTTTTTAAATATGAAAGAGCTGTTATTCACCTCCTTTTAGAATATGTATTTTCCTATTCTTAATAAAGTAACACTTAAGCCCATCTTATTTACACTAATTTTGTTGTCCAAATTAGACCAAATTAACCAAATTAGAAAGATCAATTGCAGGTCTTACAACTTGTTTTCCATGCGGCTTTGCATAGCCACATCTGTGACTTTTGTAAACATCACCATCAAAAGGCAATGAAGGTAAGCATCTTGAAGGTACAAGCTGTTGTAGCATGTCGTGCTTATTCTTCTCGTCATGTTTTGTGAGATTAGTGCCTCGTTCCAGACCAAGATCACCTAGCTTTGTGGCAAATGTTTGGACAGAGCTAAGATGTCAGATCACATCTGATGTTTTTCTGTGTCTAATTAATGAATTAGACAGAATGTGAGGAAGTACCTGTTTCTCCCGAGGTTTAATTTATATAGGTCATGAATGTTCCGTATTTGTGTCTATTCTAGTACGAGCACCTGAAAGTAACACTTGCTTTCTGGTATCCAATGGGAATAGACACAGTGTTTTAGGAGAGGGAATTACCCCCGTGACTCCTATGGAAAAAATGTGAACCAGAATCATACATTAAAAGATGGTTGAGGAGCCAGACATAATGATGCACAACTTTAACCCCAGCACTAGGGAGGCTAAGGCAGGAAGATCACACATCCTTAGGTCAGCATGTGTCTCGAAACAAAGCAAAGAAAAAAACCCAAAGCCAAACCAAACCAAACCAATCAACATTACATCCAAAAACAGCAATTAAAAAAAAAAAGCCAAGCAAAGAAAACAACAACAAAAGTATTGAGTGCTTATTCCTTTACCAAGTAAAACAGAAGTTTGGTTTCAGACATGAGCTGATTCCTGTTCTAACAGCTTTAGGATAGTAGGGCAGTGGTGACCCTGAGATGACACAGAAGGCAGAACGACTGCCAAGCAGTCAACTGGCATGGGCTGGCTGTATGAGTCACTTGTCTTTGTGATCAAATACCCATTAAAAAGTAGCAGGAAAGAGACGTTTGCTTTGGCTCACACTTTGAGCACGCACAGTCCATCGTGGAGCAGCAGGCATGGTAGTGGGAAGCTCCATGATGCTGTGACACTACGGAAGGGACATGTACCGTCGCTGCTCACTCACACCTCAGCGTCTAGGAGACAGAGAGATGAGTGCTGGTGCCCATTCCTTTTTCTGCTTTCCCCTTTTTATTCAGTCTGTGCCCTCAGCTCATGTGAGAGAGTAGCTCCCATGTTTGGGGATTTGGATCCAAATACAGTTATGCTTCTCTGGGAACTCCCTCACAGACATGCCTGGAGGGGTGCTTCCTAGGTGATTCCAACTGCAGTCAGGCTGACAGTGAAGAGTAATTGCAAACCAAGATTGAAGACAAGGAAGGAGATTCACAAACTACACTTTCTAATACACACTTCAACTATGGAAAGAATTTTCTGTGCCAGGAACCACACAAATGCCTTATATGTGCTATTCTATGCCAACCCTTAAGACAAGACAGGGTTGCAGGGCTTATTTCTATTTTGTGTACAAATAAATTACAATTTAAGAAGGCCAAATCTCTTGACTAAGGTCACTTAGCAGTAAATTCAATGTTCTAGCAAGAATCAGAACACAGATCTTCATTTCAACCAATTAAAAATAAAAGAAAAATTATCTACTCGGGGGTACTGCTTCATAGGAGTAGAGACACTAAGATCAATTTGATTCAAATACTCACTGTTAAAAAGTGCCCCAGCCCTCGACCTGGCTCAGCTCTTGGTTTACTGCAGGAAAGATCTCTCTTACCCTTGATGTGTGGTCTGTTGGTTGCACCTTGTACTCTCCCATCAGAAGCTCCCCGTGACCTCACACTCCAGCCGTTTCTATGATGACTTGTAATTGCCCATCTGGCTGGCAGCCTCATTTGCTCTGAGTGACTTAAGAGTAGGGTAAAAAGAGGGGCCTTGCTCATCTGTTTATCTTAACACTGGCATAAGACCTATTATATAGTGCTGCTCAATAAACATAATGTTGGATAAGAAGAAGTACTCAGAGAGCTGGTCAGCCCAACTTTTTTTTTAATGACAAATAAACCCCAGTTTATTCAAGAACACATAGGATAAATAGTCTGATTTTGTGGAGCTGCACAGCTTTAGATACATATTTGACTATGGTCACAGTATGCTTAATGGACTTGGAGTGATATGGGCACATAGTGTAAGTAGTGCCATCTATCATGTGACACAGTATATAAAGAACTATTAGCCAGTGATCAGCCCTGAGTGCTGCACCTGTAGTAGTGAATCAGGATGTATACAGTACTGTTTGTTCTCTGTAAGATGTGTGCAAGGACTCCGCTAAGAACACTGTTTCAAAAGGACACAAATATCATGGGAGTCATGCAGTGGCCTGAACAGAAAATATCCTTCTTTGTTTTTTTATATAACTGTCCTGGGACTGGGGTTTTGAATAACTGTGGAAACCTGGGCAGAATCTGAGGAGGGACATGTGTGGAGCTCTGTTTCCGTTAAGCTATTTGTCACTTGGGCATCTATCTGCATCTAGTCTATTACACTGGTCCTAGGAATACACATTGCGGCTTGAGGACGTCATTTATGAGAATGAAATGTGACTTTATTCTCATTGTCATTTTGCCCAGGTGGCTGCTGGTGAGCTACTGAAACAGCTATAGGATCTGTTCCATGGTTGGAAATGGCATCTCCGCTGGCGACTCTGTGAAGAGAAGTGGGCTTAGAATATTTCATCCTCACCAAGTGTCTGAGGACTGGGAGCTTATATCCTGTTCATAAAAAGCGTTTAGGACTCAGATGCCTTGGTGGTCTGTGAAAGAACTGCTTGTTTCTCACACTGGCGTCTAAGTGCGGTCTTATGGGCAGTGTGTGCACCAAGAGAAATGAAGAAGCTCTGCTGTTACTGCTGTTCTTGACCATCACGTGCTCCCTTTCTTCTCTCTTCACATCCACATTGAATGAAGGCTCTGCTGTTACGGCTGTTCTTGACCATCACGTGCTCTCTTTCTTCTCTCTTCACATCCACATTGAATGAAGAAGGTTTTGGCTCAGGAAGGAGACTCTGCCCCTTGCACTTCTGATTTCTGGCTTCCTGACAGAACCAGAGACACTGATCCTATAGACATTGCCATGGGGGTCACTTGCTCATCCATACATTTGACTCCTCACCCAACGAGGCCCATGAAGGCGCCATGAAGTTTAGTGAAATGGTGCTTTGTACCTTACTGTTATGTATGCCTTCCTTAGCACCTACACCATTCTGAAAAGACAAAAGAGCTCACAATGAATGTGCAGAATAAATAAGCAAGCTGTTAGGAAACACATGTTGGGTGGAGACAGGGTGACTATATTATTTTGTTCCACTATTGGGAACAGACAGTATTTTGACTATTGCTTCTGAGGATGCTTGGGTTAAGCTGCTTTGTTATACTCTGCTCTACGTTCTCCTGTCTTATCCTCAACTATTTTCTTTGCTCTGCTTTTTCTGTCTTTTCATTGTCCTTGGATTATCTTCTGAGGCCTTCCTTTTGAAGGACATATGTTTGATTTCACATTGATGGATTTTTGTAGGGTTTCTACAGTCCATGCTTTTGTATATAGAAAGATACCATAAGGAGACGGACAGAGATATATCATTCTCTGCACAGGCCTGAGGCCCTGTGTTCAGATCCCTAGCACCCACATAAGATGTAACTCCAGTGCTGGGGTGCAGTTGGGAGAAAAACTATAGGAAAGTTACTGGGATTTACTAGCCACCAGCCTGCCAAGAACTGGTGAACGCCAAGCCAGTGAGAGACCCTGACTTATGGGAATAGTGCATGATGTGATAGAGGCAGACTTTGATATTTTTGTTTGTTTGTTAGCTTTCCCACATGCATGAGTAGACCCACCTGCATACAACACAGACACACACACAGACACACAGACACACAGACACACAGACACACACACACACACACACACACACACACACACACACACACACACTCACAGTCACGAGTTTCATATGCTCTCCTTTTCAATCCTATATTTTTTATTTGTGAGATGGTGAACAATGACTTAGACTAGTTATAAGGGAAGGAGCTTGAAACATGACTTTGATTACTGCTAAATGATTATCAAAAGAACACAAAATAGTATGATTTCTCTTATGCCTACATAAAGCCCTTAAAAATTAAAGATTACAGCCATTTTTTTTTTGTTACAAAGTCGAATGTATGTTCAGCTTCTTCTTTTTTTTTTTTCAGTCCTGGGGATTGAAGTTTAGGGCCTTACACATCTGGAGTGAGAACTTTAAGTGTATTCAGTCATTTCCGGAAAACTCTTAGAAAATGAGCAGGCTCATAAAAAGGCCTCATCTTTTTGTCGTAAGACTGTCTTCCGTGAGTATTTCCAGCCCATAGAATCAGAATTACATAGAACACGTTGTACAACAACCACCTATTTTCCAACATTACTCATGAAGTGTTTTACACTTTTTTTTATATATGATAAAACTATTTCTTTTGCTCTTTGAATAAGTGTGTTTACTTAGACCTGCGAGAGTCAGTGCATGTGGGTGGATTGGCAGGTGGATGATAAATGTGAAGGTTGCTGTGAAATTACAGTTGGGTCCTTAACCTATAGTTAATGACAGACACTTGATGAAGAATGATGTCTTTACCTACCTGACATGCTTTAGCCTGTGAAGGGTAAACATGACAAAGAAAGTGCCTAGTATAATTATTCAAAATGAAAAAAAAAAGCCCACAAATTTCTTAAGCCTCATTTTCTTGATTACCACTTTTCAGATTGATGCGACTTTGACGCAAGATATTTCTACTTGGTGCACATCTCAAAATATCTGTACTAATAGAGCCTTTCATTCAAGCTTTTATAAGATTTGTATGTTCATCGGAGGGAAGCTTGATGTAAGAGACTATCTCTCGGTCCCTGTTCTGTTGCCAGAGCGGAGCATCACAGACTGGAAATTTACAATGAACAGTAAGCTATTTTGTTCAAGGCTCTGGCAGCTGGGGAGTCATCAACTGCTGAGGGCCTCATGTTGTGCCATCCCAGCCTAGAGTGTGAAAGGACAAGAGGACATGCTCTAAAACAGCAAGAGGGAGCATGAATTTACTCCCCCCACAAACTGAATGCTACAATAATGGTTTTTATTCTAGTCGTAAGGACAAAGCCCCTGAGACCTATCACTTCTTAAGCTCCTCCCTCCCAGCACTGTTGCATTGGAGATTAAACTCCTAACACATGAACTTTAAGGGATCATAGTAATATGCAATCCAGGGAGAGTTAGGTTAGAAATGTGGCTCTACTATTATGAACAATGTAATTTCTCTTTGGTCCCAGGCATAGAAATTTTAACACCTTAGCAATTTATTGTTTTTGCCAGTGAAATAACTGAAGTGGGAAGAGACAGGTCCCTTTGTAGCCATATGACTAGACTATTAATTTATAGAGAGGATAGAGACCAGAGATCAGATTTAATCATCAATTAAATCTGGTCAATGATGTGATCAGTCATGCTTAGTGTTGTATAGCAATTTCCACCAAGATGAAAACAAATACCACCACCACTACCATCACCATCAAAAAATAAAAAAGAAACCACCACCACCACCACCACCACCACCACCACCACCACCACCACCACCACCACCAACAGCAACAACAACAACAGCAACAACAAAATCCAAAATTTTTCAATGTTGGAGAGAGGCTCCAAAGGGTGTTCACAGAGAAGTGAAATAGAGAAAATGATCTAAGGAGAGGTAAGACACTCCGTCTTACTGGGAAGCTCATTAAGACAGGAAGTAGACAAATCAAAATAGCTTGAGGAAGTCCCTGAAACTCATCAAATTCACTAGGACTCTCTTATGAGATTATATAAGCACCAAGTCCTGCTGAGAGTTACTTTCAGACAAGCCAAGCTGCAAGGACTCTTGGATAAACAAAGCTGTAAACAGGACTGGCAGACAAGCAGATCTGTTTAGAAAAGCCTCACACTAAAAAGCCAGGAAGAAGCAGAGACCAGCCTAGTAGGCAGGAAGAAACAAAAACCAGCTCACTGCCCTGAAAAGGCTCCAAGCAACTGAGCCATGGGCAAAGGACATCCTCCAAACTGTTGAGCTGCCTGCAGTTTTTGCAATGCATTCCAATTTTCTACCTTTTGTGAACCCTCACCCATGCTAGGATGAGTTTTCATTTATGTAGCCGTCCTTCAGTCTTTTCTGCTCCAGTAAGTAATCTCTCAACCATTGTCCTGCAAAGTAATTCCAACAAAACTCATTGGTTTATCAAGTTGTACTTTGGTGGTTTTCAAATTTTGGTCCGCTGTTGGTTCCTTATCTGAGGTGAGTAGATGTTTTATTCACATCTTCCCCTGGGATCTACTCAGTGGATCTTTTATAAATAGCCCCCAGTCACCCTAATGATAATGACAGATCTTCTAAACTGGAGAATACGTCATAGATGTACCTGCAGAGGGCACAGTGGTCTGGGGCATCTCACTAGCACCACATTTTATTATAAAATTTCTGTCTTTGGCTCTTCCACCATTTAAGTTGCATGATTTATTCTTGGGAACTGTGGAAATTAGGATCATAGGCTCTTAGGGTACAGTAAACTTGACAGTGTGGGAAGCTTGAGAGAGACCCATTTTTCAGTTAGTGACTGAGAGGGGGACAGTCTTTTGGAACTGAGCATTTTCTGTATTGTGTAATGTCAGAATTGGATCATATTGTTGGTGTGTGTGTGTGTGTGTGTGTGTGTGTGTGTGTGTGTGTGATTTAAGCTTCTTCCCTTGGGTCTTCCTTGTTACTTATCTTCTTTGGGTCTGTGAATTATAGTATGGCTGTTCTGTACTTTATGGCTAAATCCGCTTATAGGTGAGTACATACCATGTGTGTCTTTCTGGATCTGGGTTACCTCACTCAGGATGATCATTTCTAGTTCCATCTATTTGCCTGAAAATTACATGATTTTCTTGTTTTTAATAGCTGAGTAGTATTCCATATGGTAAGAGAGGGAGCACGGAGAGAAATGGGGGTCAATATCAGACCTGAGGAGAGTAGAGATGGGAGAACAGAGGCCTGGCACAGAGAAAAGAAAGCTTGACTGGGGACTTCTCTTTGACAAGCTGGAGACCTACGACAGGGTAGGCTTCTGGGAAGATATGAGGGTGACACTAGCTGAGATTCCTAGTAGCAGAGGTTGTGGATACTGTAGAGGCCACCCTCTAATTAGACATGACTCCTATAGTAAGGAGGGGAACACAAACCCACCCACAAAAACTTCGACCCAAAACTTACCCTGCCTACAAGACATGCAGGGAGAAAAAATAAAGCAGAGATTGAGGAAATGCCCAAACAATGCCTGGCCCAACCTGAGAGCCACCCTTTGGGAGACAGCCAACCCCTGACACTATTAACTGTACTCTGCTGTGCTTACACACTGGAGCCTAGCATGGCAGTCCTCTGAGTGGCTCCACCCAGCAGCTGACGGGAACAGATGCAGAGACCCACAGCCAAACATTGGATGGAGCTTGGGGAGTCTTGTGCAAGAGTAGGGAGAAGGATCGAAAGACTCAGAAGGGGACACACAAGAAGACCAACAGAACCAACTAACCAGGGCCCATGGGGGCCTGTGGAGACTGAAGCCCCAATCAAGGACCATGCACAGGTGGGACCTAGGCGCCCTATGCAGATGTAATGGTTGGGCAGCTTGGTCCGCATATGGTTCCCTAGTGAGGGGCATGGGGGCTGACTGGCATGGACTCTGTTGCCTGCTTTTCCACCACTTTCCTCTGGTGGGGCTACCTCACCAGGCAACAGAGAAAGAGGATGTGCTTAGTCCTGATGCGCCTTGATGTGCTGGGGTAGCTGGGTAGGGGGCTCCCCTTCTTTGAGGAGTAGGGGAGGGGGGGATAGAGAGTTTATGACCAGAATGTAAAAGGAATAATTTTTTCAATGTGTGTGTGTGTGGTTTGTGTGTGTGTATGTGTGTGTGTATGTGTGTGTGTGAATGTGAGTGTGTGTGTGTGTGTGTGAATGTGAGTGTGTGTGTGTGTGTGTGTGTGTGTGATAAAGCCCTAATACTATATATAAATCTCCTAAGGCAGTGTTTTCTAGGTAGTAGCTATATACATCAGTGTCCCAACCTTCTTTTTCCATGTTGTTTTTAAAGGATTCCCAGACATGTCTGGTGTACACTGTTGTAATGTGATGGAGAGTATGATCACTGGAGAATTTCTAAGTTACTTGACGGAGATACGGAAAGGAAATTCCTAGGACGTTGGCACAGAATGGAGAAGTACAGAGAACTAACTCTATTTTGAATACGTTGACAACCTCGCATCAGATTCATCTAAATAAGTGTCCATGGCTCAGTCACCGTAAAGGAAAAGCTCTGGTAGCACATTATTGTTGCTCAGTTAATTTTATTTTTTACAGCTATTTGGGTGAGGTTATAGTTAACTTGTCTGGCAACTATGTTTAGAAGAGAGAAGTTATATTTAATCAGTGAGACTCTCAATAATCTAAGGCCAGAGCATCGGACCAAAACAAACGGTCACTTCCTCGTAGTTAAGTTGTATTGGCGCCAAGGGCATCTGTACCTGCTCTGGATACAGCCACAGCCAATGCATAGCATTTCGCTCTTGCAGGGGCAGTAGAATGGATGATGCATGTGAGAACAGAGCGCCCAGCTGAAGGAGGGGCCAGTGGACCATGAAGACCACGTAACTAAAGACAAATTCAAAGCCTATATTGTTTTGCGAGGAGAACAACTGTGTTAATATGCCAATATGTTTAATGGCTACCATGTATAAAGGAGAGACACATTAATTTCAGTCACTAAAAAAAATATTACAAATAAAGGGTTCATAACATTGAGATGCTGAATTCTAACTCAAGTTGAGACAGACATTGTCAATAAGAGAGATTTACAAATGGAGTGAACTGCCTCACAGCTATCTTCTCGTCACTGGGAATTTCAATCAGAGGCTGCACTGTATTATGACAAAGAGGAAGCTAGACAGAGACTCTTCGAACTCCTGCTGTCTGTGTCCTCTGAATTATTCAATAATGTTGAATTACATTAAAACCAAAGAAGGACATTTACAAATTTAAAAAGTTAAATTTGTTTCTATCCTACATCAATCTGCTTCCAAAATACAGGAGAGTCTGAAAACGTTGGTGTGCATTACTGTGGATTTGTGCAGTCTCATACTTTTCCATTGGTATCATCTATAAACCACCTACGATTTTCATTTTGTCAATTCTCTGCTATCAGTGACAGACAATACCTATAGAACTTTGTCAGTGAATATATGTCATTTTCTTGATTATTTTGTTATCTTTTTAAGGTATCCTTCTCTATCATTTAGACTAAATGTCGATGAGAGGAGCACAATTTACCAAATGCAAGTACTGCCAATTATCTATGCCTTACTAATCTGCTCCTCTTTTCTTGCTAACTTAATTCTGATTTGATATCTCACTCTAAGGGAGATAAGTGTATTTTTCAGATTCCCTTGCAGTTAGTGGTACTCTTGCTAATGAGATTTAACTGGAATTTTGCTGAGTCTTTTCAAGGCCTACTCTTGTTTTAAAAATGAATTTATTCCGGGCTGGAGAGATGACTGAGAGGTTCAGAGCACTGTTTACTTTTCCAGAGGTCGTGAGTTCAATTCCCAGCAACTGCATGGTGGCTCACAACCACCAGTGATGAGATCTGGTGCCCTCTTCTGGCAGGCAGGCACACATGCAGGCAGAACATTGCATACATAATAAATAACTTTAAAAAATGAATTTATTAATTTTAGATTTATCTTAAGTGTATGGATGTTTTTCCTGTAAGCATGTATGCACAGCACACACATGTCTAGTGGCCACAGAAGTCAGAAGATGGAATCAGATTCCCTAGAAATGGGACTTCAAAAGGTTGCAAATCATTGTGTGAATGCTGAGGACTGACCCTGGGTCCTCTGCAGGAATATGTGCTCTTAACTGCTGAACATACATTTGTAACTAGATCTAAAATAGTTGTCTTGGAACCATAAAGGAAAGGCTGAGATAATTTTAGAGGCATCAACCTTCATATTCCAGAACCAATAAATAAATATCAAGAGATATTTGCCAGGTGAGAACAATAAATACCCATTCCTTCAAGTCACTGCATTTTATTTTTCTGAAAATTGTAAATAAAAGCAACGTAGGTGACAGTTTTCCTGTGGCCTTTATTCTGTCGTCAATACGTGCTAGAGGAATGCACTGTGTTTATGGGTTCTAGTCTCTGCATACAAAGAGAAATGAGGCGTGAGTCCTTCCTGTAGTCTGAAGCCCAAGGCTGTCTTAAGAAGGCCAGCAGCCCCAAGCAGGAAGGTTACATGAGCTGCTGCTTCTCCCCGTTTTCTTTTCCAGGGAGATTAGTGGACAGACCTTCTGAAGTGACAGGAGAGCAGCCGTGACAGGGAGGAATGCCCGTACCAAGTTGGCACCTGAATTCTGGACTCATTGCACACTCCTCTGAGGCTGCTGCAGCCTTTGGGCGTGGCATTTGCACATTGAGAAGAAAGAGTGCGGGGAGATGTTTACACTGGTTCGATGAGAATTTTAGATTGCATTAATTTTCTGAGAACTTTATTTAGCTTTGCTTATTTAAAAGGTGCACTACCACGGTAAACTGAGAAAAGGATATTTAGAGACTTCTATTGAAAACTACGTGAGACTCCTCATCAAATATAGATTTTTTTAAAGTAACAATTTATCTCCAAATACCTTTATGGTTATGTACTAATATTTTCAGGAATGATGGCTCTTTCTTTCTTTCTTTCTTTCTTTCTTTCTTTCTTTCTTTCTTTGAGACAAGGTTTCTCTGTGTAGCCTTGGCTGTCCTGAACTCGCTTTGTAGACCAGGCTGGCTTCAAACTCACAGAGATCCACCTGCCCCTGCCTCTGCCTCTTGAGTGCTGGGAGTACAGGTGTGCACCATCGCTCCTGGCTCTCATATTCTTATCATAACTACCTAAATGTATGTATTTAAAAATAACCCTTGTTATTTTTAAGTTGAACAGAGTCTTTAAATAAGAAAAAAAATCCCAAAAAGAACTACAGCAAATGTTCATCTAATGCTATTGAACATTGGGATTTATGTGATTAAAAGAACCTTCTTCTTACTTTTCCAACTTTATTCTAATTTTATTGTAATCAGGAAGCATTATTTTTATACTCTATAAAGAACAAGTGTGAAGAATTATATACTAAGTCATCACAAATGAATTGACACAGGAACAGCAGAACCATTTTCAATGTGTTTATATAAATAGATCTGTATAATTATCATTAAGCATCATAAGCACACAGTGCTTAAAAAGAACAGTTCTATTTACTCAAGTTGAAGTTGGGATGCTATTACAATACACAGCTCAAGTGAGACTGAATTCTGCAAAGAGAGTGAGGTAATGGTGACAGTGGAGCCATCATGTTCAGCATGTCTCTGTGCTCTGGATCTGTCAATACCTACCCACGTACCAAGAAGACAGTGAGTCCCACCCAACGTGTTAGTGTCAGAGATCTGGAATTGCTCTTGCATGACTCTGAGACTACGAAAAGCGAAAAGAAGACAACACTGTCATTTATCTTTAAGGACGATGATGATGATGATGATGATGATGATGATGATTATTATTATTATTACTATTATTATTATTATTATCTAGACAGGTCTCACTACGTAATGCTGGCTAGCTTGAAGTTTGGTATAGAATAGGCTGAACTGTAACTTACAGAGATCTTCCTGCCTCCAGTTCTGGAGTGCTGGGATTAAAGGTGTGCATCACCATATTAGGCTTCGTTTGTTCTTTTTATATGATAGATTACGGACTCTTCCCATGGCCCAGTTTTTCTCCTAAATGTAGGAGACTTAATTCTTAAATCCATAGGATGCCTATGAGAAGACAAGGCAACTGTATATTTTGGATTTTGAAGTCTCCGCTTTTAATCTGCAAAGATGTATGCTGGGCGTGGCAGCACACGGTAATTCCAAGAAGTGGGGAGGCCACACTAAGATCCAATGCTGAGATTAACTTGAGCTTTATGGTTAGAATCTGCCTCGGAGACAAGGAAAGAAAGGGAGGGGAAAGGAAGAGAAGCAGTCAGTAAAGACAGTAAAAATCATTTCATTCAACTAGTTACTCAAAAGCATATACTCCTGTGTGAAGTCCATTGGTGACTATGGAAGGACTCTTGATTGCCTGACATTTAGTGCTGAGGAGAATGCTCAATTGTGAAGAAGAGAAGGAAAGCTTATTTACAGGAAATTAAGGGAAGAAAGAAGACTGTGTTGTGAGTGAAAGTGTCCGTGACAACCATGGAAGTGACCTCCTTTAAGGACACTTGTTAGACTATGGTGAAGGAGGCCACGGTATACACAGGAATGAAGTGGGAAGGGCCACGGATTGAAGGCTGTAGTCTTTCTCCTTACATGTCTATAGGACTGCTGGGAGAAGTCTTCTAATTCCAAGGCCACTCATTCTTCTAAATCAGGCTGAGTTCCACAGATACAAAGTTTCGTTTTCAAAAGTTTAGTCATAGTTGAGTATGCCTGGGTGCACTTACAACAAGGGCCGGGCACTCTATCTTGAATGATTATAAAATCAGAGTTACAATCCTTCTGTCCCTTCTTCCACAATGATTCCTGAGCATTCAGAAGAGGGGGTGTGATTTTCTATATGTCTATGTAGTACTTTAGGAGGCTTCTGTAGGAGTGGGTTTCCATATGACTTTTTGAGAGGTCATATGGACAGGCCATTTGAGAGCTTATGTAATCCCCTCCATACTCGCTCCACCACCCTGCTCTCTCATGCCCCACTCCAACCTTTCCAGTTCCATTCTTCTTCTTTTTAAAGACTTTATACCAATGTGTTCTGTCACCCCTCCCTTGCAAGCCACTCCTATGGCCCCTTACTAATTTTCTGACCTCTCTAGGTATTCCAAACAAAGTATCCATTTCTGGATATTCAAAGCTAACACCTACATATGAGAGCAAACAGGAGAAATTTATCTCTCTGGGTCTGGGTTACCACATTCAAAGAGATCACTATGAAATAGAGGTGGAAAAATCTTTAAGAAGCATAGGTGGTTTATGGGTTCAAGGAATCAGTATTTTCTGGAAATATTAGGGCAGATGAACATATGACACTGTAGACAAGGTCTTCGGAAGCTCAAGCTAGACAAAATGCCAGCATGGAGAGTAGAGATGGGCCCAAAGTCCCAATGCTAGCTGAGGAGCTATTGGCATTAACTGATGCTGGTAGAGTCAGTCCTCTTTAAGGATGTGGCCCCTGGTAGGCGTACACATCACTGCAGTGGACAGCCACGCGTGCAAGAGTATATGGGTGGTAGAAATTAGACTTGATGGGTATAAGCGGTAATAAAAAAAAACCCCACAAAATTGGGTAGATAGAGAACGGGAGAATCTGGGAGAGGTTGGGGTGGGACTGAAGGCAGTCAAAATATAGTCCCAAAGATCTCATTTTTTTTTCACTGAACAATAGTTTATTCATTCCATCATGGAATTATGTAAGATTCTGATTACAAAACCAAGGCCAATATAATTTTGAGAGATTAGAATATCTTTAGGAAACCAGTCACAGTTTAATGAAGGTAGATCTGACCATAGGACTGATGTCTCCTGAGTAAGGTCACGTTCCTCTAACATGTCATCGAGGAAGGGATTTTCTTCCTTGATGAGGTTTTACTCTTTCTTTCTTTCTTTCTTTCTTTCTTTCTTTCTTTCCCTCTTTTTCCTTCTCTTTCTCTAGTTTCCCTTTTCCATGGAGCTTCTTTAAATGTCGTTGCTCATCCATAAAATCCTGATCTCATTTCTGTAAAGGCCAAGGAAACGGGAGTGTGCCCACAAGTGCAAAATACGTGTTGTGATTTGGATGCCCACAAGTGCAAAATACGTGTTGTGATTTGGATGCCAGTCCTAAGATTCTTTTTGGCAAAGGGCTGCTCACTGAATGAGTTCACCACTTTCATGGACTTTGAGTCCATAGGCCTGGCCACTTTGCCAAAGATCCGGGCACTCGGACGGGGCATGGGCACTGCATATTCTGAAAGGGAAGATATTTCTTTTTTGTTTGTTTGTTTGTATTTCTTGGTTGCTTTGTTTTGTTTTTTTGAGACAGGGTTTCTCTGTGTAGCCTCAGCTGTCCTGGACTCAGTGTGTAGACCAGGCTGGCCTCGAACTCACAGTGATACGCCTGCCTCTGCCTCCTGAGTGCTGGGAGTAAAGGCGTGCATCACCTTGCCAGGCCTGCAAATACATTTCTTAATCAGTCAAGAGCAAGGTTCCTTGCTCCAGACCTTGCTTGCGCACCAGAACTAACTTTTTAAATTTGAAGTTTAATAATAATACTTTGTTTGCCTCATAAAGCAGCATATTTGGGTTACAGTACCTTGATGGGCATTCTTTGCCAGGTTCTACTGCATTCCTTGGAATGGAAGAAAGGGCTGAGTGTGAATGGAGACTGTAGAGTTTTCTTTTGTGTGTGTGTGGGCGCGTGTGCATGTGTGTGTGTGTGTTTATGTGTGTCCTCACCTGTCTTTAACTCCATCCAGGATTTTATTTCTCTCACAATGAGGTCACATATTAGAGACCTCTTTGCTGCCTCTGCTGGTATCCACTTGCCAGCCACATGGTATCTTTTACGTTTTCTCGCCTTTGCTTTTGGAAACAAGATGGTAAAGACCCATCTCCTCCAGCAAGCCATCCTCTTGCAGTCTTGTCAAAATTGTCCACTGTCTTTTTAAGCTCAAATTCCCTGATTACCTTCTGGTTGCAGGAAATATTAACTCCTCTGAAACTTTCCTCTGTGAGCTTAGAGGATTTTTTAAATCTGTTGTCAAAACACTATTCAACCAGAATTAAAGACCATTATTTCTCTCAGGATGCTTTTTCCTCTTCAGTGAAACTGCTCTCCTAAACCCTGTATTTCATGGGGGTCAGAAAGCAAGCATTTCCCCGTCACTAGCTATCCTTGCTTCTCTGAGGATCAGACCTCCTAATTCTATCCCCTTGAACTTTCCTCACTGCTGCTCACTGGCTTCCATCCAGATCCTGGCACATGGGTGCAGTTTATGCTTTCTGCTAGCTGAGAATGAGGACACCCCCAGCTATGACTAAACCTACGGTAAGAAAGTAATGTTTCCCCTGGCCTCATAGACATCAGCTGAAGTGAAGCCATTTCTAAGGTAGGCATGTGTGCTTTCAAGAGCAAGCTGTATGCTGAGTGACAGGACACTTTCCAGCACAGCTCTGGAACTCCGGGCAGGGGTCGGAGTGGGGTGGGGGAGGTGGAGGCGTGGGGTGGACAGAAGACTTCTCAGACAACTCTAACTAATTCAGGTAGGATCTTAAGCTCCTGGACCACAAGCAGAGAAAAAGAGTTGTTTGTTTCAGGTTGCCCCAGGGCTTGGGTACAGCAGTTCAGTGTGACAGCAGGCTTGAAAGAGAATAAGAATATTCCAGTTTATCAGGCAATAGCTGTCTGCAAAAGGGAAAGTACTGTTGATAATAATAACATTATTAATAAAGAAAAGCCGGAGAGTTCCTGAAGGGTCTGGCAACAGAGCATGAACACATCAGAAATTTTGGTGCAAGAAATTCAAAGTCTTTCTCTTCTCAGTTTTAACTGCTGGCAAGTCTCATTTTTCTCTTAGCTTAGCTTTATAGGTAGACCTGACCTGCGAGGGGAGATCTTTACCCTTCATTTCTGCCAGCTGCAGGAGTTTCTTGCTGGAAAATGCTTTTGCCTCATCCCTTTTAATGGCAGATCAAAGAGGTAAGTGCTTTGGGGCGAAGGGGAGAATGAGCTCATTCAGATGCCGGGGTAATCTGGGTCCACAGAAACGGAGCAACTGGTCCAAATTCCTGCTTTGACTTTGCCTAGCTCTGCTTTTAGTAGGCAACAGTCAGAATGGGGCCCAAGGTTGGATGTGGGTGACAGGAAGCAGGCAGTGTTTTCTTTCCTCTATGTGGGATTTAACTCCGAAACACGTAGCAGTTGCCAACAAAATTGTTCTTTAAAATATAGACAACCCCAAAACCTCAAATTTGGGATTCTGATCACACCTCTGATTTAATGTATGGAAGTTATAACCAGATAATCACAGGGTTGACTCCGCATTTTACACATGAGTGAGCGCAGCAAGGCTCAGTGAGGGCATTGCTGCACACCCCAGGCGGCAACACCACACTCTCTATCTTTGTCTTTCCATTCTGGCCACAGTTTTCCTCCTAGGTACATTCCTCCTGCTTTCAAGGTAAAATTCCTTCTCTGGCCTGGCATGATACTTACCGTTCCCCCCCCCCCCTTTTTTTTCTCGGAAACCAATGCGCCACCCAGTCTTTACCTTTCATTTCATATCATGTTTCTCAAGCAAGGGGCACAGTTTCCTGGGGAGAGTCATTATGCAGATGTGTCATGTGACCTGCTCAAGATAAAAACAAATTTGGAAGAAGAGCTGGAATTGACAAGAATCCAATTCTATATTTACTTCCCTGAGTCACCCCAGAAGCAGGGGCTTTAGATAGATAGGGGACAATCATTGTTAGTAATCCCGGTCAGCATTTGCCTGAACGGAACCTTAGGGGACTTTGCTTTCTTGCCCCGTCCTTCTTACTTGCAGCTTAAACCAAAGTGTTTGCTTTTTAGAGCAGAAACTAGACCCAGGTCAGACTGTGCACCACACTGTTGTGTGCCAATTAAGTTGAGAGACAGGTGTTAAGGCAAAGATGTTTGTTTAAGAAAACCAGCTGAGTAAGATGGAAGATTCTAGTCTAACTTCCATCTTTCTCCTTGGAGCCAAGGAAAGACTTTTGAAGGGAAGTTTCAGGAAGTGAAAACAAAGGGATGTAAATGAAATCAAGGACAGACATGTGAACCGTAGGCACAGGCATCACGAGGGGCAGCTCTCTATAGTGATATCTACAACGTTTTGCAACTCGTTTTCTTGTAGTGTAGATGGCCATTTCCAGCTAAAAGTTGATAGACTGGATGCTTCCTGCCACCAACACTGAAGAAGGAATGCTACTCAAAGGTCATGTTTGTGTCCTCTCAGCACTCTGTGACAATATTAGTGATCTATTAAGTTCTCGTGCAATCGTCTATCTCCTGGAGGTAACAAACACTTTTGGCATGCATTAAATCTGATGCAATTGAACTTTTCTGAGCCATTGCTTCTACTCACCACCATATGCTACCTAAAGAAATAAATATGAAAAGTTGACCTTTGATTTACACCCCCCACACCATCCATGTATTTATATATATTTACGTATATAACAATTACATATGTATATGTAGCTGTTATTGTTGTAAAGTTTTTCTTATGCCTTGCCTTCAGCTAGGCAGTAACAGGATATAGTTTCCGTATCTACTAGGTTTACACCCAGACTTGACCAGAGTGTTAGTAGGTTTCTTTCTCGGAGACACACCGGTAGTTTATGTGCATTTCTTGAAGGCTCTTTTACTCCCTGCATTTCTTAGATACTTCTCTTTTACTTCTGATCTGCACAATTTGATAATGAGAGACCTATACTTGGGTACCTTTGTAAAGTGATTCTTTCTAAGACCTTCCCTTCCTCTTGTTCTGAGTGGAGAGCATCATGGGATTGAAAACCCCTGGGGGAGAGATAAAGATCAGGCGTGGAACCCGGAAGAATGTGCAGCCTTGGAGACTAAGAAGAAAACCTTGCAGTAAAGAAAAACAGAGCAACCCCAGCAAGTGTGAGCATGCCAGGACTTGAGGCTGGCCGGCTACTGGGACGGGACAGCTCTCTCTGAAGAGGTTAGTAACGCACGTGACGGGTGGTCAATGGCCCTCCATGTTTCCCCCCACTCGAGCTTCCTCAAGCATATACCCTCCAAGGAACAGAATCACGGGGACGTAAGATCTCGTTTGGTTTTGTTTTTTATTCTGGATGCAAGGAGCACTTCACTCCATAAGCTAGGTTGTTTAATTCCAGTTAACTGAGTAGAGAAAGTTGGTTTTATAGGCAGAAAGGGGCTCAAGAAAGCAGATGATAAAGACAATAAGTAATCAGTATTTGCAAAGTTAAAATTTGCCTTGTAAGAGAAACAGAATGTTAGAAAAATAACTGATTAGTTAATATTGTTAGTTTGGGTTACCTTTTTGTGTGTGTGACAATAAAGACAAAAATACTTCAGTATAAGACCAACTATAACTTAGAAATTTGGCTATTTTCTCCTTAATCCTGATTTTTTAGAAGGACAGATAAAAAATAAAACAGCAACAACAAACTTGGTTTCAAATTAGTCGTGTGGAACTTTAGATATCAGTAACGCCAGTATGATTTTCAGTTAGGCCTGCTGGGTCTTGGTGCAGGGGCTTAGTCCCACACAATGGCCACCAGCAATTTTTATTTAACATAAGTTAGACAAGTAGTGTGTAATGTAGTTTCTTTTAAGAGAGCACTTTTGATTTCTTCCTTTCTTATATGTAAAGGTCATTTCTGACCAATAGAGGTGTGACTGTTGCAATGGTTTCTTTTGTTTATTTTCAGTGGCCTGTCTGTGATCTTTCCAAATGAAAGCAAAATATTAACATTATGGGGTTAGACATTTTTTTCTTTCCTCTTAAACTATTTTTTGGAGTACAAATGGCTCCCGTTCTCTAGTGTGACTTTGTGTGAATAATTGCTATAGAATACTGCAGACTTTCCCCTCCCTTTCCCTGTAGGGTGATTGATTTTAACCTTTCTCCTCTGCCAAACCTTTGTTCCGTGCATGACATTTTAACCCCCACTACTTCCTATGTTCTATTTTGCTAAGGAAAATTGCATTTTCTATTTCTGGACAAAGCATGGTTGTTTGTGTCAGTCAATTTAACACAATATACCAGTTCTTATTTGTGCAGAGGAAGCACTAATGATTCCAGCAGGAGGTGGGTCCTGAGCCCATGACCAACCCTTCCTTGGGCCCGGAAGATGGAAGCCACAGTAATCCATTACTGACAAGGCCACTTAATGGTGATATAGCACCTTTTGTCTCAGAGACTACCAGTAGTATGGAGTTCTATTTCCTGCTCTATACATTCATCCCTAAAGATATAACCCAGAGATAAAAATGGCCGTGTGGCAGTAAAGAGCAGGTGCTTTGGCAATTCCAACTTAACCTTGATATGTGCTTTACCATTTATGAACTATAAAAGTATGAAAACAATATTTATATTTTTTGAGCCTCTGCTTCTTGATGTAATGAGGGAAACACTGTTTTTGGCCACAGAATTGCTGGGTTGCAGCTTCTTACTAGGGAGTCACTGAATACCTGATGGCTATTGTAGTGAGTGCAGGTCCACACCATATTGTTTTTTGATCAAGATTATAGGCCTCCATGCCACCTTTTGTTCCACAGAGTACATCAGCTATGGGAAAAGCTTAAAATATCGGTTCTAGCTGCTATTTACCTTAATTCATTAGACAAGCATTTAACGAATGCCTACTGGATGCCAGGCACTGTACTGGATATGTGCATCTAGAATTAACATGAAAGATCATCATATTATGCAAATTAAGCCAGTGTCTGAGAAAGAGAAAAATCACATGTTTTCTCTCATTTGTGTTTCCTAAATAGCGCGCGCGCGCGCACACACACACACACACACACACACACACTGTGTATATAGGACATGAAAGGGGTGGTAAAACCATCTAGATAAACACAAAGGACTAAGAGGAAGAATTGTAAAAGAATTGAAAAAATAAATTAATTTAAATGGAAATATATTAGAGCTAGGAAGAAAAAGAAAGAAAAGAAAAGAAAAAGAAAAAGAATAACCCGAAGGATACAATTTTCTTGATATTGTCTAAAAGAAAGAAGGAAAAACAAAGCGGGCAGGAGAGTACATCCTCAACATGGGCAGACAAGGCTCCCCTTCTGGGTCTGCTCCTCACTGCCTGTGCCATTTGGGCATATAACTTAACTTCTGTGAGCCTAGTTTCTGGTCTTATAAGATGGGATTTACTAATTGCGCTTAGCAAAATAAGAAAGTTCAAGCACAACATCTGAGGAACTAGTGTGTATCAGTGTGTGGGCAAATATCAGCCTAGCCTTCACCAGAGCACAGAGTACAATGAGAAAGATCCCAGGTTTTAGTTTGGAAGCTTTATTGTTAATATATTTTTCCTATTTATTATTAAGTTTTGATATTCACAAACCTCTTGCAGCTAGCCAATCTTAGATATGTTCTTTCTTAAAATATATTTTATTAATTTATCCATATTACATCTCAATTGTTATCCCATTCCTTGTATCCTCCCAATCCTCCCTCCCTCCCATTCTCCCCTTACTCCCCTCCCCTATGACTGTGACTAAGGGGGACTTCCTCCCCCTGTATATGCTCATAGGGTATCAAGTCTCTTCTTGGTAGCCTGCTGTCCTTCCTCTGAGTGCCACCAGGTCTCCCCATCAAGGAGACGTGGTCAAATATGGGGCACCAGAGTTCGTGTGAAAGTCAGACACCACTCTCCACTCAACTGTGGAGAATGTCCTGTTCATTGGCTAGATCTGGGTAAAGGTTTGCAGTCTTAGATATGTTCTTAATAATAGTACACGCACACAAACACACACACACACACACACACACACACACACACACACACACACACACACACCATTCCAGACCCCTCTCTCTGGCCTATAAGCCCAAGAGGCTATATTCTCTGCCTTACACATGCCAGGGTCAGGCTTAGGTAGTTAGAGACTCCTCAGGAGTCTATAGCCCACCAGGAGTAAAGTAGTCAGTTATTAAAGCTAACCAATGAAGGCTTCAGTGTAGACTTTTCCCCTGTATAGTCTTTGTCTCCAGACCAAATTTTTTTTTTTTCTGTGACCCTGCATGGCATATCTCCTGTTTCCAGGACATGTCCATATGGTGGAATTTCTTCGCCCTGAGCCACTTCTATGTCTTTTCCTGTCACTGTACCTGACTCAGGTATATGCACATGTCAGAATACATGGACAAAGCGATAAGCAAGCTTTCTATACAGCCTGGAGCATGTTCATATGAAGGTACGCATAAGGGACAAAAAGAGCAGTGTGGGGAGCTCTGCTCCTACTTGGGGGTTCAGAACATGAAAAAGAAGAGGTAACCTTTGACCCAAGAGTGGAAGCATTCACAGAAGGATTTGTTAGGACAGAGGCAACTCTGTGCAGAAGAGAAAGCAAGCTCCATGGTGGGAAGGTGCACACATGTCACACTGCACAAACCCTGTCTGTTTCCAGAAGCTGAGGGGCTTTGTGGAGACTGGATAATAGATTAAATTTGGACAGTAGGTAGAGTTTGGCCTTTAAGCATCTTCAGAATCTTGGTGTTACAGTGAGGAGCTATAGCATGTGGGATGGAAATCATCAGAATGGTGCAGCCGTGATGTTCAGCAAAGGGAGGGGCCGTTAAGCAGTGGAGGGAGAATACAACCCAGAAAGTATGTTAGCCCAGGACAGATGGCGTCTGCTAGGGACTCCCAGTGGAGAAATACGTTCAGGATAACACTTGACTGACAGGTCTCTGTAGAAAGCCCAGAAGAAAGAACCATTTTAGGGCAAAGTGCTTGTCTGCAGGCCAGCTTGTATTTCTACCTACCAGGTCAAGCAAGGCTTCCTCTTCCTTTGTCTCACAGCTGTAAGTATTTCACACCAGTGGCCACATTCTGCTTTATTTTGGGAGTGGAATTTTAACTGTTTTTTCAGATAAATGACCCAGGAACTGAAGGGCCATTTTTGTCCTCAGGGATATGTTTGGTGCTGAAGATGGTTGACAGTTGGGTGTGGGTGATGGCAGATAGCGCCTCAGGTCTTGCAGCTTAGAAGTAACATCTTGTTGTTTGAGGATAACACTGCCAAAGGTGTGTGGGTGGATCTTTGAAGAAAGAAAACAGAAAAAGCATGACCAGCAATCTGATCTGGGTGGGTTTATTTAAAAGCCATGGTTTTATTTACTGCTTTAACACTTGTGCAACAACATGGCTGACCTCAGAAATGGCCCCTGTTACTCTCAAGGAGCCCCTCAGTTGATTTTTTTTTCAAGCACTGCTCTGTAATTCCGTCTCATCTAAAAAGTTCGTTCTTTTTCCCCTTTTTGCCATCCTTGCCAGTAGTTAGTATCTGCCCACTGACAGTCTTGGGCCACTGTTCTAGCACACATGCCTTCTGAACTGTGGAGGTCATGGGCATACTGGACCTCACTATGTCCTAACTGCTATGATTAGACTGAAATAAGTTCAGTAGAAGGTGGAATCACTGGGTTGCTTCCATGTTGTATAACCAACGCCTGCCTAACATAACGGTCCCAAAGACGTTTGCATTCTCCAAAAGAAGTCTGGAATTACCATGACAACCTTCATTTCTGCTGTGTCTTGTGTAAAGCCTGCTACGAGCAAGGCTCTATGTATCAAGCTCACCATTCAGTGTACTCTATGGCCATTACAAGTTATGCTTATGAGTTCTTGTGTATGTCAGACCCTATACTAAGGAGAACTTTACAGAGGGACTTGTGAAGGCCACTGATTCCCTCCCTTTCTAGAAGAGCAATCCTGTCTTTGGGAAATAAATCACTTGCTGGGCTTCACTGAGGTTTGAGTAGATCAGAGAGGAACCCAATCAGACGCTCTGGCAAAGTCTTTGCTTCTATCACATTCTATACTCTAAAAGGAAATGGACATAAATGCTATCACTTTTTAAAAGTTCTTTCTTTCTTTCTTTGCTTTACATCCCAATTGTAGCCCGCTCCCTCCTCTCCTCCAGGTCCCCCCCTCCCATCTCTTGCCCCTATGCCTCTTCCCCTCCTCCTCAGAAAAGCGGAGCCTTCCGCACCATCCCACCCCAGAACATGAAGGCATGTGGTATATGAGAG
The DNA here is from genome assembly GCF_964271855.1 of Acomys minous. Classification (NCBI taxonomy): domain Eukaryota; kingdom Metazoa; phylum Chordata; class Mammalia; order Rodentia; family Muridae; genus Acomys; species Acomys minous. The sequence continues at coordinate 180,290,829 of NC_140483.1, read as the reverse complement.
TCGGCGTCATGAACCCAGGGCTCAAGTCTGTGAATTTAAAGCCACCCTGATCTTCCAGGCCGCATTTGCCCCTGGCTGTACCTGATAGCTAAAGCACTCCTTATATGAATGCTGCTACCACAGGTAACTGACCTTCAGTCTTGGGACCCTCACACCACGCTGGTGAAATTGGCATTGGTTTAAAGTACGATGATGTTTCTGTCCTCGTATCCAATCATGTCGTTCGTTCTCATCCTTGCTGGTGAGAAGTACATTAAATTTAACAGTCAATTTGCATTATAAGTTATCGTCTTATTAAATTCCAGACAACCGACTCATGCTTTCAGCATTGCTGACTCTTCACAGAAGCCCTGTGCCTGCCATTGAGGTTGATAGGTGGGAAGATTCATACCTCTTTCTTTGGGCATTTACAATCTTCAGAAAAATGCAGGGCATCTATTTATTTTTGTATTTATGAAAATTATATATACATACAGAGTAGCTGAAACATAAAAACAACATATGGTTCAGAAGAATTTCTGTAAGTACTCCAGGCTTCTTCAGATAAAAAAAAAAAAAAATATATATATATATATATATATATATATATATATATATATATATATATTGTGGCTGCTAATAATGTGGCTTCCTCAGCCAACAGGGATCATGGTGCTCAGCCCATTTACAAAGCAGGTAAGCTAAAGAGCTCCTTCTGGGTGGGTGCTGCGGTTATATGCATACAGCAGCTATTCAGGCTTGTTCATGACAAATATTGCCATTTTTAAATGGCTTCGAACCAGAGCATGGAGGGGAACCCTGAGGTGTCAGAACAAGATGGGACCAAATTTTCTTGGAGAATGCAGCTTTCTTCTAGGACTGAAATCAGCCCCAGACACTAATCTGTGTCTGCAGCAAATCCGATGCACTTACTTGAGTTCTATTAGAAATCAGAAATACTTGGAAGGTAGCACAGGACCAGATGTTAATTAATGACTCTAATGTGGGCAGTGGATGAAATTACAGCAAACGAAAACCCAGGAAAGACAGAGAAGAGTGGGCTTCTGGGTTACAGACTCCATCTCCATGCCACTCTCCTTCTGCCTTCCCACCCGCCGTGAGGGATGGATACAACCTTGATTCTGTGTTTCACATAGAGAAGCTAAGGTTTCAGAGGCTAAAGGACTTTCCTAATGTCACGCAGCTGCTAAGTAGTATTCTCAGAGTCTGTACCCAACAGTTTCCAATGCAAGAAAGCCTGTGTGCTCGTATTCCTGTGGACACCCTTCCTGAAAGACCTGTGATCACTGCCAAATGGCATTTGCAATCTCTGGATACATCCTACATTGATATTTAGCAGAAACCGTGGTAACCAAAGGTGAGCAGTGTGGCCAGAGCACAGCTGGGGACTCTTCAGTTTGCTCTCCGTTAAGCTGCTGGGAGATAAGCAAAGTCCTTACTGTACACACCAGGCTTCGTTTGTTCTTTGTACTCCAGTGCAGCCCTGGTGCCTATAGTGCAGAAGCAATTAATTTTTCCAATATTATCTAATTTTTGGCATGTACTGAATGCAGCCAGAGTGACTAAGCCAGGATCGTATCAAGGACTTATGCCCGAGTCTGTGCAGAGGGATGTGCAGTTGCCATAGCAGCAATCAATCTGCTAAATAACTGGGAACACAAACTGATTCAAAGGCAAAGACTGATTTGGGTCAGGGAATTGCACTCCATAAAGAACAACTTCTCAATGACTTCTGAGAATTCTTTAGCTTTTATGGATGGACCTAGAAACGTATAGTGAGTGACTGCTCAGTTGCAGGAGGGTATGTGTGCCCCAAGAGGAGAGCCACACGCTATTCCTGGGAGGTCAGAAAAGAGAATTCTATGGAACATGTCGTGAAACTGCTCTTGCACTGTCTGTCTAGTCTCAGAGGCTGAGAGGGGCTTGTAACAAAAGCAACAGCACCTAACTTGAATTCTCATAGTGTCCTGGGACCGCCTGCATGTGATTTGTCAGCATTCCTGCAACATGGGACTTATCCTTGTACAAATGTCCACTGATACAAATGCTCAGGCATATGCACCCACCCATGGGTAAGCCCAGGACTCACGTGCCAGCTGTCTGGGTGCAGATCTGGTTCTCCTCCTCCTTTCCATGCTGCTTCCCTGCCTTTAACTCTTTCTCTGCAATGAAGGGGCATTTCTTCTTGATCATCCACATGGCAAAGATGTGGGTATTCTGTACCTTTGTGTGGTGTGGAATTCTGTAACCAGGCTTTTTGGCTACTTACTTGGCTTCCTATATATCTAACAGCCTTCTCCACTTCAGTCACTTCCAAGTCCTGGACACGAGATAGGTAAGAAAGGTTAGAGGGGAAAGGGGCATAGACCTCTCTAGACTACTTCCTGCTGATTAGTGGCATCGAGTTTCTTGGGGGCAAGTCCAATCTTCATTGCCAGAACACCAGCAAACACAATCCAGCACCAAAAGCAGCCTCAGAAACCAGCAGCCACAGCAGCAGGGAAAGGAGAGGCAGTGGTAGTAGAGGTGGCAGTGGTGGTGGTGGCTGTGGCAGCAGTGGCGGCAGCAGCAGCAGCAGCAGCAGTGAAAGGAGAGGCAGCATTAGTAGAGGTGGCAGTGGCAGCAGGGGGAATAGTGGCGTCATCATCATCATCATCATCATCATCAGGCAGCAGCAGCCACCACAGGCCCTCTTGGAGCTCTTGCATTTATAACCTCTCAAGAGTACTTAGAATTGCAAACGCAAACTGTGCAGAGCTGGCAAAAACCACACCCCTCCTAGAACATGAGACAAATAATAGTTAGCAGCTATGGACAATCTGAAGCAGCCCCATATCCCACACCTGGGATCAAACAGAAACCTATCCATATAACATATCTGTGTTTTTATAAGAAACCAAAATCCTCACACCAGAATTTTTTTAAACCTTTTCCATCACACATGAAAACTAAGGTTCTAGAGGAAGAATTCTTGACATTCTAAGAAGTAACACTGATCTGTTGGGTGATTTAGGCTTTTATTACTAGAAAGTTTCAAAGCTATCTTTGGGGCCTAAGAAAAAGTTTAGTGGCACTTGTTGTGTATACGCGAGGACCTATATTCAAATCTCCAGAGCACATATTAAAAGCTGGGCAATGCTTATGTATGTGCTTGTAGCCAACTCCAGCGCTGAGGATTCTCAGCTGCCAATCTAGCTCCAGGTTCAGAAGCAGTCTCAATCAAAAGACCTGAGACATTCAGTGTATGGCATTTAAAAGGCTTTTATTATTTTAAAGATTCACTGACAAGGAGACAGGTTAACTCCTGGCAACACCCAGCCTACCTCAAAGAGGATGGTTAGCATCAAAGAATCTCCTTATGAAGATGGCTTCAAATGTGGCAAACAAGCCACTGGGCACACAATATTCTTATTTCTACCACAGATGGAATTCTACCTAAACATGGGCAAGCTTGGATGCAGGCAGAGTCAACGGCCAAACTCTGGCAAGACAGGGTATACAAGTCCTTAAAAGTTCCTGCCTCACAAATATGTCTGTCAGATATATTGGGCCAGAAAGCTGAAGATGCTTCAACATTATCGAGAGTTTTGGGTGACTGTTCTGGTAGCAAACTGTCTCTGTCATCTCCTCATTTGGAAAGCTACTAACCTTCACTCTTAGCACTCTCAGGCAATCAAGTTTATTCCTTCTTAAGTCTCTGATGGTGTTGGTGACCAGGTAGTTTAGTTGTTTAGGGGTTAAGATGTTTTTAGGTCTAGATAGGTGTTCTAAGCTGATAATGACAAGATATGTTGGAGACTGATTTGTATTCAGAATTTTAGACTCACAAAGATAGGAAAGATGTTTTCCTCAAGGATGTCAAACACAAATAGTCAAAATACTAAGAATGCAACATTTATATAATTCCTGTTGTGTTATGGTTCTTCTTTCTATAGGTAGTCTGTTGTATATATGTGTAACAATATAAATGTATATGTAAAATGTTTAATTAATAAAAAAATGATGGAATAAGGTAGTGAGGGGTGGAGCAGGACATCTCTGTAGAGAGAACATCTTGTGTATTGTATGGATACAACACCTGTCAATAAAAAATCCTATGGCCAAGAGGAAAGGGTAGAATAGAAGGCGGGACATCCAGCAGGCAGAGAGGATTCTGGGATAGGGCCAGGCATGTGAGATCCATCTAGGAAGATGTGAGAAGGACAGAAGCATGGTATCTGAGCAGAGGTAACCAGCCATGTGGCAGAATGCATATTAGTAGAAATGTGTTATTTTATGCTATTAGCTAGTCAGAGAAAACCCTAGCTATATGAGTTGGGTATTTATAAATGTATTTTGAGTCTCACAAGTCATTTTTTCCCAGGAGCTTGAGGCCAGGAGAAAAAGCACGCATCCTGCTACACTTCTCTAGCCTCCATGTGTGCAAATGGATGTAGGTACCCACATATACATGCATACATGCATGCACATGCACACACGCACACACCCACACCCCCCACACATTATGGTTTTCATTTCCTCAGATTTTATAATAGTACTGGGTATCTTGTTATAGCCCCTGTACAGTGCAGCGTCTCTGTGAGGTTTGTATTTCTGAGGTATAATTTGTCCCATGTAGGAATGCAGAAACTAGAAACCAGAGGCTTGCTTCTTCAAGTTAAGCTGCAGCTTTTGTTAATTTCAAGGGCTAAGTATATGATCTTGGACAATTTGCTTCAATCATTGTACTTGTCTATCTCAATTCTATAAAATGGAAACGATGATGTGATGATAGTAGGTAATTCCCAGCCACCTCAAATTCTGGGAATGACACAGAAGGTAACTGTTGCTTCAGGTTTAAATATTCCTGCAGGATCCCCAATCCACAATCCAAACTTTCAACTTTATTTTTGGCTTTTACTTCATGGCTTAGTGTTGCTGTGTTAGACAGTCCCAGAATGAAGAGATCTAGGAAAACACTTAATAGAATGATTGTCACATGGTTACAGTTTAACAGATTCATTTTCTATTTAAACAAATCCTAACAATTGTCGAAGACTTTGTCAACTTCAGAGTGGGTTTCATCTCTAGTATCACTTGGTGCTGTAGAGGAAACTGATCTCTAGAGTCCGGAAGATGGTTTGGACATTTGTCTCTGCCTATCTTGTTCCTTCTTTCTGATCATGTGGCCGGGAGTCAGGCAGCACCACAAGTACCCGTAGCTGAGTTTGCTGTTGGAAGCCACACCTTTCCAGGGCGTGAAGCCACCAAGCCTGGGTCGCCACTGCTGGAAATGAACTTTATGCAATAGGTAATTTGACACAGCTGTGCTAGCTGGCAGACACTCATTTGGAAGATCCCATTGTCTCTCAGTCTCTCAGCCAAAAGGATGATGGTTTCTAGTGAAAATGCAGTCTCTAAGCCAGATAATTCCAAGTGGACTGTCAGTGGGTGGCAAGCATCATAGAAGAAGGGCTGGGATGCGTTTTGAGTTTGAAACCCGAAGGTAAAAATTCTGTACCTTTTCATCATTCTTGCCCGTAAGGTGGTGATTTTGCACTGACCTTCTGCTTCTCTCCTGGGCTTCTGGGCATGGCATTGCTACAGTCTGTGGCTTTGGAGTGAGTGCTCGGCTTTACTCCTGTGTGTGCATTGATTTTCCCCTCCTCTTTTAACCTAGAATGCAAACGGAACCTGTGCTTGCTATCTGAATATCTCTAATTAGACTACCTGTGCAAATCTACCAATTGACTTTAATAGATTGAATCCAAGCCTGTGACAGTGGTGGAGGGGAAGTGAGATTGCTTCGCCTCCTCAGTTATCTCCAGCACTCGGCCTGAATGCAGATAGATTTTCCGCATTCAAGACACAATGGTAGGTAAGGGTTCCTGAGACCCTGGAGGCAGGATGTAATCATCACACAGGTAAATTATCCCTACTGAGAGAAAATTGGAGCAGTAAATGAAACATTAGTCCACTTCACTAGGAGGTCACGTATGTTTCAGTGCCGTGGCAACCTGCTTGTGTGATTGGAGTTAGGGCAGAGACTGCTGTTCGTGTTTTCATTTTCCCCCATCTTTTCTCCCCCTTTATATCCCACTGAATGTTGTTTTACTTCAGCTTCTTTGCATTCTACCAATTAAGCCTAAAATTGGCAGTTAAGACAAAATACAAATGAAAGGGAGGGTTCGGTGAAAAGGGAGATGAAGACAATGAAGAATAAAGTTGAAAATTGCTCTTTCCTTCCTCCGTCTCCTGGCAGCTGTGTGATCAAAGGAGAGTCTGAGTCTTTTTGTACCCAATAACTCACTGGACTGAAGCCCAGAGCATCCGTCGATAAACTGTCTATGGGAGGCAAGCTTGTTTGACCCTGTTTTGTTCTGGTCTTACCTCTCTGCTCGCCCTCCAGAGCACACCTGGCCTCCTCCTCCTGCAGCTAGGCTGGATTCCATAAATCAAGACCTTCTCTAAGGAGCCCTTAGCATTCAAGTGCTACGTATGTTCTGTGGATTTTTCCATGACCATCTAACGAGCATAGAAACAAAGAGGGTCATCTCCATTTTCAGATGAGAAAGCTGACACAGCAGAGCAGGGCCATGCTTATATGCTGGCCATTTTCACCATGATGGGGAGGGAAGGCTCAAACTCAGGCAGTTTGGCTTGAATCCATTTTTGTATTAGTTTCTAATTAAAAAGTCGTCAGTGATTAGCTCAGGAAACCAGAGTTAGAATGTATGTGGAAGGAAATTCAACCATCTACACTGCTGTGATAAAAGCCACACAGTACACTTTCCTGTGCCACCACCCCCAGCCCTGTTTGAAATAAACATACTTTAAAAATACACATTGCTGAGCCAACATTTTAGGAGGCATCTGATTCTCTTTCTGTGAAAGTTTCCCAGCCCTTCCATTAGAGAGGATGATGTAATTAGCCATCACTCCTATGACGGGAGGCGTAAGACAATTCTAGTGTATCTGTTTTTACAATGAACTGAAGCCCTGTTTGGTTTAAAGGACTATAAGTGATGTTTTTAAAGGTGTTACATCATAAATGGGAACCACTTCAAGGTGGAAATACCCTTTCCTCCAAATTTACATTACATTTTTTATGTCGGGGGGTGAGGAAGAAGTAGGGTTATTTGGGAAGCATTCATAATGCAGGGTGGATCAAGCCGAGCAGGGCTGTAGTGAAGATAGTTAAAGATGGAGCAGGATTGAACTTAAGGGGTGTGTTAAATGCCAACTTCAGATATTTCAGATTTTATTCTGTAGATGTTACTGCATGTATTGGGAGCTTGAGCCTAGAAGGGATAGGATCTCATTTCCCAGAACCCTTTAACAAATAATTTTCTCTTTAAAAGTATTATAATTGCATCATTCATCCCCTTTCCTTCCCTCCTGCCAACCTTCTATGGACTTCTCCGTTTTCTCCCTTCTAAATTTGTGGACTCTTTTATTTCTGAGGATCTTGCAAGAGTGGAAGATGCATGTCAGCAGCCTTCATGCTTATCTTCCCTTCTGTCCACTCCTACTGTATATAACAATTTGCTGTCTTTTAAGTGTGCCAGCTTCCAGAAAGCTACCAAAATACTGAAAGATCAGAAAAGGAAATTTGTCAATAATCAGTATCTAGAAACACTTAACGCTATTTAGAACTTGTGTTGTTTGATTCCAGGAACCCTGTTTCTGTTTGTTTGGTTCATATACATTGCTTAAGACTTAACATCACATGCCATAGAGAACCCAGTCAAAGCTCCATTGCCTACTACATTTGTTCACTACTCTAATGTATGGTAGGACAGATGGAGTACAGTTATGACTTCCATGTGACTTCTGTTCACACTTAAGTCACCGACACTCAGCCATAATGCCATAATTCATTCAGGGGTGGCTGGAATTAGGAGTTTACAAGCTTGTGCAGAAAGAAAAGGCAGCAGGACTTGATGAAGACACAGCTATTGTATATGTTCATGTAATTGTAGTTACGGCCTTCACTCTTAAAGCAGGAATCACGAAAATCACAAGTTAGGCCTTCCCATTCCAGGCCATGCCATTTTGACAACTAATCTGTCACTGATCTGTTTGGGTATGAAGTTTTCTTTGCCTCACTTTTCAATTTCTATTTAATACCCAGAATTTATTTTTCATCCCTATTTATACTTGAAAAACCTTGTATAGAGAATATATTCATATTACCCTTTATACATATTTTATAGTGTATTTGTTGTATGGGTCATTTGTCAATTCCTTAGTCCGATAGGTGTTATCTTGGAAGGGTCTGGAAACTTTCGGAGGTGTGACCTAGTTGGAGGAAGCAGGTCACTTAGGCTACCTCTTGGAACTGTGCTTTAATTTGGTGTCTTTATTTCTGTTTCATTTCTGCCATGAAAGGACCTTCTCTGTGCTCCATAGCTGCTCTTTCATAATGAACTAAACTCTCTAAAACCATGAGCAAAGTTGGGCATCTCCACCCTTTATGTTGTTTACCTTAGCATTCTATCACAGCAAAGAGAAAGGTAACCAGTACAGAAACATGGTGTCAGAGCAGTGGGTCATGGCTGTGCGGACCCGATCACCACATGGTTCTTAAGTCTTTGGAACTTTTTTTTTGATGGGAGGAATTTGGAAAAAAATTGGAGATGCTGGCTAGAGAAATATAGGAAGTGAACACTGGAGAGCTGTAAGCTGGAACTACATGATTTAATGACTGACCAACTATAATTTGAGGTTCTATGATCTTACCTTTCCTGCTACTCAACTCCCTGCTCCATTTTGGAAATTGATGTCTACCCAGTGCCTTTATGTCTTGGAGTATGAAGATTGCTTTTGGTTTTATAGAAGTCCACATCTAAGAGTTTCCCTTGAGTCTCAGAACAGACTTAGGATTTGGATCATTGCACATCGATTGAAAAGCTAGGATGGTGTTGACTCTTGCAGACGGACTACATGTGCTCCTGCCTTAGGAGATGGCTGTGGCCTTTGAGCATTAGGGATGGAATGTTCTGGCTGCATATGAACTGTCTCTTATAAGCTCTGAATACACAGCTCTCATCTAGTGGTACTGTTTTTGGAGTTGTGGAAACATTGGGAAATGGGGACCAGCATGGAGAATTGGACCACTGGATTTGGATCTTTGGGTGTATGTTGTGTCTGGCTCCTTCTTCCACATTCTCTGCTTCCTGTTCCACAGATGTGAGGAGCTTCCCGTGACATATGCTTGAATCACAATGACGTCTGTCCAAGAACAACAGGAGGGCCAAACAACTCTGCTGTGATCTCTCTGAAACTATAGGTTCAAATGGATTCCCTTCCCACCTTTGCAGCTGTTTCCATGAGGTGTTTAGTCACAGAAAGGTGAAAGCTGCTTAGCCGACTTTCATCTTGATGTAGAAGGAAGTGAAGTGATGATTGTGATTCAACTTTCAAACATACTCTATTAAAATTATTTTCTCTATCAATTTAGTTGCATTTTAAGTAGGAGACAAATCAAGAGCCCATGAAAGGATGGGATACAGCAAGACAGTGTGTTTAGACTGTGTTTATAAAAGAAGTAACTGGTAAAAATGATTTTTAAATTGATTTGGTTTATCCTTGAAAATGTATGACTGCTGTATCTTTTGCTAATCTCCATATATAACATTTTCTATTTTTACTCTGTCCCCTTTGAAACCAATCAGCCTGTCATATAAGTCACATATTTTGTTTTATTTTGCAACCTCCACACCTGCCTTACTTAATTCTGTGCAATCAGGAATGTGTTATGGGGAACAAAATTAGCCCTGCCAACAGACCAGGGAGAAAACTGCATCTCTGTGTGGAAGAAAGAAGATAATGTTGGGTAAGGAGATGGGTTTTAATTTTAAGTTACACAGGGGCTATTGTAGACCCAATGGATAGGAACTGTTGACATACAAAATACACTTTGGTCAAATCATTTGGCAGTTCTTTTTATAGTCTTTTACCTCTTATTTCCCATTCCTCTCCCTAGTCCAGTAGTCCAGGAGAATCAGAGTGTAGCATAAAACATCATGGAGACATTCGGCTACATGCACAGTACCATGGAAAGATAATCAGGTTTTCATTCCTCTCCAAGCTTTGTGGGAACCGAGCACTGTCTGGGAAAAGGCTGCCCTGAACCTTGAGGCCATTTTTTAGGGACTCCTGTAGTGGGCGCCCTCCACATTTATAGGCTCTACCTAATGCTGTCTGCTGGATTTAATGTGTCATTTAATATTTCAATGTTATCTATCAGGAAATTATATCTTTAAAATTTTTTTTATTTTAATAGGACTTTATCAAATGACATAGGACTATAGTTTACAAAGCACCTTTAGCCTTTAAAACCATACATACATACATACATATATATACATACATATATATATATACATATATATATTTTAGATGTACAAATAGCTATGTTACAGTTATTTTCTGCATTGCATCTATACAATAAAAGACTTTCTTTAATTTTATTTATTTAATTCAATTTGATACTTTTATTTTATTACACATGTATAAAACAAACTACATAGAGCAGGGAGAACCATGTGACAATCATGAGAATAATGAGTTCTACACATGTTACATTCATAGTGACTTGGCCATCTGCATTCGTCTCCTTTGAAGTAAGTGTCTTTCCTGTCTTGTTGGGTCTAAATTTCTGAATGAGATTCAATATCTATCCTATCTCAACTCTAATAGCTTAACTTCTTTATCTTGATCTAAAACGATCTTGTCCCCTAACCAGCTAAACTTGGTTATAAAACTATACTATCTTGTCTTCAATGCCCCTCAGAGACTTGAGAAGGAATAAAACTTAAATTCCTGAGTGAACCAGCAGTGTGGGTTAGCAGCTTCCAAAATGTACAAATTGACCTAGGACAGTTTACTGCCTGACCAGTCACCCAATGCACTTTATAACGTTGGAGCCTTATCTTCAACTTTCTATCCTAATATTTCTGCCAGACTTGTTCACAGGGCAGGAACTATTGAAGACTTTCTTACCCTGACTTGGTAGAGTGTGGCCATCGACTCTGCCTGCATCTAAGTTGCCCATTTTTAGGCAGATTCTGCTTGTGGCAGGAACGAGGACATTTTGCCCAGTGGTTATTTTGCCACCTTTGAAGCCATGTCCATAAGGAGGCTCTTTGATGCTCATCATCTTCTTTGAGGCTGGGTGTTGTCAGGAGTTAACTTGTCTTGTTGAAGAAATTTAGGATTGTAAGAACAACTTTAAATGCCATTTTCTGTGTGTCTCTGAGGCTTTTTTAGACCTTATTCAACTATTTTACCTCATATATTGATAGAGTCATATCTATCTGTTAGACTTAGGGTATATATTCTTGTGTTAAAATCTGCCCAGTATGTGACATGCCCATGTTTTGTATCAATATACTAAATTCTATAGCAATGACTTAGACATAACCTTCATTATAAGTAACAATTAAGGCCTTGAGTTAAGGAGTAGGTTCAATCATCTAGCTTTTGTTCTATCCTCCCTCTGTGTTCCTAAATCTCCCTTTCTTTCTTTTTGGCTCGCATCTCCTTACCTATGTATGCAAGATAAAGGCAAAGAGAGACATTGCTGCGTTTCACCTAATTTTTTCTCTGTATAAGACCAATTATGACTTATGACCACCTCCCGATGAGAATAAGCATTTGTAGCTCAAGCGAGTATACAGCAACCTATACACCCCCCCTTTTGAGGGAATGGGGCATCATTCTCTTAAGGTTTCTTCAGGTTCAATTGGGGCACATAATACTTTAGAGTATCCCCCCCCAAATTGGAGAGAATGGTTAAGCAATCTAGTGATTGTTTTTGTGGTTCAGTTTCTAAATGTTGAGAGATTCCAAGCTCAGTAGTGGATTGAAATGGTGGTCCAAATTGGATCAGAAGTTTTCTACAACGTTGTTCAGGAAGCTGTGCAACTCTGATGAGTAAAAGGAACAGAATCACCCGGGGCTGGAACTAGGAGGATGCAGGATGTCAGTGTCCATCATGCTGGGAGGAATGATTCCTGTCAAGTCTGATCCAGCTGGTTATTTTGTTCTGAAAACATAATTTCTCACAAATATTATATGGTTCTAACATTATAATTGTATGAGGTACGCGGGATGCATAGACCCATTAAAGCTAGTTTTCTGGTCATTGTATGGGTCTATGTAAGGCATTTGCAAATCTTCCCTCTTACCTTACTAGTAATGGCCTCTAATAGTAAGTCACAGAATCTGTGGTCAACATGAGGCCTCTCTATGCCTGTACATTTATATCTCTGCCAGTCTCAGAACTATTCCCATGTAGTGGGATTAGGAATATAAATTACCTGCTTGTTCTGTAGTTTGAGTTCTTTACATCTCATCCCCTCCTGATCCCATCCCCTCCCTCATCTACCCCAATCCCATCCCCTCTCTCATCCCATTTCCCTCCCTCCCCTAGCCCTTAGATAAGGGAGCTCTTCGCCCCTAACCTCTGATCTTAGTTTATCTAGTATCCCCTATACTATATATGACCTCTTCCTCTGTGGCCTGACTGGGTCACCCTACACACTCGGACTCTGTCCAGTGTCCAGCTTTAAGTCTACTCTGTCCAGTGTCCAGCTTTAAGTCTTTGTAAATGTCCCTTTATCCTGCTGGGTGGAGTCTCTCCTAGGATGTCTATGTTGGTTTAAAATCCACATATGAGTGAGTATATACCATGCATGTCTTTTTGGGTCTAGGTTATCTTGCTTAGGATGATCATTTCTAATTCCATCCATTTGCCAGCAAAACTCAAGATTTCCTTGTTCTTAATAGCTGAATAGTGTTCCATTGTGTAGATGTACCACAGTTATTTATTTATTTATTTATTTATTTTATCCATCCTTCAATTGAGGGACATCTCAGTTGTTTCCAGATTCTGGCTATTACAAATAAGGCTGCTGTGAACATAGTTGCACAAATGTCTTTGTTGCATGGTGGGGCATCTTTCAGGTATATGCCCAGGAGTGGTATAGCTGGGTCTTGGGGTAGAGCTATTCCCAACTTCCTGAGAAAGCACCATATTCCTTTCCAGAGTGGTTGAACAAGTTTGCACTCCCACCAGCAGTGGAGAACTGTTCCCCCTTTGCCACATCCTCTCCAGCATGTGTTGTCATTCGAGTTACTGATCTTCACTAATTGGATAAGAGTAAGATGGAATCTCAAGGTCGTGTTTATTTGCATTTCCCTGATGATTAAGGAGGTTGAGCATTTCTTTAAGTGTTTCTCAGCCATTTGATATTCCTCTTTTGAGAATTCTCTGTTTAGTTCTATACCCCATTTTTAAATTGGGTTATTTGCTTTGGTGGTGTTTAATTTCTTGAGTTCTTTATATATTTTAGGTATTAGACCTTTGTCAGATGTAGGGTTGGTAAAGATTTTTCCCAATCTGTGGGCTGTCGCTTTGTTCTGCTGACATTGTCTTCTGCCTTGCAGAAGCTTCTCAGCCTCATAAGGTCCCGTTTATTAATTGTTGATCTTAGAGCCTGAGCTGTTGGTGTTCTGTTCAGGAATTTGTCTCCTGTGCCAATGAGTTCTAGGGTCTTACTCACTTTTTCTTCTAACAGATTTAGTGTGTCTGGTTTTATGTTGAGGTCTTTTATCCACTTGGACTTTAGTTTTGTACAGTGTGATAAATATGGATCTATTTGCATTTTTTTACATGTAGACATCTGGACCAGCACCATTTGTATTCTTTTTTCCATTGTATCATTTTGGCTTCTTTGTCAAAATCAAATGGCCATATGTGTGTGGCTGTATATCTGGGTCCTCAGTTCAATTCCATTGGTCAACTGGCCTATTTCTATACCAGTACCATGCTGTTTCTATTACTGTTGCTCTATAGTACAGCTTGAGATCAGGGATGGAGATTCCTCTGGTATATCTTTTATTGCATAGGATTGATTTAGCTATCCTGGGCTTTTTGTTTTTCCATATGAAGTTGAGGATTGATCTTTCCAGTTCTGTAAAATATTGTATTGGTATTTTGATAGGGATTGCATTAAATCTGTAGATTGCTTTTGGTAGGATGGCCATTTTTACTATGTTGAGTCTCCCAATCATGAGCATGGGAGACCTTTCCATTTTCTGGTATCCTCTTCAATTTCTATCTGTAGAGACTTGAAGTTTTTTTCATAAAAGTCTTTCGATTGCTTGGTTAGATTTACACCCAGATATTTTATATTGTTTGAGGCTATTGTGAAGGGAGTGGTTTCCCTAATTTCTTTCTCTGCCCTTTTGTCATCTGTATACATGAGGGCTACTGATTTTTTCGTGTTAATTTTGTATCCTGGCACTTTGCTGAAGCTGTTTATCAGCAGCTGTAGGAGTTCTTTGGTTGACTTCTGGAGATCGCTGTTATATATAATCATATCATCTGCAAATAGGGAAACTTTAACTTCTTCCTTTCCTATATGTATCCTCTTGATCTCCTTTAGCTCTAACTAGGACTTCAAGTACTATATTGAAGAGCAATGCAGAGAGTGGGCTGCCTTGTTGTGTCCCTGAAATCAGTGGGATTGACTTAAGTTTCTCGCCATTTAGCTTGATGTTGGCAATAGGTTTTCTGTATATTGCCTTTACTATGTTTAGGTATGTACCTTTTATCCCTGATCTCTCTCAGACTTTTAACATGAAAGGGTGTTAGATTTTGTTGAATGCTTTTTCTGCATCTAAAGAAATGATCATGTGATTCTTTTCCTTCAGTTTGTTTATATGATTAATTACATTGATGGATTTCCTTATATTGATCCACTCCTGCATGCCTGGTATGTAACCTATTTGGTCATGATGGATAAGATTTTTTATGTGATCTTGTGTTCGATTGTGAAAATTTTATTGAGTATTTTTGCATCTATGTTCATAAGGGAGATTGGGCTAAAATTTTCTTTCTTTGTTGGGTCTTTGTGTGCCTTAGGTATTAAGTTGATTGTGGCTTCATAGAATGAGTTTGGTAGGGTACCTTCTGTTTCTATTTTGTGGAATAGTTTGAAGGTTTGGTAGAATTCTGGGCAGAATCCATCTGGCCCAGGGCTCTTTTTGGTTGGGAGACTTTTGTTGACTGCTTCTATTTCCTTAGGGGATATAGGACTGTTTAATTTGTTTTCTTGACCCTGATTCAACTTTGGAAAGTAGAATTTATCAAGGAAATTTGAAATTTTAGATTTTCAAATTTTGTGGCATATAGGCTTTTGAAGTAAGACCTAATGATTCTTTGCATTTCCTCAATATCTGTTGTTATTCCTCCCTTATCGTTTTTGATTTTGTTAATTTGGGTATTCTCCCTTTGCCGTTTAGAAAGTTTGGCTAAGAGTTTGTCTTGTTGATTTTCTCAAAGAACCCTTCAAAAAATAGAAACATGTATCCTTTCCCACTCATTCCTAGATCCATTTTATGTGTAATTTATTTAATCCTTTTCCTGAACCCAGTCACTATATGTGGAATAAAATACCGATTGTAGGATTGTTTTGGGGGAAGTGAGACAATGCATATCTAGTCTGCATATATATGCATATATAGTAAGAGTGAGCTCTTACTGCATAGAGACAACTAAATGGGAGCTCTGTGGTTTATAGGAAAACATTGGGAGGTGTGGGAAAAGGAGGGAAAAAGTGAGAAAGAAGAATGTTTTCTCTATGTGTGATGGTAAGGTATAAATTAACATCTTGTTTGCAGAATATCATCCCTCAGGCCATTATCTAGGTGGAGGGGTTCATTTTCTTGAGTGGCATATGAAAATAATAAAATAAAATATCATTGAACACCCTATTGCTGGGCTGGCTTTGTTTGGCCAGGCTTATGAACAAATGAGGAATGGTGACTCTGTCAGACTCTCTTGTAAAGGGAATTTATTTTGAGGAGATCCTGCAGTTCACTGCATTTGAAACAGGAAGGCTCTGAGTATCCAAGACAGCTACTCTGTCCCCTTTGATGTGCAGCACCACTTCAGATCTACAGTGTGTTTGTTGCTGTCTATTTACTCCTACTCTCTGCTGACAGTGTTTAAACTACTCCAGTCCACAGGGTAGCTAGCTGTTTGTCTTAGTTTCTGTCTCCATCCATACATAGAGTGTGCTTGTGCTAGATTGGCTCCTGGGGTCCTCAGTCTGATTTGGAATGAACTTTGAGTCATTTTTGTTTGTTTGTTCATATTGCCTTAGAAGGAAGGCTACTTGACAAAATAAAAAGGAACATTGGGAATAATAAACTAGCATAACTGTCATATACAGGATGGGCCAATAGGGAAGGCAGCACAACTTTCTTAGGACTATTAGAAAAGACATGGGCCTACTATGATGGGAGGGACCTAGTGACACAAGCAAGGAAAAGGTTTTAGTTGCAGGAATGCACAAAAGAGGAGACAGTATACTCTAGGAAAAATGCAGTTAGTAATTTAAGAAATAAACTGTGGTGCCTACTGTGTTCCAAATGCTGTATTAGGTCTTAAAAACACAATGTTAGAAACAAGAAATTTCTGCCTTTTGGAGCTATGCTGTCATGGTAGATAGACATGAAAGGTTAGAAGGCAAATTTATGATTTAATATCAGGAGGATATAAGCCATATCATGAAGATAAATATAATGTACAAGGTATGATGGAGCACCAGTCCCATTATCACATGGACATACATCTTTGCTATCAAGAGCCTTGGTAATTTGATTCCCTTATATTGAGTTCTGGCTACAAAAATATGAGAGCAGTGTGTTCATCTATAGCCACGAACCATATTTTCCAATTGTTTCTCATCATCAATGCTGTGTATGTGTGTGTGTGTGTGTGTGTGTGTGTGTGTGTGTGTGTGTGTGTGTGTGTTGAATCACTGCATAGAAGAATTCTTCCCATGGTACAATGTTTCATTCTATTGTTATGTCAGAATGAAACAAGTTTAAATTGTACTAAGTTAATGGTTCTCAGAGTGGGACTTTTGGGCTAAAACCTTTGGCATCAACTATGGTCCCAGTCTCATACTACTGCAGTAAAATCCCTTAGATTATTTTTCTCATAGTTCTAGGGGTAGGAAGAGTCAACATTAAGGATACAGCATAGTGGGTAACAAGTGAAGACTTCTCTTTGCTTCTACAGTGATTCATTGAATGCTTTCCTTACCTGGCAAAGGGGAAGGACAGGGGTGAGAGTGTATCTGGAAGACCAACCACTAATTATCCTGATGAAGGTGAAGCCCGCGGACTGGTCATCACTTAAAACACTAATGGTGTTAGTCGAGGACAACTTTAAATCAGAGGAGACACAAACATTTACACCATAGTTCTTTGGAACTTGTCATCGATAGAAATTACTAGATTCCCCACCACAGGAACCTAACCAGAAACTTTTGGGAGCTTTGAGAGGTGGTGTCTAATCAGCTCATTTCTAAAAATGCCTTCCATATGATTTGGAGTCACACTAAAATTTAGGACTGTTTTAGAGTCACTGAGGTTGTTAGGTTTTTGTATCAGTAAGCATCATCTTAATTGATACAGAGAGCAACTGGGGTAATCACAAACGCCACCTGAGGTAGGACATTTAATTAAGACAGGAAGGAAGGGAGTCTTGTGAAAAATTAGAAGAACATTTTATTCACTGGACAGCAATTTCAAGGAGGCTGAAAAGGGAAAAAGCCAGTGTCTTTGCAGAAAAATCAGCAGAGCGGAGGGCTAGAGTGGAACATTCAGGGGAGGAGAGGAGAGGAGGAGTGTGATGGTTTACATAGTCCACAAGCTTTTCAAGATGTGCGTGTAAACTGCAATGTACACAAGAGAGATTTTACAACTCTAACAATTTTAAAGTGCTGCAAAGTTGTACAGCCTTCATCATTAGCCTATTTTTAGGGTTTTTGTCGTTGTTGTTGTTCTGTTGTTCCATACATGAACTCTATACCTGCCCGTCATTGCTTCCTACTAGTCCTGTTTCCTACCCCTATTTCTTAGTAACCGTAAACCTTCAGACCCCATACATTTGCATCATCCATGTACCTCATAAGAAGGGATTGTATAATCTTTGTATTTCAAATTTATCCCTGCTGTATCCGGTGACAGAATCCTTGTCCTCTTGAAGGATACATGATATCATCTTATACCTACACCTTTTCGTTACCCACTTGTCCTAGTTATGTTTCTGAGGATGTTCTGCAACACTAACTAAAACCACCTTTGTGCAGGAAAGGGGTTTTCTTCAGCCAATCACTTCCACAGTCCTCTCAGAAACATGTTTGGGGTTGTAACAGAAGTAACCCAATGCGTGGTACAAATTTCTGTGCTAGTCACTTCAGTGTTAAAGCGATGAACACACAAACCAAAAGCAACTTAGAGAACGAAGAGTTCATTTGGGCTTAGCGTACCAGGGAGGTACGTGTGCACCACAGCAGAGAAGTGCGGCAGCCAGTGGTAGGCATTGGTGATGGGAGCACAGGACTGATAGAGCACATCTTCCCCTGAAAGCACTAAGCAGAGAGTGCAAACTGGAAGTGGATAGTGTCCTTAAACTCTTAAAGCCCACCTCCAATGACACACTTCCTCTAGCAAGGATGTACCTCCTGAACCTCCCCAAGGGCACCAAGCAAGCGTTCAAATGCCCTCGACTGAGGTGGGAGGTGTTCCTAATTTAAATTTCCACACTATTAATCACTTAATAGATACTTGATAGTTGGGTTTTTCCCCTTTGTGTGTTTGGAATACTCTTTCAATGAATATCTATGTTAGACATGTATGCATGCACCCTGGCTCTCAATTCTTTTGCATCAATACACATTTTGTGGCTCCATGTACTGAACTGAACATGGACAGAGGTGCAGCCTGTGACCCAATCAAGGCACTCCTTTTGGTAAAAGAAGAGATACATAGTAATCTACATCAATGCATTGGAATGGTAAAGGCATGCTCATATCGAGCACCTAGATGGAACACTGGAATTACCATCAAAGAGAGCTTCCTAGAGAAGGAAGTACTGAGCTCGCTCTCTGGAAAGATAGAGAGAGCATTCCAGGTAGATGGGAAAGAGGTGTTAGGGCTCTGGGAGCTTCAGGTGTCAAAAAGGGGTGAGAGGATAAAGTGGGGGAGGATGGAGGAGATGGTTTGGGAAGTGGATGAAGCCCAATTTGACTTTTCCCAGGGCCTAATCTTGACTGCATAGCAGGGTCCCTCAGCAGCTTACAGCGCTCACCAGTACTGAGCTTCAGTTCCACCCCACAGATTCTAATTTAACTGGTCTGAGTTGTAGCCAGGATGATGCCATTTTTGCAGATTCTCCAGGCAATTCTGTTGTGCGCCCAGGTAGAGAATGATGGCCTTAGGGCAACCAGGGAGCTTTGGGATGGCTTAAAGTCAGGAAGTAACAAGACCAGCTTTTTTTTTTCCTAAACCACTTGAGCAGATTTCAAGATAAAGTGGATTTGATCGCCGAGGGGGCATCCTGAAGGGGTGTTCTTGTGTATCCTCTGAGATTCATTTTGTATCGCCAGGAAATGAGGTTCCCACCCACACCCCCTCAGGGCTGTTGTAAGGGCTGTACAGCATTGCCTTTGGTTCCAAAGCCCAGAGAAAGTGAGTTCAATATTTCAGGACATAGATGACAGGGCTGAGGAAAACTAGGCAGAGCTCTTTAGGCACAGCATCCTGAGGCCCACACTAAGGATATCATAAGGGTACCATATTGCTTTCACCCTCCCCCGCCCAAGAATATGAGCATTTCCCCACACATCCTCAGCCAGGGAGTAGACTGGGGCCCTGAGCATCTCTGGGATTGCTGTAGAGTCTCATTTTCTTAAAGGGAGGCTTCCTGAGGAGCAAGATGAACTCACAGTGCCTGGGACAGGATTAGAAAATGAAAGCCTCTGGAGATGCCGCTGTGAGTGATGAGGATGAGGGAGAACACGGAGGCACCTGCCTGCTGTCTTCCTCCAGGCTCCATGCTGTGGTAGCAGCTGTGTGTTCTTTACCCTTTTCCACCTCTCTCTCTGAGCAGAAATCCTATTCTGAGCCACATATTCAGCTCCCTTCTCAGCCCTTCCCAAGAGGAAGGTATGTGACTGGACTCCACCAGTGAAGAGTAAGAAGAGTGGGTCTGTTCTGCATCTTTTCATAGGGTATAGCAACCCTTGCTTTTCTGGGAGAGGTCTTTTTTCCCAATTCTCAAGGGTTTGAAGTATGCCCTTGGCCACATTGTGCTTTGAGCACATGTTGTGGGAACAGGTGTGGGTTCTGCTCTCTAACTATCATTTGGAGCAGGTTTTGCTGGGAAAGTGGGTGGGGGATGTGAAGCTGACTGGTGAGATCTTGGGACGTAGAGAGAAGTTGGGTGACATCTTTTTCCTTGTGCGAGTTAGTATAGAGGTCTGCCAACTGCCCCATGTTTCTGGTCATTATATGTTAAGGTTTTCTCAGAGTAGTGAAACTCCCCTGACTAGATCTGGGTTTTCCAGAAGGGCCATAATTATGAAGACACTTGACCAGTAGCACGTGGGAGCTTGGTTTGCATATACTTTTATTTATGTTCACACATAAAATCTAAGCCATCCCGTTGATTTGTTTGTACCTGTGATCTTGGCCATTCATCTGGATAATTGTAGTTGGTGGTAATTCTGCACATCCTAAACCCACAGGAAACCTTGAATTGTTGCCTGGATTTATTTTTAGGCTTTGTGCTCTCCTTTCTCAACAAGCTGCTTCTTCGTTATTTTAAAATAGCATCACGGTGTTAACAGAGCATTCAGGGCAGGGATTTCAGCCTAGGCCTGTCTGTGGGGTTGTCCTGAAGCATTGGCTCAGCAGGAGGCTGTATGATTCCTAACCTCAGTAACAGGGCCTGGCCATGCATGCATGCTCAGATGATGGGCCATCTGTGTCCTTCCTAGTGCCAACTTGGAAAGTGTCTCACTTGATAAATTAAAGGTGAGGCAGCCTTGGGCTTTCTAGATTCTTATGAATCATCCTCTTTTCATGCCTGAGTGAGGAACTAAGAGAAAAGACCCTGCTGAATATGTGCCAGACATGTTTTATATGTTGCTTCTTTGAACCCCCATTAAGTTCCTAAGTGAGACATTTGTATTCCTATTTTACCGGTAGAGAAATTAAAGTTCCAAGTGACCAAACTACCTATCAGTGATCACAAAGGGAGACTAGTGGTCTTAAGAATGGGAGCCCAGGCCTGATGTGCTGAACTTTGTACCTGTGTTATCTCAAAAGGCCACCTGCTGACATTTGGGGATGGTTACTCTTTATTGAGAGGCTGCTCTGTGCATTGTGGTATGTTTTTCAGCACATCTGTCCTCTGTTCAGGGTGATGGTCACCCTTTCACATGTAACCCATCATATCAACCAAAAGTGTTTCCAGACCTTGTAACTTGTCACTTGCTTAGTAAAATCACCCCCACTCATCACACTTGCTGTTAGTGCCCTTTGTCAAGATATGTTTTTCGCACTTAGTTCTATTTATTTATTTATTTGTTTATTTTTTAAGACAGGGTATAATACAACAACCAAGGCTAGTCTTTTTGTTTTTAATATTTATTTATTATGTACAGTGTTCTGCTTGTATGTACACCTGCAGGCCAGAAGAGGGTACCAGATATCATTGTAGATGGTTGTGAGCCACCATGTGGTTGCTGGGGATTGAACTCAGGACTTCTGGAAGAGCAGTCAGTGCTCTTAACCGCTGAGCCATCTCTCCAGCTTCCCCTTCCCCAAGGCTAGTCTTTAACCTGTGGTGCAGCTGGATAGCGCCTTGAGCTCCTGGTCATCCTGCCTCTACCACTTAGATGCTGAGATCACATGTGTGTGCTACAACCTTGGAAATTTCCATACATTTCTTTCAGGCTTGTATGGTAGATACTGATGTCATTTCCATTTTACAGATTAATAAACAGACCCAAGAGAAAGTGTGAGTTGATTAAGTTTCATGTCTGTCCAGGTGGAACTAGTGAAGGGAAGCTACGCTGAGTCATTCTTGACCCACACAAAGCTCACTCAGTGTCAAAGTCATTTTACAAGGTGTTTGAATGGAACATGGAAAAAATTCTGGTTCAATGGACAGAGACAAATCCACTCTCTACCTGGTGGGAACAGAGATATGCATTACAAGACACACCTGGCAACATGGTTCAGTTGGTAAAACCAACTGCTGCCAAGCATGAGGACCTGTGCTCCAGATCCACACATGTGATGGGAGGTGAGAACCAACAAGCACAAATTGTTCCGTGACTTCCACATGTATGCTGTGGTATACTCATGCTAATAAATCACACACACACACACACACACACACACACACACACACACACACACACACCAAACAAAGACATGAACACATTTAGTTTAAAAATTAGAAAAAGTAACAAAGAGCAAGAACTTATGTGTTTTGGAGGTGTGGCAGCCCAAGAAACCTAAATCAGGTAACCCTGGTCATTTCGAGTGTCCTTTGATGTGTTTGAAGTGACTCTAGAATAAAATCTCAGGAAAAAGAATGGAAATGTTGGGAGGGAAGAGGAGAGTTTGGGGATGGCACCTTCCAGAAGCTACTTGCAGAATTCAGCCTAATTGTCAGGCAGGACGTGTGCCAAAGGTGGCTCCTGTCCTGTGACCGCGGTGTGTGGAATGAAGGAACTGTGGTAGGTTTTGGATATATGACCAGTGTGCTTAAATAAATTCCCATCTCTGGTTGGTGTTTAATCCCCAAGCTGAGTGGGCTGCTTTGCTTGGAAGCATCCTGGGCTTCTAAAAACGGTTACAGTGAAACAAAAACAGCTGTGTCAATTTCCAATTTCCGCTCTATTCAAATTCACACTCTGCCGCCTCTCCTCCCTCTGAGGCCCTAGGACCCAGGCACATGCACAGTCAGACACACACGTGCATATTCTCTGCCTTCTTTCTGAGGCAGTGGAGATCAGGAAGGGACACACACACACACACACACACACACACACACACACACACACACACACACACACGCCCGCTCCTCTGTCACTTACTCAAGTTCATTTCTCTACTGAGATGGAATGTTTCTAGTTTTTCAAAAAAGGAATCACAAACAAGGGAAGCCACAAGAGCCCAGACTACAATAAAATGCTACAATATGCTTTCAAGCTGGAGGGACTAAAAAGCTGGGACGAGAAAGTGGCAGTGTGTCTATTTTTATCTCCAACTATACTCTATGCACTTGTGGTTTCATAGCTGTCAGGAGGGACAAAATGACACGCAAAGAGCCCATCAGCCTCTGCTCCTGTCTTCCATCCATATGACACCAATGTAGGTGTGTGTGTGTGTGTGTGTGCACATACGCAAGTATTTTTAACACAAATGTCACACCTGAAGCCGGATCAGTTTAGGAACCCACTCTTAGTCCTTTATTTCTTGGCCAAACTCGAAAGATGTAGAGTAGACAATAAGAACTGTATTCGGGGTGCCGTGGGATCATGCTCATCATCACTTTACAGCACACAGGGCACAGTTATGTTCATCTTTCTCAACCTTGGCATGCGTGACTTAGAGATGTCCTAATCCTCAGCATACAACACACTTAGTGGTATCCTATCTCCATGAGGGGACTAGTCATGGGATGGCAGAAATGGGTCAGCCTAGAAATCCAGACACGGGGGCATTTAGCATCATTCTATCGCGTATTAAATCTGCCAGTCCTCTCTAGGCCTCAGGTCTTCACTGAGGATAGACAGAAGCACGTGTTCAATGGCATACAAGGAAGCAAAGACAATGCAGACCCATGCTGTGTCATCACATAATAGACACTAAGGAAATGCTACCTGGCAATCTTATTTTATTACTGATAGACTATTTGTTTTTTTTTTTTTATGAGCAAAAATATCAGGAGGAGGTAGTAGGGGCAGCTTGGCACTTGATGTCTACCTCTGTTCAGTGTTCTTTGCTGTTGCATCATCATAGGTTTTGTGTGTTGGTGGCATGGGACATTCCATGTAGATCTCAGATAAAGGTCACACAGGCTAGGTAGCACATGAACTCAGGAATGGTGTAACAGTAAATACTAGAAATTCTGTGATGCCATAGTCCCTTTTAATTTGCTGGTAGGCAGGGACTTCACACTGTACTGAAGACACTCGCCTTTCAAAGGCTCTTTAGCCAGCGCCTTCCTCTTTGAAAATGTCAGTGAGTGTTCAGCTTATGTGGAGCAATAGGAGGAAGTGTGGTAACTCTTCAGAAAGCCAGGGCACTTGGTGTCCCCCAGATTCAAGCACTGTCTATGGATTTTCATTATCCCTCTCCTCTGTGTGTGTGTGTGTGTGTGTGTGTGTGTGTGTGTGTGTGTGTGTGTTTCCCCTCAATTTCTCTCTATCTTATTCTTGGAGCCAAGGTCTCTTGCTAAAACCAGAGCTCATCAGTTTGACTAAACTGACTGGCCAGTGGCCTTTAGAGATCGGCTTGCCCTGGTCTCAACCCTCAGTGCTGGGTTTACAGGAATACACTGCTGCCCTTGCCTTTTAGGTACGTCACAGGGATCTGAACTCAGGTCCCCATGCTGTGAAGCAGCACAGTCGTCACTGAGCCATCTCACAGGCCCATGCTCTTGCCTTTTCTTAATGACATGAACTTATGCATGGAGTTGAGCCTTTCACGGATTCAAATTTGCTCATTTGTATATATAATCATAATTTATTTTTAGGGATGCGGGAGGTTCAAAGGAGGTTCAAAGTGTGAAAACAGAATATAAGCTTCAGGGTGCCAAAGAACTCCGAGCTTGCCATAGTATAGTGAAAGATGGCAGAGGGACGACCTAGCATGTCTAACTCTGGAATATCAACACACATATTAATTTCTTTGGGCCTCACACCAATTTTCTGTAATGGAGGTTGCATGATTTTTGAGTGCAGGCCTCCTTCTGGGCTTTCCTTTCGGTCTGTGTGCAGAGCACATACCACACAGACACTTCTTTGTCTGCAAGCTTATTAACACAGCTCCAACTTCAACAGAAGAGCAGCTGCTTGGCAGTGGACGGCTCACTGACAGGCACACAGGTACCGCCGCTGCTATTAAGAGTTTGTAGGATGACAGATTGCCTCAATGAAGTGTCCATGTGCTGCCCCATTATGATGCCTCAGGTCGAGGGGAAAAAAAAAAGCCTGGAGCCACCAAAAAGCTTTCACAGATTGGAAAGCACACAGTTTGGGGGTGTTTAGCACTTCAGCACATGCTCGGTGACTGTGCATTCAAGGCAACATGTCAGAAGAAATTAGTCGGCAGCAGGCCACATATGTCAGCCAGCCGGTACAAGCGTTTTCCTGACACCCAGGCTAGGGGCTCAGAAGAAAAGGCTGCTCACCTTAAGGCTCCCCAAAATCAGCGGGTTTGAGAAGGTATCTATGTGGGAAGGATTGTAAGCTTTGTCACAGGTGAAAGCAATCTTGGCGGGCTTTGGCCTTGGACACACCACAGATCTCCCTGAGACTAACCTTGAGATAGACTGAGTGGAGCCATCGTGGGCCTGGAATTCAGGAAGCCGACCTGGGGACTCCACTGAGATTATTGTGTTTCTAATCGACCCTCAGTGGGAAGAAGAGACCTGAGGACAAGAGGAGGCAGCAGTGTTGGACGGAGCTTGAATGTGGATCGGAAAAAGGTTCAGCAAACAGGCTGGACCGGCGCGCAGGCCAGAAACACCTAGGGACCCGTCCTGTGGAACAGATACAGGAAGGTTCACTCTTGTTTCCCTTTAACTTTTTTCCCTCTTATGTAAGATAGTTGGGTTGTATAATAAAGTTTAATTGTTAAGAAACAAAGCCAACATATCTAGATTCTTGTACTTAGGCCAGGTACTTCTGAAAAGAAGCCTGAGCTCAGAGAAGGAAGTCACCCAAGGAGGAGTGGAGTCCCTGGTCATCTTCTTTGAGGCAGAGAACATTTTGCATTGTATAGGTGGCACGTGATAGAATTCTCCTGTCAAGTGGGCACTCTTCGTATCTGAATCTTCAAGT
This sequence comes from Acomys minous, assembly GCF_964271855.1. Lineage (NCBI taxonomy): Eukaryota > Metazoa > Chordata > Mammalia > Rodentia > Muridae > Acomys > Acomys minous. The sequence continues at coordinate 180,264,898 of NC_140483.1, read as the reverse complement.
GGCAAGATTGAAGTGGGTGAGGGGTCTTCTGCCTTGAAATTAACTACCCAGGAAGTTTCCAAATGATGTTCCTATTCTAAAGCACTCCGTGATGCTGTCTCCCAGTGAGCATGAGGTTGACGGTCTCTGTGATGATGGTAGTGGTGGTGGTGGTGGTGATGTTGCTGCTGGTCTGCTGCTGCTACTGCTGGTGGTTTTAGTTTTCATTTGCTACATTAACTTTTTATTTCACTTCAATTTTGTAAAAACAGCATGTCGCTCCTGCATGAATTTATCATCTTTCTATACTTCTGCCTGATTAATAACAAAATTCTTCATTAGGCAAAACTGGTTTAGCATACAGGATATTTAAAAAACATTAACAGAGATAAAATTCTTTCTTAAAATTATTTCTTCTACTTGTTTTTTTTTTTTTTTTAAACCGGAGCTCAGGACCAAACCCAGGGCCTTAGCCTCTACCACTGAGCTAAATTCCCAACCCCTTTTTATTTTTTGAGATTATCATATAGTTACATACTTCCCCCAGCTTTTCCTCCTTCTCAAACCTCCCATATATGCCTCCTTGATCTTTTCAAGTTCATGACCTTTTTTCATTAATTGTTAACACACACACACACACACACACACACACACACACACACACACACACGTACGTCCCTACATGCATAAGTACACCACCTCAATCTGTAAAACATTACCTGTATGTTTGTTTTCAGGGCTGACCATTTAGTATTGGATAACTTATCGGTGCGCTCTTTCCTGAAAGCTGTTTGGCAGGCTCTTAGCGTTCCTTCACTGCCAACAGTTCTTTGCGTAGGGTTAAGGCCTCTTGGCTGCCCCTCCTCATTAACGTGTCCATTGTAGGTCTTGTTCAGCTCATGTGGGTACTCATGTTGGTGCCTTGGTGTTGGTTTATGTGTGTGGCTTTAACTATTCGAAAGGAGACAGGACCTCAGAGCTAGCTGCCCTGTTTCTCTGGCTCTCACAGCCTTTCTCTCCCTTCTTCCATAATGATTCCCTGACCTTAGGTTTGGGGGTTGTTTGTAGCTGTATCATTTGGGGTTGGGCTCTACAACTCTGGATTTTTATTGATTGTGGTTCTCTGTAATGGTCTCTGTCTGTTGCAAAGACTTGTCCATGAGAGGGAAATCATGTCTGGTACCAGAAACCTGGCCAACTCCCTGGGCTGCTGAAGTCATGGAGGAGAACCTACAACCACCACTTTATTAAACTAGCATAATTCCTAACTACCTACTGTATGTTTATGCCCCAAAACACAGCTATATATCCCTATATACACAGATAAGTGTAGTCCTCACCCCAAATCAAGGACATTTTTTGTGCAGTAGGTGGTCTTTGTGAACAAACCAATTGGTGCTTGTGCCTTCAGCTCTCAGCTCCTTTTAAAGATAGACATGCTGATGGAAGCTAGTCCATGAGCAGTGCGCACATCCAAGCTTTGCTGGATTCCTGTGGTGAATCCTCCCGAGTCAGTGACACCTTATTCTGAAGAAAGCTAATGATGATGAGCCATTACTTCCTGCAGGTGAGTTGACAAAATGATAGGGAGACGGATGAGAATTGTGCTGTTAAAGTCCAGGCAGACAACGAGCTAAAGTCAAGGTCAACAGACTTGAAAAAGGACATAAAAGGCAGTGACTAATTTGAGAAAGGAGAAAAAGAGGAGCATTTACAGCTGGGAAACCGTGAATGGTAGTGCAGCCTTCTACACAAGTGCAGGAGGAAGGGGTCAGGAAGTCCGACGAAGGAAGCAATGGGCAGATCATGCTCTAGCTAGAGGAAGCTTAGGTTGCTGAAAACTTGGGCTCTCCTGGTGAAGAAACACCCAGAGAAACCAGGCGTGGAGATCCACTGAGAAAGACTAGGAAAGGAAGGGTGGCAAATATCAATAAAGTGTAATGATGCTCAAAGGGTTCGTGAGGCAATGGGAGGAATAAGGCCTAAGTAGTGTTATTTCTGCTTCAGGCATATCTTTCATAGTGGATTTAAATTGACTACATTCATACATAAATACAAAACACACCACACACACACATGCATATACATACACATACACACACACGTGTACACACACATCACACACGCTCACACACACATGTACACGTGCGTGCACACACCACACACACACACATGCTCACACACACATGCGCGCACACACGCACACACACATGCACACACACGCACATCACACACGCTCACACACACACACACACATCACACACACTCACACACACATGTACACGTGCGTGCACACACCACACACACACACACACACACACACACACACACACACACAGAACCACAGCATCATATTTTATAGGTCCATCATCATGTCTAGGTTCTGCTTTATGAAGCTGGTGAAAGCAGGATGGCTGATGTAAGTAAAGAAGGGGTGCTTGCCAGCCTTGTGTATGTGAACACACACACACACACACACACACACACACACACACACACACACACGAGTACCCCTTCTGCCACACAGATTTCTTATGGGGTACCTGAACTTTCTTTCAAAGAACAAGTTTTGGAGAGGAAGTGTTAAGAAAAGACCCAACCTACCTTTGCCTACTGATGGGGCTTCTCTGGGATTCAGTGGAAACAATGCTGTCCTACGGTAGAACAAGAATAAAAGCCTGGTGTACTGCGGTAAGTTCCCTTCTTAATTTTGGACTGTGAAGACAACAGTTCAAAATTCTTTATTTTTCCTAATTTACTTTTTCTTCCTTGGAAGTATATGCTTTCTGCCACTGCTGTGCTATACTATGTGGACTCTGCCAGTGAGCAGGTCAAGAGGTGTCCCGAAAGGACCAAGAGCAAGGTCATGGCTTCTGAGCAGTTGTACACACTTTTATACAAGCTGCTGTACTTTGCGGACACAGTGGATTGGGGTGGACTCCAGAGCAGCCCTTGGTGAACCGCCAGAGAGTACCTGTGCAGTGCACTGGTCATTTTACAAATCACCAGTCAAAATAAGCCTGCTGTGTCATTAATGGCTGACACAAATAAGTTTCATTGGTTTTCCTGTGTAAGTTTCCCCATGGTACCCCAAAATTGCATACAGAAGACACTGCATCCTCTACGTACCTGGCCCTTCCTCCTAGGAAAATTAAACCTCTGGGACATCCCTCAAATCTCCCTACCATAAGTATGGGCTCTAGTCAAGCCACTGTGTTTGATACTATCCACATAGAAACACTAGAAACGCCAGAGAGATCAAACCTGGCCAGACCCCATGGCCCAGCTTTCCTAGGGCCTGGAGGCCTCGCTATACGTGTCTTCTATGCTCTTTGGCTATAGCCCCATGGAGCCTTCAGCCCCATTTCTATGTCCACACCGTGTCTTCTGTCCCAGGCACCGTGGCATTCTTGCTATTCCTTGGCATGCCAAGCGTACTCCCACCTTAGGACTCCTGAATTTTCTTTTCTCGTTGTGTAGCAATACTTACTATTGTCTGATATCACACAAGGGTATCCCCATTTTAAAAAGTTTCTGTTGACATGTGACTTCCTTAAGAAGACATGGCAGAACATATGATGTGAAATACCCCAAACTTCCCCTTTCTATATAAAGCTTTTTCTCCTGAGATATTGTCACATGTCTTTGTTTACCATCTCTTCATATTAGGATTTAAGCATAAGAAAAAGGAACATTTTGTTTGTTTCTCTATTCCCTATAGCAAACACAATGGTTGGCTCAGGGCAGATGCTTAATAAATGATTTTTGAGTGAGTGAGATAATTAAACAAAGGTAGAGAATGCACATGGACTCTAAAAGCTGTCTCAGTGAATGGACCAACTTTTCTGCTCACTCATGTCTTTCAGGGAAGACAAAGGTACCTTATGTTCTAGTGGGGGCGCAATAAACAAAATGTGGAGACACTTTGATCCCACCTGATGGTCAGCACTATACAGACTAGAGGGCTCTGGGAAGGGCTGTGGCTGAGCTGGGATGCTGGGATTTCTTTTAGCTGCACTAGTTGGAGCGCTTGCTGATTCAAAAGAACCATGCAAGAGAATTGACAAAATATGAGGTAGAAAGCTGGTGAGGTGGAAGCAAATTCAGTGTGAAGAAAGAATCTTGCCTACAGTGGAGCTAACAGGAAGGAACAGACAAGAGGCTGGACAGATAGGCAGAAGCCTAATCATTAAGGTTCTATCCAACCCCAGTAAGGGACTCGGGTGTTGTTCTAAACGTACCAAAAAGTCATGCATTCAGCTAGCTCGGGAGGGACAGAGATGGCCAAAATTCCAATGTTTGGCATGCCTTTAATCTACTAACTTGATCTTGATATTGGGCCGGGAACCCCCCGAGTCCTACCCTCTAAACAGTTTCTTTTTAAGGCCACATGGGAGCTTTTTCCTTTATCTGTTTTGGTCAAAAAGAGTGAATCATAACAGTATTTAAATAAACACACTCGCCAACAATGTAGAGAATGGCTTCCCTCCCAATGGTGTCAGTTTTCAGTAAACAAAGGGAGTCTGTCTTGACCCTTCAGTGTCAAAACTCCTCCCTACACCTTTAAACCACTTAAAAGATAATCATACCTTTGTTGTGATCACACACACACACACACACACACACACACACACACACACACACACAAACACACATCACACTTTAACCTCTAAATACTAGCAAAATTTACAAATGTGTCCATTACTTTGAACCATTTGCAAGATATTTGGTGTAGAACTTTTAGAGGTATAAGGTCTCAGTAATCTGTTTTGGGGAAATCCTTATTTCATCTTTAGTGGTGCTTCTGGTAAAAGCAGGTTATTGGATGCTTTTTATTACTGCCTTCTTTACTTTTATAAACATCTGTTAGGCGTGCAACTTAATACTCTGTGAAGCAATGCACTCTCCTTCCGTTAGAGCACACTGTGGGGGTGGGGAGCTTCGGCTGGGATGGTGGCAGGAAGAAATGCCATTTGAAAGAGGAGAGTTTGTCTCATCTTTTCCTCCCCAAATCCCTTCTTTAGCGTCGGTGCTATCACTTGTCTGGTAGCGAGCACCAGCTGATGGCAGAGAAATGAGCAAGCAACAAATGAATATTAATGGAGACTTGGGGAACGGTTGATCATGCTTGGCTTGACAGCTTTGTGGACATGTGGGCTCCACTCCTACATATAGGAATTGCTTCCTGATAAATTGGTCATGTTTCTTGTGATGGATTACTCTAGGTTCTTCTGTTTTGTAAGTTGGGGAATCACAGATTTGTAGTGATCAATTGCGGTCTGTCTTTTTGAAAGTTCCCACGTAAGGTTTTTTGTTTTTTTTTTGTTTTTTTGTTTTTGTCTCTTACCTACTGATATCTTAGTATGAAACTGACTAGTTTTTAAGGCATTGAGTGGAATTTGGCAGGCATGGAAGCTTATGTTGAACACCCCCTCAGAGTACATGACCTCTCTGTGTTGTCCTGTTAGGTGACAGTTGTCAGCTTGAAATCAGCTCCACCCACATATACAGCCTTACAAAGGAAGGGCTGGGAAGGCCATTTTCTAGGAGCTCTCTCCCTACTGGTTCCAGGTTTGAGTCTGCCAATGAAAGCCACTCACAGGATAGGAGGAGGCCTTTCAGCTTCAGAGGCTGTTCAGGCATATGTATGGACAGATGGTAGACGCGAAGCTTGTAGCAGCTTGTGGCAAGCTCCTGCTTTGTGCTCCCGGCAGTAGGCATGCTCAGTGGGCTCTTTTCAGTCTTTGATTGGGTGGTGGCACTAGAGGTGGTTGGGGAAGGGGCTTGAATTTTTAAGCTGCTTTTTGGGAACCATCTTTTGTTTTGCTGGAGGCAGAGCTCAACAGCCTTCCTTATGGTTGTTTTAACATGCACTTCCCACTGTCAAACTCTTTGTACCTTAGTGATGGGGAGTCTAGGAACTGACATGTGAGGTTGGTTCTCTCAGCAACTTTTGACTGCTACCAATACCCACAGTTTTGTAGGCTATCATCAGTTGGGTCAGCTCTGACCTGCATCCAGCCTTCTAATCCTCTTTCACAGCACCATCCTTGTGCTATCACGGAAAGCTCAGGACTTGAGGCAACACTATTCTGCTCTAATTTGACATCTCCAGGCTTACCCAACCCTCCTTGAACCCTTGTGTTCACTTCCAGCATTATCAGTATTTGAGAAATAATTGTGCTTGCCTTTTATTTTTTCCTTCTAACTATCACATTTAATGTAAAACCTGGCTGGGATCACTGTAACAGTTCCTTCAAGACTCCAAGTTACACATGCTAGGCATGCTGAAATCAAACTTTTTCCTAGGAATGTTTCCTTGCCCAATATCTGTGTTAATTATTGTACTTAAAAGTGATTAGGGAAGGGCGCTGAAAGCAGCGATGTAACAGACAACTTCTACTTCCTCCAAGTTCGCTCAACATGCACTTGATTGTATAAAAATATTTTCATCTTAGCTGTTTCACAGAGAAAAAACAGCATGGAAGTTCAAAGAAAATAGAACCTGAAATAGACAAGGAAGGAGTGGGAAGAAGTAATGGAGCTTGAAAGTTAATGAAGACATCCCCAGAACTCCAGGTGGCCTGTCTCCACCATGGCTGGCCACTGCTGGACGGACCCCTGGCTCTCCTGGAGCAGGTTCAACATGGGAACTCCTGTTGGCATTTTCTCTCTGACTCTGTGCACTGTGGTAATAATCTCAACCACTCCTCATCAATGAACTCTTCTTGACAGGTTGGAACACACTTTAGGAAGTGCCCTCAGGGCTGGTGTTTTCCTTTGTGCCACTTCTTTGAACCTCCCAGTTTGTTACACATTGATGGGTTTTTTTTTTTACTCCTATGTACTCACTACTTGGATTCTTCTTGTGGCATCCCAGTATCTGCCCAGGTTTCCTTACATTTTGGCAGTTAAGAGGTTCATAATGCTGACACAGCGAGGATGCTTCTTAGGCTGCTTGTTTGCATTGGTTGATGCCTACTACAGACTAGACACTAAATATTGTTGATATTAGAGCAGATCATATGCACAGGCAAGCTTAATTCTCAGAATCATCTCATTTTCATTTCATTGTCTTCCCTTCCATCAATGAAATAGCTTATGTAGGATATTTATAACTTTAACACAGTCATATCTACCTGTGGCTTAAAACTATCATTGAGTGCTCAGCTGTGACTCCTCACAGCCTGGTGAGGTACACACTATGTGAGAAGGGGAGTACCCTGAATATTTTTATTTGTTGTAGAGGGTGAACCTATTGGGTCAACCTTGTCAGTGACCCAGAGATAGCCTGTGAACCCGTCAAAATTATGTAGGAAAAGAGAAGACCCTGGAAAGCTCGTGCTACACAAAGACGACGGTATTATAGATGCACAGGACATTTAACCATGAGCTAGATTTATAGGAAGTGGTCAAAGAACACTGACTTTGTTAGCGGCAATGTGATCTCAGCTCCAGTTTGGTCATGTTAGTATCTGTGACTATGGGTACTTTAACACAACCTGTTTAGAAATGGGTGTGATTATGAGATCGGTAGACAGAGGAACGGGTGGGAGGAGGCTAACTAATACTAAAGATATTTTTTTTAAAAACATGAAAACCTACTATGTTATAAATTCACCCCCCTTGCACAGGCACATGTGTGTTTAATTGCAGTCATGCTTCATAGAGGATAATGTCCTGCCCAGAAGCCATAGGTTAACAAAGAAAACGCCCAGTGTTCGGTGTAGGATACTTCCCCTTGAGTTGTTGGTCAGGGGTGTCCTGAAGACTCCCAAAGACCTTATTGCTGAAGACGTCACACACTATGGGCAAAGGTCATGGAGAACACAAGTTGATCGTGACTGTAAGCTCCCCCTTCCTGGGTAGCTTTCATTAAGCTCTGGGTGGCAAGATGACATCATCAAGAGTTGTACTCAGCTGTGAAGCCTCTGGGCTACAGTAATGACTGCTGGGGCAAGGTGTGCACATGATTATGTTGTTGGCACAAATGTGTTAGGGCTAACCAATACCTTTCTGATTGGATTTAAGCTCCAGCCCAATGGAAGAAATGCATGCCTGGTACTATAAATTTGGCCAAGATCCCAAGGTTGGAAAGCTCCTGGACCCACGGGGTGAACCTACTGCTCTTATTTTGCTAAATGGACAGCCTACCAAACTGTCCTCTAAGTCAATCTGTCTATCACCATGGGACTAGCACAGCCCTCACACTTCATCTGAGAAAGGGGACAGCAGATCATAGGGAAACTTTCCACTGGTCAAAGTGTAGAGTAAGTGTCAGTAGAGTACTTAGCTACGTTTGGGATAAATGTTTTACACTGTCACCCCATGTCTCTGTGACCATACAAGAAGAGTGGGTGGAAGATTGTAAGAGCCAGAGGTGGAGAATATTGATGTGAAACAGTAACTTCTGAACATGGCAGGACCATGGCACACTTGACTCAAGGCAGTTGTCCTCCACTGAACAAGATCAAGCTTTTCAACATTCCATCATATAGGGAGAGGTGCTCATGAGCCCCAGCCCTAGCTGACACCATAGTGATAGCTGTTGGCTGCTGGGGGAGGAAGGGAGTTTTTTCCAGGCTGTGACCATTGGTAGTAGTTGGCCACATTCCAGTGGATGTCCTCAACACCAGGAGTATGTGGTCAGCACAAATTGGATTCAGTAACACACACACACACACACACACACACACACACACACACACACACAACACACACACACATGTTATACCCTCTGTGTGTATAGGAAAAATTGGAGGGAAGAGGGGGCGCCGTGAATATGATTAAAATACCATTGTATGCATGTAAGGAATGCTGTAAGATTTAATGGAGGTGTTTTATAGGGTCACTTCGGGCATCAAATGATATTACTCACACATGCAAAGCAGGTATTACAAATGGTAACTAAAACCAAAGCCATTAAGCAGGCAAATTGCTCTTGGTTGTGGTAGTATGAAGGAAAGGCTGAGAAGTTGCTAGGTCCTGGATGATGGCATTCTGTTCTGTGGGTAGTTTTTTATTTTTATTTTTTTCTGTTTGTTTTAGGGATTTCTTGGTAGCCATTTTGGGGCGGGGGTTAATATTACTCACTAAGGGACCTGTAGCATTTCTGAAAGACATGCACTAGGAAGACGGACACGAAACCCAGTGATTTCTCTCATCACACTTAGGGAGAAATGTCCAAGAAAATGGCCTTCTTGACTTCAAAAAACCCTCACACTGGAGAACGTTCTACCTTTTGTCAGCACCTCAGTGCAACTAAATGATGCCTACTGTCTCCCTGGACACCCGCTGAAGCGAATGTATTTAATTTATTAAGTTGCTATAGGTTCTTCCTTTTCCTCCTGGGATGCTTCCCACCCCATCCCACAGGCTGTGTCTTATGGGCGACTTTAAAACAAGATGAAGTTTCTGATAGTGACAGGCATGCCCTTTTAATAGTGAAGGTTGCATCTTGGAGTCTTCTCATTACCTTTTGGGTAGCGGAACCCCTTTCCTGTGACTTTATGTTGGAGTATATGTTTATTACCTTCAAAGTCACAGTGACAAATACCAGCAACCAAAAATACCAGCAACCAAAAATACCAGCACAGATTGATTAGTACAGGCTGCTGGTGAGCCAGGAGGAGCAAAGTAGAAGGCTACAATTAAGACCTTGATTGATTAGCAATGTCTGTGATGTGTTTGGGAGGGTAAGGTGGCAGTCTGCCCTGTGCCAGTGTTTGTTAATTCTATTTTAAAGTGGCTTCTTTTATTCTTGTCTAAGTGATATTATTTTTCTTCTTGAAGGTGCATAAATAGTTTTAGAGACCCTTTCTCAGAAAAATTATTAAGCTGCTTTGATGTATTCAGACAAAAGGAGATGACCTATCTTGATAAATATGACCGAATTTGCCACCCAATTTCAGATACCAGTCTCTCTCAGCTGCTGCTGATGTTATCCAGATGACAGGAGCATCATTAGCAAGCACTGGGATGCCCACGTGGTTTAAAAACTAACAAACTTAACAACATCCTGAGCCAGAGGGAACCTGAACTGAGAGCTGCAAGGAATAGCTGCCTTGGCACAAGCTATGTGGAACCTTAAAAGGGAGCGGGTTTTGAGGGCAAGATTTGTGTTCAGCAGCTAATGCTTTAGAGACAAGAGTCTTATGTAGAATGCTGACTCAGTGTTTGTCCCTTACTGATGCAAATAAGAGCTGCATCTGTAACCCAGGCCTTGTGTATTTACTTCTTTACACGTTGCCATTTTATGGAAGTGTAAGGCTAACAAAAGTCTGACTTGTCTGCTCGCCCCACTACAGGACTGCCAAAGAGGAGAAGGGTTAGTTGCCACATGATCTCTTTCTATAGAGCAGAGGCTCTCAAGCCTTCCTAATGCTGGAACAGTTCATGTTAGGGTGACTCCCCCAAACAGGAAATTAGTTTCATTGCTACTTCAAACTGTAATTTTTGCTACTGTTATGAATAGAAACATAAATATACATCTGATATGCAGATTGGTTGTAGGAAACCCCGGTGAAAAGGAGTCACTACCCACAGGTTGAGAACCACTGCTGTAGGGGTTGGTTGATAACACGTTAGTCTATGTCCATAGTCCTAGTGATGACTGTGGAGTGATAGGTTAAGGAACTGAGTGCCGTGCCCTGGATGATAGCTCAGGATTAATTAGAGACAAAGGAAATTCGTTTCTCTTCCTCACTGAGTGGGCCCTTGAAGCTCCCAACTGGTTGACTCAGGATAGACAGAGAAACTGCAGTAAAGACTCTGTGTGTGTGTGTGTGTGTGTGTGTGTGTGTGTGTGTGTGTGTGTGTGTGTGTTTCGTAGACAAACACCTCCTGCCCTCAGAGAGCCCGGGAAGTCTGAGGGGTGATAAAGACAGAGACCCCTTTGCACGCACTGTGCAAACACACATAACCAGGGGTGTGAGAGAAAAGAAAGTCTACCCCGTCAGGGAGCATCTGACAGGCAGACTGAGTGACCAGTCTGACCATCTGCTCCCACCCGGCTCTCCGCAACAATGGGGGCCTCTGCAGCCCCCTCCCCCACCCTTAGCATGAATTTCAATGAGGTCTCGGAACTGGGAGCAGCAGGTCCCCTTGTGATCTCTCGCACCGAGAGAGCCAAGCCGGGGCCCTGAACAGGAGGCCCGAGGGGAGAGGTTAAAATCTCAGCTGCCTGGAGAGATGATTACTGAGCGGCTCCCAAATTAAGCTGCTTCACGGCTGGTACTGGGCATGTGTTGGGATAATTGTGCTTGAATACTTAATGCTTGATTGACTTGGCTGTTTTGTGTTTGACCATATTTTGAAATGCGATCTCACTGTTGGGGTAGGCAATTAGCATAGAGCCCACGGGGTTGGAAAGAGTGAAAGTGAGCGGCTTCTATGGTGATTTCTGCTTCTTTCCTGGATTCAGCACAGAGAGCCAAATGTTCTGCTGGGGCTCATTTGCCTATATTTGGATCATCTGGAATTTTGATCTTAAAGAGGAAACCTCTCAGTCTTGAACTTGAGTGGGGCTGCCAGCTTTTATCTTAGTGCCTTTGGTTGCCACTGAATTTTGCTTCCAATCCAATGTGACCTTTCTTCTGGTTCGGCCTCAGAAGCATAGACCAGGAGAGGAGTTGGGTCACAGGAAAGGAGGGTAACGCTGAGCATCAGAAAAGCTGGAGCAGAGTGCGATGACACAGCAGGACCAGCAATTTCACAGCGCCAGTCAGCCGAGTGAGTGGCTTTGGGGGCCTGTCTTGCCTAGTTCTCTGGGCGTATGTCTTGATCATCTTTGCATGCTCAGCATCTTTTAGTGCTTCCCTGTGAGAAGCACCACTCACATTTGTGGCAGGTGTCCCTAGCACAATTTCTAGGGAAGAAGAGAAGAGGAACTAACAAATTAAAAAGCAAAAAACCAGACCCGCTTAATTTCATTTTAAAATTCCTTCCGTGAATGTAACTTTGTAATAAGGCATTCTAATCAAGAATTACCAAAGTTTTGGCCAATGATGTCACTCAGGGATTAAAGGCCTCAGAGCGCGGGGGCCTGAATTCAGTCACATTATGAAAGGAGATAACTGAGTCTCCCAAGCTGTCCTCTGATTTTCACACATGTGGCATGTCAAATACACACACACACACACACACACACACACACACATACACATGGGGGGGGGGGAGAATTACCAAAGTCCCACAGTAAATCCCACAGATTTGAAATCATTTCAGGGATATTTGAAGCTATAGGACTGTAGGAAGTACAGCAAAGAAGGCTTCTATCCGTTTAATCTCATTGAAAGCAGCACCAGCAGTCAGTAGCAACTTACTAAAAATGAAAAACAAAAAAACAAAACCAAAAAACCCCAAAACAAACCTTAGGGTATGGAATTATTAGGTGACCTAGTATTTATCACTAATTCCATAAGTGAAAGTGTTCATTCTACATCTGAAGATGTCACAACCAATTTGTTGAGCTTTATAAGAAAAATGAGAAGCCTGGTTGTCTATTCACCATTCTATTGCTGTGAAGAGACCCCCACGACCAAAGCAACTCTTACAAAAGAAAGTATTTCACTGGGGCTGGCTTATACTTCCAGGGTTAGTTCATTGTGACCATGGTAGGGAACATGGTAGCATGTGGATGGACAGGTTGCTGGAGAGGAAACTACCAGCATAGTTGGTGACAGAACTATTGAAACAATCCCAGGAGAAGTATAGAGAATTAAGAAATGAAGACAAATATGGCAGATACCTAAGTCTAAAGGTTCATTACAGGGACATGGCAAATATTTGGATCTTGGAGCTTTTGGTACTTGTGGTTAATTTACCAGTAGGGCCTAATAATGTTTATTATCAGGCCTATAATTATTATTACGGTGGTATTTTCTAGCCTGCTAGCAATCAGTCAAAACACAGACACCTGTTATATTTTAAAATAGCCTTAGTTAAGCTGGGGCTGGCAGATGCTAATCCCCTAAACTACATCCCATATTGGGGCAGGCGTCCCATACTCTGCCTCACTCCCATCCATGCTCTCTCTGCCTCTAATGATTTCTATTGAGCTACCTCCCATCCCTAACCCCAGATGCTTGCTAATGTTCTTCATCTGGGCCAAATCTCCATCCACGCCTGCCATGTGCTCTTCCTTTCTCTAACCCATGGCAGCTTTCTTCCTTCCTGCTCTTCTCCTCCTGTCTCTCCTTCCCAAGATTCTCCCTCCCCCAAATCTGGGGAACCTTAGCCATGCCTACGCTATTTGCCCTGCCCAGGTGAGATGGCCCTTTATTGGTCAAACTGGAAGTTCCTCAGGCAAGGTTACATAGCAACCTTGGAGTGTAGAGACGGCAAGGAGTAATTAGCATCAAAACACATCAGACCAACCTCCAACAGGTACTAAACTGGACTGACACAAGTGTCTTGTGAATTTTTCAATAGTGTGCCATTCAACATGACTAGTTAATTCATGTCCAACTTATTTGTAAATCAGTTATGAAACTCTCCTAATCAAGTCACAGCTCCCATGCTGTTATGCCGTTGGCGTTTGGTTCTACATTTATTTCTTGTTATTTGCTTTTTTAAAGGACTTCATCCCATCCTGGGCAGTTCAATCGGATCTTCCTAAAATACTGCATTTCTTGTTCCCTTGTGACCTTCTATAGCATTCACCCCACAGAACTTTTGTAACAACTACATGAAGTGGAATCTGTCGCATGTTGGATATTGTAGTGTAGCTGCAAGGAAAAGAATTGTAATTATTTAATCAGAGCATCTTGTTTGTGAAGACTATATTCTTTTTCCTGTATCTTTTCTGTTTTATATGTGTGACTCTGTTTTTGGGTATGGTAGACTCCTGTGAAGATACTGCACATGAATTTATCATAGTAAATACTTTTGTAAGGTCACATGTTGAAATATAAGAATTCTCAGTTGCTGCCCTAAATTTGAAATTATAATAATATAAATTTGCATACATTCCTAGCACCTGGGGCTTTTGGGTTAAGTATCAACAAGGCTAAGTATTTTAGTGTCTCAAATAAGGCAGAATAAAGTACCAAAATAAGCAAGTGTATATGTATTTTGCCACTTACAATCATTACCCTTTTTGAACCTTGAGACCTTTCTTCATATTTTAATAGGATACTAATACCTCCCACCTAATATTGATGAGATAATTAAATAAGATAATATATGTAAAGTCTTATTACTGTGCTTGGCCTGTATAGAAAGGACCAAATAAATAGTGGACATTATACTGCATTATTATTATTATTTTTATTATTATTATTACTGCTATGATCATTGCCTTTGGTTCTAGATTTTGGAAAGCACACTTCTTTTGCACCGCATGGGGAGGTGACAGTCTCAGCAAAACTCTGCATGAGGGCATTTGACATCTTAAAGGGTAAAGAAGCCAAACTCTGGTGCCCCATATTTGGCCATGTCTCCTTGATGGTGAGGCCCGATGGCACTCGAGGAAGGATAGCAGAATACCAAGAAGAAACTTGATACCGTAGCATCATATTCAAGGGGAGGAGGTCCCCAGCAGTCACAGTCATAGGGAAGGGGAATGGGGTCAAAGCGAGAGGGAGGGAGGAATGGGAGGATGCATGGGATGGGATAGCAATTGAGAAGTAATATGAATGATTTTATTTTTCAATTGAAAAAAAAAAAGGGTAAAGAAGCCAGAGGTCATGGATTTGTTCTTGAAATGAATCCAGGGCTATATTTGTTCTTGAAAGGCTCCATGAAGCTGATTGGACAAGACAAATTTGTTCTTAGTTGGTGAAGATGAATTTCTTCTGTAGGACACTAGAATTCTTTTTAAGTTCTTTCCAAGTAATCACTAGCATCGTCATTCTAAAGTTACCACTTATTGGCTCCCTTACCTGTGCAAGGCTTTTACTTTCATATGTTTAATTGCCACGAGCAATATGATTCAGAAGCTAGATCCTGTCCTAAGTCACCACTCCATGAAGTCAGTAGCCTCATGTGGTAGCAGAGCCAACGGTTCCACTCAGGTCTACTGATTGTTAAACCTGAACTTTTGCCGTTATTCTTTGGTAGAATTTACTATCTTAACATTGTTCAAGATATAACCTTATCAAAGATCTCTAAATCCTGCTGCAAAGAAATATTTTTGAGGGTATTTTTTTCTTAACTTGAGTTGTATTTTTCTTCCTCTCCTACAGAGTACAAAATTATCAGAATCCACACATATACACACTTGTGAAACTGTAGTGCGAGTCACCACTCTAAGTGATGTTAGATATAGTTTGGCTGCAAGAAAATTAAACTCTATTTCAAGAAACAGACCTTAAGACCAGCATTTTTTTTTATAAGAGCAGATGCCAAAAGAGTAAAGCAAATTGGAAAAAAATGTCTACCAGCCACAGATAGTAAATATGTATAATATTTAGTTCAATTATGTGATGAGATAAACTTCTGTGTCACACAATTAATAACAAAATAAGATTAGACCCCAGCATTTAGATGTTATTGCTTTGTGGTTTCCTACAAACTCTTACAGCTTTCAGGTATTGAGATAATAGGACAGATAATGGCTTTTAAACAAAGATAAATGCATGTGGAGGAGAGTGTTACCATACCACGGAGACAGTGCAAATTGTCTAATCTTTGAACACTTTTGGAGGTCATACACATTCTTGGATCTTGATGCCATGTGCACAAAGATAATACATAACTTTAGGGCTCCTTTTGGTCCTGAGCTTGTGCACTGATTGATGAAAGGACAACCCATCCTGAGTAACCATCTCTGTAGGGACAACATGAAGTGAAAGAAGACTTTGCTTACAGGAGTTTCTTTGTCATTCTCTCTGTGTCTGTGTCTGTCTATCTGTCTGTCTGTCTGTCTGTCTCTGTCTCTGTCTCTCTCTGTTTCTGTCTCTGTCTCTGTCTCTCTCTCTCTCTCTCTCTCTCTCTCTCTCTCTGGCATTTTAAATAAAGAGATCAGAGGTTGACATCAGGTATTTTCCTTTGTCAATTTCTACCTATTTTTTTTAAATTAGTTTTTCTTTGTGTGTGTATGGGGTTTTTTCCTGCATGGAACTCTGTATACCATGTTTATGCCTTGTGCTCAAGGAGGTCAGAAGAGGGCTTCAGATTCCTTGAAACTAGAATTACAGATGGCTTTGAGCTGCTATGTAGGCACTGGAAATTGAACCTGCATCCTCTGGAAGAGAAGTCGCTGCTCTCAGAGCCATTACTTTAGCTCCTGTACCTTATTTCTAATACAAGGTCTCTCATGGAACCTGGCACTCCACAGTTCAGCTAGACCATCTGGATAGTGAATCCACATGTAAACTCCAATCTCCTCCCAGTGTTGGAATTACAGGTGACTGCCACTTCTTATCCATATGTTAAGGGTGAAACTCAGGTCTTATGCTTGCGTGGTAAGAATTTTACCAGCATAGTCATTTCCCTAGTCCACTAATCCTTCTTCTAGTTTCATGGAAGGCTCTAAAATCATACTTACATCTTTTACTACTGTGCAGTTTCCTCTGTCATGGGACTGAATTTGTTCAAAACTCTACTACTTTCTATGAATGTTATCTGCTGACAGTAATCTCTTGTATACATGGAACTTGCTATGTTTTACGCACACACATGCTATTCTATTTCACTTTCTTGCTATTCTGTCAAGTGCAGCACATAACTAAATGGGGTATCTACACTTCTCAAAGAACTCATCAGAGCTGAAGAGGTTAAAAGTTGCACAGGACTAGAGATGAGCAGTACCTCCAATACAGCTCAAGCTCCTTCTGTGTTACCTCGGCCTTCATCATTCACATTTACCTCCCTTGGCATCTTTTAGTTAAAGAGAAAAGACATGAAACATGTTTAATGCACAAAAACTGTAATTTAAGGATTTATGGGAGATGTTAGGCAAAGGTACTCTTTGGGGACCATTTGATTCATACTATATAAACCTAAAATTCCACGAGGAAAGATCATAAAAGACATTTCTGGCCCTAAGGTCTTAACCCTCAACAATCATCTGTCAATTGTTTTCATCAGAAAGAGAAAGCACACTTTAATTGCTGACAAGGGTAAGCAAAAGATAGCATCGAGATAAAATTACTTGTTTTTTTCATTTAGCATGTCCCAAATATTATTATTACAGTTTTAAGAGTTTAGAAAGAGATACTAAGCAAAAGAGTACATGTGAAATCTATGGAAAACAGAGGAGTTCAAAGAAATGGTGGTATTAGCCTTATTTGCATTCTGTGTGTTGCAGTGGCTCCAGGTTTTCTAGATGATTTCACTGCATAATATATTCTCTGGTTCTTTGGAAAATAAGGGTTATCAATATGTGCTTACAGGTAAGCAAATTATCCTCCTTATTGTTAAGGAACAAGTGACTTCTGTGTCTTAAGAATGAAAAGATGGACTGTTTAAGCTGCCAGTTCTTTTTTTTTTTTAAACTTAAACAATTATGTTGTAGTTTGTTTATAAAATGAGAGCAAAATAACAATTAACAGTATTACAAAAGCTGAAAAGGACATTAATAGGACAGAGCAGGGCACGGTGGCCTGAAAAAGCCAAACAATAACTAAACACCCAAACAGAAAACCAGGACTAAACACGTGGCCTCTATTTCTTCCAGATCAAAGACTTGGGGTTGAATCATATAGAGATGAAGAAACAAGTTTTGCAACCTAAAATATTTACTTATTAAAACTATATTAAAATTTTACTAAGGTATACAAAAGACATAAGGAGACAAACATGTACATTTTTTAGAACTGTATGTTAGTCCGGCCAGATCCTGCGGAAGGAATTCCCCACTCCTCCGTGAGGACACAGAGCAATCTTGTTTAGACATACACCATCTTATCCTCTTCACCTCTTGCTGGCTTCCTTCTACGCATGCGCATGTCTAGCTGTCTGCTTCTTAGACCAGACGTTCACCTTCCTCATCCACCAGCCATTGGAGGAGGGGTGGGGCCACGAAGATGACTGATTTGACCCTTTCTCCATGGAAGGCTTCCTGGTGGCCCTCTTCCATCATTGTATATGGAATCAGAGGAGCTGCCATACACTCTTCTTTTTACACACCTTTCTGAAGCGGAGTTTTGAAGAAAAAAAAAACCCTACAAATTCTGCTATTCCCCAGAAGAAATCTGTTATAAAAGACAGTCTCCATGGGGACTGATTCCGGCTGTCCAACACTTGTCCGTTTGAGATATAAGCCGTCTTTCCTCCGGTTGCCCGCTTCCAAGCGACTGAGAACAGCAGCCCCCTGGGGTTTCCGTAACTCCAGTTGGCAATTCTTCATCTAAATAGCATAAGGGATAGTTTTGTTGGAGGTCATTTTTATTTATTTCATATAAAGAGAACATAATTTTAAAAAAAGAGAACATAATTACTCAGATAATTCCAGTATATGAATACTCTTGGTGGAGAGGACGATGGACATGTTATTATTTTCCTGAGTTTTGGTATATTATATCCGGGACATTTAAGATACTGTGCTGTGAGATTCCGAAATGCCAATGATCTTCCTTTTGAGATAGGTAGCCTCCATGCTTATGTTTAGCTTGAATGCCAGATGGGTGAATTTGTCCTTGTTAGTAGACTCGATCAAGTTCGAAATGAACTTATGACTGCCCAGTTTCAAGTGGGTGGGTGGAATTTCATTCTTTCAACCTCCAGCCCACCACTGATGCCACGCTAGAAATGCTGAAGTGCCACCTCTCAGAGTTTCTCTGTATCCAGCATAGGTGAAAAGAAAGGAATAGAGATGTTATCCCTTCCTGAAGAGGGGGAGCCACTTGTACCTATAGAGAAAGGCAGAAGTACACCATCCATGTACATCCATGGAGACTATACACCACAGTAGCTTTAACTTTCTGCCATCAGTGTCTTTACACAATGTGAGATGGAGCAGTATAGCACTAGTAATTCATCATAAAACTGCAATGGAAATTATAAGTAATAATTCATATAAATCTAGGATGCTTGCTGGCATGTAGTAAGTAGATAGTACATCTTAGTAAATTCTATTGATGAGTTATTATACAACTGCTGCAATACACGAAGTCCAATATGCATGTACCTCAGTAGGGTGAAGCACATTTAGACCATTTCATTCTTAACATCTCTTTGGACTTTAACTAACGCATTCCCCTTAATTTGCTCCTTCTTAACTGATGGAAGTATGTGTATGTGTGTATTTGCTTTCAGGAATTCCATCAAATGAGAAGATTATTCTACAGTTTGATAGTACAGTATTTTTTTAAATCCCCTGTCCGTTCACATTCACTTGTGGCCATATTAGAACCTTAGTCTCTTCTTCCTTTTTGATATCACTTTCTAGTTTCTTCACATTGCCTTTTGAAAAACAAATCAACCCTTTAAGGGGACCCAATGAAGCTAATAGAATGTGATGTACTTAGTAGCTGTCTGTCCCTAGTTCAGAAGCACTAATGTGCATTTATTATCCCTTAAAATAATTTTACTCACAGGCAGGGCTATCTACTCATATTTAGTCATAGAATAACCAATGGGGGCCACAGAAAATTTCAGTCAATTAATCTCTATATCTAACCAATTCTATCAAGAATATTCTTTTGTTGTCAGTTTCTTTTTTTGTCTTTTGGTTTTTTTTGTTGTTGTTGTTCTGTTTTTTTGTTTTGTTTTGTTTTTTTGTTTTTTGCTTTTTAAGACCAGCCTTTGCATAGTTCAAGCTATTCTGACATTCACTATGTAGCTGAGGCTGTCTTTGAGCTCTTGTGTATCCCGCCAGGATTACAAACATGTGCCACCACACCCAGTGAAGAATTTTCTTGTTTCTATACCAAAGATGGCAGTCAATACAAATGCATGTGTTATTAAAATTAAGCAAATTATTATTTTTAGCATCAGAATGTAAGCCAGATCAAGCTTTCATTAACTGGTATCTGGTGTCTATGCAACCACCTTGATTTTATACAAAAAGAAGTGTCAAGTTCACGCCATGTTGTTCTCCCAGAACAGCTTCCTGCTCTGCACTGTCCCTACCTGTAATTCTTCCAAGTGATTAAGACCACAAGTTGTTCCTTCTGCAGCTGACATTTCCTTCTATAATTATTCATCTCTTTAGTTCTTTTAACAGCCACATTTATTAATGATCACTTACCACGCAGCAATAAACTCCGTGTCATTTAGTCCTTCCGGAATTTTCTAATCTTGATTACAGTGTAACATATTGCCTGATTAATTGCTCATCATTGCTGTTTTCAGATTTCCCATGCACCATTTAAGGGTATTTCTTCTCCTTTTGGTTTTACTTTCCCCTAAAGATTTTACTTCCAACAATCTTATTAATTAAATGTTCCTAACTTCTCCCACTTCACTTTTGCTGTCCCTGACAGTACAGAGAAGTCATAGAGTAATCGGTTCCTTGAAAATGCTACTAATTTTTCTTTTCTATTTGAGATTATAATATAATTATATAATGTCTTCGTTCCATTTCCTCTCCCCAAGCCCTCTCATATACACCCTTCCTTGCTTTCTTTCAGATTCATGGCCCCATTTACTACTTTGTATGTGTGTGTGTGTGTCTGTGTGTGTGTGTGTGTGTGTGTGTGTGTGTGTGTGTGTGTGTGTGTGTGTAGTTTCTTGGAGTATACCTCAAACTTTTGTATGCTTTAGAAGTATCTATGCAGTTTACTGAAACAGATTTCCAACCCCACTTCAAGAGCTCCTGATCCTCTGTTATGACCAGAGAACATTCCATGCTGGAACATTCCCAGAAAAATGCTGCTCCTGTCCAGGGCTAACTAAGCATTGAGAGCCAGAGACAGTAACAGATTAGGAGACTGCTCAACAGCGTGGATCTAGGGTCAGCTGATGTGTGTTCGGATCACAGCCATGCAACCTTAGAAAATGTCTTAGTCATGCTCTATTGCTGGGAAAGAGACACCACGGGCAAGGCAACTTTTATATGGAAAACATTTAATCAGTGTTTGCTTACAGTTTTAGAGGCTTAGTCCATTATCATAATGTGAGGTGCATGGCAGCAGGCATGGCAGGCATAATGCCAGAGAAGTACTTGAGAGCTAATTCTGAGTTTGAGACAGAGACAGCAAGACTGGGTCTGGCATGGGCTTTTGAACCTCAAAGCCTACCGTAGTGACATAATTCTTCCAACAAGGCCACACGCACTCTAACAAGGCCACACCTCCATATCTTTGTAATAATTTCAAATAGTTACAAAATATATGAGCATATGGGCCCATTATCATTCGAAGGATAAACAGAAAATTACTCAATAAGTTAGCTGACTGAAAGGTACTGTAGACCATGCTTTCATCACTTAGAACATGGTAAGACTTATAAGGATTAAATGAGCACTCTATGTCATGTGTGCTTAGTACATGGTCCTCAATGATGCTAACTACCGGCATTTTTATAAGATGTGAAGAATTAGTATTCAAGCTTAATTGCCAACATTCAGAAAGCTTGTCTGTCCCAGAAAAATGGGTCACTTTGTCTAAAACTAGATTTTCTGTATTGCCGAGGTAACTGTTTTCCTTTTAAAGACTGTGGACAAAATGATGTAGGGTAGAAATTCTGAGATCTGGAATAAAGAAGATGTCCAAGTTCCAGGCTAGACTCTGCTTTTGCTAGCTGTGTGACTCATAGCAATTTTCTTCATCTCTCCGATCCAAGGTTCCCGTAAATATCTTCTGAAGAAATGGTATAAATGGTGAGGACGGTTATATGGAACAAATGAGTCAAAACACTTAAAAGTTTTTTAGTTGAATGTTCTAGACAACTATAGTTATTATATCAAGAATAAGTGTTATTTAATTTTATTTATTTATTATTGCCAGGAAGCATCTGGGATTGACAGCTATGGAAAAATCCTTTCCATTAGAATTATTTTTAGGTGGTAACTGACTGAATTGCTTGGATAGTTATCCATGCTCTTTTCTATTTGTAATACACCTGGATTTCTTTCTTACTGGCTAAAATACTGGTTTATACCAGACATTTCAAACCTGGAAGAATGTATGATCTCATGATTATATTTGAAAATAAATCTCATTTTCACACCAACCTACACACACCCACCTGCTCAGCCATATCCACACAAGTACTAGATAGATGATAGACAGACAGCTAGACAAATAGACAGACAGCTAGACAGATAAATAGACAGATAGAGGGGGTAATGCATAAAGCTAGATTATATTTCTGATGATAACTGGATAGCATTTTCATTGTGTGGATTGTTCAGATCCAACGACAATAGATTTTAAACAAAACAATGGCTTTGCTTACAGTTGATATTCCAGAACTCTTCAGAAGAAATAAAGTAGTTTTATTTGATGAAAATTTTAAAATATTCAGCTATGTTAGGCACCACCATCAGTGTTCTAGATAGTCTGCTCTAAAAGAAGGCAGAATAACATGGAAAAATCAGTACGTGTATCACCATGAAAGTTGAGTTAGAGGGCTGAGTTAAAGGAAGAAGGGATTACTTCCAGTGGGGGAGGGATCAGCACCCTGTTATTTTCAGGCCGTGTACTGAGCCATATTAAGCCCATGTATGAAAGTATCATAGAGAGCTTGGGAAGGATTTGGTAAACCCAATTTATTGGCCTTACAAAGGATTATATTTAAACCATTTTTAGACAGATGAGGGTGTGTCTGTCCTCCATTGGGGTTGGAAAAAACCTTCCCTTGAAGGAGATTCTGAAACTTTCCTTATTAACTCATTTCAGTGTTTAACTGTTTATGCTCACTGCCAAAACGGCTGCTTCAACTCATACACAAATATCAGGATTTACGTTTCCTGCATTTGGTGACTCCTCGCTTGCCACTCTCTGATAGAGACCCATTGCTATGTATTTGTGTGTCCCATATCACTGCTTTACCAGTCAAACACGTTATGTGTTCTGAGAGTTGCAGCACAGGCCTGTTGAAGTATGTGAGGAGGTGGGCTCTATATTACCACGTTGACTCCTCCCCGTTTATCACCAGGGGGGAAATCACTTCAAACTCAGAGCTTCACTTTTCTTATTCCATATTAAGGATATTAACATGGCTACCTTTTAGGATTATGGTGATTATCAGATAAAACGAGGCACGACTTAGGCTAAACTATATGTAATTACCAATGTATGGGCATTTACATCAGTATGAGCCCCAGTTATATTCATTTATGTTAATAAATGGCTTAGCAAATGCCTGTCAGGCAGTAGCTACCATTGTCAACAGAGGGACAAGGTCTATTATTACCATTGTAATTATTTAATTGTCATTATCATGGTCTGTAATATTAGATCATCACTGAAGGATATTCTTGTGAGCAAGGCATTAGAAAAGGATGAGACTGCTTTGCTAAGGTCTATGTATAATGCTGCAAGCCTGTGGAAATAAAGCTTCATCTAGCTTGGCAAGCTGAAGACTCCAGGAATGCTCCAAAGAGGTAGCAGCATCTGTGCTGGGTTTTATATAACGAGTTAGGCGAGCTATGGGTGGGTAGCTAAGTGTGCATTGCCTCAATAGAACATGTGTCTAGAACACAAAAGGTGGAAGAGATTGTGGGTTACGGGAGGCTCGGGAACCTGCAGTGATTCTGTGTGGCCAGAGCATAAAAGAGGATTGTGGGAAAGGAAGCATGTGCTTGAAATGGTGCAATACCATGCTTGTTTTTCCTACCTGAAAGGATCCTCATGAGGTTTTGTAGGGCATTACTGGCCTGAAGCAAGTGTAGAAGCAGTTGTGCTTAGATGGAGCCTATTCCAAGAGTCTAGCTGAGCAACTGTTGACTGAACACAGAGGAGCAGCAGTGATCTTGGAGCAGCGGATGTACATTATTTGTGTCCTGGTGGGTAGCCTAAGGCAGGAGGATAAAATGTCATTTGACCCCTGAATATCTGGGGTTCAGCTCTTGGGGTACAAAAATAGCAAAAGCAGAAAAGTGTAAGGAAGAGAATGGGTTAAGTGTGAGGCATGTTGCATTCAAGGTACATGTGGGATTTCCTTTTCCTTTGACTTCCTCTGAATCTCATGACTCTGATCTGACTGTAACAGAAGGTGCCAGGCTCTACCAAGCATCCCGGGGATGCACAAGATTCTTGCCTGGGTGTCTGACAGGATGGACTAGGCTGTATTTTGCTTTACTAATTTTATTAGGATCTTGCCTTCTCATGCACTGGTCACACGACCTCTGTGTGCCAAGGACTTGGTTTCAGTGGAATAAAGGGGGTACATTTTAGTACATTTTAGACCTATTTCAGGTGTTTTCTGTGAAAATCTTCTTTGATTTCATTGATAACTCGAAGCAGTGGGTGGTAGTATCCAACCCATTTCATAAACAAGGTGATCAAAGCTCAGAGAGTTTAACCAGCCTGTTCAAGGGCACATAAGGAGTGAATTGTAGAGCCAGGGTAAAAATGGAGCACGGAGCCTCCAGGCCTCTGCTTCTAAGCATCACGCTGGTGTAAAAGGTATAACCTTGACTGCAGACTTCGGCTATCAAGGTGCTGATTGTGGTGCTTTATTATTTTAAAAGCAAAAACAGTGCATTATGTCCCACACATATATTTATTCACATTTTACAGCATTCCAAACATTGGAGATTAAAAAAGACAATTTATGGTTTAATATTTTTTGTATCTAATCCACATTCTGCAGTGGCACACACTCTAGACCTTTGTTCTAGTTAATCCTATTAGATTTAACACAGTGTTTTATTTGGATTTCTGATTTCAGTATGCTCATTTAGAAGTCAGAGGTGAGTTATAATTACAGGCAGGATTTACTTGCTTGAAATTTTTAAATTTATAATTTATTTTATATTTCCATTGAAGTATAGGTTATTTTCCAGATTAATACATTTATTTGATTTTTGCCAAATCACCGGTATAAGTCATTAGCATCTAGCATTCTCTTACAATTGTCCCATTCAGTCCTGGGATGAGCTTTTCATGCCTCTGGTGTGATCTTCAGGGGTGTGCTTGGTTCTTTATGTAAATGAATCTTTTCTCTTAGTGACAGCCTGAATGATGAGACTATCAGGCTAAAATATTCTTCATGTACTTATGCATTTATGAATCACCTGGGTCTTATCTTTCCCTTTACTTAACTGCACTCACGGAAAGAAACTATGGTAGTTGGCAATAAGAACCCTTTAGAAGACAAAGCAGTTGATTATTACCATCATTAAAGTAGATGACTATGTTGGTACAGTGAAGAAAACACTACACAGCAATAGTTCATTGGCAGAATTGTGCTTTCAAGGGAAGATCTCTTCAAACCATCCTGGACTCTTCAAGTGCAGAAAGGCAACCAAGTGTGATGCAAAGGACTGGGGGATATGTTGAACTGCAAACAGAATTGTGAGTGGCCTTCAATGACACTCATCAAATGAAAGCCTCACAACGTTGCAATTCGCTTTTCAGTAATAGTACCTACTCTCCTTAGGAAAACAGGGTGCCCTTCTTAGGTTGTTGTGATGGTTTGTATACATAATGACTTCCAGCTGAAAGAGTTATTTTGAAATGTTGTAGAAACTTTAAAATGTGGAGCATTGCTGGAGGAAATGGATCATTGGAAGTGGGCCCAATAGTTTATAGTTGGACCCCGCTTCCTGTTTAGTCTCTGTTTCCTGCTCTGTTAAGAATGAGGAAGCAACCTCCTATTTCCACCGTCATGAGGATCTCTCTCTGGACTTTCCTCTGCCCTCAGGTTATGTTATTTCCCCTAAAAGTAGTTCAGAGGAGTCACACAGAGCATAGTATAGAAAATAGGTAGTGTTTATTATTAAATAAAGTGGAGTGAAAGAGGACAATGCCAAAACAGATCCAGATCTCATTTTAGGCAGTCTTTAGACTACCTCTAAAGTCTCTAGAACAAGCAGATTTTCTTAAAACGATTTTTTCCTGCCCAGCTAATTGCTTAGCCCAGTTTGGGTTGACTCAAAGAATAAGCAATAAGTCCTAGTTCTTTATCAGAATGCCTCCTCTTAGTAATTTTACAAAGCCAAGATTAGTTATATATTAATGACTACCTGGATTATTTACCATGTCAAATTACAACTTAGACCTCATTCTTCTGCTTGGTAGTCCAAGTTGTGATGTTTTAGTCCTTGGTTTTATAGACTGCTGAGTATGAGAGAGTGATCCATCCTCGGTGTCCTTCAGGTCTGCTAATATCCAATTAGTTATACAACAGGGTGTCCACAAACACAAGCTACAAGTTGCTCCTATTCCCATGCCTCCTTCTTCTTCAGGACAGAAAAGAGCTCTCCAATTACGAGCCACGATAAGTCCTTTTTTCTTAAGTTTCTGCTTTTGTGGCATTTTGTCATAGCAAGGAGAAAAGTAACTAGCACAGAAATTTGGTACTAGGCGTATGATCAGTTAAGCAATAAGACTGACTGTGTGGCTTCTAGGATTTTGAAATTGGTTTATGAGCATGTTGTGGAAGATTTTGAAGATGTAGACTACATAAGTCTTACGATTCTTTAACCAGAGTCTGGTGGTCACGTGGAAGATCAGAATGGTAAGAGGAAGGCAGATAGTAAAGATGATCTTTATGAGGCTTCAGAGAGAAAAGAAGACTCTGCTGAGGATTGGACTAGAGGCCTTCCGCATCGTAATCTGGGAAAGCAGCTAGCTACTTTCTGCTTGTATCCCCAATCTTGACTAAGGTACATTCATAGAGACTTCCTATGTATTTGCATACATCTGCTTCCATAGCATGGAGTGATTGTGTTAAGTTATGTTCATTAATAGGTAAATGATAAGGTCAGAGTTTCACTCTGGGTAGTATTTTACAAGATTATACACCTAACTATGGAATATAGGACTCTTGGATTATCTAATATATACATATATATTAGATATATCTAATGTATATCATACATATATCATATATATACCTTATGAAGACATCTCTGGTCTACTCAGGATAAACACCTTCTTGTATGTGTTTATAAAGTACCATGCTAATACTCCTATGCCACTACTCACTGGGCTGCAGGATGGTAGAATGAAGCTCCCTAGATATTCTATTATAGATGTCAAATAACTAAATAAAGCCACTGACATCAGAAATAGCATTGAATAAATTATTTCAGGCTGGTGGAATAGTCTGGATATTAGATTAGAAGCCAAGAATAGTCTTCATTTGTGAATCTGTGATTAGGCATCAGCAAGACTTAGAACCAGTCTTTGTTTCCTAGTCTGTATTTTAGGCAAGACCATAACATACTAATGTGTGTTATTTCTTTAGATGAAACTTAGCACATTTCTTATTTCCTTCTATTGTCAAGTATTATTATAAACAAAACCTTTTAAAATATATTATTACAGATGAACACAAATAAAAACTTGTGATTTAATGTTATTACAAAGTAACCATTTGCATGTCATATCATCTACATTAAAGAATAAAAGAGGGGACTGGAAAATGGCTAAGTAGTTAAGAGTGCTTGTTTTTCTAATGATCCAAGTTCAGTTCTTATTAGGTGGTTTACAAGCACGTATAACTCCAGCCTTGGAATATGACCATCTTTTCTGACCCCCAATGAACATCTGTACATATGTGGCATACCCTTACAGAGACACATAAACATATACATAAATAAATAAAATCATAAAGAGAAATAAAACATCACTGGTCTTTTGGTGCCTTGTCTCCTTGCCAAAATATAAAGTTTTAATAATTTCTAACGTTACGAACTACTTTTTAATAAACAGAATATTTTAGGTCATGCCAACTTGCGTAAGCCTTCTTTTTCATTCAACATTGTACTGGTGAGATACATCCCTGTATAACTGTACGTTCATCCATTTCTGTTGATATTATGCATTCCACTGGGAAGACAACTGTAATTTAATCCATCCATCCTACTACTTATAAACATTTTGGACTAATACAAAGATTACAATAACAAGATCACAATAAAATTGCCCAAAAGATCAATGACATTATTAAAATTATTTTATGTACTTATCTGAAAATTAGTTATTCTTCCCTCCTTTTTGATTACCGTGATTTCTCCTTTATTCTCGATATCCACATTTTAAATAGCTGGAAGTCTATTTTTAATAACATGTATTGTTTGTTCAGGTGTGAGCACCTGACCACTTTAGGCCAACTATAGTTCCTACATGGTATGTACAATTCCTAAATCCAGGAACAATCACATCAGAGCATTCCTCTAAGATTTTGTTTTTGATTTTTTACCTTGAGGTAAAAGCATAGAGGGCAATCATGAGTCTGTGGAACTTATTTGGTCCACAACCAAATTAGGAGTCATTCTGCAGTTGGAGAAAATGAAAATTATGGATTAGTTGAAACAGCATGGAGAGATCGAGCCATGCCTGTATCTCCAGCTTTACTCATATCTTAGGGTCCTGTCTCATCTTCTTCCTATTGTTAGCACATTGATTTATTTGATTCTTGCTTGGCTTATGTCAGGTTAAATTGATATTCTCTTACAACCAACAGAACTGTCTCTACTATAAACCTGTTATCCAAACCGAAGTATTTAAAATGAATTCATGTGGAGCTGCTGTCCATCACCAGAACTCACAGCAACACTATTTAAAACAAATTGCATTGGATAACATCTAAGATCAAGGCACATGTTTTGAGGAGTCTTGAATGTAATAAATTTTGTCTGTATAAAACAAGAAAAAATATTAGAATCTGGAGACAGGATTTTCTAAGCAGCACAAGACTCTGAATTTAGTCCCAGCATGCTCTTCAGGGTTCCTCTTCCTTTGACTCTAAATGAGATGGTTTTTTTTTTCTCTTAAATCTTGTCTGTCTGTCTGAACCCAGAACACAGTGTCAATAATGAAAAATGGAAATCCTGTATTTTTGAATTCAAATACATGTGCATATAACATAATGGAATTCAGAAAATATTAATTTTGTGACTGGTACCCAATTAAGCATTAACTACAACCCAACTGTGTGTTTTCTTTTGTACATAGTCACTTCACAAGTAACTCACAGCATCTTTTGTCAAAGTTTATTAATTCTTTTGATCCACATTCTTCATCATAAATGACTTTCTATCCATGTTTATTCATATTTTAAGAAGGTCTTCTATTTAGTCTAGTACATTTCCACCTCATGTTTATGTCTCTTGTCTGGTGGAACTTGAAGTAGTCTCTGTTCTTATTTTTCTTTGAAGTTACATTTGATATTAAATGCTGTTGCTAGATTTATTTATTCTCTCGGGTATTTTCAAACCTGCCATCTACATATATTTCTAAGTTATCTTTGTCCTTAAACCTGTGGGAGAATTGTTATCAATATCGTGAAGCCCCCACTTCTTATCTTTTTTTTTCATTTAGTGATATCTCTGGATAAAGTTAAGAATATTTTGATTACCTGCCATAAAACACTCTCTTTCCAAAGTAAGTCTTATGCCTGGTGTATTTCAAACCTTTCCTTTTTTCATGTCGTCCAACTCTGAGCAATGAGTATCTATGAAAGTTAGTACACGATATAGACATTGTCTCTTGCTAAAGATGATCTCTAGACAGTATTTTTAGAAATGGCACCCATATCTTTACCTTCAACCCATTCTCTTAATACTGGTTTTTGTTTTGAGTGCCTCCTGTAGGTTGTTCATTTTCTCTACACCATGAAACATTTGCCAAACAAAACCCCTCCTTTCCCACTATGGATACTTTCTCAGAATGCCTCAGTCCCTTTCCATCATTCTTGATATTCTCAAGCTTTTAAAAATTTTGTTTTTTAGTTTTATTTTTGATATTCCCTGTCTTTTATTGCATACAGTGATCTGTCACTGTGACCTGTGGTGATGTTTCTTTAAAAAGACTTTAGCATCTATGCCCATTTATTTGCCCTGTTCCTTTACACCAATCACAATTTGTATTAGTTGATGCTTTTACAGAGCTTGGAGAAAAATGTGGCATCTTCCTTTGTTCATATTTTCCTCTTGATGGACCTGTGTCTTCTCTCCAAAAGATATTTTTAGCTGTACTCTGTTTTCAGTACCAAGATAACCAACTGATCAACATGAGTTCCAGGAACCAACAAGTCTTCCTGTGGCTCAACTCTGCCAGCTTTTTTTTCATGTCCCACAGCTCTTTATAACTTCTCACTTAGATGAGTCTCCCAAGGGGATTGGATATTCTAAAATCAGACTTTTACAAAATTGAAATGCCTCAAATACATTGATCACCCATCATTCTTAGCTAGAAAAGTAGAGATGGTTCCTGTACATCATATTTTGGTGCTCAGAGAACTTGGTTCTTACAATTTCTCTATTATGACAAGCCATGATTCCAGTTTACTATTCTGCTGAACTCTGTTCTGCCTAGCCCAGGGCTTTGCATATGTAAGAATTAAAACATAATCTTTAGGAAACTGGAGAGATGACTCAGTGGCTAAAATGCTGGCCATGCAAGCCTGAAAACATCAGTTTGTATCTCCAACACTCTCATAAATGGTAAGTGAGAGTAAAGGTGAGAGATGCTGGAGTAGTTAGGTTTAAAAGGGGAACAAGGTATGGAGATGAGGGAAGAGAGAAAGTTGGTGAGGTCAGTTAATAAAATTAAGGATATTGGAAGATGGCATATAAAGAATACCATTCCATGAGCTAATCCAGAAAATATTTGCACAATGTTGGGTAGGCATGGAGGTCCACCTGTAATCTCAGCCTATGAGGCACAGACAGAATCTCCGGAAGGTGCTGACTACAAGGCAAGCCCAGTTGGTGAGCTTTGGGTTCAAGAAACATTCTGCCTCAGGACACCCAGTGTCAAACTCAAGCCTCTACACACATGCATATGCATCTGCACAATACATGTGTATACATATGTGCACTCTCATACATTGCATTCCTTCCTATGTGAAGACACATGCATGCACCCATATGTACACATGCATATACACAGGTATACATAACACACATGTGCAAATACCTTGCATGAAAAGATGTGTAATAGCATTATATTGGTTAGCTTTTGGTAAAAGAAGAGCCTGCTGTTTCTTTTATATTTCTGCTAAAGAATCTGAGGTAAGAGAGATTTGTCAGTTATGCAGAACAACACAGCTGTTAGGCAATATAACTAGGCTCAGAAACAGAGCTGTCTTCTGGAGCCCAGTGTGTGTATCATTGCATCAAACTGGGCTTTCTAACACAGGTCAGTAGATGAAGGGTTGTTAACAAATACTTAGAATCAAACACTGTAATTGTAAATTTTCTTCCTAAGACTGTTTAGTGAGTTTGTAAATATCAGCAACTCCCTTTTTGTATTTTCAAGTAATACCAGTCAATCAGTTATTTCTACATGAAATTTAATTACTTCTCTGTGACAGCAAAACAATTTACCTAAATTTAGATATTTCAGTTGCTGTTGCACTATAATATTAACTAGTGTGGAAATTGTAGGGCCCAAAGGGATGCTAGAGCCAGGCTAGAACAGTTTCTCTTTATGATTCCTTTTTAAGACCGAGAGATGGAAACGGCTTTTGTGTGTAAAATGAGTCATGTCTTCAGAAGCACTTACAACAGTGCTTCTCAAGCTATAGGCCACAACCTGTTTGGGGGTTGAACCACTCATTCATGGGGATTGCACAGCAGATATCCCGCATATTGGCTATTTACATTTGGACTCATAATAGTAGCAAAATTACAGTTATCAAGTAGCTATAAAAATAATTTTATGGTTGATAGGTCACCTCATGAGGAACTGTATCAAAGAGCTACAACATTAGGAAGGCTGAGAACCACTGACTTACAAGGAAGGGCACCAGGATGAGCTGAGGTGGCCTAGGAGTCGGTACTCCATTGCCTGTTGTTATCTCTACAATTAACCTTTGCTTTGCCTTTTACCTTGGTCCTCTAGCCCACATTCTCTCACTATTGATGGTTGTTGGCTGGGAAATCCAACTCAGTCTTCTACTCCAGGCATTCCTTAAAATTCCTGGCCCATAGATGTTCCCTTTGCTATTAGGGACTTGGCTTCTGTCCCTGGGATGGGACGTGGTCATCTCTACCCTAGTCTTCTCCTTCGCCACTGCCTTACTGGGGGTATTATAACTTATATTAGCTCCTTTTCTTGTTGTTGTGACCAAATATCACCAGGAGGCAACTTAAGAGAATAAGAGTTTGGTTTTGCTCACACTAACAGAGGACACAGTCCACTGTGACAGGGACAGCATGGCAGTAGAGCATGAGGTGACTAGTTATTGCTTCTGCATCCAGGAAGTAAAGAGTAACAGGAAGTGGAGATAAGCTCAGAAGGCCATCAAAACCCATCCCCAGTGACCTATTTCCTCCAGTGACCTTCAGCTTTAAAGCTTTTATAACCTGAAGTATGCTGCTGGCTGGGGACCACGTGTTCATACACATGAACTTATGAAAGACTTTACAGCCACAACATACAGGTGCCCTCTTTACCTTACCCAACTTTCTTATGTCTGGATCTCTCTAGTCTCGGCCTGCACATTACCTACAGAAAAGGATTTTGCTAACTAGTACATATGAAATGGCCCAACTCCCCAACCCTTCCTACAGTTGCTCTCAACCATATTATTCTGTCAAATCACTTTTGTAGCACATGTCTCTGTACACAGTGGTCTTGTCTGCTTCCATTTGTTTATATTTTGTGCTCCTTTCTCTGGCCTTCTTCATCCTGACCTGAATGCATACTAAGCTCCATGAGAACAGGGACCTTGCTCCTCCTGCTTTCCACAGCAGTATAACAAGCAGTGCGAAGTATTGAAAGCTAAAACTGCATACTTGTTCTATGATAATGCATCAATTTCTAGCCTGTTTAACAGAAGATTTGGATACTATTTTAGGTACTTTGACATACCTATAACAATTCTCCAAGAAACACTAGTCTTCCAAATTATTATTACAAAGCATACAATCCTACTTTAGCCAAATATCAACATCTAAAGGGCTATGCTTTATGAGAAGATGCTTAAGCCATAAAAACAAAAGTCAGACACTCTGGAAAGGACATAAAGTCCTATTACCATAACATATTCATGTCCCTTCTTAAAAGTGCCCCTGTTTTTCAGTCATGGGATGTAGGGTTATTATATTCAGGCTACTGTCAAGAGAATATCATGGAAATGCTGCAGGTGAGAGTCTTGTGAATGCTGTTTCAAAGTGCTTTTCTCTGAGCTGGTCTTTGGCTATTGTCTTTTTGGCTTCTCTGATACTCGCTGTGACATTGGCTGGCATTATCATGACCTTATCTTCTCTTAAGGCTTTTTGAAGTCCAACAGGTTTCCATTTCCTTGGACTCTGGGAGGCCAATGTAGCTCTTTTGTTGGGTTGCGAGGGCAGCAGGGAGAGAGTCTTATTCTGTTTAGTCTTTAGTGAGTCCTGGTCTGAGAGGTATTAAGAATAATTTTCACATTAGGGGAAAAACTCAGAGAGACCTCACAACTCACCAAAGTCTTATAAGAAGTGACAGAGCTGGGATTAGAACTTGAATCTATCAGATGTAAGAGCTTATGTCTGCTTTTATACAGCACTGTTCAGCAGCATACCTATTTAGGGAGATGAGGCATTCACAATTTCTAACCTTTTATTGATTAGCTTAAAGTGTTGGGAAGCAATTCTATCTACTGAAATAATGTTGCTTTTGATCTCTATTAAGCTGCCCCATGGGAACTGTATAGCATGTCAACCTTTTCTTTTTCCTGACAGTCATCTCCAAATATTTGCACGAAATTCTCAAAAACTGAGTTGGGGATGGATTCACAAAGAGGTGGTATGTAAAGATGAACCACAGCATTTTGATGGGTGACATGAGGGACTCATATTTTGGGTAATCAAGTGGGATAAACATGTAGTGATGTGCTGAACACTTATGTGTCCAAAATTGTGTCTTGTCACCTTGCATGCTTTATCCCAAGTAGGGAGGGGTGATATGTTTACTTAATAACGTGAAAACAGGCCCAAGAGATTTGAAGAGGTGCTTTTTAGCTAGGTATTAAGTTGTACAGCTTCAAAACCAAATTGATAAGAAGCCCAAAGGATAGATTTTCTGAACCAGCCTAGGCTAATATTTTGGTTAAATTCATATAGTCTGTCTATTCATCTGAATTCAGTACAAGCCTGGCTTGAAAAAGGCTTCATTGCATCTCAGTTACTATCTTGAACATGCACTGTTGAATACCTCTATTATTATTCTCCATTAACATTTTAAAAGGGCCACAGTGCTTTGGGGGGCCTTTTTACTTATGATAAAAGCCAGACCATGAAACCTTAAATTCTAGACTCAATTCTTCTCCTTTCTGAGGATCAGATGCAACAACCTCAGCCCAAAGTGACCTGAAACGAAGAAAAGAGTGTCCTGGTCCTTTACTCTTTTCTTTCTACCTGTTTTCTTTCTTTCTTTCTTTTTTTTTTTTACAGGCTTTTGAAGCAGGGAACAGGGGAATGATGAAGGTCAAGTGACTGTTAACTTCTAATCCTCTTGACTGTTACTACTTCTCCAGGCGACTCCAATCAGATGCTGATGCAAGCTCTTAGGCTAGGTCTATTCCTGTGCTAGACTTTGGAAGGGAAGGAGACTGGAGCTGCAAACCTGAAGGTAAAGTTTGAATGCCAGGAAAGGTGATATTGAAGGAAAAGGGCAAGATGGAAGAAAGCAATCTCCAGATAGATGCCCAGTGGGCATAATAGAAACTCTTATGTGGAAACTCATATGGCAATAGTTAGCTTTGGAGTTATGGAAATAATATGTTCCATCTATTGGCTCTAAAATGAACCCTTGTGAACTACTATAAAATCAAGGGTCTATCCCCCTAAGGTGGGAAAAAAAAAAGAAAATTCTCAATAGACTCAATTAAAAACTTCTGGTGAAGATGTAGTTGAAATGATGGCCAGCTTTGCAGGCCCCATGGGATTTGTTGGCCCACTTAGTGGCTCAGTTCTCCTTTGCTGTGGTTTTCTAGCTCTTTGGTCTCCCTAGGCTGTCAGATCTACGTCTCTTCCCTGTGGGATAGAATGTTACTGCAGGGTCTATTATTGGAGAAATGACGGCCCAGCTCCTAACACACAGGGGTTTCCTAGTTGGCTATAGAAGGTATTACATTTGCTTTCAGGCTCTACACTCTTACTCTACTACCAACTTTCACTCTGAGAACCTTTCTGTATAAGACAACTTACTCAGAGCATCCATAAGGACTAGCTATGGCCTATATTTCTTTTCTTTTTAGAACAAAAAAAAATCCTCCAAGAAAGTTATCTACTTATACAGCAGGTCATATTTCATTTGCACTGCAAATTTGACATTCTCCATGTCTGTATAATATCTGTTTGTCTGTTTATTGTCAGAGAAGTCGATTTGATCTAGTTATCAGAAAACCTGCTTGGACAAATGGCGAGAAAGGCTCCTAATTCTACCCCCTGAGTGATTTGATCTTGGGCACTGTGGGAGGTTGTTGAAGTGGGGGAGGGGGGTCATGCACAGAAGCCACCAGAAAGATCGAAGAACTTGGAACACCTTCGGAGAGTGAAGACGTATAAAGAGGGAGGGCAGGGCTACTGGCGAAGAAGAAATTGCTTTAGAAATGTTTTTGCACTGGTTTCCATGCGGGAAACTATAATACCAATCCTGTCCAAAAGACCAGGTCAATAGAATCACCTCCTGAACTCTGAATTTATAGTACCATCACTTTCTCTAACTTTGTTACAGCTGCAGGAAGGAGTCATGTTGATACAAAGCATGATTATAGCTCCTCCTGAAAAGAAGAGAAAGGATTCCACAAATGTTTCCTTCCCATTTATTGCCTCCGCCATTTCCCCCAGCTCATGCTCATTCGCAGCACATGAAGGAAATCAGAGGATGATTTAAATCTAAGCAACAGTTGATCAGAACCTAAGACACGAGAGGAAAGCATAGCTTTGGGCATTGATGGTGCACATCTGGGTGCTGGCCTAGGGGGCCTACACAGCTGCTAGAAAGGGTGTTTTTGGTATTTTGTGTGACTTCAGAGGACCCTATGGGATAATGTTTCAGGTCATTAGCACACAGAGGAGAGTGAAGAAAGAATGGAGAGTGGTAGAGATAGAGTTAGGAAGTTAGGAAAACCAGTGAGGTGAATTAGGAAAACCAGGGTCCACCCTTGATTTATCAGTTATGGACTTGCAATTCTTGGAAACATTTCTGTCGTTACCACTGCTGAAGATTTTAAAAGTAAAACGATCAGGAAGAAAATAAGCCAAAAATGTATTAACATGTAATATATAACATATGTATACATATGAATGAATTTATACCACATAAACAGTATTGTTAAATATATATATGAAATACTGCAAACATAATTCTTAACCAGCAGAGGGCTTGCTATAAAAGTTTTTTTTTTCAGATAAATAACAAGAGTTTAAATGACTCCTTGTAATATATAAAGCCGACTCTTCACCTTACATAAGATTTGATTCCACTTGACATGTAACGAAGTACAAACCACTAAAAGCTTCTTTCCATTTGTCATCATCTAGTTCTCTTCAAGGTTATATGAATGTAAGAAGTAGAAAGAGAATAGGATTCAGAGCCTGACAAATCAAAATTCAAATTTGTGCTGTGCTTCTTATGAGCCATGGAACCTGGAACAAGAGCCTTACTGGGTCTGAGAATCTAAAACTAATTAACGGAGCTGTGCCTCCCTTCACGGGGTAGCTGTGAGATGTAATGGGACACAAAGCGTATAAGAGTTCCACTAACCAGGGACTGATGAACTCTTTCTGTCAAGTGCCATACAGTGAATATTTTGAGCTTTGCAGGACTGATATTCAGGTTGATGACCAGAGTGAGTGAGCAGAGAGGGAGTACATAAACAGAGAAGCATGGCTGCATACAGTTTCAATACAACTTTATAAAAATAAAGGAGAGTGGGCCAGGTTCAGTTCATGACCAACAGTTTGAAAATCCAAATACGTACTTCATATCACTGTCATCTTTGTTTCCCTGATTTGTCTTTTCAGAGATTCAGGTTTTCCTACATTTAATGAAGAAAACTGCCTGCCTCGGTTTATTTCTTGACCATCTATTGCATACCTAACACCCTCAAAAAATATGAACAACAAAGCAAATATGATACCTTTTGCCCCTTGGGGGTCTTTGAAGATCCCAGAAAGTGGCTAATCTTTTTAGCTGCAAAGCAGCTTGGCGATATTTATCTCATGGAGTTGTGAGGAGATGGAAATAAAGTGCTATGTTCTGGTGCAGGTGCAGATCCAGCTACAGGGAGAAATGGTTATTAGTCTTCCCTTTTGCTATGAAAAACTATAAAATCAGGCAAATTCTACAAAGAAACTGTTTTCAGACATTGGAAAACAGCTAGCACAGAGCTCTGAATCTTGGGATTGGGAAAGGCCTTATTTAACGTTGGCATTTTGCCCAGGACCAGTATCTATGCATAATAACCAAGAACAAGTGCATTAAAGACTTGAACATGAGCTCTGAAGTAATGAGAATGAACCACCAGAAGAGACCAGAGTAAAAGCTTCTTGACATTAGCCTGGGCAATGTGTTTTTTGTTTTGTTTTGTTTTTGAAGAGGAAAACAAGAACATAGAAACAAGACCAGAAAGATGTGTTGCTTAACTCAAACTAAGATCAAGTGAAGAAAACAATAGTTATAAGACAACCATGGAGCAAGAGGAGATATCTAGGATTCCCAAGTTATACACCTAATTTGGTGTGTGTGTGTGTGTGTGTGTGTGTGTGTGTGTGTGTGTGTGTGCCTGCATGTGTGTTATTTCAGTAGTTTTATATTTTAGGCCTCACATTTTAGTTTTTTTTTTAAAGTAGATTTTGTGTTGGTTTTCATGACCAGTAATAATAATAAAAAAAAAGAGGCTGTAAATTTGAAGAAGAATGGAGAGTGTGTATGGGAAGGTTTGAAGAAAAGAAAGGGAAGGGAGGAATGTAATTAAATTATAATATGAAAATAAACAACAACAAATAAAATAGGAATATAGTTTATTCTTTTTCATGTGGCTACCCAGTTTTTCTAGCAGTAGATGCTGAAGAGCCTCTGTTTGCCAACATGTACTTTCCACAATCAGTGTGATTCTAGTTATCCATGCTGCACATGGAATTACAGAGATTGCTTGAAAATAGCTTAATATATCATAATAAGCACAAACTATCAAATTATGTATGACATACACAAAATATTTAGATAGAAACTTATAATGGAAAATGAGCATTTAAAGAAAGAAGTATGGGTTAAAACTAGCTATGTATGCTTATGCTTTAGAGAGAGAACAGAATCAGAGAGAATAATATTCAAGGCAAGTAGAATAAACAGGATAACACAGAAAATTGGTGAAACACAAAATAATATATAGAATATAAATAGCAAAATAAGGGAGTGTTAAGAAAAATTAATAAAACAAATAAGTGATGGTCTGGGATGACCATTAAAATTGAGAATTGCCTTTTTTTCAAATATTATTTGTAGAGGAATCTTAATCCACCAACATGGCTGTTATTGCAAGGATCACATCCAAAGACCTATGTCTGTGTGATCTGGCTCTTATATAGATACACCCTTAGTACACATCTTTAATCCTCTGGCTGTAATATATACCTTTAATCCCTCTGGCTGGAATTTAGCCCACAATGTTAATTGAGAGGCCAACAAAGTGACAAACCAGAGAGATATTTGACCGAATGAGTCACAGGATATGTCCAGACAGAAAAGAGAAGCTACTTAAGAGCAGCATAGAGAGAGGAGGGAGGAGTAGTGTACAATACAGGAATGCTGTAGAGTTTGTGGAGACAGTACAGTGGAGTTCTGGAGTACTGTACAATTTGGTTCAGTTTAGTGCTGTTTAGTTGAGTGCAATTGAGTTTGTGTAGCTGAGTTTGTGGAGTTCAGAGACAGTTTTCCCAAGCAGAGCACTTCAGTGAGAAACAGAGAGAAGCCAGTTTGAATCAGTCAGCTTGGAGAGGAGTTTTGAGCTAGAACAACTGAGTTGAACCAGCCAGCCAGAGTTTACAAAGAACTAGAAATGATTTATTCATCAGTAAGTCTTGGTGGGTGAAAACATTCTAGGCCTAGATTAGCAGATGGACCCCGGAAGCTGAAGCCTTCAAGGTCGAGGCCTGCAGAAGATTAGATTGTATAGAGGCTAAAACCTTCCTGGCCTAGGGCTATGGATATTTAGATAAAAATGATCTGGGCTTAGCCCAAGCCATGTATTAGTAAAGCTTGGATACACTTCTTATCTCATCTTTCATATAAAGAAATAAAAACAATTATTTCATTTTATCTAAGCAACTTTCATAGGAAGTTACTTAGGTAAAACAGTGCTATTTTAAATTAATAGGAATTTATTTAATTTTGTGTAAGTGATAGATAACTTTCAGCATTAAGTATTAATTCTTTCATGGTACCCCTGTTGAAAGTTTTGTTCTAACTATACAAGTAAAGACTTTAAAAGGAAATATAGAGTATACAAATGGCCAATACAATAAATGTAAATGTAACTAT
Source organism: Acomys minous (assembly GCF_964271855.1). Classification (NCBI taxonomy): domain Eukaryota; kingdom Metazoa; phylum Chordata; class Mammalia; order Rodentia; family Muridae; genus Acomys; species Acomys minous. The sequence goes on along the minus strand of NC_140483.1, from coordinate 180,225,443 downwards.
CAATAGAGATGCTGGGAGCATTAAAATTCATAAGAAAAGTACTGTAGATAACTTTATGTCAAGAACTACAGCAATTAATCATGAATACTACTGATAAGTGACAAAGTAATGGAAATTTTAATTTGAAAAATTCCCATGATAGAATTGTATGCTCAAGTTATTTAACTAGGAAATTTATTTTATATTTAAGAAAGAATTATTTCTATTTTATCCAACATTTTTCAGAAAAAGTTGAAAATGCTTTTCAACTTTTTGAACTTAATGCAACTTTGATATCACAGCTTCCTATCATTCAAATACTGAAATGGTGTGGAATCTTAACACACTATAGATATCGACTCTAGAAATATATAATTGGATAGCACATTATGATGAAGTTGGGCTTTTATTATAAATAAATAACATCGTTTCATCATTCAAAGGTTAAAGGTGTATCATAGAAGTGATAAAGGAGAAAAATGACAAATTTTCACCTAAACATGAAAGATTATAACCTTCTTCTCAGCTCCTCATGGAACCTTCTCCAAAACTGATCATATAGTAGGTCACAAAGAAAGCTTCAGCAGATACAAGAAGATTGAAATAATACCCATATCCTATCAGATCACCATGAAATAAAGCTGGACTTCAACAACAACAGAAATAACAAAAAGCCCACACACATGGAAACTAAACAACTCTTTACTTAATGACAACTGGGTCATGGAAGAAATAAAGAAAATAAAGACTTCCTAAAATTCAATAAAAATGAAGGTACAACATACCCAATTTATGGGACACATTGAAAGCAGTGCTAAGAGGAAAATTCATAGCACTAAGTGCCTTCATAAAGAAACTGGAAACATCTCATATAGGGAACTTAACTACACATCTGGAAGCCCTAGAAAAAAAGAGGCAGAAACACCCAAGAGGAGTAGATGGCTGGAAATAATTAAAATCAAGGCTGAAATCAATAAATTAGAAACAAAGAGAACAATTCAAAGAATCAACAAAACCAGGAGCTGGTTTTTTTGAGAAAATCAACATGATAGACAAACTGTTAGCCAAAAACTAACTAAAAGTCAAAAAGACACTATCCAAATCAACAAAATCAGAAATGAGAAGGGAGACATAACAACAGACACTGAAGAAATACAAAGAATCATTAGGTCCTACTTCAAAGGCTTATATGCCACAAAATTTGGAAATCTAAGGGAAATGGATAATTTTCTTGACCAATTCCACTTGCCAACATTGAATCAAGATCAGATAAACAAACTAAAAGTCCTATTTCTCCTACAGAAATATAAGCAATCATTGATAGTCTCCCAACCAAAAAAAGCCCAGGGCCAGATAGTTTCAGCAAGGAATTCTACCAGACCTTCAAAGAAGAGCTAATACTTATACTCTTCAAGCTACTCAACAAAATAGAAATGGACGGAACATTACCGAACTCATTCTATGAGGCCACAGTCACTTTGATACATAAACCTCATAAAGACTCAACACAGAAAGAGAATTTCAGACCAATTTCTCTTATGAACATTGATGCAAAAATACTCAATAAAATACTTGCAAACTGAATACAAGAACACATCAAAGATATTCACCATGACCAAGTAGGCTTCATTGCAGGCATGCAGGGATGGTTCAATATACGGAAATTCATCAGTGTAATCCACCCTATAAAAAAAAAACTGAAAAAAACCTCCACATGATCATCTCCTTAGATGCCCAAAAAGCCTTTGATAAAATCCAACACCCATTCATGTTTAAAGTTTTGAAGAGATCAGGGATCCAAGGCACATGCCTAAACATAATAAAGACTATATATAGCAAGCCAATAGCCAACATCAAATTAAATGGAGAGAAACTCAAGAAAATTCCTTTAAAATCAGGGACCAGACATGGTTGCCCACTTTCTCCATATCTCTTCAATATAGTTCTTGAAGTTCTAGCTAGAGCAATAGGACAACAAATGGAGATCAAGGGGTTGCAAATGGGAAAGGAGGAAATCAAATTATCCCTATTCACAGACAATATAATAGTGTATATAAGTGACCCCCAAAATTCCACCAGAGAACTCCTATAGCTGATAAATACCTTCAGCAAAGTGTCTGGATACAGAATTATCTAAAAAAAAAAAAGTCAGGAGCCTTACTGTATACAAATGGCAATCCTGCTGAGAAAGAAATCAGGGAAATTATACCCTTCATGATAGCCACAAGCAATATAAAGTAGCTAGGAGTAACTCTAACCAAGCAAGTAAAAGACTTGTTTGAAAAAAAGTTCAAATCTCTGAAGAAGGAGATTGAAGATGACATCAGGAGATGGAAAGATTTCCCTTGTTCATGGGTCGGGAGAATTAATGTAGTAAAAATGACCATCTTACCAAAAGCAATTTGCAGATTCAGTACAATCCCTATCAAAATACCTACACAAATTTTGAGAACATTGAAAGATCAATTCTCAATTTCATATGGAAACACAAAAACCTAGAATAGCTAAAACAATCCTGTACAATAAAAGATCCTTCAGAGGAAACTCCATACCAGTACTACAGAGCAACAGTAATTAAAACAGCATGGTACTGGTGCAACAATAGGCTGGTTGATCAATGGAATTGAATTGAAGACCCAGAAATGAATTCACACACATATGAACACTTGATTTTTGACAAAGAAGTCAAATCTATTCAATGGAAAAAGGAGAGCATCTTCAACAAATGGTGCTGGACTAACTGGATGTCTGCATGTAGAAAAATGCAAGAAGATCCATATTTCTCACCATGCACAAAACTCAAGTCCAAGTGGATTAAAGACCTCAACGTAAAACCAGAGACACTAAGTCTGTTAGAAGAAAAATTGGGGAAGAGCCTGGAACTCACTGGCACAGGAGACAACTTCCTGAACAGAACTCCAACAGCCCAGGCTCTAAGGCCAACATTTAATAAATGAAACCTCATGAGGCTGAGAAGCTTCTGTAAGGCAGGAGACACTGCCAAGAGAACAAAGCGACAGCCTACAGACTGGGAAAAGATCTTCACCAACCCTACATCTGAAAAGGAACTAATACTCACAATAAATAAAGAGCTCAAGAAATTAAATACCACCAAACCAAATAACCCAATTAAGAAATGGGGCTCAAAACTAAACAGAATTCTCAACACAGAAATATTGAATGGCTGAGAAACACTTAAAGAAATGTTCTACATCCCTAGTTATCAAAGAAATGCAAATCAAAATGACATCTTACACCCATCAGAATGGCTAAGATAAAAAATTCAAGTGACACCACATTCTGGTGAGGATGTGGAGAAACAGGAACACTCCTTCATTGCTGGTGGCAGTGCAAACTTGTACAACCACTTTGGAAATCAATTTGGCTCTTTCTCAGAAAACTGGGAATAGAGCTACCTCAAGGCTCAGCTATTACACTCCTTGGAATATACCTAAAAGATGCTTCATCATACAACAAGGACATATGCTCAACCATGTTCATAGCAGCCTTATTCGTAATAGCCAGAATTTGGAAACAACCTAGATGTCCCTCAGTTGAAGAAAGGATAAAGAAACTGTGGTACATTTACACTATAGAATACTACTCAGCTATTAAGAACAAAGAAATCTTGAAATTTGAAGGCAAATGGATGGAACTAGAAATGATCATCCTGAGTCAGTTAACGCAGACCCAGAAAGATACACATGGTATATACTCACTTATAATTGGACACTAGCCCAACATGGATGCCTTCAGAGAGTTTTCACTTAGCAGGAGATTGGGCTAGATACTGGAACTTCCTATTGGGACTCCAGGGAGAGTGGTATGGGAAAATGGGGAAATAGAAGGATCCTGTGGGTCCTAGAAATCTACAAGAAGATCATTAAGGCTGGTGGATCTGCACCCAGGGCTGTCTGCTCAATCTACTCTAAGAACAAAAACAATGCAGGTAGTAAAACTAGAAGTCCTATGCAGATCTAGTCAATGGACAGCGCATCCTCCACAGTTGTTTGGAGAACAGGGACTGACTTTGACATGAACTCTGGTTCCCCCCTATTTGACCAATTCCTCTTGGTAGGGAGGTCTGTGTCACTCAGAGGATGGGTAAGCAGGATACCAGGATTAGACCTGAGAGGCTGTGATCGTATGGTGAGGGAGGAGGTTGCTTTTTGTCACAAACCTAGGAGAAAGGAATAGAGTGAAAGAGGGAGGGAGGGTGGAATAGGAAGGTACAAGAGAGGGGATAACAACTGAGATGTAATGTGAATAAATTACTTAAATTAAAAAAAAAAGAAAAAGGAGAAAAATGTCATAAATGTCTTGTAGAAACACAGAAGTATAAATCTAATGCCCAGTTATGATTTTAGAAGCTTCTTAGAAAAGTAGCAGTGACACAAAGCTTTATTAATCTGCCAAACCCACTGTTAATGAAAAGGGAGGAATATTTTTATTTATAATTATGAGGAAAGAATAAGGATGCCCATTTCAATAATTTCTATTCAATATTGCACAGGCATGGTTTTCAAGGGAAAGCAAAAATGAACAAACAAATGGTAATGTACATATAGAAATTCTTCACACCCTTCCCACAGTAACTCAGAGACCAATACATGAATTTACAAAACCCCAAAATAGGCACCAACATACAAATATCAATTGCATTTTTATGCAACAAAATATGTAGTAGAAAATATAACCTTACCCCAAACATTTTCTATAGTAATATGTAAACATTAGATACTTATAAATAAAAAGTGCCATCAAGGGGGCTGAAGGATGCCTCATCTACTAGATGAGTTCATCTACTGAAAGATGGAGCAGTAGTAGTTGCTCTTCGAGAGGACCTAGGTTTGATATCCAGTACCATGTGGTGGTTCACATTCATCATTTTAATTCCAGGGGATCTAGCACCCTCTTCTGGCCTCTGGGGTACTAGGTATACATGTGGGGCACATGATGGAGGCAAAGCCCACATACATATAAAATACATCTTTTAAAAAGTGGTAGAAAATTTGACTACTTGTGTGTAGAGGAATAAAAATAGTTCCTTAAATGTAGTTACACAATTATCTTTAAATAGATCCAAAACTTAAAGACATAAAACTGTTGAAATATAAGACTCTTAAAACATTATTTTTGCTGAGTTAGACTATAGGATATCCATATAAATGAAGGAATACAGTACATTTAGCATTAATTATAACATAATACCAATTTCTCTTTACTTATCTCTAGGTTTTTCAATGAGCTATAAATATCTGAATAGGCTTCTTTTTCCCTAAAATTGTTTTGAAATGAAAAAGACCTTGAATAGTTGAATAGTTCTTGAGAAAGCTCAACATACATACATTGATAAATGTAAACTACCATATAAGCAAAATGAAAGGCAAAACTACACGACCATCTCATTAGATGTAGAAAAGGCATTTGACAGAATCCAATACCCATTTATGATAAAAAGCCCCTGAGCGATTGGAGATACAGAGGGCATACCTCAAAATATAAAAGGAAGTTTACAGCAAGCATATAGACAACATCAACTTAAATGGAGAGAAACTCAAGGCAATTCCATTAAAAGCAGGAACAAGGCAATGTTTTTTACTCTCTCCAAGCCTATTCAATATAGTACTTGAAGTCTTTTTTGTTTGTTTGTTTGTTTTTTGTTTTTACAGAATGTATAATTTAATGTAATATTTCTAGTTTTAAAACTGTGTCTAAGAAAAAACATATGCACACAGTGAACACTGACACATTTGGGTGGCAGTAACAGAAATGATCAGAACTGATGTTCATCTGTAGAAGAGCCATTACACCTATAGGTTGATATACATTGCCACTGCTAATGAGATTTTGTTTTAAGTAGCAGGATACTAAATTTAGTAACTTTGTACACTTCTGTAAAATTGCAGCACAGTGACATCTGTATTCTTGTTTGATTGAGTGGACAGGGAAAAGGATGAATATGTTATAAAAATTGCCACAGCTTCTTTCTTTTAACCAATTTTTCATTCAGAAATTTAGACCCAACAAAGTAGAAAAGATGTTTACTTCAAGCTTGACAAATACAAACTGCCAAATCACTATAAAAGTACTTGAAGTCTTAGATGAAGCAATAAGGCAACTGAAGGAGATCAAGGGGATACAAATTATAAAGGTAAAAGTAAACTTATTTTTCATATGATATGACAGTATATATACATAAGTGACCATAAAAGTTCCATCAGGACACTCCTGTGGCTGAATAACACTTTCAGCAAAGGAGCTGAATACAAAATTAACTCACAAAAAATCTGTAGTCCTCCTTTTTACAAATAATGAATGGACTGAGACAGAAATCAGGAAAGCAACACATTTCACACTATCCTCAAATGATATAAAATATTTTGGGGTAACTGTAACCAAGTAGGAGAAATACTTGCATGATATAAACTTTAAGACATTAAAGAAATAAACTGAAGGAGCTGTCAGAAGATGTAAGGATCTCCCATGATCATAGATCTGTAAGACTACTATAGTAAAAATGGCTATCCTACCAAAAAACAATCTGCTGACTCAGTGCGGTCTCCATCAAAATTCTAATACAATCCTTCATAGATCTTGAAAAGGTAATAATTCTCATATAAAAAAAAACCAGGATAGCTAAAACAATCCTGAATAATCAAAGAACTGAGAGACATATTACCACTGTAATTTTAAATTATATTGCAAAGCTATAGTAATAAAAATAGTATTGCTATTTTTTAGAAAGATATACATGTTGATCAGTGGAATAGTAATGAAGACCCAGACATAAATCCACACAACTATGGACACCTGATTTATGATAAAGAAGACAGAGATACACAGTGGAAAAGGGTCAACAACAAATGGTGCTGATCAAATTGAATAGCTGCATGTAGAAGAATCCAAATAGATCCATACTTATCATCCTGCACTAAATTCAACTACATCAAAGTCCTCAGCAGAAAACCATATAGTAAGGAAGAGCTCCCCTTGGTCATAGACCTAGGGGAAGGCAATAGGGTGAAAGCAGGAAGGGAGGGAGGAATGGAAGTATACAAGTGATGGGATAACAATTGAAATGTAATCTGAATAAATTAATTAAAAAAAAACCAGACATGCCAAACCTAATAGAAGAGAAAGTACGGAATAGCTTTGAACTCGTTGCTACAGGAAAAGACTTTCTGAACAGAACATTGTTAGCATAGGCTCTAAGATTGATAACTAATGATCTCATTAAACTTAATAGCTTCTGCGAGGTAAAGGACTATGTAATTCAGGCAAATCAACAGCCTATAGAATGATAAAAGATGTTTACCGACTCCACATCTGATAAAGAACTAATATCCAAAATATATAAGAAACTCAAGAAAATATATATGAAGAAAACAAAAACCTAGTTAAAAGGAGGTACAGATATAAACAGAGAATTCTAAAAAAAGAAGAAACTCAAATGTCTGAGAAGTACTTAAATAAATGTTCAGAGTCTATAGTCATTAGGGAAGTGCAAATGAAAATGACTGTGGAGTTTCATCTTATACCCACCAGATTGGCTAAGTTGAAAAAACATGTGACAGTTCACACTGGTGAGAATATGTAGTAACTGGAATACTCCTTGTTGGTGGAAGTGCAAACTCCTACAACCAGGATGCAAGTCAATGTGGTCATTTCACGGGAAGAAGAGAATCTGTAGGCATTAGGTTATTGTGTAATTCAAATGCTTGCTTCTGTATCCTCCCCTCCCCCACATCTGTTTGCAAGCCTTTTTCTGAGAATATCTTGTCTCATTATAGTATAAACTCTGTTCACCAATTGTCCCCTTGTATGTCAATAAAGCAGCTTATAGCCAATCACTGAACAGGGGAGAGAATAGGGCTTGACTTCCTGCCATCCCAGGAAGAAGGAGCTAGAGGAGGAAGTAGAGAATTCTGCCAGGGGAATCAGCCCTGAGAGAGGTCCAAGAAAACATCAGGAGAGAGGAGCTGGAGCAGGAAAGCCGCAAAGTGCAAGTATCACTGAGATGCTTGCTGAGAGGAAGCCAAATTAGCTTAGAGGGTTAAGAATAGATTAATAACTGCTCAGTTTTTGTGCTATGAAGGTTATTATTAAACAAAAATGAAAGAGTCTCAGTTATTTGTGTGATAGCCACAGTAAGAGAAACTAAGAGAAACAAATACTGTATAATAAAAACAACTACAACAGGAATAAATCTACCTCAATATTCAGCTATACAATTCTTGAGCATATAGCCAAAGGACACTTCATCGTAATACAGAGATACTTGGTCAACTATGTTCATTGCTGCTCTATTCATAGTAACCAGAAAGTAGAACAATGTAGATGTCCCTTAACATAATAGTTGATAAAGAAAATATGGTATATTTACACCATGGAGAATTACTCAGATGTTAAATTAAACCATGACATTTGCAGGTAAATGAATGGAAGTAAAAAAAAAAAAAAAAGATCATCTGAGGTAACGCAGACCAGAATGAAAGATTTAGTATATATCTACCTATATGTTGATATTAGCTGTTAAGTCAATGAAAAGCAAGTTATGATCCATAGAACCACAGATGTTAGGTAGAGTAAGGAACTAGAGGGGACCTTCAGGTACTGGGATTGGCTTCCATCTAATTGAGCTGTTGGCCAAAGGGTTCTTGTAGAAATTCCCAAACAACTCAGGCTGTTCTTAAAACGATAAAGACTTGCTGTCCACAACTGACTGCAAAACCCCATTTGAAGACAACATCTGTACTACTCATTGATCGTGGAGGAGCTGAGCTGGTGCCTCCATGGGGACTTTACCCCCACAATCTAATGTCCTTGGTATGGGAAGTATACTCTTTGAGATATCAAAAGAGAAATGTAAACAGCAATCCAACCACAAACCCTTTTATCTACAATGGTGTTCTGCCTGCAAGATATGCTAGGGAAATGGTCTCATAAAGGTCATGGGGTAACCAATGAATATCTGATTTTACCTAAGGTCGACTCTGTGAGATGGTACCCATACCCACTACTGCATGGGTTATCAATACCCTGAGACTAGATAGCATAGGGACTTAGGGTAAAGCGAAATACTTCTTCTAATAAACAAACAAACAAAAACAAACCATGGCAATAAAATGACTCTTAATGCAATTCTGCTATTGTAGTTCAAGGCCTTGCTCTGCTGTCATCAGAGAAGCTTCTTCCTGCAGCAGATTGGAACAAATACAGAGACGCACAGCCAGACATTATGCAGAGCACTAATAACACTTCTAGCCTAGTGTTTTTAAGGGATTCCTGAATATGCTCTCTGTTTCTTTTGCCTTCTTTTGGGCCCTTTTCTTGTTTGTTCATTTGTTTTATCCAAATCTGATGTGTTAGTATTTGCTCTATCATATTGTATTTTACTTCACTATTATCTCTTAAAAATAAATATACAATAAGGAAATGAATTGGCTAGCATAGGAGCAAATACTCAAAGTATATTAATTATGAAAAAGGACTTGTATATAAAAGCATATAAATCCAATAAAAAATAATAAGATGCCTCGATTACAATAGATAATGTTTTATTTACTGAAGGGAGATTCATAAACAGAGGTTTATTGAAATATTGAAATATTCTGCCTTGTTGATGATCAGTGACTTCCTTAATGGTAATCACATCTTCAAGGAGAGATAGGGAAACTTTCTCTATTAAAGTTTCTGGGTAGCTTGAATCCACCTGGTTCCACTTAAGCCTCCCTCTCCTGGTGGAGTTTTTAGTGTTGTTAAAGAGTACAGAGGATGGTCTGTAGAGGTTACCTACCATGCTATGCAGTAGCATTCCTTGTTCTCCTTGCCCTGGGACACTTGCCATGCAGGGATTTGTGGTTTGCTGGTTGGATGGATGCCCTCACATTTCTCTTCCTCTGAGTTGAATGATAGATGAAGAATTTAGGCCAAGGCAGCCTGAGACCAAAAGAATCCTACAGTGCTATCAACCAGGGCCTCCAGGTAAGTGTTAGCACATTTATATGTTTTCTAGAATACGGTTTTTATTCTTACTTACTGGCTGGTGAATTCTTATAGGATAAGGACCATCCTTTTATACTTCTACCCTTAAGTTATAATGAAGTAAAGCATCAATCATGAATAGATGCTGAAGGAAGTGAATTTATTTGTCTCTTTGGAGATTTTTATCATGACTTTAACTGAGATAAACTTTTTTTTATTAAAAAGAACAACAAAACCAGTTATATCAATATGAATTTCAAAGAACTTTTCCCTCTCAACACAAAAAGGAAACAATACAAATCCAGGATAAAAATGGAAAGACTGTTGACTAAATCTGACATTTAAAGAACAGATTAGAAGGAGGAGAGAGAAAAAGGAGAGAAAAAAAATCAGATATTCAAGCTGTCTGAACTCAGAAAGGAAAAAGCAGGAGAGATACATCAAAGAACCAGAACTCCGTGAAGAGGAAGGAGTGGGAAGGAAAGGGACAGAGGGATCCCTGCAAGAGACAGAAGCATTTTGATTCAGCTGTAGAAACATGAAGGTCACACAAAAACAGAGGGAGGCTACAGGAACACTGCCCACTGTTTCTCAGAAGGCAAGCTGGGACTGACACACTGTTTGATCTCACTCAGTGATCTTCTCTCGAGATTATGCACCTCTTGATATTTGCCCACAAACCTGATAACCAGCTTTGGTTATCAGGATCTCACACAGTCCCAGGAAGGATCCCTGCTTAATGCAGTTTAATCTTTTTTTTCTTCTTCTGCTGCTATCTTGTTCATACATTTACATTTCTTTAATCTTGACCGTGACATCACAGTGGCTTCACAAAACATGTCAACAGTTCTGGTATTGTCCGGTTTCAACTACGAGGGCTAGCACGAGATACGTTATTTTACATTAATAAGAATAATTGATAGGAAGTTGGAATAATTATTACATTAAGGTTATCTTCCTTGACTAATACTTTGTGTTCAATTTGAAATCTTCAAAGTCAATATTGTGGCCTGAGAACCAAGCTCACTAGGTTCAAGTTTACCTTCTAAAAATTCAAAGGATGTTACCATTAATATTTAATCATAAAATTCAAAAAAGTTGGTATTTGAAAAGGAAGAGCACTACACTGGCAAAAAATGTTTCCATATTTGGTCATGCATTGTACATAAAACATGCAAATACTTCAATATAAAGCAAAAATCTATGTGTGGGTAATTCACTGGATGTTTGTATCCTTGATGTAATAAATTTTATGCGAAGGAAATATGGAACAAAAGAAGCAGTGGTTTTGAACTTGGAGAGTTTAGGTGGTTTTTGCAATTCCCCATCATATATATTTACAATAATTTAAGAGCCTTTCAAAGACCACAGGTCATTGTCTTCAACATAGTCAGCATGGCTTCTCTCACAGAGCTACAATCAAGGTGCCGATGGGCTGCTCCTTTCTGAAGCTCTAGAAGCAAACTTTTCTTTCCTCCTCCAGCCTCTGGAGGCTACACAAACCTCTTGGGTCATGGTCGCCACCAGAAAAAGGCAGATTAAGTCCTTCCATCCTATAACTCTGAGTTCCTTTTATGTTTTCCTTTTTTTTTTTTTAATGAGACCTTGTAGAGATGGCTCAGCCATTGAGAGCACTCACTGCTCTGGCACAGGTTCTAGATTTGGTTCCCCACACCCACATGAAAGCTTACAACTGCCTATAACTCCAGTGCTAGGTGATCCAATGCCCTCTTCTCACTTCTGCCGGCTTCTCTGAATATATGATGCACATACATAAACTCAGGTGCACATGCACTTGTATATTATATATGTATACACACATACACACACACGCACACACACACACACACACACACCCCTTCTGATTATGCTGGAGTTAATTGAATAGTTTCTCATTGGAATGTTAACAGTTTTGTATGCTTAGTCCTTTTGTAAACATAATTCCTTTCCTTTTCTTTTTTACCTTATAATCACAAGTTCTATAGATCATGGTAAAGACAATGTATGGGAGGCTGTTAGTGTGCCTACCACCAATGGTTTTGAATTCCCACTATGTTGGAGTCCCCACTTAAGTTGGGCAATGATGACATGTTTTGAATTGATCCTAATGCCTAATGGAAAATACTTGTGGCTGATCAAAATATAAAGTGGTGTTGCCTTTATTGGCCTTTCGTTTGCTAAAATTAAGCTATTAGAATGTGATTATCACAGTGCAATCTATTTAATAAAGTATGTTATAGTTATGTTCTCAAGTTTGTACAGATTAACTCTGATGAAACATGCCCAGCCATACCTTATTAACATTTTAGTTGCTTGGAAAGTATTCATAATGGTTTCTTGCATCTCAACCAAACTACCCCATTATTTGGGAAGGTATTACAGAACTGTTTACAAGATGCTGTTATGGTCCAGTTCTGAGACTCTAGCTCCTTAAGTAAACCTCCCTGTATCATGATCTTAGGTTCTGGCATTAGCTTGAACTGGCATTACCTAACCTAGGGTTAGTTTCTAGACAACCAATCCTTATGTTTAGCAGCCCAGAGAAATATTCAAATAAGCCAGTTGACCAATTGACATGGATTCCATTGAACCTAGCTGATCCCATCCCCTTTAACACATATGGATATCCTCTCAGCTCCAGCTTTCTTAGCATAAAGATCTATGTCCGTAAATCCAGCCTCATGTAATGCTGGTTGGGGTCTTCCTCATTTGGAGCCATAAAGAGTTCTACCCTTTAGCTGAGTGCAGTGCATTCCACCATCAAAAATTTGAAGTCTTATAAAACAGTGGACTTCTTCAACAGTTTTTCTGCTTTCCCTTACCATCCATATTTACAGCACGGTTACTATTTGAAAGAGCTGGAAGTGAATACTGTGTTTCCTGCATCTGAAAACTACTTAGGATGAAGACTTCTTACCTTGGCTCTAGCTATTTCTTCCATCACCCCACTGTGGAGAGCCATAGATAGCAGCGCCCCCTACTGCTTCACCGGCGCAATGTGCCCCCTTCTGCGCATGCGCAGTGAGAAAACCCTTTGCGCATGCGCAGTGAAAAAAACCCTTTGCTCATGCGCAGTGAGCAAGCCCCTTATGTGCATGACGTAAGGTGGTGTGATTCTGACAAGGCGTGGCATGAGGTGGTGTGATCCGAATGCACCAACCAGGAGTGGCGACGTGGTAGTTTCTGATAGGACAGGCACACTATAAAAGGTTCTGTGGGAACTTTTCCCAGGGTCACTCCGATAGTCAAGGATCCTGAATAAAAACTGCTACAAGAAGAGTTCCCGGTGTTGGTGTCTTTCCTGCTGGACGGGAGCGGCATCGGCACCCCACTTTCTTGTTTTAGTATTTTCTGCAGTGCTATTGCACCATCCAACACAGGTAGCTAGAATTCTGATAGAACACAAGCTTCAGAGCTGAGCTATTTCATTTGAGTTTGTGCGAGTTTAGCACGCTACAATACCGACTGGTTATGTTATGGTTTAAATTGGAAACATCCCTACAAGCTCATGTTTTGAATACTTGGTCCCCAGGTAGTGGCATTGTTTTGGGATTTTGAGGAAATTGGAAGTCAAGGCTGAGATTTGGAAGTGGGTTACTTGGAGTGTGCCTTTAAGAATATACCATGTCCCCAGTACTTACCCAATCCCCATCAGCCTCCAGTTCCTGTCCATTAGGAGGTGAAAAAGTCTTCTGTCATTTGTACCCATTGTCATGGTGCAAAACACAGGGCATGTCATTATAGGATGAATGCCCTGAAACCAGGCTTGAAAATCAATAATTCCTCTCTTAGTTGTCTCTTTTAGGTACTGTGTCAGGATCACAGAAATCTAATTAACACTCATATTCTTCTGGAATACATTATGGCCACTTGAAGATACATACTGAATCCTTGCTGCCAGTTTTCTCCAAGATGGCTTTGCTGCATAAACTACAAAGAAGAAGGACCAAAAGCCCAATTGTAATTGACCTTGGGAAAATTGGTAACAACATTTCACCAAAAGGTGCTATCAGTAAGAACAAAACACCACACCCTGTATTTTTTCTTCTTGGAGACAGCAATGCAGCATCTGTTTGAATGGCTAAGTGCTTACTGTGCTTCTGCAGGGCAGTCAAAGCCATTTTAGGATGGGGAGAGTCATGGCACAAGCTCATCTGAAAGGTGTCTCTCGTGGACAGGGAGCTGTACACTTCCCACTTGAAGCTTTCTGATGTTATGGGGATATGAGACCACTTTGACTCGAGGAGTACTGGAGGTGTAAGGAGCTGCCTGGCATTCTGACTGGGTTTTCTAAGTCAAAAATGTATGTGTGATTGCCTAGGGAAAAAACCACATACAACAGAAACTGAAGTGAATAACACTGGGTGATATATTGCCCCTTCCCATCAGTCATATCATATGCAATGTAAACAGAGTGAAGTAATTTGCTACTTTCCTGGGTTCCATTATGTATATATGTTTATTTAATCAGAACTAAATGATATTACATGAAGTTCCCCTTGCCCTCCTGAGGAATCCAGATTCAACACTTTCAGCACTGCTCAGCACTGGAGAGCGAAGAAAGTGTAACCATAGTGATGGGATGGAAATGATTTTCTTTGTTCAGAGGCTTCAATATCCAACAGACATTACAGTTTTCAAGGTCAAAAATATATTAGGATGAGATAAAAATTAAAGAAAAATGTGCTGGCTTAGCTACAAAAGCTAATTTAGTTTATGCATTATAAATTATGTTAAAATGACTAAAATGAGATTTCTCAGCAAGAACTAAATGTGTGGTTTCACAAAACTAATTTCCAAAGATGAACATGATTACAGAATTTAGCTTTAAAAGCTTTTCAGGCCATCAGAGAAAACAGCAAAGCTATCAATTATCAGGCTTTAGTGGTGCCTCTGTCAGAAATATAATGGTATTTTTAGCATTCTTCTCAGCGTTTACTAAATTAAGAATGTCTACAAACAAATCAATTAATTGGGACATTATTTAATTAAGTAAAACATGTGATCTGCCAAAGAACCTTAAGCAGACGATTATAGCAAACAGCCCAGTAGCCTCTTCTTTTGCGGCAAAGAGCACACCAAGCAATAAAGCAAAGATAGAAGCTACGAGGGATGTTGTTCAAACAACCTCAGCCACGTAGTTTTTTTAAACGCACATTGCATATTTATGTAGTTTTTTTAACTGCTTGTTTTGAAAATCTATGATTTCCTCAGAGAAGGCCAATGTTATCTGTCAGTCACTCCTTCCTGTTGAGTGGCTATGTGGCATTTATCTTCCTGCAAGTATGCTTTGTAAACATGAAGAGTCTATACTCTCCTGCATGGGATACATACGTGTCTAGACATAAAAAAAAGTTACTGGGTTGCTGGTACTTGTTTCCACATCACCGGTAAATTAAACAGTTTAAATTCCATGAAGTTTATTTGGACTCACTCCAAACCAGTCATCTACAAACCCCTCCATTCAGATTAGGTGTCACCAACCCGTTTTTGTGAAAGCGACATGGATGCAAAGAGGCTAAATGTGTTCTCTGGGTTCGCTTGCCTGGCTAATTGCAAAAACTCGGATTAAACCTAGAGTGTGATAGTAAGTCAGGGGCATTTCCAAAATTTTGGACAGCCAGTACAGATTAGTGGGACAGCACCACTGAGATGAATGCCATGCTGATCAAAGGAACCATGGGAAAGAGCTGGTCGTCAAAGATAATATTGATTTGGTTAGGAAGGAGGAGAGACTATCATCAAACATTCCTTGGGTGGGTCTAAGCATTTAATCCATATTCAAGACTGTTTATCTACAAGCAGCCCAGAAGAGAGGCTCATCCTTTTCTGAAGTAACAGGTGGTATGGGGGGTCGGGGTAGGGGGATGTTCAAAAGCAAAGTTGTAAGTTCTTTAGAAATATCAGTATCCAATTACTTCCTTATTGTTAATAAAGAATATATTTTCAATTATGTCAGAATGTATGTATATGGAAGAACATATAAATAGAGCATTTTCGGAATTCATTTGATCTCAGTAATTCATATTGGTCCTACTCACGTGACTCTGGGCATGCCCACCAAGGAAATCTTCAAGTCCCTTTTGTTCTTTCTTTGTTGTTTTGGCTCCTCTCAGATCTAGGTGTATTCCTGATGTGAGTACACTTTATGAGTTCTTTCCTTTGCTGACTTTGTGTTTCTGAACAATTTTCACACAAGACATAGCTATGCCTGCTGATCATTGGCACCTGATTATCTGAGAATACAAAGACCCTTCAAAATCCTGCATTGATAATAATTATTTTTTTAAGTCAGAGTTTTCTTACTTGTTATTCTTCACATTTTTTTTTTGTTACAAAGTGTTAGGTTCAACTATTAATGAAATGCCATGTGGGAAAAGGGCAATGTTTCTACTCAGTTTAATTTAATTTAATTTATTTATTTATTTTTGTTTTTTCAAGACAGGGTTTCTCTGTGCAGCCTAGGCTGTCCTGGACTCACTTTGTAGACCTGGCTGGCCTTGAACTCACAGCGATCCGCCTGCCTCTGCCTGCCGAGTGTTGGGATTAAAGGCATGCGCCAGCACGCCCGGCTTCTACTCAGTTTTAAAAATTAGAAGATTGCACTATGTTGATCATCAAAGTGGAGCAAAGCGCCTTCTTGCTGCAAGGTGCCCAATGCCTGGAGTTGGACAGACGGATTGGAGCCATAGGAGGAACTCAGCTGTGCTCCACTCTGCCTGCCTGGGAGTGACAGCATGTGATCCAAAGACGTTACTATAATTAGGGTAATTTTTTTATGCAATAGGGAAAAACAGTCCTTTAAATATCAGTGTGGGATTCAACAGCAAAATATGTCTAGACATGTGAAACCTTCTACGCTGAAAGAAGTGATTGAAAATGATTCATTTTTACATCCTCCACCTGCTGCCTGATTCTTCGTGATATTGATTTGTGAGAGAAAGAACTCTTCCAAGTGATAATAGTGAGGAGTGTAGCTGATAAGATGTGAACTTTCCAGCACTTGGTGTCTGTCTATTGAGGGCACCAACCCTATGCTCGCTGTTATTTAGAAAAATCAGTGTCTTTATCTTAATAATTCAATTTCCAAGAAAATTCTCTTGTTATTCATAATGATTGTCACCTAGGGTCAACTGCATGTGGATGATAAATGTTCTTTGTTTAGAGCTAGGAAGTATGACTTTGAAAAAAATAAAGACATATGTTTACTGGAATAAAATGCATTGTATTATTCCTGTTTTTTATTTTTTAAAAGATTTATTTATTACGTATACAGTATGCATCAGATCACATTATAGATGGTTGTGAGCCACCATGTGGTTGCTGGGAATTGAACTCAGGACCTCTGGAAGAGCAATCAGTGCTCTTAACCTCTGAGCCATCTCTCCAGCCCCCGGTTTTTGGTTTTTTTGAGACAGGGTTTCTCTGTGTAGTCTTGGTTGTCCTGGACTTGCTTTGTAGAATAGGCTGGCCTCGAACTCACAGTATGTCTGTCTTAGTAATATGTGAATATGTTAGAAAGACCATTACCCATGTTCTCCAGGAGTAGTTGCTGTTTCATCTGCACTCAGCAGAATGCCTGGTCATGCCTCTACACCTATTTCTGATGGTGACAAGATGACTTGTTCTCACCAAGGATTGCATACATACATAGGCACGGTAGATGCTGGCAGGTGTAGTATTACAGAAATATACTGATTTTATTAGCAAGAAGAAGTTTTCACAGTGTCCAACATTTCCATCCACAAAACACTACCCTGAACTCAAGCTTTTGGTCTTTCCCACCCTCAGAAGAAGATGAGATGGTGACTGTTGGAGTGTTCATTCCTTAATGTTTGTCAGGCTAACAGTCCCCAGTCTTGCTACTAAACTTGTATTTTAATGACTGGGATTGATTGAGTGAATAAAATCATCATTATTATAAAGGAAAAGAAAGTATACTTAAAATTAAATTATCTGGAATCAAATCTCAACTCTCTAGTTCCTGTGATTCAGAAAAATAAATAAATAAATAAATATAAAAAGCCTTATTTGCTTAAGCTCTAGTTTTCTTATTTAATAAGTAGAGATGAGAATTCTTCATAGTATGGTTGCAATGAGAATTAATTTAGGCAAGGTAGCTTAGAGTTCATAATACAAACTTGAATATACAGAAATATCTTACTCACTTGCTAATATATGCAGTTGACTAGTGTGAATTTTGTTTAGCAGAAGCAGCAGAGCAGCTTTTACCAGTGAAGTTTTCAATCATAAGACTTAAGGGTGGTACCCTTGCTTATCTTAGCAACTTGCTTCCGAGGGGGATTGTTCCAGCCTCCAGAAGTCCAAGAAAGGATGAAGAGTAGTTTTGGTTGTTCAGCTCTTACGTACCCATTTGATTCTCTCACCATTTTCATCTGGTAAAGTAA
Source organism: Acomys minous (assembly GCF_964271855.1). Taxonomy (NCBI): domain Eukaryota; kingdom Metazoa; phylum Chordata; class Mammalia; order Rodentia; family Muridae; genus Acomys; species Acomys minous. Next base: position 180,207,069 of record NC_140483.1, on the reverse strand, counting down.
ACATGTCCTTCCAGCCTCTGATGTTAAACCAGAGCAGTAAGCTAAAACCAGACAACTTGGATCTCATTTCCTGAATTACATATGTACAGTACGTAGTTGTCCATTCTTTTTTACTTCCATCACAAGTCTCTGGATGGTCGGAACAAGGGCAGTTTTCTTAACTCTTTGAGGCCACACACTATATCTTTTCTTTTTTAAAAAATTTATTTATTTATTTATTTATTCATATTACATCTCAATTGTTATCCCATCCCTTCTATCTTCCCATTCCTCCCTCCCTCCCACTTTCACCCTATTCCCTTCCCCTATGACTGTGACTGAGGGGGACCTCCTCCCCCTGTATCTGCTCATAGGGTATCAAGTCTCTTCTTGGTAGCCTGCTATCCTTCCTCTGAGTGCCAGCAGGCCTCCCCATCCAGGGGACGTGGTCAAATATGGGGAACCAGAGTTCATGTGAAAGTCAGTCCCCACTCTTCACTCTTCTGTAGAGAATGTCCTGTCCCTTGGCTAGATCTGGGTAGGGGTTCGATGTTTACTGCACATAGTGTCCTTGGTTGGTGCCATAGTTTGTGCAGAACCCTTGGGCCCAGATCTGCCCATCATAATGTTCTACTTGTAGGTTTCTAGGGCCCTCTGGATTCTCCATCCTCCAACTCACATTCTAGAAACAAATGGGTACTCAATTATCCTTTCCTGAGTGTCCATTTCTTTCCCTATCAAGAAGTTTACCGAACTAAAAGGTAGCCTAACGTACTACAGGTTCGGAGTTTGAGCCTATTGTCAAGGGCCTCTTCTCTGAAGCCCGTTATATCATCTTTGCTGGGCTGTGTCTAAGACCAGTACGGCCAACACACTTAATGACTGGATTGATTGTATATCTGATTTTGCTGCGGACTATCTTCTCAGCTCTTTGATCTGCGAGCCTTGCTACATGCTACATGCACTGTATCTTAACTATGAGCACAGGAAAAGCTGTGTATCTATATATTATAACAGGTAATTATTTTCTCCCAGTGGCTTGCCTCGTTTTTTTCTTCCTTGTCTGACTCTGTTGCTCTCTTTTTTTCTCAGGTAGAATATCTAGACTTTAATTTGCACCATTTGGGGGCAAAGATCATCTGAGAGAGATAGTGGCGTGGGCATAATATATTCATGAGTTATGGATTGAGAACTCAGTACTCCTGAAGGGAGAGATCAAATCACCATAGTTTAGTCCCTGTTAATTGTCACTGTTAATTTAGAAGTATGGCCTAATACATGCTTATTATTAGCCGTATAATTATTATGGTGGTATTTTCTAATGTGCTATCAATAAAAACACAGACACCTGTTATATTTTAAAAGAGCCTTTGTTCACTTGAGGCAGGGCAGACAGTAATCCCTTAAACTACCTTCCATAGCCCCCCTGCCCAAATCCCATGCCATCTGCTTCTAATAATGCCTATCCATCTACCTCCCATCCATAATCCCAAATACTCACGAATGTTCTTCATCTGGGCCGAATCCATGGCTGCCATGGAGGCCTCCACCTCCCATGGAGGCTTCATCTTTCCTTTTCCTCTTCCTCTCATCTCTTTCCCAAGATCCTTCACTTTCCCATGAACCTTAGTCACACTTACCGTCTTATGTCCCTGCCCAGGTATCAGCTTTTTATTGGTCAAACAGGGAGGCAAAGTTACAAACATCATTTTGGGGTATGTGAGTGTCTGGTCATTTGGGCAGCAAGCAGATCTTGGGGGCCAATAATTAACATCAGGAAACATAGCACCAGACCAACCCCCAACAGTTAATAGAGAAAGTGGGCCTGGTGTGGGGGAGTAGAGCTGCATATTAAGGCTGGATATTTCTCTAGAGCACTGGTCCTAATGCTGTGACCCTTTAATACAGTTCCTCATGTTGTGGTGACCCCCAGCTATAAAAGCATTTCCCTGCTACTTCATAACTGTAAGTTTGCTACTGTTAAGAGTTGTAAGGTAAATATCCGACATGCAGGTCACAACCCACAGGTTAAGACCTGATAATCAGACCATGAGAAACCACAGTGAGCCTGGTCAAAACTAGTCAGGGAGCTTTAGATGTGGGCAGTGTTACAAGAGTGTCTGGACTGTGCAGTTATTCTTGAGACTGTGGACTTTGAAGACATAAGAAAATCTTATGAATTATAACAAAAGAATAAAAAGAAAAAGAAAGTCATGGTATAGTGTACTAGAGGAGCAAATCTATCTACTCCATCTTAATGCTGTTTGCTCATGCTACAAAAAAAATGTTGTAGTCCTAGCACTTTGATTTTAGCCTTAGAAAATAATGAAAATATTTAAGAATTTGCAGTCACCCACTCATACATCAATCAATTTCCATTAAGTGGTTGCTAGGCTTATATTATATGCCTACTGTCAAGCAAAGTATCAGGGATGCAGAATTAAAATACAATTGTTTCAACTTTAAGGGGTTTAAGTCTAAAAGAAAAAAATTAAATTCAGGAACAGCTAGCTACAATTTGGTACTAAAGTGCCAATTTGAATGTCCATTCACATATGGTAACCTGAAACAAATAATTTGAAAAGTTAGCTTGAGGTATTGGGATGTGTGTGTAGTCAAACTACCAAAGCCTCCTCAGGAAAAGGGAGCACAACGACCAGTCAGGAAAGAGCACCATCATGAAAACGAACCAGGGGCTATTGTTATTTATAATTCAAGATTTTTTTTAGTAGATAATAGACATAGTGTGTTTGTTGTCAGACATATCATGTTAAAGAATGTAGGACATACTTAAGACAAAAAAACATGGTGTAATGCTACATAATTCATACACCATAGAGATGCATTTTAAACAAATGTTGGAAATAATAAAGAGAAAAGTTTATATTCTATAAAAGTGTCCTATTTTATTCAGGAGTGTAGAACTTTTAGAAAAAAAAAAAACAGTCTTGCAAATACTTCAAGTTCTTTCCCTTAGATGGAAGGTGTGTCCCTTCTCCACTGTGGATTCTCAGCTTCAACTGGTAGCTTGCACAACCTGTTTTTTTATTTTTATTTTTATTTTATTTTCATTTCACTGTATGTACTAACCCCTACTTCCATTAATTACCTGTATTCCATTCTTTACCCCTATGCCAATCTGAAAATGTTATTACTTAACTATGTGTTTGAATAAATTACTTGTAAAATGGACCATTTCTCTTCTCCCTTTGTTGTTTAATATTGTCCTTTAGTCTACCATTTGCTTTCCTCAATAACAAGTGGCATCTACCATGCCGCTCTTTTGTAGCAGTTTTCACTGGAAACACAACCTTTTATCTTGAAGGTATAGTCATCAAAACAACATGATGTTCTAAGTAGAAGCCAAACATTTCATTCTGCGGTAGAGCTCTTTAAACTACAGTAGTGAACAACTTAACACAGCTTTGGGAAGTCCCTGAAACTGACAGGATTCTCTAAGCCTCTCCCTCCCAAAACATACATAAGCCGTAAGGACTGCTGGGAGATACTTTCAGACCAGCAGAGGTGCATGGAAGCTTCCTGAAAGAAGCAAGGACCGGCTGCACTGCCTGAAAGAATCAGAGCACAGTTCAACAGCCTGGAAGTGTCTCAAAACACAGGAATTACCTGAAAAGTACACTCTCCAACTTCCTGAGTTGTCTACAGGTTGTGTGGTGCACTCCAGCACTGCAACTCTCTTGAGCTGTCCTCGGATGCTATGCTGGCTTTGGTGATGCCAAACTTAAATTCAGTTTTTAAGGAACCCCCTTGACAATGTATAAGTAATCATAATACAACTCCTTGCTTCTCCAGGGTTGGTGGTATCCCTACTTTGATCTATTATCCACTCACTATATGTGGTGAGTAGACATCTGGTCAGATTTCCACAGAAATAGTACTCCACAACAACTCAGTAATTTTATCCAAAAATATGTCCTTCCACTCCATCTCTAGGTGATCCAAATTCTCTTTGGATGCAATTCAGATTGTCTCCTAAGACAAGCTTGGGGTATGGGATTTAAAAAATCATTGACAGGTATAGGCAAACCAAGACAAAATATCAACCAAGATTCACATACTTTGTTTGATGTTAAAAACAAAAGCAAACAGTGGATATTTAGTGTCTTCATTTGTATGTAGACTTCTTTCTCTTACAAAAATGGGTTTCTACTATCTTGCCAAACATTTAACCTGTTGATCACTGCCTGTTTCTACAGGTAAATTTTAAGGTACAGTTGTATGAGCAAAAAGTTTCATTGCTTAGTAAAATTAGGTTGAAAGATACTGATTGCCATACTCAGACCAGCTGATTTTCAAATGGAATGGCCCCACTGCTTCTTAATTACAAGATGAGTCCTACATTCTTATATCTACGAATTTCTCTGAAACAAATTTAAGGAAAATAAAATCATACAGAGTTACCTTCTTTAAATTTTTTCACTATAAGAATAGAATCATTCACAATAAAAATACCTCATCAAGATAGAAGAGATCAACATCTTTTTCTTGGGGTGTGGACTTAGATTGTAACAGGTAGTTTATTATCTCTGTGCCAAGTGGTGTTGAAGAGGCTTGATTCAATTATGTGGTCACTGGCTGGAACCCCTGCTCACGCAGGGAAACTCCATCTGCCTTCCTCTCCCCTAGGCTGCTGCACTGGGAAGCTTCCAGACGAAGGGAAGGTACCAAGATCCCAGTCCATCACTCTTGGCAGCTGTTGCAGCCTTGCCCCCTGATGTTATTAGCCACCCAAATCCCCACCTAAGTGTTTAGGTCTTGACAGTACTTAGGCACAAAGGCAACTTATGGTTGACACGTGATTACCCTTTGCCTACAGTCTGTAAAACTTCCCCACTTAGGGCGGGACTTCCTCAGTCCCATGCTTCGGCACTGAGGAACCCATGTGGAAGTAATGCCTAGTAAACTTTGATTTATCTGCTTTTAATCTGGTCTAATCTGACCTATATCTGTGTCACCAGTAGAGAGAAAGCCTATTAGGCATGAATGAATGAATTTCTGGGGCATGGAAGGAAGAATATATAATATGATTTACAGGCACAGGAAACTTCACTGTGTAGCTTTCATTGCTATAAAAGCCCAAGGGATGGTGGACGATGAGGAGGTCATAGAAGAGAGCTAGGATTTGAGTCTTTTACTTGATAGGTAAGCAGTGAAAAAATTTTCATGCCTATCACATATTTTGATCTAATATCATCCTGAACAGACTTTAGTATCTTTTTATAAGTCAAAAAGTTTTTTAGACTTTAATATCTTAAAAAAGAACATGAATCACTGTATCTATACATTATTTATTCAAAACCTTTCTGTGTGTATGTACATATGTATGTGGTGTATTAACATATATGTATTTGTATACATTAGTGTACATGTATGTTTATGTATGTGCATGCCAGAGGTTGATGTTAGGTATCATTCTCAGTTACTCTAGACCTTATTTTATGACACAGGATCCCTCATTCAACCTAGACCTCATCAACTCAGCTAGATTGGCCAGTGACATCCAGGAAACTGCCTTTTCCTGCCTTTGCACACCCAATGCTAGGGTGACAGACATGTGCCACAGTGCCTGGCTTTTATTTGGGTGCTGGGGATTCAAACTCATGTCCTTTACTGCCTGAACCATCACCACTGCCCAAAATACTGCTTTCAGTCACCTGCAATATAAAAATAAGATATCCTCGCACTCAGGTAATTCATTGTTATGGAAAAGATACTTGCACATAAATGTAGTAACGCATGCAATGAATGATAGAGCCATACAGTATTAGAGAGGGCCAGCAAGTGTCCCTGACATTCTCAATCTTGAGCTGAGCAATGTAAGAACCAGTCAGTACAGTTCACCTTTAAGAGAAACTTCATACACATGGAAAGTTGGAGTACAGGTGTTGGGAATCAGGACACATTTCAGCCTTCTGAATCATTTGAAAGTATCAATTAATTCTACAAAATCTACTGTATTTATTTTTGAAGCAATGTAACAGTTTTTGCTTCACAAGAAAATGGTGTATTGTAAAGCCAATTACATTATAGGAAATATTCTGGAAAACATCCTACCTACTTCCTGTGCTCCAGTGACTCCTGGTCCTTCTGTACCAACTTATGAAGCACTTGATGAGGTGTAGCTTCTGGCTGAAGCATAAACTGCATGAGGACTTGTCTTGGTTACAAAGCGTTTGTGGGAGTCAGTAATAGCATTTTCAGAGTTGAGAACAAACCAACAAGCCCTTTAGTCTGCGACTGTGACATGCCTGGCATTTCCTATTCCATAGTTCTAAAAAAAAGTTTGGCTTCTCTTTGATTTTTTGAACATGTCAATCTTTTTCCTGCCCTGGGCTTTACAAATACCTCCTGTCTTCTAGGAAATCTCTGTTTCCTTCTTCTCTAACAGGACTCCTCTTACTGCTACTGTGTCCTCACAGAAGACTCCTCTGACCACCCCATCAGAAGCTAGTCTCCTCGGCTCACAACTGAGCTGCTTGATTCTTTTCTATGTTATAGCATGTCAGGTTAGTCACTGTTTATCCCCTTCCCAACTGTATCATAATCTTCATGATGGCAGACATATTTTTTATTAACCATGTCCATAACTACAGCATCTACTTTGCATAGCATACTCATTGGTGATATATATACTCTTGGGTTGTAAGGAATTTATGTTTATGTGTATTATGTATACAAATTCTTATATGTGTGCATGGCATTTTATAGTTTATAAAAATACTTTACACCATTTTTTTGGTCAGTGGAGTGTCAGATTGGAATGTTAACATAGCATGATAGAAATGCACTTGCGTATTTATGAGTTGTGGAGGAAAGAACATGCTTCTTCAGAATGGACTATCCCATTTGGAAAAGTGATGTATGAAGAAGTTCCAGAAAGTACCCATCCTGATGACTTTCCACACTTATCATTTTGGTTTCCTTGGCCATGTGATTTCATTGAGAATTCTTTTTCTTTTTTATCTGTCTTCTCATCTCCCTCCTATCAAATGTTTCTTCATGTGAAAATATTAAAAATCTCACACTAGACTAATTCCTCTGGGAATCCTACATGCTAGACATTTGCAAATGATTTATGGAAAATTAAGTTGTTTTACTTATTCATGACCATTACATAATAAAAATTATGACTCACTTTGGGTTTTTGCTTCACCCAAAGCAAATACCAAGAAAATACATTTGAGAGTTGATATGCTTGTGGACGCTATATTGCAATGACTATCTCAGAAATGTTATCCTTTTGAAATGAAATCTATTCAGGCATGGTGGCACACACTTGTAATCTCAACATTCAGAGAGGCAGAGGCAGGCAAATCTTTGTGAGTTCAAGCCCAGCCTGGTCCTCAAAATGTGTCCAGGGCAATGAAGGCTATACAGAGAAATCCTGTCTCAAAAGAAAGAAAAAAAAACCCATAATTCCAGCCCTTCTTGTTCCTGTGATATGGCAGAAAGTGACACTTGTGCGCTCAGTATTAACATGTTACAGAATGCAGACCCAAATTGTCCTCCAGTTTCTGAAAAGGACTCAAGTGTTTCTTCTAGTCTTTAAGTTTATCCTTGGAGACCTAACACAAACTTTCTTGGAGACTTGTATAGAACTTTGCCATTCAAAATCTGGTCTGAATATCTTTCATATGATTTTAGGGATCTATAATATGCTGCTGCGTTTGCTATGCTATGCTATGCTATGCTATGCTATGCTATGCTATGCTATGCTATGCTAATACTGTGATGTGGGACTCTGCTGTTAAGGTCAAAGTCTAGCACTTCTGGATAGTCTCTGAGCTTGGTATAAGATGACAGACTCTCTTTCTCAGCTGGGCTCCCTCTTCTCCTGATCTGGGGAACCCCAGATCTTCTAAGGAACATCACATAGGCCTCAGGGAGACTAGAAGCCCAACCTTTTCTTGATAAGAAACCTGTTCATCAGCGCCTGGAGATTCCTGGAAACACCCACCCTAATGACCCTTAAATGTACCTGGAGTTCTTTCCTCACCCATAGGATAATTAAGTACTGCTTTCTGCCTTTTATGATAAGACTGTGTTGTTACACGTAGAGGATGTAGTATCCCTGGTATCCATAGCCCCAGAAAATCTAATACATTCACCCTCAAAACTACTCCCACTGGCCAAGGTTTATTAAGTCCCTGTTTCAGAAGAAATAAAAGAGCTGGCATAATCTGTTTCATCAAAGACTGTGTAATTATCATAATTTATTCTGGGGAAGGAAGGGCTCCCCTTCTTCCTAAGAGTTCATCACTGGACTCCAGGGGCTTGGCTGTAAGTCAGTCAGCCATATGCTGCCATTCACTGGAGGGTCAGCCCAGATCTCTGCTACCATCTTTATAGCTCTGCTCTGCCCTCCACAGTGCCAGTCTGTGGGAGCAGGCTCCTGCCTCTTCCCAAAGCAGTCATTTTGTGCACCTGGACAAAACCAGGCTCCTGCCTCTGCCTCTCTCAGTTTCAGAGCTCAGAGAGAGTCTCTATTACCTGTATTGTAATGAGATTCCTAGGCGAGAAATAATATAGACATCTGTAAAGCACCAAGAAATGATCAGACCAGCTTTTCTTATCTCTCTCTGATTGTTACAGAAGAGCTTGTCCATCATTTCTCTGACCTCCAAGACTATGAGATGAAGAGTTTCTTAGTACTTACAGGATTTTTTTCCCTAGACACTCAAAGCTTCATGAGGGGCTTTCCTCACAGACTTTGTTAGCATAGAGAAACTTGCTTGATTATGTAAAGGGCCTTTAAATTTTTTGTTTTGCAATTAAAACCTTAAAATATAATTACATCAATTCCTTGATTCTCTTCAATCCAATCCCTCTTGTAGGTCTTTTCTCTCCCTTAAATTCATGTCCTCCTTTTCCTTAATTATTTTTGTTGCACACGTACATACACACATAAAACATGCTGAGTCAGTTTAATGTTGTTTGTATATATGTGATTTCAGGGATTTACCTCATGGAATTGGGAGACTAATTAAAGGACAGCTCCCTGGGGAAGGCTCCTCCTCCCTTTCTAAGCCACTGTCAAGGGGTAGGACTCCATGAGATTTTCCTATTCCATGTCAGCATGTCCATTGGTGCCACGTGGTTCAGGTTTTATTTGGGTGGCATTATTGTTGAAGTGTGGTGGGTGGGTGTCTTTGTCATTTATCAGAGACAGTCTCACAGAAGATTTCTTGGTCCTTGGCTCTTAAAATATTTCCATCCCCATGTCTTTGATGCTCCCTGAGCTCTATGTATGGTGGTTGTGTTGCAACTGTGTCAACTGTAGTTGGACACCATAGGATCAGTTGTTCTCTGCACTGTGTTTAGTTGTGTCTTTCTGTAATGGTCTGCCTGCTAGCAAGAGAAGCTTCTGTAATGAGAGGTGAGAGCAAAACTTATTTCTGGGCATAAGTATAAGTAGTCAGAATGCAGTTAGGATTATACTAGAGTAGTAGAATGGCAATAGCATGCTCTCCTCTGAGTTCCACAGTCTCACAAGGTAAAGGCAGTTGGTAATATTTCCATTACCAGGCTTGACTTCTTTCCTGTTGAACAGGCGTTAAGTTCAATTCGATAGCTGAGAGTTACCAGCAAGATATGAGTGTCATTATTGAACTTTTAGAGATATTGATCCCTGGTCACATATTATAAAAAGAGAAATTATAGTGACACCCATAATAATTCATGCACTCAATGTCTATCGTGCTCTCTGCTGGAAGCCTCTCACATTTCTGGTTTGTCCATGAGAGCCCTTGGTGAGGCTGTGCCCATTTTCTAGATGAGCCCAGGCTTTTAGGGCTGAAGTTCCAGAGAAGAAGCATTGAGTCCTGTACTGACATCAGTGTTTCTTTCACACCACAGACCAAAACAAGTAAAAGCATCACCACAGACAAGTAGGAATGCGATTATGGCACACATGGCTGCTGTTTTGAGATTTTGCCCTTTAATCATCAGAGAGGCTTGATATATGCTTTATGGCCCCAAGAATATGTCTTTATGTCTTGAGGATGTTTTAACCTAAACTATTTTATTAAACAGAAAAAAAATTAAACTTCAAATGATCTCTGCTTCTAGGAAACAGCTAAAAGCAATCTGCCAACATTTTGACAGGCTTCCTTGGGTTAAGGCAGTCAGTATACATTTCCATTATCTTTGAAAATCTTAAAGCTATGCCAATTTTATGTTTGCATCTTTTCAGTTTATGAGCTGAAATGAATTTATAGTTCCAATGATATTGGTTTGGAATGAAATGTTCTATGCCAGCTTTGGAGTTAGTGTTCAGGTATATTCCTAAGGCTGCTACTCTTTAGTCACAATGCAAAGTGATGATTGGAAAAAAGAGGCAGTTTTCCACATCTTACCTGAAATAAAACACAAAATGAACTGCTTTATTTAAAATTTTTTTTACCATGTTTATATTTTCTCAAGAAGAAGTTGATTTAGCATCTTTGAAAAAGTTTCTGTGGAACTTTTTTTTTTTAAAGGGGGTGTCAAATGCTCAGAAAGTTTCCCGTGGAAAAATAGGCAGAAGACAAACTAGGTACTGGTGTGCAGGGAGATGTCCTGTGCTGCCTCTTCTCTGCTCTGGGTGCTCCAGCATGACTGCTCACACTTCTATCCCCAGGCCACCTCTAAGAGCCCTGCACTCCAATCAGCCTGGGTGTCCTGCCACGTTTCTGGTGTCCTCAGCTTTTATTTATGCCCTTTGCCCTAGTCGTCTCAGCAGCATCATTATTTTGGTACATACACCTCCCAGAAATATCGAAACTTTTCATTTCATTTATTTAGCTTGTTGGATTGTTGAAATGTCCTTTTTTATAATATCTCCCAACTTTCTTTTCCACTGTTCGTTCCTTCTCCTCCTCCTCCTCATTTCTTCCACCTCACTCTTTTTGACTTTATGATAAGCCAATATATTTACTTTCAGTTTCTCTTGAATCAAATTGTTTTTCTACATAAAGACTAATCTTTTTTGGTGAAATCATAATTAAGAATGTGAACTAATTATTATACAAATCCCAGTTATACTAAAGGGTGGCACAGTCATTTTTAATGACATCCCAAGCACGTCCACCTCCTGCATGAAATCTACATAGTTAGCCTGGGTCAGCTTTTGTACTTAGCTGGATCTGGTGCCTCCCACCCAACGATAGAGAAGCTTAGGTGTCCAGCTCTGTTATAGTAAGAATCATGCACCTCATAATTTCCCTCTACTTTTATTCCTTGCCATGCTGAGTCTGTTAGTAGATTTTGCACCTGTGATTTTGACTAATCTGAGTGTCATATGTTTTTATTATATATATATATATATATATATATATATATATATATATATATAATTTAAGTGTTGGCCTGCCGACAGGGTCTGTGTCCATGCATCCTTCCAACTAGCTTCAAGAAATTCTTAGCTGACTAACTCTACACTTAGACTTCTACTTAAAAATTATGGTGTCAATAATCATGTGCAATAAACCTTTGACTGATTCAATGAAGGGCAGAATTATCCTATGTATAATGAATTTTTTTCATATAACATTTCTACATACATACTTGAGATTTATTGAAACATAAATGTGAGAAAGTAGCAGGCCTTCGGCAATAAAAGTATCCCTGGAAGTGTGTTTCACAAACAAAAGGCATGTTATTAAAATTTAGGGGACCCCTTATTTAAATAAATCCCAGGATGAAGCTTTACAAAATAAAAAAAAAATAAAATAATTGTATTGGTAGCTTACTTGGCAGGAATGAATGATTACCCTGTTACAACAAAGTACATTTATTCCTCATATAATTTGTACAATATTGGTTGAGAAGGAAGCTCTGGAAGGATTTTGGGATGCTTCAGACATACATCTAAGATCACTTCAGCAAGAAGATATCCCACATCTTTTGCTATTAGGTGCTAACTAAGAATAAAGGACTTAATTAAGAATTAGAATTAAGTAATTAAGGAGCACTTTCCCTATTAGGAATTAAGTGTTCTGACCTGGAAATGATGGTGCAAGGGTCATAACTTCTTCCTTGTCCCACCCAACCAAAACATATTAAGAGGCACTGTCTTCTCTGTGGGTAGAAAACAGACCTGGCTATTAGACAGTAGCACTAACGACTATTACAGTCTGTCCTTGTTGTTAGCAGTCATTTGTTCCTCTCTGTTTCTCCCAGGTAGAATGCTCCCGTGTTCTTACTTTTACAAAAGAGACTCAAGCACACTGTCACACACAGTGCTGGATCTATGCCCATCACACAGCAGTGGATAAGATCATGATGACCCAGGGAAAAATGATCAACTTTTTTTTTTTATCATCCCCTTATGTCAGTGGGGAAAGCAAGCTTGGGGAAATCTCATGAAAACTTTATTTTTGAAAAGTGTATGGGTTGAAGAAAGAATAGTGCAGTCACTGGGCTGAAGTGTATGAACTTTAAAGCTTTACAGGGAAAATATCATTATGGACTTCTATCCTGAGATGAAACTTTTAGCATAAGGGCTCCTGAATTCAAGGAATCATGGCCTTTGGGATGTGGAGTCTTACACAGTTCACTTTGTCTCCACTTGAAATGAATGTCAAGGAATGCACCTTTGGTGGGCGTGGGCAGGGTTCACAGTTAGTAGACATTCCAGGGACGGTTGAAGCATGGAGCTGTTTTAATTTCTGACCTGTCACATTTTCCTAGTTCAGGCTTACTTCATTTGATAATACAAAAAACCACCACTACATTCCTGTCTTTGATTTTGGTCAGCTTCATGTACAAAATTTTTGACAGCCTTTTGAAAAATAAGATGTAATACTCTTATTCGTGAAGTGCCTTTGTTGCTTCCTCACTGCCATGTCTCCGTGGCACTTCTCTCCTTTCCTCCCAGGATTTCACTGTTGATATTCCAGGCCTAGCAGGTACCTCTTCATAGAGTTCCCTCACTGCTTCCTCAAAACGAATCCATTATACATAGGATAATTCTGCCCTTTGTTGAATCAGGCAAAGGTTTATTGCACGTGGTTATTGACAGGACCTAGTTTTTAAGCCGAAGCCTAAGCTTTTCTTTGGCTATCACTGTACGTGTGATAGGCAGAAAAACATTCCTTAGTATGCTCACATCCTAATCTAGAGAGCTAGGAATATGTTATGTTCTGTGATCAAGAGGAGTGACAACATTGCAAATGGAATTAGCCTTGCCAGTCGGCTGGTCTTCAAACAGACTATCCTGCGTGATGCAGGTGATGACTAATGTAATCACAAGGGCCCCTCAATGCAGAAGCAGGAAACAGAAGGAGAATTAGTGTCAGAGTGAAGCAATAGAAGAAAAAATTAGATCACCGGTGTCTCGTTTTGGAAAGGGACCAAAATATGTAGTAGAAGATTACCAGCCAACAGCATACATATTCTTAGAAACTCGAGAAAGTGAAGAAGGTGAGTATTCTCTAAAGCTTTCACATACTAATGCATGCTACAACCAAACATGCTGTTCAGACCCGAGGATGCTAGTCTAAGTGCTTCCATTTAGTGCTTCCAACCATTATGAGACTAAGTTTTCATTAACCAAGCTTGTAGTTATTTCTTATGGAAACAACGGGAGACATCTTCCAGCTTCTCACAGCTTTTAGTACTAGAGGTACTTGGCATCATCTTAGTTTAATATTAGCTGCATGGCTAAATTTTAATCAGCTCTGTTTAAATACATTTCTCAATTATGGATTTTATTGTGGAAATATAAGAGCAGTCATTAATGCTAACAGTAATGAGCCCTGTAATTTGTGGACATTCTAGTTTCTTTTTATTCCAGTTTGCAAACCAACAAGGTCTTTCTTCAGCTCATCTTTACTCTAATACTTGATCAAATAAAGCCAGTTACAGCCAAAGCATGCTATTAAGTTTTTCCAACTTATTTCCCCTATTCTCCAATTTTTCTACACATATGGAATTCCTTCCAACATATTGCATACAATAATTTAGCCAGACACTCTGCCATTACATAATATATTTCATACCACAGTCTCTGATCAATGTTACATTTTGCTACGGTTATAGCTCAGGACATCCATGTAACAAACAATCTTGCCTAAAATCTTGTTGGATGAAAGGAAGGTTTAATTTTTCACTGTTAATAATTTAACACACTTTGTCTTAAATCGAGGAAAGCAACCATAGTTTGCTGCATTTCTAGTATCGATATCAGAGAAAGAGGGCGTATGGTATGGTCAGTGGCATATTGGCTCTTCACGTGAGTGACATGCCCACTTGTGTTTCCTTGGCCAAACCAAATATCAGGGACCCATCAAATCACAGGGCAACAGTATTGTGTATACAATATACAACATACTTATAAGGAGAATAAGAAATATTTCATGTGCAATACCCTCTAGTGAAGTGTTGTTTGCTATAATAGGCTATAAATGTGTTGAGAGAGAGAGAGAGAGAGAGAGAGAGAGAGAGAGAGAGAGAGAGAGAGAGAGAGAGAGAGAGGAGGACTCTGAAGAAATAGCTCACATATTTGCAATAGGCTCATGAATGATACACAGATATCATCAGAATCAACCACTTACATTTTAAAAGCCTAGTAGTTGGCCAGAATGTTTTGAAAATGTGAAAATCATTTTAGTGTCTGAGGAGATGACTCAGGAAAGAGAAAGCCTAAACCCATGCATTTGTATCCTGGAACCCATGCAACTCCCCTCCCCCCCCACTGTGAATTCACGTACCTATAAATCCAGCAGGATAAGCAGATCCTGGAGTTCACCAGGCAGCCAGCCTATCTGAAATGATGAGCCTCTAGTTCAGTGAGAGCCCATTTTTAAAGGCAACAAAATAGAAAGTAATAGTAGGGAAGACACTGCTGTCCTGCTCTGTCCTCTGCATGAATGTGCATATAGCCATATACTAACATACGTGCACCAAATACATATACCATACATAGAAAATACAAGCTACTAGATTTGAGTTTGATTTCTGACATATAGAAGCCATAGGACAGTAAATTTACGTTGCTTTAAGATGGTAAATATGTGGTAATTTGTTATAGGAGCAATGAAAAACTAATAGAACACACTATGACTATGGATGAAAGTGTATTAATTCATACAATTTTGTGATTGAGGATGAAATAGAACATTGAATTTTTTGGCAATCATGTAGAAAGGAAAAACAGGATTAGTGGCATAAGCCTGAACTTCAAGATATTCTGGTGTATATGTACATGTGTCTCACACACACACACACACACACACACACACACACACACACACACACACAATTTTAAAATCTGGTCATTTCCTGAAAACATATATTAAGTGCTCATGATAAAATATAATTTCAGTAAAATAAATGAAACAAAAGAAAAATGTTATAATAAAGCTATATAACCCAGAGTACCCGTGAGAACACCCAACCCTTTTCAGAGTCAGCATGAATTAGCAACCTGTAGAAGTATTCCATCTAACATGGCGTACAGCTTTAATTCTAGTGCTCTGGAGGCAGACAAGTGGGTCTTTGTGAGTTCAACACCAGCTTGTCCTACATAATATAGAGTGAGTTTCAGAGAGAAAGAGATATGTAGAAAGATGCTGTCTATGAATAAATAAGTATATAAGTAAGAAAAAACATATACACTTTTTACAAACAAATATTTCAAATTTTAATGATCATATAAGTGCCTTATTTAAAAAGAACTATTTAGACCTAGATTCACTGTCTGATTGTTTTTTATCACTAATAATTCAACTTTGTAAAGTTACATTCTTTCTGTAGAAACATACTGAACTATACATAATCTCCTTTATAAATGAAACAACATGAAAAACCTAGCTATAGGGATGTATATTAAAATAGTAATAAACTATGGTATCATATTTATTATAAAAATTAATGAGGTATTGTACTTGTGTAAGAACAATGTCCCCAAACAATATCTTAAAAATAAATAAAAACATTTAAAAATGTATATAATAAAGATAAAAAAGGAAATCACTGAGGAGGGTATAAGAATAATTCAAGGAATAGTTCATGGTGTTGACTATTTGTCAAAATAACAGTTTAAAAATCATATATATCTGCATGTGTGCATGTGTGTGCATGTGTGTATGCGTATGTGTATGTATGTGTGTATGTGTGTGTCCGTGTGTATATGTGTATGTGCATGTGTGTGTATGTGTGTGCCTGTATGTATATGTGTATGTGCATGTGTGTGTGTGTGTGTGTGTTTGTATGATTGTGGGTGCACACATGCTGTGGGGTACTTGTGGAGGTCAGAAGATAAACTCATTTGTGTGTCCTTACCTTAAACCTTATTTGAGAAAATGACTTCCGTTATTTACTACTGTGTATGCTGTACCTTCTGCCCATCTTATAGTAGGAGTATAGAAATGGTGTACCACATAGGATTGCAGATGTGTGGTACCAGGGCTTTTGTATGAGTTCTAGGGATCGAATAAAGTGCTTGTCATACAAGCATGAGGACCTGTGTTTGAATCCCTAGTATCTATGTAAAAATCCATGTTAATGAGTGCCTGTAATCTCAGAACTGAGGACATGGAGACAGGCCAGTGACTGGAGATAGCCATCAAGCCTAGCCAAACCAATAAATTCCAGGTTCAGTGAGAGACCCCATCCTGATAATAAGGTGTAGAGCAAGAGAAAATAAACACCAATACTAACCTGTGGCCTCCACATCTGCTCACACACCTACACACATACCGTGTATACATACACATAAGTGTGTACGTGAACACATACACACATAAGAGAAAGACAGAGAGTGAGAAACAGAAACAGAGCCAGACACACACAGAGAGAAACAGAGAGAAGGAGAGAACATGTGATCACAGGAATAGTAAGACATGAAGACATGATGGATGTGTGGTGGATCAATAGAATAGCTGCAGAGAGAAATTAGAGCGAGGAGGGAGGAGGAAGGAAGAAAACACGGAGAGAGCATGCAAAAATGCTAGTGTGTATGAATGCTTATTGAGGAGTAGAAAAGGATTTTCCAACTATTTAAAAGCAACTGTGAAATGCAGAAAAGAAAAATGTCAATTCCCTTAAGCCCATAAACACTAAATATTGTATTCATACAAATTTATTAATAGCAAAGCTCAGTGTAAGATATCACTATAGTTTTCAAAGGTGCTGCTGATTTGAAACAAGGTTGATGGCCTTCGTGTACAAAGATATATTAAAGTTGAACAAAAAGCAGGCAAATCAAAGAAGAAACACAATTGATAAAAGTACCACAAAAGTTCCCTTGACAGCTTTGAACTTAGCAGAGAAAAGTCTAGTGTAGGCAGAGATTTTGAGAATTAAATATCAAACTCAGCAATAAAGTATCAGGATAAAAAGCTTTACTTAAGTTTTAAAACAAAGCAAAATGACCTATTAAAATGTGTTTAGTGTGAAATACTATTTAATATTTATTTTTAGTTAAAGAATTCTCAGGTGAAAATCCCTAGTGAAAGCCTGAAATGAAAAGGAACTTGGCTGAGCTCATCATTTTTTAAGTGATAAAGCCTGGTTTAGATATTTTTCTAAATGATTACATATCCTCCTGTCTGATGTGCCGAGAGTGGGAAAACTCCATATCGCACTCAGGCATGACCCCAGGCTTGGGCAGAAGCAAGAAGCATCCATGACACCTGAGTGCAGGAGAAGCCCAGACTAGAAGCAGAGGCATCACATGCCTGACCTTTGTCTTCTTGCTGTAGCTGAATTCCAAGCTAGTGGGTTAATATCTGCAGGACCTAGAATTCTATTCACCTGAAAAAAAAAAGGCAGATATGTTTGGCAAAGCTAAAGTATATTGAGCAGGCAAATGCTTAGTATTGTTCTTCCTGCTGATGAAGCGCCCAGCAAATGCTGTCATTACTATTTCACATACATTGAGGATAGCGCATCAGAGAAAGCAGCATTGCTCTAGTTTAAGAACAATTATTAAAATGATCACGTGGAACCGACTAGCAGAGTTTGGGATTTGGTTCTTCCTGTAAGTTGTGCTCGGCCGTGTCATGTCTATGGTAAATCTATTGCTTCCTTTTCTTTTAAATGACAACATCACCCAAGTGAAAGTGTTGCGTGAATAGTAAAATGCACATCACTGAAGTTGGCTGTTACCTACTTGCCACTGCCATTAGGATGTTTTAAAATTGCTCCTGTTGTTTCAGCTTTCCTGGCACTAAACCTTCTATTAGCAAGGAAGCTCAGCAGTGACCTGGAAAGACATTCATCTAGCATTGACAGTGTTTGTTCTAGCATGAGCACTTGCAGACCTTAAGGAGGTACATAAGATGAGGCCCTAGCTTGAAGCAGGGAAGGTAATCTGCTAATGCCTCAATGATGGAAGATACTGGACTAGTCTGAAAAATTTGCTCTAGCAAAGGGAAGAAGCAGTAAGGGCCTGGGGTAAAATAGAGCCAAGGAAAAGCAAGTGAGGTGAGTTGCTGAGGCTACTGTGGTACCATGTTATGAACAAGGGGCTTCTTTGCCAGCCTTTTACTGCTGCTTCTTGGCCTCATGCCTCATGCACCAATTTCACCATAGAATCCTGGGGCAGAGGGATAGTAACTATAATCACACTGGTACTCTGTAATGTTTATGGAGGAGTACATATTATATGCCAGGTAAGATTATTGCTACATCCCTATTATTTCCTCAGAAAATAATCTGATTAAGTTTTAAATTTATGGTTATTCTTACAGACAACTAATTTAGAGGAAGAAAAAAATGTTTAAGTCATTTAAGAATAAATACATAGCTAGGAAGTAACAAAGTTGAGATATAAACCCCAGGCTATCCGGCTATACAGGTCACATTTTACTCACTGTTCCATGGCTATGGTTCCCGTGATGGTGTTAGGGATGAATACATTGGGCTTCCTCTGCCTCACTGTCAAAGGCTGCTCATGAAGTTCCTGTTTGTGTGGTCACATGACAGCAGTTCAGTCACAGGGGCTTTCATTAAGGCCTCCATGCCTATATTAAAACACTAAACCAGGTCAATGCTCCTGACTGTGGTTGCAATTCCTAGGGGTGTATGGTCCACATCCAGGGCATGGAGCATTCAGGGGTGGAAATGGGTCTTGCAGAAAAGCACATTCCTATTTTCTGAAGCCCCGAATGCTGCCAAGAGCCCTTCAGGCCTCATTCATTTGCTACTCACAAAGAAACTTGCTAAAGCCCTGAATTATAGTGTGGCATTCTCAAGACAAAGAACATTAGGCCAGGACGCCCAGGCTGCAATCCACTCACATGGGAAAGGTATAAAATGTATCATAAATATTCATTGTGCCTCTTTTGGGTATTAGTTCTTTAAATTTTCTTTTGATTTTTAAAATTGAATTTTAGCTACCCAACTCTCTTTTTGAGCCTTAGTTTTCTCATGAATAAAGTAGATACTAGTTGTTGTGAGGCTTAAAGGAGATAATCCATGTTATGAAGCAGTTAACACAGTATTCGACCTATATAAGTAAATTCCTTTAGATCTCAACTATTATATCACCCCTTTCACTTACAACAACTCCAATCTGAATAAAATGAAGCATTTTGTAATATTTGGAGATAACTAGAGGAAAAAAGAGTAAGTATAAAATATTTTCCTAAGGAAGTGTCTCATATATATAGCAAAACCAGAAAGAAAATTGGGGCAAAGCATTTTAGGGTTTAAAATAATTTAAGAACAAAGCATGGCAAGAATTTAGATAGTCTTCCGAAATATGACTCAAGATTTTAAAGAAAAATTCTGTGTATTTCCATTTAAGTGGCCTGTGTAGGCTACCATGTTGAAAGTTAAAATTGTTACAATATAGTATTTCTTGATCTTTAATACTTTTGGCTTTTGGAAAAGGGAGTCGGTTGAAACAATGGCCATTTTGAGAGTGACGGGTTTGGGTATGGCGAACTAGCTTTATAGGGGATAAGAGGGAGTGGCCACCACAGGGCATGTTATAATGGGTATCGCCTTCCGCCATTGTCACAAAATACCCGAGAAAATAATTTAATGGGAGGAAAGATTTATGCTGAGTTATTGCCATATAAGTTGAGATCCGTGTCAGTTTGTTCCGTTGCCATAGGACTGTGGCAATTACCATTAGGGCATCACTGAGAGTGAAGCTGCTTGGCTCACAGGAGCCAGAAAGATGAGAGTGAGCCAGAAATGGTCAAAGGCAGTATATAGCCTTTGAGAGCATGTCCTTCATAACCCACTTCCTCCAAGCAGGATCCCTGCTCTGGAAGCCCATTATATTTTAAATCGCTGATGGACAGACATATGGATGGATTCAGAGTCCTCATGCTCCAATCTCATGTTCAGCAGTGCCATGGCATCAAGCCAAGTCTTCAACACATGATCCTTTCCGAGGACACATTATATCTAAACCACAACAAACGGCAATATAAAAAAAAATGCAAGACAAAGGAAGTCCACAAAAGGAAGAATTTAAGATGATCATTTAATGTAGTATTATGAACGGTGGTTGTGACTGTTGAGGAAGGGGAGTTGGAGTTAGGAATTAGCGTCTTTGAACTTGGCTCTGCAAGTTTATGGAGGGTCTATCTTGTGGAACAAAAGTGAAGGCCAAAGGAAGTGAGGCATGTCATGTGAGGCTGCATGTTCCCTTGGCATGTTCTGACTGTTAGGATTGAGTACGTGTTCAATATATAGAGTAGGTGTTCAGAATATGCATTCACATTATATCCCATATATGTCCTGAGGTTATGCAGCCAGGTCCACAAAGATATAATAAGTGTTATAGTTTGAATTTGGAATGTCTTTCACAGATTTATGTATCTGAAGATCTATTTCCCAAATGATATTTGAGAGGTTGTGAGTCCTGGCTGCCGGAAGTGGGTCCCTGTGCCTCCTGATTTTCCAAGATGTAAACAAAGTGTGTTGTAGTCTGTTACCACTATGCCTTCTCCATCATAGACTATTCTCTCTGAAACTGTGATCCTAAGCAAACGTCTCCTCATTCAGGTTATATCTGTCAAATGTTTGAGTCACAGCAATAAAAGCAGTGACAAATGTTGTCATGTTTTTAGCATGTCTGAGCCTTTGGTATTAACCCACTGATCTAGATTCCCGTTGCACTCAACAAGCTCCTAAGTACCTTCCAGTGTTCTCATTTCCTGCTGTATTATTAAATTGAGTTCCTACAACCTTCCCATGCCTTCAGATAAAAAATTTGTTTTAGCTATGTGTGTTTGCTTACTCAGGCCACTCAAGCTTTTGCACTGTCTGATTTCTAGAAGCTGTGATGACTTGGTACATATAAACATCTGATAGTTACCACTGAAAGGTTTGTGTTCACCCTTTTTAGAAGGAGAAGAAGTAAAATCACTACATCTTGACCAATACATAGTGCCAGATCCTTTAAGAAGACTTCAGGGGCTTTGTATCATAGCACCACCTTTTTTTCTTCACCTGCTCCAAATGAGTCTCCCTCCTGCATTCATGTACAGCTCCTTTTACATTTATAGAGTTGGCCATTTGCATATTTGAATTGCATTAATAATAAAATTCAAATGAAAATAAATCCAGTAATGTCTTTCTAAACTGGGCTGAGAAGTATTTTGAAAACTGAATACAAATGATTTTGCTTTCATCGTCATCGTTGTTGTTAATACATAATACACTCAGCCTGGAATAACTTTTAGCTTCTCAGGGAACATAGACTTTGATTAAAGAAAAATGTATGCTTTTATGAATCTGAAAGGAACACAAGTTAAATTTGGCCAATGCAGATGTTCTTATAAAAAAGGAACAAAGAAAACAGAAATCAAATGAGAAAATAGTCCCAGATATTAATATGTGAAGAAATAAAGAAAGGATTTTCTGCTTCCAACTTCTTTCTGAAAAAAAAAATGGAGTTAAAAGGAACTAGAGCCAGGCATGATGGTTCATGCCTTTAATTACAGCACTCAGGGTAGGAAGAACTCTGGGGCCAGCCTGATCTATTTGGCGCTTTCCAGGCCAACATGTATTTAAATTTTGTATTAAAAAAAGAAAACCCAGCCAACTGAAAATCTCTAGCTTGTTTGTATGACCTGAAGCCTTTTCAAATGTAGAACAAAGAAAAATACTTAGGAGCACAGAAGATATATGGGAAGTGGGCAGTATCTAAAGAGAAATGAAAAACAAGCATCTGACTCCAAAGTGAAGCATAGGTCAATAGTTGTGATGTTTACCTTGTGAGAAAGATTATAGTAATCTTCAGTAACTGATTAGCTGTCATACAATATTTTCTATTCTCTAAGGGACAGTTGCAAGGAACTCCACACAAGAGTAGCTTTCATGAAGACACAAAAGCAAAAAGCTACATGCACTATGAAGCATGTCTCCAGTCTTGCCCTCTTGAAATAGGACATGAAGATTATTACACAATGGCAAAAAATGTCCTTTGCTTTTACTCAAATAAGAAATGTAGAAATTGAGCGACCAGATGATATGGACTAATAAAACAACTGACAAACACAAACGAATGGGATATATACAAAGGCAAAAGGACTATGGCAACCCTAGAAGATTGTTTAGTATAATGTCAAAAGCTACCAATATAAAAGACTCCAATTTACTCTTGTCTCCAGATTCTGGAAAAGCTTTTTGACAGTTAATTGGAAGCTCTTATTTTTGACATTGAAAAGCACGGGCTTGACACAAGAATTCATTTTATGGGCAGAAACATTATCTGATCATCCAAAGGCCAAAATTAAGGCTAATATGTATAATTGGAGACCATTTCTTCCTTTCTTTCTTTCTGTTTTTGACAAGGAAGCGGCCACTGGCTGTCCACGTTTTCCCTCTGTTATTTGGTTCATCAATAGAATCTCTGGCAGGCAAGATGAAGGAATAAAAATTGGGTACTTAAGGCTCACAATTTTATTGTGAGTAGATAATGTGGCTCAATTCTGGGTTGCATGTAAACTTGTGAAATCCACTTCTATGAAGTCAAGTGGGAATTGAATCTCCTCTCTTACTGGAGGGGGTATTTGGTTTTAGTTCAGGAGGTATTTTCCTCTTAGAACCATATCCGTTATTGCTAAATAATAACGTTTTTCAGATGGTGTCTTCTTTGTCCTTGGATCATCTCACGATTTCTACCTACTTCTTCTGTTCTTGACGCCCTTCCCTCCCACAACAAATGTTCTCTATGGATTTGATGAACGGAACTTCTGGTACTGGGCATACCCTATTTCGTTCTTTTCTCTTTTCTTTTCCTAGTCATCTATGCCTGAGATTATCTGATGGGCAAATAGGTAGGTAAAAACAATAGATTAATATGTCTAAGCACAAAACATCTAGCAAACAATTATGGGCAACTTAACTAGAAAAATAATCACATTTTGTGGTTAATGGTGCATTGTACAGATGAATCACTTTTTTCTTTAAACCAGCTTTATTGAGGTATACTTAATAAATGCAATTGACACATTTACAGTGAACAATCATGAATTTTATAGATTTATATAGTACTAAAACAATTCTCACATTGAATTTGTTTAAATTTCCATTACCCCAAAAAGAAGTCTGATATCTACTAGAATTCATTTCCCATACTTTACTGACTTCACAGCCCTGGGAAATCATTAATTCACTTTCTGCGGTTAAAGATTTTCCTGTTCAGAATATTTCACATATATGGGATCTTACATTTTGCTTTTTTTGGTATCTGGCTTCTTTCGTTTAGCACAGTACTTTAAGAGATTTTCATGGCATAATATATACTTTAACTTAACTCTTTTATAAATGAATAACATTTCCTTCTAAGTATATATCACATCTTCTTTATTCATTTATCATCTGATGGATATTGGAATTGACCCACCTTTGACTCAATACCATTGCTATTAAAACTCATGCACAAGCTCTGGGTGATTTTATTTTCTACCTTAAGTTGACACCTAGTATGGAATTATTAGGTTATATAGAAACTATGTATTTAGTTTGCAAAATGTTTTCAAAGTGGCTGTAATGTAGAATGGGTGGGAAGATCACATGCTTTCCAGATCCTCAATACTTGTTAATATCTATTTTTTATTACATTGTCATCATATGGCCTTTATAGTATATCCCAACCAATGAAGTGACACATTAAAAAACATTTTTATTGATTCTTTGTGAATTTCACGTTATGCATCCCAATTCCACTATCTCCCCATCCCTTCACATCTGCCCTCGGCCTTTGCAATACTTACCTCCTAAAAACAAAACAAAACAAAAACAAAAACAAAAAACAAAACCCAAACAAACAAACAAACCTAAAACTGGGGAAAATAACTATACCTCATCATGGAAGCTGTAGTGGGTCAGTGTGTCACACACTGTATACTTTTGTCTACACATTTTTACTCATAAAGATTTTATTTCAATGGGTCACTGGTCTTGTTCAAGGTCTCTGCTACACTATCAATGGTGGATCCTCACCAGGACTTCTCTTGGATATCTTGTTGTTGCTATGTGTCATGGAGGACCTTCAGCTTTGGCTCTGCATGATAGCCCCAAGACACACTCCAGCAACTCTTAGATTTTGTAGATGTAAGGGTGGTTCAACTCAAAGCCCTGGATCTGTGCCCAAGTGGTAGCTAAGTTGGTCATCCTACAAGCTCTTTCATACTCACACTACCATGGCAAGAGCCAGCATTGTCACAGTTAGCTCACCCAATGCTGCAGCCAGTGAGTGGCTAGGCAGCTCTTCTCCTCTCATGCCCTTGAAGCCAATTCACCCTTGCCTTTTCTACCAGGGCCAGCTGTCCTGTGTTGCCCAGGGGAGGTTCAGGGCCTACCCCCCCTGAGTAAGTCTCCCTGATACTTCCATGCATGTAACCTCTTACTGCCAAGGCCACTCCACATCCAGTGGTCAACCCTTAATGTACTTTAACTAATCTGTAGGTTTCTACCAGGATCACACAACTCAGAGACCCTCCCATGTGACATATAACATTTCCATCCAGCCAGATTTACCCAAACACTACAGGCTTGAGTCAAGAGGCACATAATGTATGCCAGCCCAGTCCCCTCTGCTTATCTGACTTTATTCCATCCAAGCCACTTCCAACCTCTAGACCTAAACTGCCCATACATTCTCCCTCCAAGAGCCAAAGACCACATAACAAAAAGCCTAAAATCAGGCATGGGAAACTGTCTTTTCAGTTGTTGTTCTAGGTTGTCCAAGAGACTTACAAAACGTACAGGCTATGGCCATTGCCCTCATTTGCCCACAGAAGTGGAAGACAAGTCCCTACTGATGAAGACACAGTGCACTTTAGACATACTGCCCAGAGCTCCCCTAAACTGGGAAGGACTTGAATGTTTCCTCCCTGAGCTCTCTTGATACCGGAAGGCACAAGCAAGCTTCTAAAAAAGGGAAGCACCCAACAGTCCTACCCAGTTCTGACACCAATGAACCCCAATAGCCAGAATGGCATGAAAGCTCTGATGGTTCAGTATTATCTCACATATATTGGCAGTAAATGACACCTCTTAAATTGGACTTAAGACCCAATCGGGGAGCGGGGGGTGGGGGGCCTATTTCTGGTACTGGAAACCTATCCAACTATTCTAGGCTAGAAAAGTCATAAATCTTGGAGAACTTACAACCACCATGTCATTGAACCAGCCTAATACCTAAAATACATGCTAAATATGAGTATAGTCCTCACTCCTCATCAAAAACATGTCTTTTCCACATATAGAGATCAATGCAGAAAACCACAGCTAGTCAAAAACAGAGTTTGGAACCCAGTCCCAAGGGATTCATCTACAAAACACTCCTGCACCAAAGGCTCAAGAATCATTTTGGAAGAGGGAGGAGAGAGATCATAAGATTCAGAGGATCATGGAGTTTGCTGTGAAATTGTCTTCTGAAAATGCTAGAAATTATACGCATAATTTCTCACCAAGATAGCTGCCTAAACATAAGTTGAATAAAGACAATAGATAAGCCTATGTAGTGTGGAAAAGAGAAAGCTTAAAAGACCTCAACCTTATAGACAAGTGAGAAAGGCTGAGTGGGAGTAACAGTCTTTTCCAGGGAAGAGGATACCATTTGGTTTTCTAATACCAAATGGCCATTCTTAAAACACATGCAAATAACATTATATAGATTGAGCTGATTATATTTGGGAATACATATATGCATGTGATAACTATTAATGAGAAAAGAGGCCATTTGAAAGAGAATAGTGAGGGATGTATAGGAAGGCTTGGAGAAAGGAAAAGACAGGGAGAAATGATATAGTTATATTATAATCTTAAAAATAAAAGAATAAGAATAAGGATTATCTGAAATAAGCCTATGAATTAAGTAAGTAGACATGTAATATATCAACTATTGAAGATAAAAACTTGTTTCATTAATTTTTAAATCGTCACTATTATCAGGAATATATATCCTGTATCTGATAATATTTTAACTAAGTGATTAATTTTCTTGCCACTTTTGTGATAATGAGACACCAGAATTTGAAAAACATTTGAATTTATGGTTTATTATACATTTAGATTTTAATCAATGTTAAGACAAAATAAATTCTTCTGACTAGTGCTTTAAATAAGCTTTGAAATGATCTTCATGTGCCCTTTGGTTCAACTCAATATCTATCTTGGGTTCTCTTTCTGTTTTACCCCTTCTTCTCATGTACTTTTTCTTGAACTTTATTCTAAAACATCTAGCAGTAAAATACATAGAAAAATGACAGAAGAGAAAATCCACATAACTGGAACAAAAATAAGATCCAAATACTGTAATGCCAGAATTAGTCTCTTCCTCCTTTTTCTTCTCTTTTCTTCACACATTCAATTCTTTCTGGCTTAGCACACCTTAAAACTTTAATTCTTATTCTAATCAAAGTAGGCTCATAAAACAAAACTGCTTGTGTAAAGTAGGAGAAAAACATTTTGAATCCACTGATGTCATTTTTCTACTGATAGAGAATTGGGCTGCTTTGGTTGCTTGTAAAGCAACAGGAAAACATTTTGGAATTCCTGAAATACACTGATGGCATCTTTGTGCCATGAAAGTTTTGGACAGGAAAATGGGGGTGCAGAGTCCTCATGGCAAATGTCATTGTGGCATGTATAGTCTCTTTTTTATAAAATGGTACCTGTTTGGGAGAAGGCAAATAATCTGGTGTTTAAGATATTGGGAAATATAACTTTAAAAAATTAACATTTTAAATCAACCAGTGCATTTTACTATGTGTCTTCAACTTCCTTGTTTAATTTTAGTTATATTTTATTTTTATTGAAAATAGATTATTCTCTTATATAATAAATCCTGAACACAGTTTCCTCTCCCTCCATTTTTCCCAGTAACCCCTTACCTCTGTTCTTTCTCAGATCTTTTCCCTCTTTGTTTCCCTTCAGAAAGAAGCAGGTTTCCAAGAGACAACAACCAAACACAACAAGGAAGATACAATAAGACAAGATAAATGCCCTCATATCAAGGCTGGACCCAGCAACCCACTCACTGTTAGGAAAAGAGTCCCAAGAACAGGCAAAAGAGTCAGACACAGAAATGCTCCCACGGTTGGGAGTCCTTCCCTTAAATTCATTTTTTCTCTTTTCCTACTAATATTTCTAGAAGCTTCAGTATAGTTTTCAATGGAATCTATAGCAGTGAGGAATAAGTGTGTGCCTGATTTTGAACAGATTAACTGAAAATTTTTCCATTGTATGTAACTTTTGCTGTGGACATGTAATGTTTATAATTTATATTTTATAGAGTTAAAAATTTATTCACACATATATGTGGATATATTAACATTACATAGAATGGAGTTCTAAGTACAGTTTTGTTCTAATAGGTAAAGTAGTGTGGATTTTTGTCATTTTTCTTATTTGCAATTTAAAAACATTTTGAGGAATTTTCCTTCCTCTTGAAAAATAAGAAAATGCTCTTTTGGAAAAAGATGAAATGTACAAAATGTGTATTATTAATCTCAAGCTACCAGCAAAGGCCCAGATTTGAGTGGTATCATTTATCAGCTAACCGTTTGTTTTAAAGGGTTTTCCAGAATTTGTTCCTCGGGATATTATTGATTCCTCCATATAAAAAGTTTATAATACAAAGTTATAATACAATATATTTGGAAAATATGTTACCTGACAAATTTAAATGTGATTTTGAAATGCAACATTTCTTTAAGGTATGATTCTTTATGACACAAGTGAAGCAAAGCTCCCATAGGAGCATAGAGAATTTACCAATTTTCAGGGGATCGCCTTACCACAGTCTTGTTTTTCTCTGTAGTGTAGTGTGATTTTTTATATTGTTACTATTTGAAAAACAGAACGAAAGTCATTGTTATGTATGCTCAATTAGGCACAATTTGCATTAGAAGAACTGTTTAATAAAGACCTGTATCAGTAAGTTTCTCCAGGGAGCAGTATACTTGTCTGAGGAAGCAAACCAAGTAAACCAAAAAATTAGTTCATTCTGCTGTGTTGTCCAGAGATTAGCTTGGTCAAGGTGGATAAAACTAGTATCTGCACTGGAGAATGAAGCTGTCAAGGATGTTTTAGTTTAATCAGACATATATTAAGTATCTTTTGGTTTAAGGGAACAGTAAGATTATTGCTAACAATATTAGGTTACTAGATTCATGGAAAAACACACAAATTGCCTGGTGCTGAGTTCAAGATCATCTGAAATGGAGTGTCACATGGGATTGGGTAGGATCTTTTGACTGTCCCAACTACCTTATTTAGCTGACCCGGATTTCTCCCTTTCATAGTGAATATAACTTAGAGATTAACAAGAGCTTGAGAAGAAAAACAGAGTAGAAGCAAAGCATTTTGGAATACCAAAATAATTTAATTGGATCCCAGGTGAATTAAGATGTGTAGGAGTCCAAATTATACTCCCTGTGCAAGGTTGTGTAAAGCTATTTTAAAAATAATTTAGATAGAATGACTGTTCTATATTAACTGGAAGAATGTGAAAGTTAAAATGAATATGCTGAATGGAATTTCATTCATATAAAATTATAATTATCAAGCTTATATCTCAACAAGGTGGGAAAGTTTGGAACCTATTTGAAGTATGAAAAATTACAGTTTTCTAAGCTTCATTTGAAGTTTAGGCACTGAACACAGACTACACCAAGTCATTTGGTTCATTGTAATGGTATTTTGTAAAATGATATAAACATTTTACATTATAACACATATAGGCATATAAAACAAAGCTTAGGCAGGTCCATAAAAGAGCAGGATGTCATCTGTTCACATACTGAAAGGGTAGTTCTTTCTTTCGTTTCTCTCATTACCTGCTTCTTTTCCAATTTTTAAGTCTTTCTCCTCTCCCACTTTCACTCCTTTCCTATCTCTTCTCTCCTTCTTTCTTTTTGGTTCAGATAATCCAAAGGCCCCAATTCCTATGTCCTTTTTGATATTTAATGAACTTGTGATCCAGTATTAACTTTTGCTCAATTCTTGGGAGACAGCTAACTAATATGAATAAAGTACTCAATGAGGTTGTACATATTTTCAAATGGTTCATGGTAATAACCACTTTGCATAAGTGAATGGTAAATGGAATTTGATCACCTGTCACCACATCACCATAATCTTTGTCTGGTAGGGGAGAGAGGAAGAATAAGAATAGTACAAATTCTTTTTATCTCATGATTCCTGGATTTCTTTTCAGGTACTCATTTGACACAGCCTGCTTTCATATCCATGGTATCACTGCTCAACGACGTGCTTGCTGGGACATTGTTAAGGCTTAAGTATCCCTTTCAAACTTCATGTTGAAATCTGTTCTTTAACGCTAGTCATTGAGAATTAGAATTGAGAGAGACTTGAGAGTTGCTTACGTCTACGTGTCCTGTCCATGTAGATGGCTTAACTCTTCATACATCAGTGCCTCATCTCAAGAGCACATCATCTGTTATAAATGCACTTTGGCTTTGTCTCCTGTGTGTCCCTGCATCATGTGATGCACTGTAATACCTTTGGACTTTTCAAAGTTCCTGACAATGAGAAGTTCCTTGGATAGACACAGCCCCTTAAGTTCGACAGCCTTGACAGTTGTGAGTTGAGTAAAGTATAAATAATCTTGTCTTGATGTTCAGTTCTAGCAAGATAAAAGGACTAAACAAGTTAATTCACATTTGAGCAAGAGAAAGCATCTAGCTGCATATCTTACATATACTGCATATACTTACAGCAGTTTCTCTCTATTGACCACTTTTTTTTCCAAGAGAGGCATAAAGCTTTTCAGGATGGAGATAGTCTAGGGAAAGATGAAATGTGCAATATGCACAATGACTTCTTCCCAGCTCTACAGACACATTAAACAAGTGCTGGAGGAGGAGACTGAGCAGACAAGCTGTGGATAGGATGTTCTTGGTTGTAGCAAGCTACCACCACATTGTGCAGTGAGCTCCAAGGATGGAGTTTTCATGAACTTTCACTGTGTACTTCTCTGTACTCTTTGAACCTAAGTACTCCTTCACCCACACTCCTGTTAGTAACTCCAATTCAAATATGTTGACTCACCAAGTTGGGCTTTTGTGCAATGATTGCTTGAGTCTGTTGTGGGTACTCTTTGTAGGGGTGAGGAGATGTGTGTTTAGTTTTCCCTGGGAAAAGTCTCACTCAACACTTGCTCCTGATTCTGGCATGCAGGCCTTTATCAATGGAGTGCTATCTGAAAGATTCTGACTGTGCACTTAAAAAAAGCCTGTTAGAGAAATCATGATTTGGGAGGAAGATTTAAATCAATGGCCTGCTTTTTCTAATCCAGACCCCAGATAGGAATGAAGGAATAATGTAAACCAACCAGGAACAGGGACATTTTTGTAGTTCTTGCCTAAAAGTGCAAGACACTAGAATTTCTTGCCTTTGGCTCGACTTCAGTTCCAGTTAACAAATCTGACAGAATATCCCCCTTCTTTGGAGATTTTCATTTCTCTTCTCATAGTGCATTCCAAGAATGATTTGCTTGGTTTAAACAAGAGCAACATTATTTATATTAATTTATGTTAAATTCTGAATCTTGTGCCAATGAACTTATGACACTGAAACAATTATTATTATCATCAGGTGTGAGTTGGAGTTATCAATAGCATTTGACAATATTGCTGAGCCTTGTTAAAAGGAAGTTAATGATATCTGCCATCGAGTATGATTATTGACTTTAACATTAAACATTTTAAGAAATCTAAGAAGTTGTTACTAATATAAATTACTGTAATTTATTACAGAGTTGATTGGCTTAATGAATTAATTCATTTATTACGATAAACCCAATCATATTAAAAAAATTCATTCAGTGCCTACCCCAAATTAGGAGATAGTGATCTAGGGCCAAGGACTATGGTTCTACTTTCTAGGAACTATTAGAATATGGTGGTAGGACTGATAAATAATGTGGCCCTAGAGGGGGTGTGTTGAGGGTTCCTATATACAATAAGTGGGACTGGGTAAGATTAAAAAGATGACATGGATCAGAGTCTTGTGTGCTATGTAAGAGTTAACTACATAGAGAAATGAGGAGAGATCCCTGCGGGAGAAAAGTATCAACAGGGCACAGAAGCAGTATGGCTATGACCCAGTTAGAGATTCCATGAGGTCCAGTGTGTTGACAGCCCAGTATGTGGTGGTGAGAGTTAAAGAGAGATTGTCAGACAGAGGCAAGAATCAGATCATAGAGGGCTTTGGATGCCTCATCCTTAGTGGGAGAGAACAGCCTGTATACTCCTGCACTCTTAGGCTAGTCTGTTATGTAATACTTTTCCATTGCAGCATTTCCTGAGTTCTCTATAAATGGTTAAGATTCTGCTATCCACTGCAACTTTAAACACACTTTTTGTTATTGCATGTTCTGTATTTTAAAGTAAAATCATTTCATGTATCTACCAATGTAAATGCACATAGGATTCTTACTGAGGTTAATCAATGTCTCTTTAGTGTGAAAGGGTTGTGAAGTATTTAATTCTGATTGTTCTGGTTTTCGATTAACTTGACAAAATATAGACTCTGTAAAGTATAGGGAACAAACGAGTAGACACCAGATCAACGTAGTGTGTAAGTTACAGCTCTCTGGGATGAACTGAAATGGTTATATATTAGGGAGACAATGACTTTCCCATGTGAGTCTGTGGTGGTAAGAGGCAGGAAGAACCTTTGCTCTCAGGTGACACTGAACTTCCTCCTGCTGTCAAGGTGCTTCTTTTGAATTTGGTGGCAGAAAATGTGGTATTCATGCTACAGGACTGCCCAGAGCTGTAAGTTGTTTTGCTAGCCTAAGGGCAGGGGTGGATGGGTGGGAGGTGGCAAAAAGGTGTCATCTCAATATATAGTGGTCCGTAACATAGTTGGGCAGTTTTTGTCAAAATCTTCTTTACAACAAATACTGAGCATGCTCTATTTCTGAAGGCCATGATGGCACTGCATGAGTCTTCATTTAAAGCTCTGGAGGCATAACTCTGAGAAAATGAGTCACTGTCTGCTTTCTTCTAAAGTGACATCACATATTTTCTCATTAAAAAAGAAAGAGCAGATTCAATACAGGTGTGCGTGTGCGTGCGTGCGTGCATGCGTGCGTGCGTGTGTGCATGTGTGTGTGTGACACTTAAGTAAGCCAAAGCCTTGGTGGGTTTGTCTCCTATAGGGATCATTTTTTTGACATGTAATTCATATAACTTATCATGTGTCTTTTCAAGCTTTGCAGTTAAACAGTAACTATATATATTTATTATAGATGGTATAGATAGAGATATAGCTAACATTCCTATTAGCATTATAAAGAAGTTTTTAAAAAAAATTGTAGTCATTCTTGCATTTCTTCATCTTATCTGTTGGACCCTGATTTGCCTATTAAAGCATTTCACACAATTGAAATCATACTATACAGGGCTCTTCTGTCTGACCGCTTTAACTTAGTATTATGTTTTCAAGGTTTGGTATACTTTCATCCCTTCTGTAGCTGAAGACTGTCTCTCTACCTAGGTACCACATTTGTGGTTACTGATTCATCAGAAGATGAGCATCTGGCTTGGACCCACTTTGGGCCAGCTTTGAATAATGCTCATGTCTCTTTTGAGCTGAACACAGTGCTAGAAACTTCATGTCACAGGATGTACGATTTTGTATTGTAGTTGCCCAGGACTATGCTGTTTTCACTTGCTCATCTATAAATCCTAAAAATTCAAGAATACACTGTCTTACTAGCTGATATGTCAAGCACAGCATCTCCATGTAAGTAATGTGTGACTGAAGAAATGAAAGAAGACAGCACTGTAGCTCTAGGTGAGAGCGTTCAGCTGCTCATCTAGTGTGTCCTGTCCCTTTACTGAAGAGGTAACTCTTGTTGAGAATGAGTCTGTGGGGATGGGGATCCTGGCTATATATTTTTCTGATATATTTGATTGTGAGAGTGAAGGTTATATCGATGCAGCATACGCTTAATTTGTTTGGTTGGATGTTTTCACCTATCAACAAAAGTCAGAGGAAATCAAGATTTGTTTTGACAGCTGGTGCCAAGAGCACTTAGGACATTTATTAGTGTGGGAAGTAGACCATGATCACAAGTTCGTCTGTTGCTTTGCCAATTAAACCTGCCTGCCTGGGCGCCTGTCACTGTTCACGGTGGGATCCGTCTCACCGGACCATGGACCAGTTCATCTCCCACGTTTCTCTTACTCACTCTTTCTTTACCTCTTTCTTGTTTAGTTCTGAACTCATTCAGGAATATTTCTTCCTGACGTTAATACACAACGCCTCCTGGTTTTCAACCCTGCTTTTAAAGATAGGAGGGATTGATCACGGCAAAAGTCATCTTACTTATTGGTCCTGGTGTTGAGGTCTACCTTCCTTGTGGGATGCCTGGTTTAGTTGTCTGCATCTTTTCCTCTATCTGGAACGCAGCAGAACACCTGAGGAATGCTGGGTGCTGGGGAGGCCTGGAGTGGCAGCTCGGAATGTGGCAAGTTCTCTGGCAGCCACTGATTTTCCTCTTCTCCTTCATCTGCCTACTCCTTAGCCTAGTGAGAACGACAAGAAGGGAGAGCGGAGCTGCCAGCTTTCCTGCATGCGTTTCCGTGGGAGGGAGACGAAGAGGGCTGGCAGCCACGAACTAAGTGGGCGCCATTCCATCCATCCTTTCTGATTAAAGCGAAACAGCTTCAGGCTGCTGACTCTGAGCCATGGTGGGCTCTATAGCTCGCAGATAATTTCTAGAATAACTGTTCTAGGCAGCACACAGTTTTCTCTCCCTTAAACAACTCATAAGTTGAAGGTTAAGGCATCCAGAGCTGTGAATGGTGCATGCTTGACATTTGAACGATAAGGTCCACATGCTATTCTATAAATTTCAAAGAAAATGCTGTGGAAATATAAATAAGGGTACTTAAAAGTATAAAGAATTTTGGCATAGCATCCCATGGCTTCAATTTTCATACTGTTTTTTTCTATAGATATCTCCTGTTTGGAGTAAGATTGACTTAACAACCAAATATTTGTGGCAAGAGAATGGGACACAAAGATGCACTGAATGTGTTAATTCATCTATTCTTTTATGCATGATTACTGCAACCAATTCCAGTTTCTAGGATATGGTTCCATGAATCCTATTCTAGTATAGGTGAGGGTTATTAAGAATCTGGGCAGTAATAATCAAGGCAATGAAATTATATTTGAGATTGAAACTCCATGGGGGAATTTCTGAGACACTACCCCTGATACAGAACATAAGTTCTTCTTTGAACCAATAGGACCCTACTGTAGGCTGCAGTGCTAAGCTTTGTTCTGTCACAGAATATACAATAGATCTCACCCTTTTGCAGTTATTTTTCATAGGAAGGCTGTTGCTGTATACATAAGTTTCATTGCTTCTTTTGCTGTACTTGATGGTGGAATCTTTTCTTGATCATTGTTGGTGTTTCACAGTCCTTGTAAGAGCTGATGAAGCATCAGAACATGTACAATGAATTTTTGGGTATCTGTTTTCCCTATCCACTTCATTATTCAGAAAGCTTTTTATTATTACTGAAAGTTTTTGTTTGTTTTACATTTTTATTATTATTTTATTTTATGTGTATGGATATTTTTGTCTCCAGGCATGCTACATACCGCATGTATGCCTATGCCAACAGAGGCCAGGAAAGGGTGTCAGGTTTCCTGGTGTCAGGGTCACATATGGTTGTGAACTGTTATGTGTATACTGGTAATCAAACCTGGGTCCTCTGGAAGAACAGATGGTTTTCTTAACCACTGATCCACCTCTATTTGTTTGTAATGAATCAGGATCTCACACTATATCATGTATAATCAAGAACCTATGTGGTCTATGGTGGCTTTCAATTTACAGTAATCTTCCTGCATCTGTCTCTCAGAAACAAGGATTACAGATGTGGGCCATATCTTTGTCTAAGTGACTTTTCATCTACTGTGGTAAGACAACATGACAAAAAGCAATTTATAAAAAAAAATAGTGTATTGGGGGCTTAAAGTTTCAAAGGGTGAGTTCACAACCTTCATAGTGAGAGCATAGCATTAGGTAGGCAGGTGTACTCATGGAGCTAGATCAGTAGCTGAGAGTTCATATCTTGATCAAAAAAAATGAGGCAGAGAGATATAATTGGGCCCAGCATGGGCTTTTGAAATCTCAAAGCCCACCCCTAGTGAAGCACCTCTTCTGACAAGGCCACATCTCCTAAACCTTCTCAAAGAGGTGTTTCAACTGGGAAATAAGTATTCAAATATACGAGTCTCTGGGGGTGATTCTCATCAAGACCACCATAGCCATCATGTTGACCATATTGACATACCTAAAACATTAAGCTTTTGGGTAAGTCTTTTATTTTCTCAAGAAACCAGACATTAAATATCTTGGGGGGTATGTGAGGACATTTCAGAGGCACTCTGTATTGCTTGTCAAAGTAACCTTTATAATGATCAGGATAGGCAGCAGTATAAATTTCATCTCCACCACTGACTTTACTTCCCCTCAGTAGACATTGTTTGAGAGACAAGTATTCCTAAGAAGCATGAGAAAAAAAGACTACCAGTTGGTTATGATTATGTGGATTCATGTGGTATACTAGTAAGCATTAGCTAAGTCATGCTGTAGCCAACAGAAACTCTTAATAGCTTAAGACAAAAAGTCATTCTTGCTTTCACTATATGTACAGTAACACTTGCATCCATTATTTAGAAATTCAAGCCAGCAGAGACTTCCTAATAGTCGGAGGATGCATATACCCCCCCACACACACACAATGAACAGAGTTTGCTTCATGGACACAGACACCAGTGGAGCACAGTGCTGAGATGTCCCCATTCTGAAGTGATACATGAAATTTTTATTCAGTCTATCATCTGAGGTTTCATGTCCTTGTCCTTTCAAAGACAAGAGGGCCAGGCGTCTTGGTAAGCTCTGGAAGTAAGAGGAAGAAGGCGTAGGTAGTAAATCTGTTGAAATGAGGTTTGAGTAGGTTGGAATAAATATGGAGGATAAATCTAGAATTGACACAATTAGTTGTACACTTATAATATCCACTTCCTCCTTCAGTGAAACAAACAATAGATAGAAATTCCACACCTGAATATTGCTCTCACGTGAGGGGGCTGCTAGGAGTGTGACTCCTTCAGGAGCTGCTTGAGTGGTAGAATTCAGGTGGGACAATTCTATCCCACCAACCACACTCTGCCATAAAGTATTATAGGAATGTGTTGGAAGTGCCAGATGCACATGAAGGCCACCACAATGCAGGCATGTTGCAGGCACTGCACCATCTGCTCATAGGGAGGACAACATTTTCTGTGTGCCGGACACAGACCTCTAGTGAACATTAAGCCAGTACACAGCTACTTAGTACTTTTGTGAGACTCATGTGACACATAGTCTGTAACTTTTTTGGACAAAACCAAAATGTTGAAAATGCGCAAGTATTTAAATGATATAGAAGCCATCATGGCCTCATAAATCCCTAGAGCCTTCAGCATTATGCACTACCGCATTCTCATCGCCCTGCTTGCTGTTTTTTTTCTCTCCTTGGAAACTCCTACCACTAGTACTTATAATATATTCCTGTTTTCTATTGTTCTATAAAGTATATTTTGACCTCTTGGAGGCAATGTCTCCAACTGGTCTATCCTTTGAGCCTAGACAGCGCCTGGCATAGCATAGAACTCATCAAGTACCACAGTAAATAAATTGGTAATATTTCTGTTTCCTCATTATATTGTCCTGGGTTAAAAGTGCCTTAATTGTGGGACAGAATTTTTTTGCTTTGTATTCATCCATTATCTAATGATATTTAGTACCTACTCAGGGCCAAGCATTGCATAATCAATGACTAGGGCAGATCTCTGGGCCTTTAATTTGATTTCATTGATCCATCATTCTGTTTCTTTGCCAGTACCAGTCAGGTTTTTATTACTATTGCTCTGCAGTGCAGCTTGAAGTCAAGGATGGAGATACACTCAGAAGTTCTTCTGTTGTATAGGATTGTTTCAGCTGTTCTGTTCTTTTTCCCATATGAAGTTCAGAATTCTTCTTTCAAGGTCTATGAGGAACTGTGGTGGTATTTTGATGAGAAGTCCATTGAGTCTCTACATTGATTTGCTAAGATGGCCATTTTCACTATATTAATCCTACTGGTCCATGAGCATGGGAGACCTTTTCGTCTTCTGGTATCATCTTCAGTTTCTTTTTTGAGAGACATGAAGTTCTTGTTATTCAGGTCTTTCACTTGGTTGCTTAGAGTTACACCAAGATACTTTATATTATTTGTGGTTATTGAGGTGGGTGTTTTCCCCTAATTTCTTTCTCAGCCCTTCTGACATTAGTATACAGAAGGGCTACTGATTTTTTTTGTTAATTCTGTATCCAGCCATTTTGCTGAAGATGTTTATCATCTGTAGGAGAACTCTGGTAGATTTTGTGGGTCACTTATGTATACTCTCATATCAACAGCAACACTTTGACTTCTTCCTCTCCAATTTGTATCCCCTTGATCTCTTATAGTTTTCTTATTTCTCTAGCTAGAACTTCAAGTACTATATTGAAGAGATATAAAGAGAGTGGGTAGTCTTGTTTTGTCCCTAAATTTAATGGGATTACTTTGAATTTCTCTCCATTTAATTGGCTATTGGCTATTGGGTTGCTGTATATTGCCTACATTATGCTTAAGTATGTGCCTTGTATCCCTGATCTCTCTAATACTTTTATTATGAAGGAGTGTTGAATTTTTGTCAAAAGCTTTCTCTGTATCTTAGATGATCATGAAATTTTTTTCTTTCACTTTGATTATATGGTGGATTACATTGATAAATTTTCTTACATTGAGCAATCCATGCATATGTGGGATGAAGCATAGTTGATCATGGTGGGTGATATATTTGATGTGTTATTGGATTTGGTTTGTAAGTATTTTATTGAGTAAATTTTCATCAATGTTCATGAGGAAAACAGGTCTTAAATTCTTTTTCTTTGTTGAGTCTTTGTGTGGTTTAGGTACCATGGTGACTGTGGCCTCATAGAATGAGTTTGTTAATGTTCCCTCTGTTTCTATATTGTGTAACAGTTTGAGGAATGTTGGTATTAGCTTTTCTTTGAGTGTCTGCTAGAATTCTGGACTGAAACCATCCGGCCCTATGCTTTTTTTTTTTCCTTTGGCTAGGAGACTTTTGATGATTTCCTCTACTTCCTTATGAGTTATAGAACTGTTTAAATTATTCACCTGATCTTGATTTAACTTTAGTAATCTATCAAGAAAATCCATATCCTTTAGATTTTCCAATTTTGTGGAAAACAATCTTTTAAAGTGAGACCTAATGATTCTTTGGATTTCTTCAGTGTCTGTTGTTATGTCTCCCTTTTATTTCTATCTTGTTAATTTGGATACTGTCTCTCTAACTTTTAGTTAGTTTGGCTTTGGGTTTGTCTGTCCTACTTATTTTCTCAAAAAAAAAAAAAAAACCCTCCAGCTCTTTGTTTCATTGATTCTTTGCATTGTTCTCTTAGTTTTTAATATATTGATTTCAAACCACAACTTTGACTATTTTCCTGTCATCTACTCCTCTTGGATGTGTTTGCTTCTTTTTGTTCTAGAGCTTTCAGATGTGTTATTAAGTTGCTAGTATGTGCTGTCCAAGTTCTTTACGAAGGTATGTAGTGCTATGAACTTCCTCTTAGTGCTGTTTTCATTGTGTCCCATAAATGTTGCGCCTCCATTTTCATTGAATTCTAGAAAATCTTTCTTTGTTTCTTTGTTTGTATTTTCTTTATTTTTTGTTTCTTTGTTTCTTTCTTTGTTTCTTTGTTTCTTTCTTTGTTTCTTTGTTTCTTTGTTTCTTTGTTTCTTTCTTTCTTTCTTTCTTTCTTTCTTTCTTTCTTTCTTTCTTTCTTTCTTTCTTTCTTTTTTCTATGACCAGTAGTCATTGAGCAGAGAGCTGTTCAGTTTCCATGAGTTTGTAGGGTTTCTCTTATTTCTGCTGTTGTTGAAATCTAGCTTATACCATGATGGTATGCTAAGACACAAGGGATTATTTCAATCTTCTTGTATCTGTTGAGACTTGCTTCGTGACTAAATACATGGTCAATTTTGGAGAATGCTTCATGAAGTACTGAAATGAATACATTTTTTTTGGTGTGTGTTTTGGTGAGATGTTCTGAAGATATATGTAATTTGATTCGTGATGTCTGATAGTTTAGTTTCTGTCTCAATGATCTCTCCATTGGTGAGAGTGATGTGTTGAAGTCTCCCACTATTAATATATGGGGTTCAATGTGTGATGTAAGTTTTAGTAATGTTTCTTTTATTAATATGGGTGCCCTTGAATTTGGGGCATGGATATTCAAAGTTGAGACATAATCTCAGTGGATTTTTTTCTTTGATGAGGATGAAGTGTTCTTCTCTATATTTTTTATTAATTTTGGTTGAATGTGCTTTATTAGAAACTAGAGTGGCTACTCCAGCTTGCTTCTTGTGTCCATTTGCTTGGAAAACCTTTATCTACCCCTTTATTCTGAGATAATATCAATCCTTGTTGCTGAGGTGTGTTTCTTGAATGTACCAGAATGATGAATCCTGCTTTTGTGTCCACTCTGTTAGCCTATGTCTTTTTACTACAGAATCAAGTCCATTGATGTTGAAAGATACTAATTACCAATGATTGTTATTCCTCTTATTTTGAGGATGTTGGTGGTAGAGTGTACGTGTGTGGGGTATGTGTGCTTATCTTCTTTTGGTTTTGATGATGTGGAGTTGTTTATTTCCTATGTTTTCCTGGGTGTAGTTACTGTCCTTGGGTTGAAATTTTCCTTCTAGTACCTTCTGTAGGGCTGGATTTGTGGATAGGTATTACTTAAATTTGCTTTATTCATAGAATATCTTGTTTTCTACATCTATTGTGATGAAAAGTTTTGCTAAGTACAGTAATCTGGGCTGACATTTTGGTCTCTTAGCATCTGTAAGATGTCTGCCCAGGCTCTTTTGGCTTTTAGAGTCTCTGTTGAGAAGTCAAGTTTAATTCTGATAGGTATACCTTTATATGTGACTTGCATTTTTCCCTTGCAGCTTTAATATTATTTCTTTATTCTGTACATTTAATGTTTTGATTATTATGTGGCAGGATGATTGTCTTTTATGGTCCAGTCTATTTTGTCTTCTGTAAGATGCTTGTATATTTATAGACATCTCTTTCTTTAGGTTGGGGAAGTTTTCTTCTATGATTTTGTTGAAAATATTTTCTATACCTTGGAGCTGGGAGTCTTCTCCTTCTTCTATTCCTATTATTCTTAGGTTTGGTCTTTTCATAATGTCCCAGATTACTTGGACATTTTGTGTCAGAAACATTTTAGAGTTAATATTTTCTTTGACTGATATAGTGATTTTTTTCAATTGTATCCTCTATGCTTGAGATTCTCTCCTCTATCTCTTGTATTCTTTTGGTGATGTTTGTGTCTGTAATTCCTGTTCTCCCTACATTTTCCATCTCCAGGATTGCCTCAGTTTGTGTTTTCTTTATTGCATCTTTTTTCATATTCAAGTCTTAGATACTTTTACTAATTTCCTTGACATGTTTAATTATATTTTACTGTATTTAATTAAGGTATTTGTTCATTTCCTTCACCTATTAGATAGAATTTTCTTGTGTTTTTCAAGGGATTTTTTCCATATCCTTTTAAAGCATTTACCATCTTTATAAGGTTGGAATTAAGGTCTATTTCTTTTGCTTCAGCTGTTTTAGAGTGTCCAGAGCATGCTGTAGTAGGGTAGCTGGATTCTGCTGATACTATATTGCCCTAGCTCTTGTTGATTATGTTCTTTCACTGGCCTTTAGCCATTTGGTTGTCTCTGCTGTTAGCTGGATGTTCCTGATGCTGAGAAGACTCCTATGGGGGGGGGCAAGTAGAGCCTTGGGCCAGATAGTGGAGGTCAAGGAATAGCAAACTGTTTACTTATTCTGGCTGGGTGTTCCTGAGGACCCCCAGGCCTACATATTCCTCTGCTGGCTGTGTCCCCCAGCAGGCAGGAGAAAGGCTGGGCAGGCTCTAACCTGGTTTTTCCCGTGGACCCACAGGACTGTATGATCCTGGGGCCAGCAGTTCTTCTCCAGAGGGGAGGTTATGGAGCTCTGCTGGCTGTGTCCTCCAGCATGCAGGAGGAGTCTGGCTCTACTCTGAGTCTTCCTGGGGCTGGTAAGGCTTCCTATAGAGGGAAGATTATGGATTTCTGCTGCTTTTGTTTCCCAGCAGGCATGAGAAGGCTTGTGTGCATTTTTTTTTATATTTAGAATAGATGCTATAAAACCCAAGACTTGCAAGTGTATTTGCAGAGCAGCATCACATTACCATAAAAGTAAAGGGAGAATGACTGGGATTTGACAGTTAGTGGCAGCCAGCAGACCCTGATCCTCTGATGTTGGGAAATGAGACTTGCAATTCAACACTAATTTTGTTCCCCACCTTCCAAGCAATGGGACTACAAGCACATTTTTATGGCTGTTTTGGAGATTGAACTCAAGTCTAAGGCAAACAATATGCTAACAGCAATTCTAGCAAATAAAGCTAGTTTAAGGGTTTTGATATTTTGAAGATTACAATGATATTCATTTATTTTGTTTTATTTCTAAAATTAAAATATAGCTACACAGCTTTACTTTTTCTTTTACCCATTTTAACTTTTTTCCATATCTCTCTTGAATTCAATATGTGTGTGTGTGTGTGTGTGTGTGTGTGTGTGTGTGTGTGTGTGTGTGTATTCAGTCTGTTTAGTGTTACCTTTATGCATATGAGTTCAGGGATGCCCACTTAGTATTGGTAAACCATCTATGGGCTCATCCCTGGAGAAGGGTATTTCTTCCACTCTCAGCATTCCTTTTTGCATCTAGCTTTTTGTCTAGTAATGAGGTCCTGTGATCCCTTTAATGTTAGCTTGCCTATCAATATCGAGCTTGTTCTGGTCTTGTTTAGGCAGTCATCTAGTTGAAATCAGTTATTATTTTTAATGCGATGGTTTCTTTGAGCAAAATGGAAATGGAACAGAGAAAAACATTAAGATCCTTTAAATACTGTGAAAAATCACATCCTAGCCACAACTATTTTTTCACAGATTTGCCCAGGTTTTCTTCTCAAGGATTCTATTAGATTCCTTTGGCTGATATAAGAAATTATAATTTGGGTAGCATAAAACAATAAGCATTACTCTCTCAAAATTGTGAGAGTTGGAATATTAGAATTAAGATATCCCAGGGACAAGCTCATTTAGATGATATCTTGCCATTTTTAAAATCTACAGTCATCTTTCTCCTATCTCTACCTCAATGTTCACAATATACTCTCAGTTGTGAGTACTAAGTCTCTTTCTATCTTTTATGGAGACTTGTTTTGTCAACTGAAGCCTACCTAGATAATCCAGGGAAATCTCATTATTTCAAGATCCTCAATTTAATCAAATCTTCAATTACTATTTTTCGAAGCAAGGTGACACCTGTTCTGAGGATGGGGACCTGTTATTCCCCAGGGCTATCTTTCAGTTTAAGAGGAGACCTTAAATTAAATACCACTTTTGTCTCCTTCCTTCTAATTCTCTCTCACAAGTTCCAAAAACACAAATGTATATTATTTTCTATTTCAATAAGAACTATCTAATAAATTTATTTCTTTTTAAAATGATAGAGAGCATTTTCCCTCTGGTATTTTATAACAGAGTTTGGCAGGCTTTTTGTGCAAAGGGCCAGAGAGTAAATATTTGAGGATTATAGTTTTTTAATCTTTCTATTGCTTATTCATCTGTGACTTTGTAGTAGAAAAGCAGCCATGGCCAGTAGAAAAAGAATGGGTAAATCTCTGTGCTTGTGAAATCAAGATCAAATGGCCTTTATTTGCTGACCTGTGTTCTAAAGGCATCCAGTATTAGCTAGTTTTCTGTTGCTGTGATAAAATGTCATGACTAAAAAAACTTAAAGTAGAAAGAGTTTGTTTAAAGGTTGGGATCTAGATTGATAAAATCCATAACGGCAGAGGAAGGGCACATGGCAGCTGGGATGGGTACTTGGATGTACATATTTTCATCTGTACACAGGAAGCAAAGAGAAAGAGCGGGTAGCTGAATAAGGCTACACGCTCTCAAAGCTCACCTCCAGTGACGAACTTCCTCCAGCCAGGCTCCACCTCTTAAAAGTTCCATAATGTTCCCAAACAATGCCTCCAACTAGGAACTGAAAGCTCAAATGCAAGAGTCCATGGAGGCCATCCCTCGTTCAGATGCCTACACCTTCCTGCAGCTACTATTATTTCTACTTGTGAATACGGGGATTTCATGACATATTTTAATCAGCTCTTTTTCCTGTTTTTTATTATGCTTATTAACCATTTGTTTATTTTTCCCCTCTCATTAAGCTAAATTTTTTTCATAGAAGGTCAATAAATTGCAATTTTGTACTTTTAAAATTATACATTCATAAAGACTTGTTTTTCCTTCCTCCTGACTGTAACTGCACTTTTGGCTATTTTATTGGGTTCTTTTCTTATCTCCCTACATCCCCAACACCAGATAAGAGAGAAGGATTAGAGTGGAAAGGGGATATAGGTATCACTAGACTACTTCCTGCTGATTAGGGGCATTGAGTGACTTGGGGCTAGTTTGATCTCTGTCATCAGGCTATCTCCAACTAGCAACCAGCAATCCAGGAAACAGTAACAAATAGCAACCAGCAACAGCAGCAGGAGCAGCAGGGGGAGCAACAGCCCTGATCTTTCTTGGGGCTTTGGCATTAATTTACCCTTTGCAGAGTCCTCAGAATTCCAAATGTAAACCATCAATAGCTGGTGAAATCATGCCCCTGACAGAGCATGAGACAAATCATAGTCAGCTGCTGTGGACAATCTGAAGTATCCCCATATCCCACACCTGGGATTAAACCAAAAAAACATATTCTCAAAATAACTTGTTTTTAAAGAAACCAAAATTCTCATTACACCTGACTATAGATTCCTCTTGAATAACATAGCTCTTAACTCAGTAAGTCTCTATTGTCACTGTTCTATGTGATAGACAATACTCCCAGCACCCAGATCCCCAGGACTATGACTGGATTACTCAAAGGTAATTCATGTGTTTGACTCAGCACTGACTATAGGTAGAGTGTCTTGCTACTTAAATGTGCTGGAGGGAAGATTTTTGTTTGAATCAGATAGGTATATTTTTAGCATCTTTGAGATCTTATTTTCTTTGAGGAGTCTGTTTACCTACCCTTGTTAATGGGTTTTTTCCTTTAAATTTTCATATGTGTG
This sequence comes from Acomys minous, assembly GCF_964271855.1. Classification (NCBI taxonomy): domain Eukaryota; kingdom Metazoa; phylum Chordata; class Mammalia; order Rodentia; family Muridae; genus Acomys; species Acomys minous. Next base: position 180,162,350 of record NC_140483.1, on the reverse strand, counting down.
TGTGTGTGTGTATATATATATATATATATATATATATATATATATATATATATATATATATATATATATGATTTGGGCTACTCTCTCAGAGACTATTATAGTCTTGACCCACTTGCTTCTCGTATACATTTCATAAGAGGTAGAACAGTTATTCCTATACAAATCCATGACAGATAAAAAAAATTTAAGCTAATGTTTATTTACTCAGCATCAACATTAGGTTCTTTCAGAGTAATTTCATTTTTGCAAGGTAGCTATAACATGGGTAGAATGTTACTTATGAAAATGCTTAAAAGGAGACACAGGAAGGTTCACAGTTTTGTTTTTTCAACTCCCTAACCTTGGATTTGAAACCAGCTAGCTTTTTTTCCTTTTCCTTATTTCAAAATTGTCTTGATGGACTTGCAAACAATTTGATCATAATCTTAAAAGCATAGTATCAATTCCCCTTTGAGTCAGTGCCCCAAATTCCACCTGTTCCTTTTGTTAAATCACTTATTCTGGTACTTTTTACAGACTATAAAATATTAGTGGGTAAATACTACTGACTTTTAATTTCATCCTCATTTTCTTGCATAGTACAAAATATATGTTCAGCACATGTTTCCTAAATAGTGAATTAACCTCTTCTTTCCTCAAGGCATGGCAAACTGTTATCACTATTTGCCTTACTCTCCAGTTTCTTCAGCATATGAACAACTAAATAGTTGATTTGTTTGTTCCACCTTTGTCTCGGCACTACTATAATTTTGTTCTTGGGGATTCTTAACTAAATGGAAAGCAAGGGAAACCAATTAAAATAAACAAAAACACAGCATCACAGAAAAAACACTCGTCTCTGAATCTCAACTTCATTGGAAGTCTGTGGGAGAAATACTTCTGGGTACTTTTATCTAAAAGTGAGCTCCCGAGTAAAGGAAAGCCAATGAGAAGAAGTTGCATTGACAGATGACTTTCCTTATGGCCTTGAGGGGAACTCACTGAGGCAAAAAGGCATTTGATGATGAGTCTTGGAGGGTTTTCCTACACTCTGAGGTGAGGATTTTTTTATTTTTATTTTTGAGACAGGGTTTCTCTGTATAGCCTTGGCTTTCCTGGGCTCACTTTGTACACCAGGCTGGCCTCAAACTCACAGCAATCTACCTGCCTCTGCCTCCGGACTGCTGGGAGGATGTTTAAATATCCACTGTCTCCGTCATTGGATGAGATGTCTTGGCTACATTGTTTAGTTTAGTCCTCACAGTGTGACGGGTATAGATTTTATTATTTAACACTGACAAACTGGGCCAGGTACTACTGCTGGGTCATTTGCCCCAACAACACGCAGGTGCTATGATGTGAACACTAGGAATGTTCCCTGCTACCACAGAGTGACATGCTCAAGCAATTGTGCAGTGACAAGAGTTGCTACCTCCTAGGTTTCCCTGAAGCACTTCTTAAATTTTAATGTACATAACACACACCCTGAGATCTTGTTCAAACACAGATTCTGGCTCAGCATGAGGCCTGAGTTGGGGAGTTAGTCACGGGTTCCCGGTGTGTACAGAGCTCTTGGTCTACTGACCATGGTTCTTAGGCATAAGGGAAGCCACAGCTAATTCCCAAGGTGATAGGTAAAATAAAGTTCTAATTACTTCCAAATCCCAGCCTGTGTTAAGCCTTCAGTGAAAAAATATCACGGCAGGAGTGGATCTCAGACACCTGTCATGCCTAGTGCTGCTCTTTTAGACATGTTGCTGCCTTCCAGGCGTAGGAGAGATTGATGACACTGTGGGAAGAGAACAGGATAGAAATAAGGTGAAGATTTGTCTGTCATATCCTCCATCAGCAGTAATCGCCTTTGGCATGCTGTGTTATTGTTCTTTTCTCAATACAAGTTCACTGGCTTCGCTGGTGGTTATGTTCGCGGAAAGACCTTATATAAAATCTCCTTTTGTTTTGGCTCCTGGAGGTCTAGTCTTTTGTCACAGCTTGTCCTCAATCCAAGACTGATGAGTGAGAGATCGATGAAGGCCTCTATTCTGCAGACTCTTCCTCTCAGCCCAGAATATTGGAGAGCCTGGGGAGTCTCAGATACTTATTGTTGGAGAGGGAGAGCTACAACAAAGGGCTGTAATAGCTGTTCACTCTCTCAAATGGTCTCTTGTATGGATTTTTGTTTATAGATTAAAAGAGAAAAATTAGTAAGGTAGCTGAGACCCATATTGTTTTAAATGATTCCTGGATCTGGAGTTTTGGAAACTTGGTATTTTTCTGTTATTATCAAGTGGTTGTCTGTCTGTCTGTCTGTCTGTCTGTCTGTCTGTCTGTCTGTCCGTCTGTCTGTGTCTCTCCCTCTCCCTCTCTCTCTCTCTATATATATCTATATTATATCTATCTATCTATCTATCTATCTATCTATCTATCTATCATCTATCTATCTATCTGAAGCATAAAAGCGATGGAAAGTACTGATGGCTTAGCTTTGCCATTTGGCTTCTATTTAAAAATTTATTCTCTCATAGGTGTTTGCATAGACTCTCCAGGTCCTGGGAGTTATTCTTTGGTCTGAATAAATCCCCTCTTTTCCTCTCTTTTGTCTTAACACTTTAGTTCTGTGATTGCTATGTTTTCTGGATCTTCTTAGAGCAGATACAAATAGGAAATGAAATTGAGAGGCAGCAGAGAATAGCAGCTAAGAGCTGACTTGGGATGTAAAGACATAGATGCTACTTTTGTTGTTGTTGTTAACTTATAGCCTGTGGAAGTCATCAGTGAGCCTGTGGAAAACTAAGATGAAGTTAAACCATGTTGTAAGAACTATGGAGGTTTGGAGCCTTCCCTCGGATTTTTTTTTTTCTTTTAGATTCCATGGGAACTTATGCTTTGAAGGCCACTTTACTCCATTTCTGTCACTGCAGAATAAGTGTCCATTTTGCTGCATCTTTTTGCCTAGCTAAATGTGGTCCACTCATAGCAGCCAGCCCTGAAGATCACTGGGCTTTCTTGCATGCATATCTTCAACAAGGAACAGTCACAAAACACACTGCTATCCACTGACAATCTGCAACACACTTCTCAACTTATTCCCCTGTCAAGGGTTTCTCTTGATGCCAATATGGTCCAACAGTGTCTCACCTTTTCACTATCTTATGGTTTTTATGTTTTCTCTTCTATCCCCCTTCCTTTTTGTCCTCTGTAATTCATTGGGACAAAATCAAATGTGAGAACCCACTAGGTTCTTAAGATGAGCACTTGAATTAACACTAGTACTTAAAATAAAAAACCTCAACTTGTGTTAACAAGTATCTTGCCAAAGCAAAGGATAATGAAGCCAGTCAATGCAACAGTGAAGTTTTCTTAACAATTGTATTAAATGTGTGACATGAAACCATATATATATATATATATATATATATATATATATATATATATAAATGCATGCATGTACACACACACACACACACACACACACACACACACATGACAGTTGAATACCAATGTGGGTGTTGGTGGGTCTGAAGTGTGGTCCTCACACTTGAGGTAGCAAGAGCTTTTTCTACTGATCCATCTCCTTAGCCCCCTCTTCTAGAGGTTTTAAGCCACAGTTTTTGTTATAAAACAGCATTTATATCATTCTCTTTGATGTATATTAAAGCTCCATATAATGTTTTGCTCTTAGAATAATTATGATATGAGTATGATCTATTAAACAGAATATGTCTCCTTAAAATAATTGCTCAAACATGAAATAGCTAAGTCAAAGCCTCACATCAGCACCTAAGCCCTAGGTCTGAAATGGTGTTAATATAATTTCATCAAAGATAATTTTTAAGTTGCCTACTAACCAATCAAAAGTGGTGCCCAGTTTTTTTTAAAGTCACTTTTTACTGATTATTGGTTAGTGGCTTTCAGTTATTTATACTTCTTTTTTTCCAGATAAGTTTAGTATTTATATCCTTCGCATATTTCTGTTGTCATTTGACGCTTGGTTTAATTTTATCATGGCCATCAAAGGCATTTTTAGAGCTTTAAGAATTTTTAAGCTAAGTAATGACTAGTGTTTTATTCGAAGAGTCATATTATTCTGAAGAGTGTTTCCCCTCTGCTAAAAGCAAATGGGTGTGGGATTTCTTCCCGTTCTAGCATGTGCTGACTTCTTCTGCAGATTGTAAAGCTGTCTCTGGGCCTCATGTCAGTGTGACCCAGAAAAGAATGAAAGCACAGGCAGCCGAGGTCCCTGTCAGAGCTGTAACCTTCACTCTGAATTTTGTGTCCCCTAAGGTTGACCTTAATATACATTCCACATTCTTGAGCAAAGTGCATCATTGGATTTATTTCCTTTTTTGCTTTGTCAAAGCATATTAACCCACTCTGTGGTTAGATCCTGTCTGAGAATCCGCTGGAAAGTCCAATGTCACATTGGCACCTCTAGCTCACTGTCCGGGCTCTCCATATGCTGCTAGAAGCCTCCAGAACTGTCAGCTCAACTGTGTGCTTTGAGTTTTTCATGGGTTTCCTTTGGCCATCAAAATCTCCCTTCCAGTTACCTTGCGTTCTCTGTATCCTAGCGTCTGCAAGCCTTTCTCCGAAGTGTCCTTTGGTCAGTGAGTTCTGAGACATGTTGGATGATCCGTATTGAAGGAAATGTGTAAAACAAAAGAAGTCTCCATGGCTTCACAGATGTGCCTGTTCTGCTAGCATTCTGCCACCACATTTTCAGTAAAGATCTTCTCTAAGGGGGTCTTGTGCATATTTAATTAGGCACATACATTTGCCCAAAGGCCGTTGGTGGGTAACACGTTCCTGAGATCGACTCTCTAGGATTTCATTTGCTGTCTTCTTTTGACCCATATTGAATCACAGTCCAGTTATTTGCAGTGGCCCCTTTCCCACAATGGTGTATATATATCCTGTAACACACATATTATATTGAATCAATTTTTATTCTCTCCAATCCATTTATTTTTCTCATGTAGTGACTGCTCAGTGGTTGCTTAATTTAAAAAAAATGAATTATTCTAATGGTGAGATTTTCAGGCATGATGACATGCTAGAGCAAAGGGAGGTATTTTTGTGCCTTGCATATGGTTTAATACAGATGGCTGCCAAACATGGCTTATAGAAAGGGCAAACATTGGTTCAGGCAGTTCCTCCTGGAAAGCTAAAGTTAAGTTTTAGCTGTTTGGTGATATTCACTTTGAGAAATATTCTTAAAAGTCAATATTATACTCAGTTTTTTCAAGAGACAGAACTGTCTGTAAAAATTAGTAAGGAAGGATGAAGAGAGGGAGGAAGAGTGTTTAGGAAGAGAATGAATGAATGCTGTGTTCTGCTAGACACAGATTGTGGTTTTCCTGGCAGAATTTCCTGGACTGTCAGGGATGCCAGGGGAACAGTGTAAGTGTCTGCGTTTTCTCTCTGGCTCTTAGGTGCTGTGGAGAACTCTCCCACCATCAATTTTCTCTTGAAGATCTCACTTGACTTATGTTTTTGTGTTGATTTTGTGCTTGTGCAAGAAATTTGATGAAAGCCACTGAGCCTTTCATCCAAAAACCACTGCTATACTAACATCTTTGTTTGTTTTCTATTTCTATTCCAAAATCTTTTAATCAGTAAGGTATTAAGCATGAAAAATTTACACATTCCATTTCAAAAACCTTCCTGCACATATTCTTCCTCTCTATCATTACACAGACAACTATAAATAATTCAGATATTTTCTAAAAACAAAGAGGTTTTAAGCCAAAAATGATTTGTCAGTAAATTGAGATGAATTAGAGATTCCAGACCTGGGAGGTGTCTAATGACCTCGTGTTTCTAGTTAAAATAAGTTCGGGTGATAGACTTCATACTATGCCAATCAATGAGAAACTGTGTGGTGGAGGTCATGGTGTCATGAGATGCTGTGTGGTGGAGGTCATGGTGTCATGAGGTGCTGTGTGGTGGAGGTCATGGTGTCATGAGGTGCTGTGTGGTGGAGGTCATGGTGTCATGAAGTGCTGTGTGGAGGTCATGGTGTCATGAGGGGCTGTGTGGAGGTCATGGTGTCATGAGGGGCTGTGTGGAGGTCATGGTGTCATGAGGTACTGTATGGAGGTCATGGTGTCATGAGGTGCTGTGTGGTGGAGGTCATGGTGTCATGAGATGCTGTGTGGTGGAGGTCATGGTGTCATGAGGTGCTGTGTGGTGGAGGTCATGGTGTCATGAGGTGCTGTGTGGTGGAGGTCATGGTGTCATGAGGTACTGTGTAGAGGTCATGGTGTCATGAGATGCTGTGTGGTGGAGGTCATGGTGTCATGAGATGCTGTGTGGTGGAGGTCATGGTGTCATGAGATGCTATGTGGTGGAGGTCATGGTGTCATGAGATGCTGTGTGGTGGAGGTCATGGTGTCATGAGATGCTGTGTGGTGGAGGTCATGGTGTCATGAGGTGCTGTGTGGTGGAGGTCATGGTGTCATGAGGTACTGTGTGGTGGAGGTCATGGTGTCATGAGATGCTGTGTGGTGGAGGTCATGGTGTCATGAGGTGCTGTGTGGTGGAGGTCATGGTGTCATGAGGTACTGTGTGGTGGAGGTCATGGTGTCATGAGGTACTGTGTGGAGGTCATAGTGACATGGGGGGCTGTGTGGATACAGAGTCAGGTCAGAGATTCTGCCCTCCACTGGAGGAGAGCATGGGACTTAACTTCTCAAGAAAAGCTTGGAGGTTTGTTTCCCTTTTAAATAATTTGGCTCCATTTAAAGAAGGAGCTGCCACTTGGAATTTTTAGAGCAGAGAACATTGATATTATTTTTCACCATAGGACAATTACATTAAAGAGTGTATTTGTTTCCATTTTTCTAAACTTTCAGGAAAAAAAAATCACTTTTCTGTTTGCTTCTGATACTTTTGACCTGTTCATGCTGCCAAAAATATTTCTGATTCCTATACCATCAGCGCAGTGAACATTCAGCTGTCTTTGTAATTATTTTATTCACATGCTTCTTCTTTGATTGGATGTGTGTATGTGTGTGTGTGTGTGTGTGTGTGTGTGTGAGAGAGAGAGAGAGAGAGAGAGAGAGAGAGAGAGAGAGAGAGAGAGAGAGAGAGAGAAGAGGGAGAGGGAGCCATCTAAAACACAATTTACTTCAGGGGTTTGAAAGGTCAAAGGTTTTAAGAAATATGCATCTATGTAATATATTCTATGATATTCACAGTTCATACATCATCCCTTACCTTGTGTTCTAACTGTGGCCCTTCCTGTCTGCCTCCCTCCTCTCCCTTCAATGCTGGAATCAAGCACAGAACCGTGCACATAACAGGCAAGCCCTCCATCTCAAGTGCCATGCCTAGCCTATCTTCTTTTTCTTATACTGTAATCGAAACAAAACAAAATCAACAAAGTTTTTGCCAGAACTTGTAATATGATAATGGAATTCAAGCCAAGTTACATAAAGGATAAAAAAATCACCTAACTTTGTTGGACTCCATGGCCGAATCTGTCAGTCCTCTGAGGACTTGAGGACAGAACCAAGCCTGGCTCCAGCTTCAGCAATAGTCTCTGGTAAATACTTCTGCATAGCGATGACTCAGTATGGTCCATCTGGGTACATCCCAGTATGAGTCCCACCTGCCAACAGCCACGTAACACAAATCAGTTGGTCCCACAGTATCAGGCCACTTTACATTTTGGGAGACATTATATCTCCTGACGCCTTATACCCTGCCCACTCCCTATGCTCTATATAAGAAAAAACCGCCATAATAAAATTGAGATCTTGCTGACTCAGTGTATTTTTCCTCCGGGTGTCGTGGGAAGAGGCTGGGTCATCGAAACTCACCAACTCGCTCAGCCCCACAGGGAGAGGAAACAGCGGCCTGAGTCCCCTCCCGTTCCAGGCCTACCTGCTGGAGTAAGAGACCCTGTATAACTTTTCAGCTTTAGTGGCCTCAGTGTGTAAAGAACCTTGGTTGTTTGGGGGAATCCTATCACTTTTGTTGTTTCTTTTTTTTTTTTTCTTTTTTTTCTTTTTTTTTTTTTTTGGTTTTTCGAGACAGGGTCTCTCTGTGTAGCCTTGGCTGTGCTGGACTCGCTTTGTAGACCAGGCTGGCCTCAAACTCACAGCGATCCTCCTGCCTCTGCCTCCCGAGTGCTGGGATTAAAGGCGTGCGCCACCACGCCCGGCTGTTGTTTCTTATTTTAAGGATTTCTTAAAAAATAATTGTGTGGCAATGCATGCTGTCTGTGTACACGTGCAGGTGCATGTATACAGGTGACGTTGGGGAACAAAAGATTATGATGGACTCCCTGGACTGAGAGTTGTGAGTTACCTGGACCCTCTCCAACAACAGTGCATGATCTTCACAAATGAGATGCTTTCCCAGCCTGCCTCTTTCTTATTTTTGAGACAGGTGCCTTTATGAATCTGACTGGCTTTGGACTCAGTGTGGAACCAGAGTGTCCTCAAACCTGTAGTCATGATCCTTCTGTCTTCCAAGGGCTGAGAATACCGACAAGGCTCATCCCATCTGTCTTGCATACTGTCCTCAGTGGCTGGTGAGGTAGAGTGTGAGGAGCCTGAGCCAGCTATGATGAGCACATCTCTGGTGGCAATGTTTGAGTTAGGACAGACTACGAACCTGATTCTGGCTAGCGGATATACGTGAAGATTATTGGTGGATAATATAGCATGTCTCTCTGATAAATAGAGATGCATAAGTAGAGATGTTCGCATTTCTTCTATACATGGCTATGTCTACTTAGCAGGCCTGGAGTAAAGTTATTTGGGGACAGTGTAGGGAACAAATGGATTGGACAGAGCAAAGTATCGGGATGGCATTGTACCTTGTTAGTGCTTGGGACTTCTTATAGAAGATAATAAATATCCTTATTATTTTGCCCAATTGAGCTATAAAATTCTATTACTTGCATCCAGTACCATCGTATCTGATGAAGTGTGATTTTTCTGAGCAGTCAGATAGTTCTGCTTCCCTAGTACTTTCCTTCCTGAAACTGTACCAGTGGGTGCTTCCTGAATTAAGGTACTTAGCCCTCTTAACTATAAATAAGGTTTTAGCAGATATGACACATCTGCGTATTCTCTCAATATCTAATCAAATTATCATCTGTCACCAAGAAAGTAGAAAACCTGACAATAGGGCCTGGTAATGAGAAAGGAGTCAGGAAAAGACGGCTGGCTGGGACCATGCCAGAGAGAGCAGGCACGGGTGCGAGGCTTTGGGTGGGTGAGCTCTGAGCGGCCTTGAGGCAGCACAGTGCAAAGGTCAGGAGGCTAGGGTCAGCCCAAGGATGAGTGACAACGGCAAACTTGGCTCAACAGTAAGTTTACAACTCCGAAGGGCTGGGATGTCAGTTCCCAGCTGAGACTCACACAAGACAGAGCTTGCCACTCAAACCTGCGTAATTATCTGTTGGGTGCATGCAGGTTCCACTCTACTTGTGCTCCAGCAAGTTTCAGCTGATCTGGTTTTCAGTTGGCTGAAAGAGACAGCTTCTGCAGCACACGTACAGGGTTTAATCTCAGGGAAAAGTGTTTATTCCCGTGAGGGAGACTGGCAGTCTAATGACTGGCACACACAGTTTGGCAAGGGTTTGATAAAGGAACCTCTTCTCTCCTTTCTTACCCTCTCCAACCATCATCTTTCTGCCTACTCTTATAGAGAAGGCAGCCGCTTTTCCTGCTTAATGCTTTGTTTGTTTTGCTTTTCTCCTTTTAGTAGATGGCCGTAGACTGGGAAAACCCAGCTCAAGGATAGAATCTGGAAAGCAGTGATAACATGTAGACTGAGGGCAGCAGCAGCTTCCACTGTTAGCCTAGTCATCCTAAGGGGATCTGGACACAGTGGCGGGGGGGGGGGGGGGGGGGGGATGGGGTCTGCTCAGACGACTGCACCAAGCAAGGACAATACATGCAGTAAACATTGAACCCCTACTCAGATCTAGCCAATGAACAGGACATTCTCCACAGTTGTGTGGAGAGCGCGGACTGACTCTGACATGAACTCTGGTGCCCCATATTTGACCACTTTCCCGTGATGGGGAGGCCTGGTGACACTCAGAGAAAGAATAGGCAGGCTACCAAGATGAGACTTGATAGGCTGTGACCGTATGGTGGGGGACGAGGTCCCCTTCTGTCACAGACCTAGGGGAGGGGAATAGGGTGAAAAATGAAGGGAGGGAGGAATGAGAGGAGACACGTAAGGGGATAACAACTGATATGTAATCTGAATAAATTAATGATAAAAAAGAAAAAAAAAACTAAGTCACATTTTCTAAACAAAAACCTTCCCAATTTCCTCCTTAGTATGAAGCCAATGTGTTCCCCGCAGGTGCTGCCCACATGAGCAGAGCATATGGTTCTGCTAATGCGCAATAAAACTTGAGAGAAACCATTGAAGCCTGTTCTCGTCTGGGAACACGAAGCTTTCCGATCAATTCTTTCATGATCCACCCATGTCCTCTTGGCACCTCCCTTCCCCGCTCTGCCAAGCATTACCTCATGGCAGCCTTTCATCTTGGCCCCTTTGCTCCTCGGAGGCTAATCCAGTGAATTCCATTTGTTGCTTTTAGGAAGGGGAGGAGGAGGTAAATCAAGAGATGAAGTTGTTTTGGAGATCACCTCAAGGCAATTTCAATAATAAATGACTGTGGGGTTGAGTTTCATATGCTAATTATAAATGACGGTCCAGTGGATGGCCTCTTCTACAGAGGAGTGCTTCTACTTCTGGTGCGCTCTCAGCTTAGTACTATTTCAAAGATATGCCTCAGCGTTATTATGAAGCCCGCGGAGTGACCAGTGTAATCAAGTTGCCAAAACAGCTTCCCGTTCCTTTTTTCACCATGTTCTCTTTCAATTACTGCAAAGTTTCAGAAAAATCAGCTTAGTGCCTTCAATTTCCTACTTGATCCAGGCAAACGGGGCCAGGGTAAACAGATGGTGCTGCTGCGGCACTCCTCAGGCGAGCAGCCTCGGAAGCTGGTGGATTTGAATAGATTTTAGTGCTTTGGGGGCTGCACCATAAATATCCCAAATTCCACTATTCAGAATCACAAATCTTTTGGTCTGAACTATGGGATCTTTGGAACCCCTGAGGCCCAGACCAAGTGATAATGTATAAGGGTTTCAGCCACGGGATTCATTTTTTTTTTAGTAAATAATTACACATTTATTAAGGTGAAAATTAGTTCATCTGGCACTCTATCAGCTTAAACTCTCAAGTAGCAATTTTGCCCAATTATAGTAAAATACAATTAGTGCCCATAATGAGGGCCCTGAGTTCCTGCAATTATTGGAATGCCTTCTGACTCATCCAAGAGGGACTCCCTGTGATCAGCACAGTTAGTTACGTTTGTCATGGATTTCACTTTTAAAAGTAGTGGACTGTGCCCTTGACTTAAACGTACCTATATCCAACTCTCTCGTGTGTCCCCTCTTGGGCTGTTGAGCTTATCTTGTTTCCAAATTATTTTGTTCATGAGTCATATGTTGGGTGTGTCTTTGGAACCAACATCTTCCTCTACCAATCAATCTAATCTAAATAACCCCTCACAAACACAGACATGGACTTGTTTCCTTGATGATTCTAAATCCCATCAAGTTGACATTCATGATCAACCAACCCAATTTTACCTACCTGTTGCATAGACCTCCTTCATCATGCCCTTTGCCATTAAAATAATTAATCATCATGGTGAAAAAATTTCCATGAGCAGTTATGCTGACGCAAATGCTGTCTTTCTACTATGATAGAAGTTGTTTTAGATAATAAAATCAGCAAGATCTGATTCCTGCTTTTCCGATTTTTGTCTTTTTGTGTGATCTATCACATATCTGGCTTTTCTCTGGTTTCTAGGAAGCTTAGTGTCTGTAGGCTGCAACTGGATGTTTGGGATGTTAATTGTATCTTTGATTTAATTCTTTGCTCCCATATTTTCCCTATTTGTTTCACAATTATTTACTCTGTCTTCTTGTTCTGCATGTGGTTTAATAATGTCATATGTTATCTATAGAATGAAGGAAGATAGAAATGCTGCATCCTTTCCTTGGGTAATACTAGGTCCTTGGAATATTCTTTTACATGAACATCTGCATCTTGTGGAAGCACATGATGAATGTTATGCCTAGTCCTAGCATCTAGTATTGTTGGCTTATATATATATATATATATATATATATATATATATATATATATATATATATATATATAATAGTCAACACATGTGTATTATAGTGTCACACATTATCTAATGGAGAATGGCCAGTTTTCACCACAATGTCAAGGTAAATCTGATCCAATCAGAATTTGATACACTAGGAAGTACCTTCTTTCTCTATGATTGTATGATAGAGACTTTTCTCCATTGTGTGGGTGTCAGATAGCAAAGTCCTTTTCTTAAGCCTTTTCAATGTAACTACAGGCCTTTTAATTTTTTTTTGCATCAAGTATAAAGTCATATTAAATAATGACTGTGTGTGGCTGAAGTACTGGGCAGACATAGGCTTGAATGCTGACCCTAACTCTTCTGGTTATAAAGTGTGTGAATTGAGTCCATTATTTAACTTTGCTAAGCCTCATTTTCTTTATCTTCAAAATATGGAGCTAATTATGCTCTTTTAGGTCGCACAGTTGAAAGACAGCATTTGCTTCAGAATAAGTTCTCAAGGAAATTTTATCACTATGATGATTAATTATTTTAGTGACAAAGGGCATTATGAAGGAGGTCTAGTCAGTGGGTGTACATTGGATACAGAATTAAGGACAATGTTTGCCTAAGCAAAGGTTTGCCACCAGGTGGAGGTTGCTTCCTCCATGTCTGAGCATCATAACACAAATGACGGAGGAAGCAGGCCATGTTCTACTTGAGTCCATCACCTGAAAATCTAAAGTGCCTGTTCTTTTATTTCTTAGCCCTGTACTTTGATTTCCTGCTCTATAAAACCAGGAGACTGACCTTCACCTAGAGGGTAATTACAGAAAATAAACAGTATGCGATTTATTAAAACATCAGTAGCTAAAACATTGTGTTTGTGAGGGGTTATTTAGATTAGATTGGTTGGCACAGGAAGATGTCGGGTGGAAAGTCTCACCCAGGATGTGGGCAGTACCTTTTCGTGTTCTGTGATTCTGGGCTGAGCAAAAGGAGAAAGCCAGCTGGGCAGAGGCTGCGTCACGCTCTGCTCCATGACTGTTGGATTGAGTGGGAAGAGTGGTGTGAGGCTCCTGCTGCCGTCCTTTCCACTGTGGAAGTCCGTGCCTTTGACCTGTGAGCCAAAATAAACCCTTTCTTCCTTAAGCGGCTTTTGTCAGGCATTTTGTCCTAGAAACAAGACAAGTAGCTAATACTTATACCAACCTAGAACACAGACCTTACTCTGTTACTTATAAAAACTACAATCATATGGCACATACTTAACAAGAAAGAAGTAATAAAAAATGAAATTAACATAGAGGATCCTTAAAGCATCTCAATGCACTAAAAAGTGTGTAGACACACACACATACACACACACATGCACACACACATATGCACACACACATATGGTGTACCTCAGCCATTTCTTAGTGTTAATCCTAGCTCTACTAATATATTCACATAATGTGCCTTTACTATTCATAGTATTTTGTTTTACAAAACTGAAACTCTATCCTCATTAAACAATGAGTAGTTATTTGCTCACTCCCCAGTCCTCTGATAATCAGCATTCTACTTCCTGTTTCTCTGAATCTAGCCACCATCTATACTTACATGAATGAAATTATAGAGCAGTTGGTTTGCTTTTACTGGCTTATTTTCTATAGTATACTGTTCTCAAGGCTCATTCAGATGTAGCATGCATCAAAATCTTCTTTCTAGATAAGGCTGAATAACATCCCTCTTCATCTGTACGTCACATTTTGTTTATGCTTTCATCTGTGAGAGGAAACCTGAGTTATTTCCACCTAGCAGCCTACCAGCTGTTGTGAGTGCTGTTATGAACATGGGTGTGCAAATCAAGATCTTCCTCTGAAATTCTTGCATATATATGAAGAAGCTAGATCATATGGCAATTCTATTTTTAAATTTTTTTGAGTAACTACCATATTCCATTGCACTTTCTAAGAAACCTTTTTGGTTATTTTTTTGAATGAAGTGTTACTTATTTTAAATAATAAATTTCTACTAAGTTAGAGTTTGTAAACATGAAACTGAACTTTCCTGACTTTTGTGCAATACTTGGAATAGATATACATGCAGTGCTTTTGTATTTGCACATCGAAAACACAGGAGAATGACTTTAAAGACATAAATTTGCATGTGACATCAGAGGACTGGGAGGTTCATACTTAGTTTTTCTATAACTTCTCTGTGACACAGACCGTTATGTGGCATTAAGTCATAGCAATTTGATTCTGATAGATAGACTGGCTCCTTGTAGAGCCTTGTAAGATACTACATAAGGAGCTGGGTAAACAATGCAGCTACTTAAGTCTCAATGTTCTGCCTTGGCCACTGTCTCATTATCGACTTTTAATGGAACATTATACGGTATTACTATTCATTTTTTCAAATCTGCCCCCTTTCTGCAAAATGTATTTACATAAGAGGCTGAGGGAGAGTCCTTTTATTTTTCTGTTGAAACAGATGATGAATAAGTGGGTCATATGTTTTCAGGGGTGTGTTTGGAATTGAGAGAGAGTGAGAGCAATGTGAGAGTAGCAGGGTGTTAGGGTGAAGGCTGGAGCCATCCCATTACCCCATGTCTCCTAGGAACAGTAATCCCAGCTCCATTAGTACAGAATGAGAGGCCATTTGGGTAAATATAGTCACATAAATATATCATTAGGCAGTTTTGTAAAATGCACATTATTTACTCAAGCAAATATGTAATTAGAACATTTTTTAAAACACAGATTATCTACCAAAGAGACTCAAACTGTTCCTTTGGAGCATTTGAGCCTATTGGGTAAAACTGTAATTAGGCCATTAATTAAACCCAAATCATATTATTTATTAAAAGGTGCTTTGCTGATCTGATAAGCATTTTTTGCTCTTTTAAGGCATTTTAATAATTGATTATCGTGCGCCCCATGGCTATGACTTGCCCTTCATTCATTCCTTTCTGATTTTCTTCTTGTTTCATTTTATGATGATGGTTATAGATTTAGATTTCCCTGTGGATAATATGTGCAAAAATGCTTGATCTAGCATTGCCTTTCCCCCTTTCTTCACAGTCCTTCAAAGCTGTGAGGATGAAAGGACCAGCTCACTGCATTTTTTTAAAGCATATCCTCTTTGAATATTCTTTGTAGGGGGAGTGGTTTATAGATTTGTCCTTGTATTTTTCCCCTTTTTGTGTACATGGACTTGGTAAGATAAAAATGCTTTGAAATTCTGAAACATCGAGGTTATATGAACCATCTGCAAATGGATTTGTTTGGAATACACTGAGATTCCCTCTTTGAACCACATTTGTAACTGGAGAATGTAACTGAGGTAATCTGTTTGTGGACCAGAAAAGGATTGATGACCCACACTGTCTTTATACTTGCTTTCTTCCAAGGAGCACATATACCAGGGGATTTTAGTAGGTAGGATGTATGATTTTTTTTTCCTCGTTTGGATTTGGTCTAAGCTAATCTTTCCATTACAGCTAGGGTTTATTTAGTTTTCCTAAGAATTACAGGATCAGTTTATCAGAGATCAAGGTTTCTGCATTTGCTCTACCTTCTTTTCAGGACACTGCTTGTCTCTTGACTCTCCTTTGCCTTGGTGACTCAGTGGAGTATAGCGTTTAAAACACACATGGGGGAAGCAGGCTGTTTTCTTCTGAACTGAGTTTATTTTCTAATTAGCTGCATGGCCATGGCAAGTCATGCCCCTTTGGCTCAGAAGACTCTGTTCTACTGTACATCAAGAAATCACGCTTATTCATGACTTTGTTTCCAGAAAGCCTTCCTTAATGTCTGTTCTTTCTTTGGAACCTTTTCTTTTTTATCTCCTGCCATATAATGCATTGTACTTGCTTAATGATGACCTACTTCCTACACTAAAGTGAAAACTACATAAGCAAAAATGAAGAAACCCAACTTTTTCAGTATTATATTACAACATCATGCACTGCGCTAAAATACAGTATCTGGTAACAGGAGCACCTAGCAATTTCAAGATGCTGTGTTAAGTGACAAATAAGTAGTAGTGAACAAGATATACATCACTTATACTTTATTGCCTGATATTTTTTTTTCTGGGGAGATATTAAGTCTTTTTACCCAGATAGAAGGTCACCAAGGGATTTTATACAAGTCCAACCTTTGTGAATGAGTGAATTTATTGATGTGAATTATAGAGGCATCAATGACACAAAGGCAGACTGAGAAATCCCAGTCAATTGTTTAGCTTTTCTATACTGGTAATTAGAATCTCAAGAGGGTCTTTACAAGGATACCATGAAGGATTTGTACAGATTTCATGAACTCATGAATCTTATGAGCTTCCCCTTAACTTTGAGTGTGATTGTTAGTTGGTCTGATTTCTTTTGCAGGGTATCAGAGCCACTGTGCTTCGAGATGGCGATGAATATGTTCAACTTGGAAAAAAACAAATGAGTGATTCAATTTGAAAGGCATATCAAACCATTTTAACAACACAATGGATACTAGTGGGGCCAATGATTTTCCCAACCACAGATTACCCCTGCTTAGAGTACCAAACCCAAATTCCCTTCTGTGGCATGGATCTTTAAAAAAACAAAAGGAAAAGCAGTTGGTGTACCCGTAGCAGTTGCACCAGTATTGTATCCGTAGACATATTTTGTTTGGCATGCTGATAGTATAGCATGCAGGGTTCATTGTCCAATTGGTGACAGTTTTCTCTTAGAAGTACTCATAGTGCTTTCTGGTACCATGATCTAGCCAGTCAAGTGGAAGTTTACATCTCAGCTTCAGCCTGACTTTTCCGTGCCCTGAGATAAGGAAATAGTGTCTAAATATTTAGCTTGGCATGAAGCCAATGGCAGTGAACATTGCCCATATAGTATGTGTGCTTCCTCAGACAGTAACTCTTGAGATAGATCGCCACGGAAACTGAGGCTTTCATTCAAAAATCATATGGCTTCTAGTGGTGGCTTTATCCTTTCATGCAAGATACCTCCATTGTTTTAATTTTTTACTGCTGTTTTTCTGTTCATCCAGTTGCTTTTCTGAGTTTGTAATATATTCAAAGTTAGCTTCATATCATCTGTCTAAAGATGGCTTTTTACAGAGAGTGTTCTAAATTAGAAAGCAAGTCCTAACTCATGTTCTCATCAAAACAGTAAAATTGTGAAGATAACCTCGGGGAAAGACTTACGTTCCACAGCTGACTGTTACAGGCAGGTTGAATTAGTTTTCAGACTTAGTAGCTAAGGGGATATTAGAACAACACAACAGAACACACTATCAAGGTCTGGTGTTGCATAAAACAATCCCATCACTTGTTTCCATTGAGCAATGTTGGATACAGTGGTATGGACAGATGGTGATTCTCAGATAAAAGTCTAAAATGGTGATACACAAGGTGAATCTTAATAGTGAAACCACCCCTATTATATTGTCTCTCAGTAGACTCAGAACAATTGTTCACACTCTAGAAGGAACTTTTGTTGTTGTTGTTGTTTTCTCAGACAGGGTTTCTTGCTTTGGCTATCCTTGTCTCGCTTTGTAGACTAGGATGGACTCAAAATCACAGTAATCTACCTGCCTCTGTCTCCCTGAGTGCTGGGAATAAAGGCATGTATCACTACGCCAGGCTTGACTTGTTATTTTAATCTTCACTATACTGTTTACATATCTATTCATTCATTCCTCTGGTGGTTTCCACTAATTAAGGTAGGCAAAGCTTCAGTATTCAGCAAACCCCGCCACAATAGACATAATGGTAGAGGACAAATGAATCTGCGGCTAATGCGGAAAGTCTGGATATCTTATAAGAGTCTATCTGAGGGGCATTGGTGGACTCCTTAGGGAGCGGATGAGTGGTTAACATTGCAGAGTGTTTTCTTCTTCCACATTAGTGGGTGCATCAAGGATTACATGGACCTCCCTCCCTCTCTTTCATCCGTTTAGTGAAATGGTTGTTCAGGTTTTAAGGACTTTCAGAGGCTCACAAGCATAATATTTGGCATTTTGTCAATTTTTTTTCCTTAAGATTTTCAGATTAATACAAATCTTGCCTTATTTGCTTTTGAGTGGCCTGGACAGTATTTTTGTCTGCTTTTCCTTCTTCTTAATTCTCGTGTTTATCCAATTTTCCTGCCAATTCAGAAGCTTAGCCTTAGTCCTTTTTAATTTTTAATTAATTATGTTATTACACATATATACAATAGATTACCTATCACAAGAAGAACCGTGACACAATCAGGAATTATATAAATGTTACATTCTTAGTGTTTTAGCTATTTGTATTTGACAGCCTTGAAGAAGACATCTTTCCTATCTTGGTGCATCTAAAATTCTGAATGTAAATCAATCTCCATCACATATTGTCATTATCAACTTAAAACACCTATCTAGACCTAAAAACATCTTGACCCCTAAACTACTAAGCTTCATTGTAAAACTAAGCTACCTGGTCTTCAACTCCATCATAGACTTGAAAAGGAATAAATTTGATTACCTAGGTATGCCAGGAGTGCATGTTAGTAGCTTTCCAAGTGGGAAGATGACAGAGACAGTTTGCTACCTGAATAGTCACCCAAAATTCTCTATAATGTTGGAGCATCTTCTTTAGCCTTCTGGCCCAATATATCTGACAGACATATTTGTGAGGCAGGAACTACTGAGGACTTGTGTACCCTATCTCGGCAGAGTTTGGCCATTGACTCTGCCTGCATCCAACTTGCCCCTTTTTAGGCAGAATTCTGTCTGTGGTAGAAACGAGGATATTTAGCCCAGTGGCTTATTTGCCACATTTGAAGCGATCTCCATAAGGAGGTTCTTTGATGCTCATCATCTTCTTTGAGGTAGGCTGGGTGTTGCCAGGAGTTAACCTGTCTCATTGTCAGTGAATCTTTAAGATAATGAAAAACATTTTAAAATGCCATGCTCTGTATGTCTCTGAGGTTTTTGAAGACCTTATCTATCCTATCTTTTCTTTCTATGGAATCATTTCTATCAGCTGCACCTAAGATGTATCAGTCTTATTGTTCACAGAAGGGGACGCACAACAATGACAATGACTTTTTTACAATCTTGTTTTACAAAGATATTTTGGGGGCTTAAACTTTATTTTTCCAGTCTTTCATTCATTTTCCAGACATAACCATACTCAACATGGTGGACTATAGTCATCAAGGCAGTATATCATCTCTTACTGCATGGAGGCAAACAATTAGTCCTGATGCTTATCTTTGTCTCTGTCTCATGTAAAATGTTCTATGGATTTTCTTGAGAAGGCATGAAGAAATGCCTACTTATCCCAGATTGAGAGAACACTGATAAAGCAAAGAAAACTTTTATCCAAATCCAACTTGGTGAACCAATGAGCTTATTGGGGTGATTTACAAGAACATAAGTGATTCACAGGCAGTTCATTCAATGACTGACGTATGGGTAGATATGCCAAGATGTCTCACTCTAGTCAGTAATTTACCTTACAGAGCAGCCATTGTCATGTTTAAAGGATCTTTATGAGAACTTCATGTAGACCTTGTGACAGGCTTGTGGAATTACCTCATTCCCATGAATATCTCATGTGAAAGGCATTGATGTTCATGCCCAACTTGGAGGAAATATGAAGGAGAAATAAACATGTTTTTTTGTTTAGATCACAAGTGGGGGATGAGAAGAAGACTTGTGAGAGAGCAGGTGATGTCTATCCCCTTAGAAGTTGAACCAGCATGTGGGGGAGAATGGTTACTAAATAGCTGAAAAACATCCTTGAACAAATGCTGAGAAGAGGTATAAATGTGAGCCAAAAACAAGAGACAGGGCCTTTGGAGACTTGGAATAGTTTTGGCTGTCCTCTTTGAGATGCTCCTGGAGAGAACCACTAGAGGGAAGGCTTCAGGGCTCAGGGCTCTGGCTAAGCTTCCGGGGTCTGATTACTCCAGTTCCAGCAGAAGAAATCCTGCTGATTACATCAGAAGAATCATTCCTTGAAACTGATATCCTTATGGTTTCATTATTGTATTCTTTAATCTTCTTTTCCCATTGTTTAGGTTAGTCAGGTTATAAGTGAGGTACTCTCGGTTAATAAGTTTGTAATAAAATAGATTTGTTAAGAAAATTGAGCCTACAGAAATAGTTGAGGCACACCCTTACATAGCTTGTGGTATGGAAGCTAGATGTTGAGGGAATTAATATCAAGAGAACATAAAATAAGACAAGTATGAAATCTTTGACATTTAATTTTATGACAGTCTCAAATATGATGAACATTGGATTTACTCTTAGAGCTCAGAAAACATTTCTTAAGAGGCAATGCTTGGTTAAAATCTGAAGTGTGAGTGTTTACAACATAGAATAGAAAGAGAGAGAAATAATTCAGGCAGAGAAAATAGTTTATGTCAGTATTTTTGCCTGAACCCAGTGGGTGTGATAGATTGTGAAACAGGGGTCTCGAGTAGAAACTTCAAGCAAATAAGAAACGCTCACTGAAACTGAAGGGAAAGACAGTTTGTAGAGACAAGGCCTACAAAAATAAAAGACATTTTATATCATAAAGACATGGTCATATGGAGATGTAAGAGCATCAGTTATTTGAATGTAGAGTTAAAAAGATCTGAAAGAATAGAATAAAGTAGTGGATTAAGAAAAGAGTTGCATATATTAATCAAAATACATTCTTGCAAAAACTAAGGAAAAATGTAGCATGAACTATGCCTAACATTGTCAAGATGAACAGAAAAACAAGTAGAATTGAGAAGGATTAGGTGTGAGTGAAAATGATTTGATGATGATTGAATATGAGTTGTTAGGAAGAGAGAATTATAGGGATTCCTAGTATTGGTAGGCATATGAAAGATTAATCCCATTACTTCCCATGCGGCCACTACATGAAGGGGAAAAAGCCTGGATGGCAATAATGAACCTCACTTGGCACATATTTTGCTTGGGAAGATCTTGGGACATGAATTCAGTTGGAAGATGAAAAAAGTGGTTCTAGTAATTAAAAGTGAAATGTGGGGTGCTGATACAACTGCAGGTATCACATTTAAATGGGTGGATCCAACAGGTTACATATATACACATATAACCTGGTGGGAAGAGTTTTGAGTGATAAGAGTAAAGGGTTCTCAGATGTCTCCTGAGGTCTACCAAATTGATTAACTGATAGGTGGTCAATGAACTTATTAAGGTATAGACCAGAAGCATACGAAAACAGAGAATGGCAAGAATTGAAGGAAGAACAAGTTTCAGGGCCAGGTTCAGTAGTAAAGTTGGCATTGGGCAAGTGTGAGATGCTGGGCCCAATTATTTGCATTTAATGACCTTACTAGAAAAGGGAAAGGACAGGTATCATTGGTAGGTAATATAACCTAGATAACAAAAGAGAAAGTGGGCTTCTTTTAGTGCATATTTTCTCAGAGTCTGTATTATGAAAAATGTGTATTGTGATTTCAAATAAAGTATAATTCTAGCATGTGATGTTCTATAGTTTGCTCTTTTTGGACTGGGACAATACTTTTTTAAATATACCTTGTAGAGAAGATGTGTTATGGAATCACTACCAGGTAGTATTTAGTGAAAACTACTACTTGAGCAATATTCTTGGCTCTGTCCTTTCTCACTTCATAGGAAGGCTGTCCAATCTACTTACCTATCTAGTGTTGGAGGTGTGTGATCATAAAGGGACCAGTCTCCAGAATGAGACTCCTGAGGCTCAGGTTGCTTGCTTGGTAGGTGACCACCAGTAGGTTAGTTACACACAGCTTTCCTTAGTTTCTATGAGATTTAAATGAATTTGTATATGCAAAGCATTAGGTATGTGCTTAGTGCTCACAAAGCAATTTATAACCTTCAGAGATGATGGTTGTTGATGATGGTGGTGGTGGTGGTGGTGATAACGATTATGATGATAAATGGAAGAGGGGGATACCAGAAGGCATCTTAGATCTTTTTACCATGGTAGAGTATTAAGTAACCAGTTTCTGTTGGAATACATATTGAAGAGAAAGAATGCTCTTTTCTGCTGTCTAGTTTGCAGTAAAGATAAAGAAAGCCTAAAACTAGAATATACCCTATGGTCTGTGCATGTCCATCTTTATGTCTATTTAATATAATTATTTATACATTATTTAATTCTGAAACAAGACCTCAGTACATAGTGGTGTTTGAACCGGAACAAACCCAGTTGGCCTTGAACTCTCAAGACTGCCTACTGTCTTTTGAGTGCTGGAATTAAATTGTTTGTCTTTTAAAAAACAATATGTGTTTATTGAGATCTTTGGAGAACTTAGACCAAACCTTTCCACACATGTGGACTTGGAAGAGCTGAGAACCTATTCAGATGCTTGCATTTCACAACAGAAGCTGACTCTGACTTCCATCCCTGTGGAAAAAAAAATAGCCCACAGCTTTGTTATCACTTTTGTGCAATCCTTGTTTTTACCAGAAAACATTAATTACTCCTTATCTGTTATCATAATCAATGTCAGAAAGAAAATTAACTATATTTATGGGTTATAGAAAAGATATAGTGTTAAATAAAACATTTTCTTTACATTAAAAAAATCTTACCTTTAGACCATGAGGCCACAAGGTTTTATAAGTGGTTATTATGACCTTGTAGAATTTTTAACTGCTCAGTGTATTTGGCCCTGGGTGGCACCTACAGGCATGCAGTGGAGGGAACTGTAAGATAGTTGCTCTGCCAGGCTCTCATGGGAGATATTTATTGCAAGTATCTGTGCTTTCACAAACTACTGATACACCGTTAGTAACAAATGTAGTGCTATTTTGGAGCTAATTATGCTTCCTGTGTTCTGGCTAGCTGCAGAACTGAATTTGAAGTACATGCTGTGTGTGGAAGACTTCTTCCTTTTTCCTGCAGCCACCCTGATCTGTGCTCCAGGGTCATACATTTGTCGAGAACAGTATCAAGGGATCACACTGTCCTTAGGCTTTCATTCCATTTGGACAGTGAGAAGTACTAGAAAAAGATCCAAGGACAAGAAAAGCCTGAGAGCAGTGTTTATTCCCTGAGCTCTTTGCAGGCTAGGACATTGTAGGTCAGTTAGTTCCTTTAATAAGTCCACCACTCTTTGGGGTGCTACTCTTTAGAGACTTCTGTCTCTGAATACTACTAAAAAACTCTCTTATTTCCCCTTTGGCCTGGAACAGTAAAAAATCGCCAAGGAACATTTCTGTTACTTTTTGGGAGCACCTGACCATTCCAACCATTTTTTAACCCTTTAACATCATTGCAAATAGTCCTTTATTCAACTTTCCTTAATGCATTCAATTTGAGTGAGCCATCAGTTTCCTGCAGAGAGTATGACTGATAGACTCTAGCAACTGTCCTAGGCACTGACTAAATCATCTTGTAGTTTTCCTCTGCCCTAATTTATGTATGGGTTTATCTTTTTCTTTTCTCCAAGGGGTAAATAACTCTATCACCAAACAAGTCAACATGAATTTTGGTAGGTATATAGGCATCTGTAAAAAAAGCAGTAGAATATGTAAAATGATTATATACATGGGAAAGAAAGGATAATCAAGTCTTAGTCCTTGGGGAAGAGTAGAGCCTAAGTGGAGGACAGCCACGGAAGAAAAACATCACAGTGCCTCCCAGGAATCACAATGGTGGGAAGTCAAAGGCTCATGAGCATTTGAATGATGATGCTTCTTACTGAACTTGGTCAGAGAGAAGGGAATAGCGGTCCCAGCAGGTCACACCTGTAGGAAGGCAAGCAGGCCAGCCAAGGCCAGCCATTCTCCTCTCCTGCGTCCCTGTTCTTGCTCAATGTGTTTGAGATCCCAGTTGTTTCCTAAAGCACTGCTTATTTATTATTTAAGAAGTCTTTTAATTTTAAAGTTTTGATTTAGGGGGAAAAAAACCTTGGAAAATGCAAAATACTTTGTTATTCTCCAAAGATTTATGTTTAACTCAAATGCGACTAATGAGCCTTGCAAAATATGCCTAATTCCTTTCCCCTTTCATGTACTACAAGGCTTACATGAATCACAAATCTACCTCATCAAAGTTCTTTTTTCACAAGTAAGATAAATTATTACTGAGAATATGAGCAGCAGGTAAGTAATGTCCAAGAAGTAAAAAAAACACACACTTTGCTTTTAATAAGAGGTGAAAATTATTATAGTTATTTGAAAGGAAATTGTGATTTACAGGTGATTTAAAAATATGCCCAAGGATGGTCCACAAAGAGCCTGCAGGCAAACACAATGCAGCCCGCTATGCATACTAGAAATGGCAACTTATTATCTGTCACATATGTTTTTTTTTAAAAGACTAAGTGATCAAAATCATTGAATTGTTTAATTTTGGATTAATCAGAAGATGAAACATGGGATCTCAGTCTTTTATCAGGCTTCAGAATGAGTCCCGACCCAGTCTGCTAACTTAAAAATAAAACTGAATGCACACCTTCCCTGCAGTGTCAAAAACTTTGGCTTGCAGGCCTCCTGGACTTTTTTGTCTTTTGAGTTTTTAATGAGAACCAAAGTCTAGGTTCCTGGAACATTGTGAATTTTGATTACAGTGGGGTTCCAGCCTGGTTGGAATGGGAGAAATGTCAGAAGCCTTGTGTGCTCCCCAGCCAGCATCTAGATGAAAGGCTTTGGAGGCGCTTCTCAATTTCTGCTCGGCTCTTGGTTTTTATCCAAGCCCAAACTCTAAACCCACTGAGGTTCAGTAAGTACAAAATCCTTGCCAATCATTGGCTTTGCAAAATGCCAATTTTTTTGTTATTCAGCAGACAATTATAAGGCATAATTGCTGCTAGAGCAAATCAATTGACTTTCATAGATTTTTCATTGCCCATTTTATTTTGCTTCCTCATCAGTATAAAAAAATATGTCATTGGGTTTAGTAAACATTGTGTTTCTGCTGAAGTCCTGACATACTGAAAGTGAGGAGGAGCTCAGTGTTCTTCTTGTAACATTCCAAACCTCTGACAAAAGCATGCAGGAGCCGCACAGGCATACAGTGGCTACTAAGTGTCCAGTGACTTTGTTGTCTCATGGCACGGAGTTCCCCAGATCATGACAATTAGTGACTTGATGGGTGGTTTGTGTGTGTTGAGAAACATCAAGACATAGGGATTATTGTAGGCAATGTTTACCAACCTACTTAAGTCTTAGAAGGCTGTCATTAATTTTAGCCCTTATCCAATTTAAGGTAAATGACATTGTTTAGACCATGTGTATTCCAACTATTGCGATTGGATAGTGGGTGTCAACACTTCATTGTCTCAGCTCATAGTGAAACAAAGCTTTCATGACCTGTCCAGGAAAATGAATGCACTTGCTTCACAAGGTCAGATAAGGTACTTTGGTTGAAATGGGGCTCAGGTGGCAGTAGACATACTACAGAGCTAACTCAGTGGTTAAGAATTCTTAAGTGTTGTTGCAGAAGGTCTGAATTTGACTCCAGTACCTGCATCAGGCAGCTCAGAACTCATGTAATTTCAAGTCCAGGGAATCACATGCCTCTGAGTTTTGGCCTCTTTGGGCATCTGTACTCATATGAAACACACAGACACATACACACACACACACACACACACACACACACACACACACACACACACTATAATTAATTAAAATAAATGTAACAAAGGAAGACAGATGCTAGATTAGACACTCTGAATGGATAGCTGCCGTCTATCCAATACACAGTAGGTATATTTTTTCCTTTTTCATTCTTCGAATATTTATTGAATCCATGATTTTAGAATACAGGCCAGCAGGAATCATCATATAGAGTATTTACTGAAATTAAGCAAGAAATATCAAGGGAGTTTACCTAAGGAACACTTAAGAACACTGGAAAGAATATTTTTCTTGAGACTATAATATCTGAGTCAGATCATGGTGAACAGGTGGACTATTATAAAAGAGTGGCATAGTTAATCTTCATTATCACCTTTCCAGGATTTAGGAATCACCAGGGAAATGCAGCTGTAGGTGTGTAGATGAGGGTGTTTCCAGAAAGGCTTGCAGTGCAGCGAAGATCTGACTTGAATGTGCTTGCTATGTTATCCGGTGGCCTGGGGTGCTGGACTGAAGGAAAAAGGAGAAGCAGTGGAGCACTGGTATTCATCTCTCCCTGTTTCCTGACTGCAGATGCAAAATAGCTACTATATATGTGACAACATTCCTAGGAGAAGGAAGCAACATCACTAGTGTCTGAGTGGCAGAAGAGAGCATGACACATTTGGAAAGGAAATATTATAAAATAAACATCATCAATGGAAAATGTTATACTTGGGTCGGTGTGTGCACCCTGGTATGCACCCAGAGAATAAGCTTCGCTGGATAGTGTTAGGTCATGGAGACTCTGTGTCCAAATGTATTTGAACCAAAAGAGGGAAATCACTCTGTTAGTAAAAGTCCTTTTGTTTGCTTGAAAAATTATCCTCACCCCACTTTCAGCTATGTGATTGGCTCTACAGGAGCCTGGTGGTTCCTGCTAAGCCTCTGGGAATCCAGATTTATCAAGATATGGGAGACTAAGGCATGATGCTCTGGAGTGAAGGGGTGAGAGTGAAGTTGGTCTACGGAGGAATGATCTTGTAGGCTGTAGACTTACCTTTGAGTTTATTTGAGGTCAGATAATACAATTTAGGTAGAGGAACAGCACAGTTTAACTGGACTTTTAGGAAAAGTCATTAGAGGCCACAGGAAGTGTGTTTATTATGATAAATTGCACTGGCATTTTAGTTTTCCACAGTGCCACTTGTGCCTATGTCTTCACACCTGGCTAGATAATTTTATTATGTAAATTATGTTTGACTGTAACCAAACAACAAAG
The DNA here is from genome assembly GCF_964271855.1 of Acomys minous. Lineage (NCBI taxonomy): Eukaryota > Metazoa > Chordata > Mammalia > Rodentia > Muridae > Acomys > Acomys minous. The sequence goes on along the minus strand of NC_140483.1, from coordinate 180,135,415 downwards.
TTCCCAAAGGATGGTTGGAAACAAAGTTTAAAAAAAAAGAAACCAGGGAAAAATACCAAAGTGAGTTTTGTTTCCCGAATTCCTATTACTGTTCAAAGCATCGAGTTTTTTTTTTTAACACGGTTAAAATACACTTGAAATATTATGAATAAAGACATGAACTGTAGAATGTGTTACAGTTCAATTTTACATGTAGTTTCCCTGGATGTGTCTTTTCTCTAGAAAATGCTCACCTAAATTCTGCTCCTGTAGAACAGTTTGCAAACTGACATGTGTGTCTCAAAGGGAATTTGGTAGGACTTATGAGTCTATCAAGCTTTGTCAATTTTCATAATGCTATTTAAATTTTATATAAAATATTCTAGGCTATTTTGGATTGCAAGTTTTAAAAACTTCCAAACCTTTTGAAAAACTTTCAAGTGGACCCAGTTCCTGCTGGTCTTTGCTTTACATTGTTGCAAGTAATCGCTGTAAGAACCAGACTTTCACTTACTCATTATTTATTTATTTATTTTTGTTTGTTTATTGTCTGTGCTTAAAAGTTTTTGCTCAGATGATGATAGTACTATTTGAGGTCAACCTTGCGCTCTCTCTCTCTCTCTCTCTCTCTCTCTCTCTCTCTTTCTCTCTCTCTCTTTCTGAATTTGCAGTTAGGTTTTTCACTTTGGGTGTGCTAGGATAACCACAAGGGTGAGTCACCAAGGTGCATTTAGAGTTATGAGGTAGGACATGTCGAGCTGCTCTTTTCTTCAGATGAGGGGTGAAGCGCCAGCACAGAAGCTACCGCTTGTCCTGCTCATGCTCAGTGGGAAGGAAGGAAAGGAAAGAAATGTGTTTCCTAGATAGGCAAACCTTAAGGTAAAATTTGAATATTGTACAATACTTTGTAAATTCAAACCACCTTAATTGAAAAACAAAACAAAACAAAACAAAAAAACAAAAACAAACAAAAAAACCCACACTGTCCCATTGCTTTAGTTGGCCGTGAATCCTAAACTTTCATTCTCCTCCATAGCAAACCTCCTAAAACTTTTCCCGTTGATCCAAGTCTGTTATTATTCATTGCTTTGCATGCTGGCAATTCTTGCAGTGTTGTGTTAAAATATTGTTAAAACCTAATTTGTGTGTGTGTGTGTGTGTGTGTGTGTGCCTCTGAGAATATAAACATTTCAAGGTTCAGTCTTATTTAAGTAAATTAGCATATTACTCTGATATCTGGAAATTCTACATGAATTTAGATAATTAATATTTTACCATTATAAGGTTGCTGTTTTTTTCTGGATAGTGTTTCCGTGATTGATGGCCATTCAGTTACCCCAAATCTAAGTTAATTTAATTTTTCTTGTGACTAAATAGAAGAGTACTTTTTGAGTGTGAAAGTCAATGCTTATTATTTTAATTACAAGAAAGTAACAAAATAATGTCTTTATTATTTAATTATCGAACTTTCTAGACTTAGAGTGAGTAACTCAGAACTTGGAGCGTTCTCAGTGGTCACTGGACATCCATATCCCTAAGCTTATTTTGGCATCGTCCAAAACACTTAGTGGTATTAAATACAAGATACCTTGTTTTGGCTCTGGTCATGTAAAAACAACATATGTTTTGTTTTACTAATTAGAGACCTTTCTGAGCAGACATTTGACAACTAAGAAGAAAAACCAGTATAACCATCTTCAGCTTAATATGTGGTGACTGTGAGTCAGAAAGTAAAGTTGAACTGTGGCAGAGTAGCCAGGGGAGACAAGCAGAGAAAAAATATAAATGTGAAAGGAGACAAGATAAAGTAAAATGGATAATTAATTGGAGCTAATTAAATCAGACTCTGCCCACAAGCCCTTTGGGCTGTGTTTACTGTGTGTGTGTATGTGTAACTATTTACCCTCTTAAGCCCCAGGAGCAACGTGCATGCTTATTTTTATTTCACAGGTCACACAGCTTACTTTGATCTGCCTTAACACATTATTTGAACTTAATATACATAGAATTGTCTGAATAGCAAGTCTAAAATTTCAGATATTATTTCTAAATTGGAAGAGAATAGTGGATTACAGAAGAGAAAATGAAGAGACAATGGACATACTTATTCTTTGTACAGAGAAGGACTTGCTGTAAAGACTTCAAGGATAAATGAGGGGTCATGGGACTAGTAATTGATAGCAACATTGGGGTAGACATGACACAACATTTACTGAACATCCTTTAAGTTCCTGTCACAATATTAAGCAGTGTGGATATAGTCAGTGGGCATTGTCCTCACATAAGTGTATTAATAAAGTGAAATGGTAGCAAATGAGAAATATCAGCAGAGCTGTGGAGAAATTAGGTTCCCAGACAGAAATATCATTAACCAACATGAGGAGAGAGGTTAAAAAATACCAAACAGTATGCACACAAATTACAAAAATAGGCCAGGCGGTGGTGGCACACGCCTGTAACCCCAACACTCGGGAGGCAGAGGTAGGTGGATCGCTGTGAGTTCAAGTCCAGCCTGGTCTACAAAGCGAGTCCAGAACAGCCAAGGCTGCACAGAGAAACCCTGCCTCAAAAAACCGACCAACCAACCAACCAACCAACCAACCAAACAAACAAACAAACAAAAAACCAAAAAATAGCCATAGGGAAAGCATACAGGTACTCTGTAAACACACGGGAAAGGGCATATTGAACTCAATATTCTGGATAGATCCCTTTGAGTATGCAAAATGAGTGAAACCTGAAGAAAAGAAAGAAAGTAGACATGAAAAGAATAGGACGTAAGGTGATTCAGGTAGACAAAGCAAGTCATGAAGCCTTTGACAGAGGAAAACCTTGGTGTGGAATTGAAAGTATGGGATGAGAAAAGTGCTGGACTCCCCAACAGGATGTATTAGAAATAATGTAATGGAGTAGAATTAGAGAGGCAGGGTGTCTTAGTTAGGGTTTCTATTGCTGTAAGGAAACACCTGACAAAAACACAAGCTGGGGAGGGAAGGGTTTATTCAGCATACAAGTCCACATTGCTGCTCCTCACCAAAGGCGGTCAGGACAGCAACTAAAGCAAGACAGGAACCTGGAAGCAGGAGCTGACGCAGAGGCCACGGATTGCTGGTCACTAGCCTGCTTCATGTGCCTTGCTCAGCCTGCTTTCTTAAAAAACCCAGGACCATCAGCCCAGGGATGGCTCCATCCACAGTGGGCTGGGCCCTCCCCCATTGATCACAATTCAGAAAATTCCTTGTAGCTGGATCTTATAGAGGTATTTTTCTCAATTGAGACTCCTTCCTCTCAGATGACTTTAGCTTGTGTCAAGTTGACATAAAACCAGCCAGTACACAGGGAGTCCATTTACCAGGTGTGCTGAAGTACATAATTCCTAAGGAAAGACATCAAAGAGCTTTCTGCTATACATTTGACAGCATGTGCAGAACCCTCACAGCAACTTTGAAAAATGAAGATCAGAGGCTACAGAACTCCAGACATGCCTTTGAATGGCGGTTGCACTCTAAATGACTATGCCAGCTGTTGGATGTAGGTTTTATTTAATCCTGTAGCTCGTGCTTGTGGGAAGGTTGTTTGTGAGTGTGTCGGCTAGGCTCATGATTGACAGGGAAGAACCCTGAAAGAAACTTTCAGAAAGCACTTTGAGATTTTAAAAAATGTCTCCTAGTGAGAAAAACCTTGTGGATAGATCCTCTTAGGTGTTTTGAGTCAGTTTTTACAGGGTTCAAATACTGTAAGAAGAGTGAACTTGTAGGATGGCATCTCCTGCATAGAGGTAAGGTAAGATCTGAGCAACTAAAGGACAAAGCAGGACATTTATGAGACCCAGGCATATTGTTATATTTTATAAATTCAAATGAAATGAGCTTCTTTCTTCTTTTTAACTTCCTCATAGTCTATTTATCACAGATTCTCTCTTCTATTTCAATGTGACTGGGCTTTGCACGTGCCCTAAAATTATGTTGTCTTCTTTATTGGTCCTGACAGTCCAATAGCTAGTGACTGAGCATCTGCTTCCCAATTCCCCATCTCTGTGGGTTGTAGTCTACTGGGCTCCTTGAAGAATGACTGACAGCCGATGGGTTCATGGCCAATGAAGAATCATAGGGGTCGATTTTTAAAATAACTAATATAAGGGCAAGTTTTGCAGTTTTCTCAAAAAATTTCTCATGGCTAAGAGATTTCCAATGAGTCATCTTTAGAGTGTTTGAAGAAAGAAAAAAAAAATGGAGTAATCATTAGGATAAGAGGGTTTGAGTTGAAAACATAGCCTAGTCATTGTGGTGAATGCTCTCTGTTTGTTGGTGATCTGGGCAAGTGAAGGCTTCCTGGAGACCTGACAGCTGGCTGGCATATTTCTCAATGAGTGAGGAAATTTTCCAGTTCATCTGCGGAGAATTTGGTCCGACATTAAGGCATGAGGCTGCCCATCTGCAGCTTGCAATTGGTACAGGCAAGAGAATCACTGTTACTCTGTGGACACATGCCACAAATATGAAACGAGGCAGAGTGGCATGCCTATTTGGGGTTGGCAGAGCTGTGGTTTAGTCTATTGTTACAAGGCAGCTTTGCCAGGGGAGAGTGAGAGTTTGTGTGTGTTGTGCCCTCATCACACACATTATCTGCAAATGAAGAGTGTGTGGAACGAACTGTGGAGCTTTGACTTTATGGAGTTGTTGCCTCACACTCCCTTGCTTGTTGTTTGTGTCTGTCCTAATGGCTTAATGCCTTTTTTTTTCTTTTGACATCCATTTGTTATGCAAGTTGGATGGCTCTATTTTGATGCTGATATCAGTTTATGGGTTATTATATCCATTTGCAAATCATGCCTCAAAAGAGGGCACCCTGGGATGTAAAACACTGCATATGCCCATAAATCACAAACTGAATAAAAGTTGGCTACAGGAAAGTAATTGTGTTGGGAGTTTGTAAGTCTGTCAGCCAACCTTTATTGAAACTCTGGTGTTGTATTCTGCAGTGCTTGAGGGATTGCAAGGAAAATAAAGCACAGAGCAATGTAGGAGAGTCTAGGTGGAAGGACACTTGAAGGTCACATAGAACAAATGGCCCTTCACACAGTTGACTAGCTTCTTTCATTGGGTTGATATTTTGGGATGGGAGTAGCTTAGAAAAAAGAAAGAGCCTATATCTTGTCTCAAATAGAGTAATACAGGTCATGATTATTAAATATTTTTTAATTGGCATGCCTGATAGGTTGGCTCTGAAATACTTACACTATTATTAATGTTGGTGGAAAAATACAGTGGTTGAAATGTATTAAGTTGTTGCCTTTTATTTTTATTGTATTACAAGCATAGTATCATGATGTAAAATTCTGAAGCAAATGTTATTCTCAGTGCCATAGCAAACTATGTAAGCTTGAAGTCATGAGCAACAGCCAGGATTATACCCGAAGTGAACACCTGATAGGAACAAATAAAGTATAGACGAAGAGTCTGAAGACGTGAAACGAACGCTTTTAGTACTGATTTCTAGTTTAATTCTGTCTTGTTTTGAGACCATGTGGTACATGCTTCGTATTTTAAATGTTTATTAAGGAATGTTTTATGGAAATAAACTGGTGATTATGAGCTGGGGTGCATGTGTAAGACAGAGTGTTGAAGAATATTACTTGATATTGTTGTTAAGGTTACCTGCCTTCTTGCTGATGCCGTCTGTCTGTCTGTCTGGCCTGTAACGAACAAAGTTGTGTTGAAGTCTCTGACAACATTATTTATGTGTTTCCTGACAGTCTACCAAGCATTGCCTCCTAAGTTTTGATGGTCTTTATTGAGTCCATATATATTTAGGATTACCCAAAATGGCTATTTTTATCATTGTGTAATGCCTTTATTTTTGGCAAATAATCGATTTTATCAACATAGCTTTCTTAGAAATTAATATAGCAACTTCAGACAAGATTACATGCTTTCAAGGTGGTATGGCTATTGTTTCAGTTAGTGTTAAGTGTATATATTTTCCATCTTTTTATAATTTATTGTATCTTTATCTTTGCGTTAAATTGTTGTAAGCAGCATGAGGTAAAATCTTGTTTATTCTGTTTGTTAATCTGTAGGTTGTTGGCTTCAGGTGGTTAACCTTTAAAATGTTAACGGTACAGTTATATTAATACCCACTGTGCTTGTATCTGTCCTTTATCTATTGACCTTTTAAACTGTTTCTTTTTCCTGCTTTTCTATTTTCTTAAGTTTTATTTGAGCATTTCATATAATTCCATTTTACCTCTTCCCCATATATCAACTGTGTTTTTTAAAAAATTTTACTTGTTTTCATTTAAAACAATCTTATTTAACTCTGAGTTATATTATTCAGTTTCACACGCAGCACAGATCCCTACCCCATTGCAGGGAGTCCCCCATTACGTCCGTGCTCCCTGATGTCTTTACTGCCACTCATTTTATTTACCCATGTGCTACAGCCATCTAAAACATTGTTAATGGTATAACATTAACAAACAGCTATTTGTTAGATAAATTAAGAATAAAAAAATATATTTTTCATTAAGATATTTCCTCCTCTGATGGTCCTTTTTTGTTGTTTGTTTGAGACAGGGCTTCTCTGTGTAGCACTGGCTGTCCTAGACTCACTTTGTAGACTAGACTGGCCTCGAACTCACAGAGATCCACCTGCCTCTGCCTCCTGAGTGCTGGGATTAAAGGTGTGCCACACCATGCCCAGTGGTCCTCTTTCATTAGTTAGACATGAGTTTTTTTTAAGTTATTTTTTTCTGCATTGTCTTAGGATCTGGGGGGAAAGGTGTTGCATAATTTTCTAGGTGTTCAATAACTTAGGACATTTAAAAATTTTAGCCTCACTTATAATGATATTTCAGCTAGAGTCAGCTCCATACCCTCACAGAAGCCTGCCCTGCCCTAGGTCTTCAGTTTGTCACGGAGATTTATGGGTTTTCTTCTCTCTGCAGGCCCTCAGTCTCCCTTCTCTCTGCACTCCTTCTCCTACTTTGTTCCTTCTCTTCAACCACTTCTGCTGTCTATTCTATTTCCCCTTCTGAGTGAGATTTAATCATCCTGCCTTGGGTCCTCCTTGTCACTTACTCTCCTTGGGTCTGTGCATTGTAGTATGTTTATCCTGTACTATATGGCTAAATCCTCTTATAAGTGAGTACATACCATGTATGTCTTTATGTGTCTGGGTTATCTCACTCAGGATGAACTTTTGTAGTTCCATCCATTTGTCTGAAAATTTCATGGATTTCTTGTTTTTAATAACTAGGACTCCTAGTAGCAGGGGTCATGGAGACTGAACAAGATACCCTTTAACTAGACAGGATTACTAGTGGAGGGAGGGGAACACCAATATACCCCCAAAAAACTTTGACCCAAAATATACCCTGCCTACAAGAGGTGCAGAGATGAAGACAGAGCAGAGATTGAGAGAATGTTCATCCAAAATCTGGCCCAACCTGAGACTTACCCTGAGAGAGAGCCAACCACTGACTCTATTAAGGATACTCTGCTTTGCTTGCAGACAGGAGCCTAGCATAGCTGTCCTCAGAGAGGCTATACCCCGCAGTGGAGCCAAACAGATGCGAAGACTCACAGCCAAATATTGGTCGAAGAGTAGGGAGTCTTGTGGAATATTTGGGGGATGGACAGAAGGACCTGGCAGTGACAGGAGCTCCACAAGAGGACCAACAGAGCCAACTAACCAGGGCCCAGAAGGGTTTGTGGAGACTGAAGCACCAACCAGGGACATGCATTGACTGGACCTAGGCTCCCTACACTGATGTAGCAGATGGGCAGCTCAGGATTCATGTGGGTCCTCCTAGTGGATAGGGGACTCCCCTTTTCAGAGGAGTAGGGGAGGTAGATGAGGGAGATGCTACAATCAGGATGTAAAGTGAATAAATATATAAATTAATTTTAAAAATGAAAAAATAATGATATTGCTCTGGACAGAAAGTTCTTGGTTGGTATTTTAAATCTATCTATCTTTCTTTCTTTCTTTCTTTCTTTCTTTCTTTCTTTCTTTCTTTCTTTCTTTCTCATCCCAATTGTAGCTCCCTTCTTCATCTCCCCTCCTGCCATCCCCCGGACCTCAGAAAGAGGCAGCCTTCCTCCCCTACTATCTGACCTTACCCTATCAAGTCTCATCTGCTTGTATGCTCTTCCTCTGTGGCTTGGCAAGGCGGCCCCTCCATGAGGAAGTGACCAACATGTGGGCACCAGAGACCATGTCAGAAGTAGTCCTTAATCCCCATATTATAGGACCTACAAGGAGACTGTGCTGACTACCTACCACATCTGAGCAGAAGGTTAAGGTCCTCACCATGCACGATCCTTGGTTGGTACATCAGTCTCTGCAGCACCCCCTTCTCCACCCGGACTTGTTGGCTCTAATACTTCATTCCACTTCATTTCACTGAGTGGTCTTCTTGGTTGCAGAAGTCTAATATTATTCTTTTTAATTATATCTTATTTGCTTCCTTATGGTTGACACAGAATAGCTCTATAATCAGCGTTCTTATGATTACATATGGGTAAGTGTGTGTGCACACAAGTGTATGTGTGTGGGCAGATGTGTGTGGAGGTTAGACGTCAACCTCAATTATCATTCCTCAGGAGCCATTCATCTTATTTTTTGAGATAGCATCTGTCATGGGTATCTGATGCTTGCCAATTAGCCGAGGCTGGCTAGCATGCAGCAAAAGTCTCTCATTCCTACCTTCCCGGTGCTGGATTTATAAATACATGCTACCATGCTTGACGTTTTATGTAGGTGCTGTGGTTAGAACACAGGGTCCCATGCTTGTGTCACAAGAACTTTATAGACTGAGCTATCCTCTTAATCTCTCAACTGCTAGTCCTAAATATTTTTCTGTTTAAGTCTTGCTTCTATTTCTCTGTGGCGTCATTCAGTATTTTCTCATTGTCTGATTTTCTGTAGCTTTGATATGATATGCATAGTGTTTTGGTTTTATCTTGTTTTGCCTTGTGTGTATTTGAGCTTCATGGACTGGTGGTTTGATGCCTCTTGTCAGTTTTTGACAGTTTTTGGAAAGACTGCTGTAGTCTTCTTTCTTTGCTCCTTTAGTTTAAAATGTCAGGTAGATATTATGCATTTTGAATTTTATCTCTTTAGACTGTGCTTTCTCTTACATGTTTTATTTATTTTGCTAAATGGTGTATTATAAGGTAATCAGAAGCAATATAAATGGAATTCAGCGTGAAGATTTATCATAATTGAGTAACAGGCTAGGCTGTATTTAATACCTTCTATTCCTGAAGGTGCCAAGGTTTTGGAGTTACCAAAGTATCTTTTTGTAATCTTCCACTTAGAGGCTTCCTTCTCATCCTCAGAGTTGATGCCATGTTGCTATTCCAGATGTACATACATACTATAGCCCTGTGGGTATATTTTAACTAGTCTTTGTTAATAAGGCTATTGCTTTTATACAGGTTTTCATCAACATAGCTCCCCACAAACTCCTCTAGTTGGATTATTTTCTGACTACAATATTCTGGATTTGATTCCTTGAAGGTTGAACCCTTGTTGACTATTTTTATAGATGATGAACGAGACATGAAAAATGTGAGGACATGTGTGCCCCTTCACAGTAGTGATAGACATGGAAAAAACTATTAAAACCAATAAAACCCATCACTTTTCCTGAGGTGGAGGAGTGAATGCTTTATTATGGAGAAGTATCTCCTTATGTTTGGCAGTAATTAGTTTTTCCCTTCAGCCTGCTAGAGCTACCAGAGGCCCTTTCTCAGATCTTTACAACGAGTACTAGGTGGTATCTTAGTAGGCATATCCTACATTTCCTCAAGTCAAGTCGTTTCACATGCTGGTCTCCCCTTAACTTCTAACAACACATCAGAATCTCCTCCTCCTCCTCCTTCACCCCCACCTCCTTCTCCTTCTCCTCTTCATCCTCCTCCTTCTCCCAGGCTCTTTAGTATAAGGTGATCCCAGTGACCTCGAGCTTCAGCTCGAGATGGTTGCACACCATGTTTAGTTTATAAACTGCTGACTTTCAAACTTGAAGTCTCTTGCATGCTAGGTAAGCCTCTACCAACTGAGCCAAGTGTTCATCTTATAGTCACCATCATGGTTTCACTGGGTGTCTGCTGTACGTTAGGAACGGTTGGCTTTTTTTCTGAATGTGCCTATATCCCTAGTGTTTAAAGTTGAAGCTTGCCCTGCCATCTTCACTTCTTTAATGCTGATAAGAAACAAAGTAGTTCACTTTAAGCTCTCAGTGTTTGACTTACCAGAATGAAACTGGTGACTTCTTGGATCCTTGTGTCCTGGAATTGAAACTGAAGTAAAATATAACACATTTTTCATATGCGTACTTTATTCTCAGTGTTTGTGTAGCCAATAGTCAGTCCCATTTCTTTGTAGTGTCTTGGCCTCGGATAGGGTCTTCTAGAAATAGATCTTAATAATATTGATGTTTCTTATCTAGGTTTGTTGTTGTGTGTTTCATATGCCCCACTTCAACAAACAACATGTGCTGAACAGTCAAGAACTACAATTATAAAATAAAAATGTCTGAAAAACTGCAGAGAGAGAGACAGACAGAGAGAGACACACAGAGACACACACAGACAGAGAAAGAGAGACAGACAGAGAGAGAGAGAGAGAGAGAGAGAGAGAGAGAGAGAGAGAGAGAGAGAGAGAGAGACTGGTGCCAGAGTGGAGATGTTTTCCTTGGTGACTAGAGTAATAGATATAACCATGTAGCAGCATCTCATATGCTAATTACACTTAAATATCTTAGCTGCTTCTGGCACTAATTCTTGCTCATGACTTCAGGAGGGCACATGCTATTGTTTAATTTGACCAAAAGAAAGCTTTTTTGACACCATTTTGGTTTGGTGCTGTCTATCAGTTACGCATAGCAAATACCTAAGTAGCAATCAAGTTGAGTGAACAGAATCATTCAAAAGTTTTAAAGCAATTTCTAAGATCTATAAGATTTAAACTCTGTTTCTTTCCCAATCTCTTCCATTAAGTGAAGGGCTACTTTGTAACTTAAAACCTAAAATAAAACACATACTGTGTAAGCATTTTGAATCAGTTAATCTATACAGAAACTTTGATATTATACACTTTTAAAAGATAAATCCCCTAGAACTTGGTGATTTGTCCAAGGCTGTGATGAGGAGAGGAATGGTGGAAGAATGAAATCTTTCTGAGTTCAAAGTGTTTATTCCTGGATTTCTCCCTGTTTTAGGTGTGTCAGAAATACATGAAGTATGCTTAGTACCATCTGAATGAATCAAGAAAATATTCAAAAATCTTCCCAGGGATGATGGTCTTTAAGCTAGATCTTGACAAAAGACCTACAAGGTCAAATTCATAGAAGGGAACGTAAAAAGGAGGATAAAAAGGTAAAAAGGAAATGAATGTTTCAAAGTTAGAAGACTAAGTGCCATGGCAGAGGTGTGAGCATGGAAGGCATCTCTGTGTAAAGACACTTGGCCTTGGTAGGGCTAACCACGGGAAAAGGGAAGAGTGTTGACAGTCAAGGACAGGACTGGAATGACCTGAACAGATTAAACTTTCAGTGAGGTTGCCCTGGAAGCATGTGGAAGATGAAGGTGCTCAGAAAGTTCTAGATGTGAGGAGGTCAGTTTAATGGCTACTGTAAATACAAGGAAACATGACTACTGATTGAAAATTTTAATTTTCAATATTTAAATATTTCCCATACCCTTATAAGTAACAAAAATAAGACATCTTGCCTCCATTGAGGTCTGTGCTCAGTTATAAATTTCAATATTATCTATATCATCTATATCTATGTGACAAAGAGTTAAATCTCACTTAGTATGCCAACTTCTAAAGAGAAATTTTGTTTGGAACAAGTGAAGAAACAAAACAAAATAAAAATGTTCCAAGTTCATCATTTAAAGGATATTGATCAATATTCATTTATTTCTTGAAAAAAATCATCATTAAATTCCTAATGTTATAGACATTCCTGTTTATGAAAGTATATTTAAGCTACATTTCAATCAGTGTTCCATGCACTAAAAAGAGGATGGTGAATAAAACAGATCTACTTTCAAGAGTTGATCAGCCAGATTGGTGTGTGGTAGAAAAGTACATTATTAGTAGAGGAGACAATTATCAAAGTTGAAAGGAACACAAGACTCAAGTCTTGGTTTTTAAACTCTTCCCAAGGCTGAAGCAATTCTTATACATGTCATTTGTTTTTGACTCTTATGTATTCAGACTGATTTTACTTCTTTCTGATTTACTATTTTCTTCATGTCTCCTTCTGAATGTGACAAAGCTTTGTGTCACTACTGTGAGGATTAATATGCATTGTCAAATTGATTAGACTCATAATTACCATGGAGACACACAACTGTCTGTGTCTATGATGTTCCCAGTAAAATTTTATTGGATAGGTAATATCCGCCCTTTTGTGGGTGGCACAGTCCCATGTATTAGGGGCCTGGACTGGATATAAAGGAGAAATTCATCAGGGCACCTGAATTAATCTTTCTACGTCTCTTGATTATGACACAATGTGATCAGAGACCTCGTGTCCTTGTCACCGTGCCTCCTTTGTTATGATGTTATTATACCCTGAAGCTCTGAGTCAAAATAAAAGCCTTCCTTTCTGGTTACTCGTGTCATGTGTTTTTCCAGATCACTGAGAAATAGTTCCTCCAGATAGCTCAGGCTGTATGTATGTTGTCATGATCTGATCTAATTCACTATCCTCTTAAAAATAATAAAACCCCCCTCCCAACTCAGAGTCCGGGGTCTCTGTGCTAAACAAAATCACAGTGATAGACTTCAAGTTTTTGTTGTTATTTTCCTTGAACGATATTGGAAGCAGGGTCCCGAATCTCAAAAGTTAAAAGCATACTTAATAATCATACTATTTTCAAATCAGTTTCTGTGAAAATTTCCATGCTTTTTGAGGCCCATAAAATGAAACTCTCCCAACAGATGGCTGGTTAATAAAGCCCATTCTGTGGAAGAAGTTCCAGCAGTTCTATTTCCTGCATGTCATTGCCATTCCTCAACAAATAACATGCATTTCTCCATCAGCAGTTAAGCTAGGGAAAGACTTGAAACGAAACATCCTGGAGCTGGAGTGAGAAGCTTGGGTGAACTTCCAATAGTGCACATATCAATGGAATGCAGCACAGAATGGCCATAAAGGGCCTCTTGGCTTCTGGGAGAGACAGTAATAGAACTAGGTAGTAGGCAAGAGAGCCTGAGAAGATGAATAAGCTCTCTGTGAAAAGGGAAGTGCAGATCCTCAGCCAAGACCTCTTTTACTTGGCAATGGGTCCACTTGGGGTTGGCACAGTTTCTCACCGAGCAAAGGCAGACCATCATAGATAAGCCATCTGCTCTGTTTCCTCAGTGATGGCACCTGTTCAGTTCTTACCTTTAGAACCTGAGCCTCTTGGCGAGATAAACAATATGTCTAAAACACCAGAGATACTGTGCAGCATAGCAGAGAAATTATGTTTTATGAAGTGTCATCCTGTGCAACCATCTGCAGAGAATCACATTTGCCCATCCTTAGGGACTTTTCCACTTATCCCCTGGTTTTGATTTCATCCATTGAAAATGTCATTAATTTTGTTTGTTTATAATATAACATACTACGATGACCCTCTTCTTTGGTGGTGAAGGATTTCTCGTTATATACTGATAGATAAAAGTCATTGATTGGATACGCTAGAGATGAACTAGTAACGCATGACATAAGATAATATTTTATTTGTAAACTATTATTCACAGATGTGAACTATTCTACCTTGAGATTGGCTAGAAAGTGAATCAGTATAATTTAATAAACAATAAAATATATATTTATCTTAAACTAACACAATTTAAAACATTAAAAAGGTTAATTAAATAAAATAGTGCATGACCTATTGTCATTTATTGTCTTTTCATTAGAAAAGAATTTACTCAGATTTTATATGCATTTTTAATTGGATTTGTTGTATGGTATTTTGTTCTTGAGCTATAGAAGGTTAGATGGTGATCTCTGACTGAATAGTAAATGTATGGCGTACAGGTATTTTCTATATTCTGATTATCATGTGTCTGGCTTACTGATTATTTTCGTAGTGATGTGAAAAGAGCTTAATTTAGGTCTTTTTAACCTGTACTTTGAGTGTCAACACCCCTCTCACTAAATTTGATTTTCTGGAGCATTCTCCAATGTTTACTTCTAGACATTTTTATCACTTTAGGACTTTTGTGCATGATGGTCTTTAAGGATCAGTTTCTTTTTGTTTCTGCATGCTACCCGAATGTCCAGCGGAAATCCCATCACTTACTGAAGAGACTCGTCTTCCCATGCATACTCTTGGCCATCATTTTGTGGATGATAAGTTGACCATGTACACATAGATTTGTTTATGGGTTTTTCTTTTGTTCCATTGGCCTCTGCATATGTTTTCCAAACAATACTATCAATAGTATGTGTTTTGACATTTATAAATCTGTTGTATCACTTGAAATAATGGAGTGTGGTACTTTTAGCATTTTCCTTCCTTCCTTCCTTCCTTCCTTCCTTCCTTCCTTCCTTCCTTCCTTTCTTCCTTCCTTCCTTCCTTCCTTCATTTCTTCCTTCTCTCTTTCCTTCCCTACCTCCTTCCTCCCTCCTTTTTCTCCTTCTTTCTCTCTTCTCCTCCTCCTTCTTTTCTTTTTCTGACACAAGATGACTTTAGCTACTTAGGGTTTTGGCACATGACATGGATTTTAATACTTTTTTCTAGTCCTGTGAAAAATGACCATTGGAAATTTGCTAAACACTGTACTGACACTTTGGCATTTTTAGCGGAATCCTTAAAATGTTTTATGAATTATATTACTTATAAACAATAGCATTTTTACTTTATCAGGTTGACTCTTTTTGGATTTAATTTCCTTTTCTCCTTGTTTCAGCTGAGATTTCAGTGTTATGCTGATTTGATGTAGCAGGGATGAAAATATTTTGTATGTTCTTTAAAAGTTTTGTGTTTTAAGCACTGACTGTGATATCAGATGTGTGTCTGTGTAATATAGTATTCACTGTGTTAAATATACTCATTTATATGATTGGTTGAGAGACTTTAATTATTAAATACTGCCGACTTTAATAAAAAACACTGTTGAATCTATTGAAATGATCACATTATTTCATATACAACCAGATGAGATAGTTTACTACATTTATTGAAGTTCATATGTTGCAACATCTTGCATTTCAAGTATAACTCTCTCGTGATCATAGTGTACAGTCCTTTCAGTGTGATGTTGGTTTGCTAGTACTATGAAGGTGTTTGGCAGTGGTATTGGCCTGCAGTTTTCTTTTCCCCAGATGCTGTTGTATCGCTCTAACACCAGTCTTATAAGTCGACTTTGGAAAGCCCTCTTTTTATGTGGTCCCCTGCACCTTCTTTGAGTGTTCTATAGAATTCATCAGTAAAGGCACCTGAAACTAAGGTTATGTTTAACTGTACATATGCCATTACTGATTTAATACTCTTTATATTTTCATCTGTTATGATTTCCAGTTATGATTAAAATGTTGGAAGTTGCATGTTTCTAAGACCTTATCTATTTCTTCTAAACTATCTGATTTGTGAACCTCTTAGGAACCATTGATTTCTGTACCATTTTCTGTAATTCTTTTTTTCTGTTTATTTTTTATTTCTGATTTTATGTGAAGTTACTGGCTTTTTTAATAGCCTAAGTAAAAGTTTGTCATCTCTCTTTTCTTTCTTTCTTTCTTTCTTTCTTTCTTTCTTCTTCATTTCTTCCTTCCTTTCTTTCTTTTTTAGTGACTTGGGATCATGGATCTTTTCTTCTGTTATTGTAGCCTCCATTTAATTAATCTTTGCTCTGGATACTGTTATTTCCTTCTGTTAACTATTTTTGTTGTAAATTTCTATTATATTATGTTGTTTGAAACCTTTTCTTCTTCATGTAGTATTCATTGCAAGAAACCTTCCTCTTATGATCATTTTTATTTATTTTGTATATTTGTGT
The DNA here is from genome assembly GCF_964271855.1 of Acomys minous. Taxonomy (NCBI): domain Eukaryota; kingdom Metazoa; phylum Chordata; class Mammalia; order Rodentia; family Muridae; genus Acomys; species Acomys minous. The sequence continues at coordinate 180,119,422 of NC_140483.1, read as the reverse complement.
GTTACTTTTCCATGTTCATTTTCTCAAGATATTTTTGTTTGCATGTTAATTTATTCTTTGATTAATTTACTTTTGGATTAATATATTAATTGATTTATTTTTTGAACTTTTCAAAGTTCTTCACATAATTGATTTTAGATTCATGCCATCCTGACCTGAAAAGTTGAACTTGTTAACCCTTTTGAAATGTGATTTTAATCAACCCTGGAAATTGTTCTGTATGTATTTGACAATGTTGTTCATTCTTTTGCAAAATGCATTTTTTGTGCATCTTCTTTGTTCAGCACATTAAAACAAGTGATGCGTTTACCATCTGTTAAATACTACATCATTGTGGATGTAATATTTATTCACCATTGAATATTTTATACCAATGTAGGTAAGGAATTCTGTGTTCTCCTCTAATAATTCTCTTTAATTTTATGGATAGCTTTTTTGTGTGAAAAATTTTGGTCTTGGGTTTTAATTTAAGCACTTCGAATATATTATTCTATTCTTTTGTATAAAATTTCCTTGTATAAAACATTTTCTTTTTTGTTGATGCTATTTAAAAACACTATATGCTTTTACTTATATCATGTTTTGATGAAGTTCATATAGATTTCCATATTCCTCCCCAAGCTTAAGAACTTCTCAGTTATATATGTTAAAATTAGCTTGTTCTATCTGTATTGCTTGTCTTTGTTAGATTTCATTAGGAAAATATGGATCTGTTAGTGTATTTCATAAAGCCTGTATATTTTCTATATTCATTATTAATTTCTTTCTTTGGTTATTTTGAAATTGCCTGTTTTTATTTTATTAATCTTTTCATGTTCAGTTTGATTTGTTATTCCCCATTCCCCTTTACTGTGGCATCTTCATGTATAAAAGAACATGTGATTTTAAATTTTCAAATTTTGTGATTATAATGTAATTATAATATTTCTCATTTCCCTTTCTTCCTTTCAAATCCTCTTTTAAAATCTTCCCTGATCTCCTTCAAACTCATTTCTCTTTCCCCACTAATTTTTATTACATTCATATACATATAGGCTCTTTACTGTATCCTGTGTATTTTCAGGGCTGACCTTTTGGCAATGGACAACAAATTGGGGTTCTCTTTCCTAAGAATTATGTTCTTACCTGTTCCAGTCTTTCTTCATTTGCATATAATTCTTTGTGTGTGGTTGAGGCCTAGTGGGATTTCTTTTATCTCTACTTTGTAATATTTATTGGTGTTACCCTTGTTCAGTTCAAGTTTGGCCCTCATGAAGGTGAGACCTATGTTGCTTCTGACGTTCCTAGGTGACATAGTCTCATGGGAAACTCACATCTCTGAGTCTTACCATCTTTCTATGTCCTCTTCCACAATGTCCTTGAATCTTGACTATAGGAGTATTTTGTAGATGTATCCATTGTGACTGGGACCCACAGCTCTGCATTCTGATTTGTAATGTTTTTTTCTTTTTTCTTTCTTTCTTTTTTAGTGCTCTCTGCCTGTTACAAAGAGAAATATCCTTGTTGAATAAAACTATACTTATCTATGGGTATATGGAGGAATGTTTATAGAATGTTGTTAGTGCTTATGCTGGCTTAGTAAATTAGTGGTCATAGCTTCTCCTCTAAAGCCAGCCTAGCAGTAGTTAGCTAGGCTTCTAATGCCTTTTCTCTTCTTGAGTGGTTCTGAGAGTGGTTCATAACTTGGCAATAGCCTGTACTTGTGGAGAGCCTCTAGGAGAGCTCCAGCCAACACATTAAAAAACAAAAACAAACAAACAAAAACAAAAACAAAAACAGAGCTTCTTACATCTGTTATTGAAGTTTTTGTTAGGTGATCTTTGACACTCGGAAGGAGCGCTACCAGCCCACATGAAAAAAGTTCACTAAAACTGTATATGTATATTTCACACGGAATTTGGTGTGGTGTTTTTTATCTTTATGAATTTGGGACATGGTCTTAATACTAACTTTCAGATCTAGTAATTTTGATTCAAATTTTCATTCTTCTTCAGAGCAGACCATATTTACAGTATTGATTGATCTGTAGATGGACATCGAAGCTGGTTCCATTCCTTTGCTACTGTGAGTAATGCACAAGGAAACATTTGTACATTTTGAAATTTTATTGATTACAACATTTAATCACAGAATTTTTGTAAGGTTCTGTTTATGGTTTCTATCTCTTTACTGTACTTCTTAATCTTTAATATTATTTTTGGGGCACTGAGTTTTCTATCTGCTTTCTTGTCTTCTAGGCTTCTTTAAGACAATTTCTTGGAGATGGGAATGGTGGAACATTCCTTTATTACCACCCCTTAAGAGGCAGAGGCAGACAGTTTGAGACAAGCCTGGTCTACAGAGTGCTAGGACAGCCAGGGTTACACAGAGAAAACTTGTCTTGAAAAACCAAAAACTAGAGCGAGGCATGGTGGCGCACGCCTTTAATACCAGCACTCGGGAGGCAGAGGCAGGCGGATTGCTGTGAGTTCGAGGCCAGCCTGGTCTACAAAGCGAGTCCAGGACAGCCAAGGCTACATAGAGAAACCCTGTCTTGAAACCCCCCCCCAAAAAAAGAAAAACCAAAAACTAAACCAAATCAAACCAAACGGTCAAACAATGACAAAAGCAAAGAAAATCCAAACCAAACCAAACCAAAAATCCTGCTTGGAATTCTTTATGAGAAAATTGATAGGTATTTCTGATATTTCCAAGATGATTTCTGGACTATTATTATATTCTTTGTAATGTAATTTTTCTTTAATATATATTATACATTCAGTAACAATTAATGAAGAAACAGTAACTATGAATTTGAAAGAGAGCAAAAAGGTGTACTTGGGAGGATATGGATGGAGAAATAGGGAAGAGAGAAATGTAATTACATCTTAATCTCAAAAATTAAAAAAATGTTTTGCTTTTATTTATATCAGTCCAGGGAAGCACTTATCTCTATTATCATTGGTATTTAAAATGTTCCACAAAATTGATGCATTTTGCACATGATCTACAGCTGATGATGCTCTTGGAAGGAGACTTTTAGGAGATGAGGATAATAAAAAGAAATTAATCTATTGGGAATATTCCCTTGACAGGGTTATGAAAATCCCAACCTTGGTCTCTCTTAGTTTTGGTTTCTGGTCACTGTGAAGTAAACATCTGTTTCAAATGCACTTCTTTGTAAACAACAGTGAACTCTCTACATAGGCACAAAAGTAAACAGGGACAAATTATCATTCACTGACACTTCTAAAATACTGTGGCAAATCAAAACAAAACAAAACCCCAAAAAACCCAACCCATGTGTTTTCAATTTAGGTTGTTTCTCTCAGGTATTTTGTCACAGTAATAGAAATCTTACTCATATTGGACTTAATGGCTTATTTGTATTGGAGCACAATCTTTACCTATGGATAGGTTTAAGGGTAGTGGCAGGGGAATGGATAATCTGTCCAGTCATATAGTCAGTATGTTTAGGTGTTCTGCCTGCAAAATTTTGCCATCTGAAGTCCATGCTTGTAAGACCGTGGTTGTCTTTGGTAACCAGGACTGTAACAATTCACATAGGTGATGAAGCTCTTCAGTGGCAAAAGCTCCTGAGCTCTTCCTAACTTATTTTTATTCTACACAGGCAGATGCAGTTCAGGAGTTCCATAGCAGTCATGGCTGAACTTCACTGATGGTAGCACTTGTTCCTGACACACTACTTCTGAGAAATAACCACAGAACTAGGCCATTTTGAAGAGCTCACAGCTCCAGAGTCTACAGTGGTGGTGGCATTAGTATCTGGGACACATGCACTCCTGCTGGAGACATAACAGTGTATGAATCATGCTGTTTCCTGAGCAACTCAGTAGAAGACTTCTATTTTTATTATCACAAGCTATAGCTCAAGAAGGAATGTATTTGAGCTCCTCATTTCATTTATCCTTTATTGAGCAAGTAAGTAAACATTTCTTTTGTTGTATTTAACTGGCTGGGTGCTAGGGATTTCACTCATTCATAATGACAGGAAATGATCTGATAGATCAAAATACAATTTGAGTGTTTGTTTATAGTAAAGGCAGATGAGAGTTGGTTCAAATACAACTAAATGAGAGAGATCAATAAAATTAGGGAAGAACAGAGACACATTGTAGCAGTTACTGAGGAAATTCAGAGACTCTTAAGGACATAGATGAACATAAACACAAAATTACTAAAAAGATTTGGAAATGATATCCAAGAGCACATCAAAAAGATTATTCACCATACTTAAGTTGGCTTCATCCCAGTGATCCAAGAATGGATCAACATATGTAAATCTATAAATGTAATCCACCAGATAAATAGACGAAAAGATGGGTTGGAGAGACGGCTCAAGGGGTAAGAGCATTATTTAAAGTAGTCTTTGAAGCCTTAGCTAGAGCAATAAGCCAACTGAAGAAAAGCCAAAGTATCCTTACTTCCAAATTATATAATTCTATACATAAATTATTCTAAAGACTCCAGAAGAACACTTCTATAGCTGACAAATTTACTAAGCAATATAGCAGGCACAAAATTATCACAGAAAAATCAGAAATTAGAGAATTAATATCATTCAGAATAACCTTGATAAATTAAAATATCTTAGAATAAATATGAGAGGAATTAAAAGACTTATACAATGAAAACTTTAAGACACTAAAGACAAAACTGAAGAAGATAATGGAAGATTGAAAATTTTCTCCTGCTCAAGGATTGGTAGGATTGATGCTTATGAAAATGGCCATTCCACTACAACCAATCTACAGATTCAATGCAGTTACCTTCAACTTTTTAATGTAGTTCTTCACAGAAATTGGAAAAAAAAACTTATACACATGGGAATAAAAAGACCCAGGATAGCCAGAGTAATTTTGAACAACAACAACAACAACAACAACAACTATTGATGATGATGATGATGATGATGATGATGATGATGATGATAAAAACTGCTGTAGCTGTGACATTGCCAGAATTTAGAGCTACTGTAATAAAAACATCATAACCTAGGTATAAAAACAGATTCATTGATCAAAAAATAGTCTTGAAGACCCCACATACAAATGGGTACTCTTACAGCCACCTGAGTTTTGAAAAAAAAATCATGAATAGACATTGAAGAAAAAAACTATAGGTTCAACAAGCAGTGCTTGTCAAATTGGATATGACACGTAGAAGGGAAAAGTCACATCCTTATCTCTCTGTACAAAACTCAGTTCTAAATGGCGCAAGAACCTCAAAGTAAAACATAATGCTCCAGGAAGAGGCTGGAAGGCACTGTCACAGGAAACAGCCCCCATAGCGCAGGCATTAAGTTCAACAATTAATAAATGAGGTTCCATAAAGCCTAAAAGCTTTTATACAGCAAAAGATATCAGTACTTGAACAAAGAGGGCAAAATCTTGACCGCTATACATTTGAAAGAGGGTTAGTATCTAGAATACATAAAGAACTGAATGAAGGTAAAGAAAATAAATAATGCAAGTAAAAACTTAAGCATGGACCTAAACAGAGTTTTCAAAAATTAAATAAAAATTACTGATAAACACTTTTAAATAATGTTCAAAATTAAAAGCCATTATGGAAGTGCAAATTAAAACTACTTTGAAATTTCTTCTTACCTATATCAGAATGGCTAACATTGAAATTATGTCAAGAAATGAGGAAAGGGGACCACATATTCACTGCTGGTATGAGTGCAAAATCATACAACAACTGTACATATCATTGTGGACTTTCCTCAGAATACTGAAAAAACAAAAACAAAAAACAAAACACCAAAATAAACTCTACCACATGATCCAGGGGTATGAGTCTTGGGCACATAATCAAAGGCCTCTATATCCTACTATAGAGTTAGGTGTTAATCCATGTTTGTTGTTGAATAATAACTAGGAAATACAAGCAGCCTAGATATCCATTAACTAATACGTTGATAATGAAATTGTGGTTTATATATATGATAAAATATTACTCAGTCCTGACATTTTCAGCTAAGTGGATGGATATGGAAATAATCATTGTGGATGAGGTAACACAGACCAAGAAAGGCTTGCATTACATATTTTCTCTCATTTCTGGTTCATAGGTTTAAAATCTTTGGGTACATGTATTTATTTGCAGTACCCATAGAGGCCAGAGAGTTTGTTGGGGGGTACTTTTCAGGGCATAGAGAGAGAAGTCAGTGGCATAAAGCTTTAAGGAATTAGATAATTGAACAAGAAATAATAAAGTGGGGCTTGGAAACAGGATGGCATGGTATAGGAGGGAATTTGGAGAGAGAGAGATAAATACACTGATGACTTTTTATAATCTACTACTACTGTTGAAACTTCCTAAAATATATATACACACATATATACCAGTGGTTCTCAACCTTCTTAATGCTGTGATCCTTTAATACACTTCCTCACATTATGGTGACCCCACAACCATAAATATATTTCACTGCTACTTCATAACTAATTTTGCTATCATTATGGATCATAATGTAAAAATATGATATACAAGATAGTTGATACTATATCCCCAAAATGCCATGACCCACAGGAGAATCGCTGACATGTACAGTGAGTTAAAATGGAGTTAGCTAAACTAGAGCAACAATGGCCCCACAAGATACCACTGGCTAACAGATAGCTCAGGCCCAGAAATCGGTTTCTTCCTTTGGAACCGTTGGCCTATGAGTTCCCAACAATTCCTACATGTTACAGGCCATTTCCAATGCCATTATTGGTTACCATAGAACTCGATGATGGTATCCTTCTGAACAGAGCACGTACCTAAGTCGTAGAACATGAAGAAATCAAGATGGCACTCATCCAGAAGCTTCTTCCCTGTTGGCTAATTTTCATAGTGCCTGGGCAGGCTACGCAGAATGTAGGAGAATTCCTAAGTGTGAACTCTGAGAACTATAATAATGCCTGGCTTGTCAATACACACCCTGCCACAAGGGTGGTACGAATAAACAACTTTCCTATTATAGTTAAGGCTTGCTCCAGGAGATAAATACTATACGTGACACCTTATTGGGGTCAAGAGCCTGTGACTAGATGGATCACAGGACCTAGTGGAGTATAAATTACTATTCTTCTGATAAATAGACATAGTATTAAAATGATTTCCAAAGACATATTATTTTAGCTAAATATTAATGCAACCCTCAACCCTCATCAAAATATATTTTATTTGCAATACAGGGTGGTTAACACAGAGACTGTCACTGGTTAAGATGCTGAGAACAAGAGGCTGAAGAATTCTCAGCCATCACTGGGATGTCTGTATGAAGAGGGGGCAGAAAGGATGGGAAAGCCCAAGGTAGCAAATGGCTACTAGAAAGCAATGTCTTCTGGATAGAGCTGTGCATCTGAACCCATAGCATCTGTGAAAGCATGCACAACATCTGCAAAAAAAAAAAAAATGTGTGTATGAAGAGAGGAAGCTAGCAAATGGTCACTGATAGCTGATGGCAGAGGGAAAGTCAGTTTCCTGTTAGTGTGTGTGTCCTTTCAGAGGTCTACCCTGCTTCAGGCATCCTTCCACATCCAAGAAGATGTGGAGAGAACAAATTGGACTTGGTGGGCATGATAAAATAGAACATACAAAGTCCAGTTGCTATGGAGGGGTTGGGTATGGGAAAAGTAGGGGAGGAAGATGAATATGATCAAAATACATTGTAGGGAATTTCTGAAGAACTAAAAATTTCTTAAAAGACAACTGTGGAGAGACAGTGCCATAATGACGTGATGAATTTATGAGCCTTATTCAATTCTTTCATAATCTGACACTTCAATATCTCGTAAAATGTGTGTTAGACTCAGAGGTAGGTGATTAAGGGGTCTGGAGACAAAGCTCAGCTGTTAGAGGCTGGGCTTACAACCCAAAATAAAAAAAGTCTAAGATATCAAAACTGAACTACACGAAAGATCGAACACAGAAACGTCCAGCTCTAGGACTTGGTAAATAAGAAAAGAAGACAGTATACTCAATGACATGACCTACTAAAGAATACTTTATGAAAAAGCTGCACTCTATTGAGTAATGCAGCCAATCAAAAATCAAAACAGATGCCGATACAAAAAAACATGAATAAATGTCTGAACATTCTTTAATAAAAAAAAAAGATATAAATGAGTACATGCTATGTGACTTATTCTATTGTAAGCTCAAGAAGAGGAAGCCTGTTATGGGAAATAAGTCAAAGCAGAGGTTGCTTCAGGAACAAAGAAAAATTTCTAGATGAAGAAACATTTTGTATGCCACTTTTGAGTGTTACAGGACTGTATATATTTTATACATTTGTCAAACATAATCAGCTCTGTCTTTTAGTTTCTGCTTTCTGCTTGGCTTGTAGCCTCTCAGATCTTGATACACTGAATCAGTGAATTCCTTGAGGGTAAGAATATCAGAGAATGTCTGTCCATCACAGTTCATTTCCCTTTTATACAGTAACTGGTCTGTTCAAGTCCCAGAGGACAAGATAACTCCTCAGTAATATCCACAAACAATTTGTGGTGTTGTTATCATCACCGTTTTATACTAATGTTTCTATTTTGTCTAATGAAGGTAAGAGGTACTCCAACTCATTTAAGAACGGATATTTAAAATAGATTGTTTGAATATTTTGCCAAATGAGAAACCATATGGAAAAAGATAAAAATTGAATATGTTCTTCACACTATACACCTGTGTGAATATCAAGTGGATTGGAATAAGAAACTTTATAAGTAGTGAGAAAATGATAAATTATTCTATAACCCAAGAAAAATATTTTAAATTCAAATCTTTTACTGGCATGGCCAAAGTGTAAGAGACATAGTACAACAAGCTCTGGGACATGCTTTGAATCCCTTGCAGGTCCAAAAGAGGTTCAAAAGGGGAAATTAAAATAAAAATCAGATACTTATTTGCCACATGCATGTAATCTTACTTAGGAGGCTAAGCGGGAGAATCACCATGAGTTTTTGGCCTGTCTAGGCTATAGGAAATGAGCCCATCTTAAAAATATCTAATATAAAGGAAATTTAAACATGCCACAGAAACTTGAAATATTAAAAAACATTAAAATTAAGGGTTAACTCTAAATAATAGCAATAACATGCTTAAACAAACTAACAATAAACTGAGAAACTTGTAAATTAAATTATATTTTGTGTATATAATAATAAACCTCTAATATTTAATAATAACATGACAATATGTATAATACAAAGGTTAGGAACAGATACTGACAACAGAGAGGAAACTAGGAAGGTATTAAACAGAAAACTCATGTATATGTACAATATTCATTCTCATTCCATAATTAGGGAAATAGAAAACTGAATCTGTATTATATAAATTGAACTTCACATTTCTATTCTTAATTTACTCAATGTTCCTGTTTTTAAAGCACACTACAGGTAAAATATGAATATGTGTGTTAATGTCAACAAGAACAAAGATTTTCCGTGTCTGAGAGAAAATAAGATGACTAAAAAGTGGAATAAAATCCTATATCTTAAATGAAGCTGAAATCATGAGTAGGATGCTATTTTATCTATCATTTCAAAAGCATACATTGCTTACTTTTCTACAGAGAAACCCTAAGTGCACACTGTCTCCTCAGAGGCAATGAGCATCCCTAGCATGTGTGTAGGTGGTCCTCAACTCAATTCCTAAGTGCATGGAGTGAGAATATTTTAGGGGAAATGTTGAAATAGTGTCTGTCATATATCATATTTGATGTAGTGAGTGGTATTTTTTCTTTATAACAAGTACTATAGCTATCAAGTGTAGGAGGAATGTTAGGAAGTCACCATTTGGCAGCATCTTACAAAGTGTTTTCTCAACATTAAAACTACTAAGAAAAAAATTTAAATGGTCAACAATTTCTCAGCATTTGTAGCCATCAGCAAAGCAGACATTAGCTGTCTGTAGGTGTGAATCTAAAACACAAATGCCATATGTAAAATTTAGAAACTAATTAATATAACCCTCACCAGGCCTTCATAGTTAGCCATAATTTTTAATAATATGGGGCACAGACAGAGGAATGTGTAAAGTTCTACCCTAAGAAGCAAATCAAGAAAATGTGAGCTTATGTACCATAATCCACCCAATTTGAACAAGTCAACGTCACATGAAACAGAAAGAGGAATAAAAGATTATCCTAGACAAACATGCAAAAATTCAGAATGAGATGGAGAAGGAAGAAATATCAGCCTTTCCCGAAATGTAAATAGGCAGCTACCTATGAATGAAAGCAGACGATGAATGGCCGTGAACCTAGTTAAAACCATACACTAACACAACAGAGGAAGAAGGAAAATGGAGAGTTGCTGCCAAGAAAAGAGCACTGGGAAGTTCAGCATCCCTTAGATGCTTGGGGTCGGCTGGGAACAAAGCAGAGCAAGGGTATCGGTATCAGCTACCGGATGAATCCCATTTGGTCCCCAGGGGCCTGATCTGCTGTGAGGCCAGATAGACTTTGCTGTCAAGTATCTTTTTTGCTCCCATGGCAGCTCTTAGATTACTCACCTTCACGGCACTCAGTGCTCAGCCCTGATGGTACCTGAAGTCCTGCTACTGAACGAATCACCAGTCATCTTCTAGCACTGACAAGTATCCTTGCCATGGCTACCAGAGGCAATGACTGAGCACGCACAAAACCAAACCTGGCTAAATTAGAAAATTATATTTATTGTTTCACAATTACACTATCTTTTATTTTTTTTTGTCTGTGTTTTATTTGAACAATTCATGCTGATTTATTCACAACAGCCTTATTTTCATCAGAAAGTAAGTGTCTTGTAGCAAATGACTAGCCTTCCAGTACTTGTGCTTTTTACTATAGGACAGTGATTCTCAGCATTCCTAATGCTGCTGTCCTTTAACACTCTTCCTCATGTTGTGGTGATCAAAACCATAAAATTACTTTTGCTGTTACTTTATAACTGTAACTTTGCTATTGTTATGAATCATAATGTAAATATATTTTCTGATTGTCACAGATGACCTCTGTGAAAGGGTCATTTGACCCCCAAAGGGGGTTCGAGCTGCAAGCTGAGAACCATTACTATAGGAGTTACCTACAGATTCTTCTAAACAGCGGGCAGTCAAAGACATAGAGAAAAGCCTGGTAATACACACAGGCACATCACCCACAGCAAAGTGTTTGATAACACACAACATTACACAAAACATAACAACTGTCACTTTTGATAGCAGAAGCAAAGGAAAAAAGGACATAAAAATCAAAGAGAACGTCTGGGTGAAGAAATGAGATGAAGTAACAGAGGAGAAACTTGGTCATCAGAATGTGTTGTAACCGAGTTTCCAGGCACAAGGGAAAGATTTAGAAACACATGATAGGCTCCACTCACACAGAACAGTTTTCTCAGTAAATGGATTCTGTAATTGGAATTTTTGTTTCTTCTTTTCCTCTGAGAGTGTGTGGATGAGAGTTAATTAATGTGGTGAAATTGTGAAGTATCTGTGAATATGAAAATTTACTGGAAAGCTGAACTGTACTACATCTGTGCGATTTGGATGCTGTTTGGAGAAAACCTAAAGGGTGCCTACATCTAGTCTCTGACAATTTAGATTGCAGAGGTAAGATTTTATAACTGGACGAGGGTTAAAATAGAGGAAGATACTTATAACGAGTGGTTTTTAATCTTAGTTGTATCATTTTATGTTTAACTCTCAATAGTCACTTTCAAATTTGCATAGTCAATTTTTTTTTTTTTATGCTTTGGGTATAAAAGTCTCTTGGAGACTGTCTGTTGAAAGTTTTGTACTCAATGAGGTATGGGGCAGAGGTTGTTTCTGAGAGGTGATAGAAGCACAAGTGTTCTCTGTTCATCAGTTGGTCAACTCATAGGTGCATCTGTTACTGGAGATGGAACCTAGCTAGAGGAAATCGGGCATTGGTCCACACTCTTGGGGATTGTGTCTTCTCCGTAACCCTACACCCTTCCTTCTAATCACCATGAAATGAGGAGGAAGAAGGAGGCTTCTCTGCAACATGTTCCCATTACTATGATATTCTAACTTGATCAGGCTCAAAGCGTTAGAATTAGCTAAACTTGAAAATTCTGAAACTATGGGAAAATTATATTCTACTTTACTGGGAAATCTAAAAGAAATGATTTAATTTCTAGATCCACATGACCTATTAAATAAGTTCGACAATTGACAAATTAAGAATGTCATAAAATTAAAATGCTTCTGTGCTGCAAAGAAAATTGCCAGGTGAAGAGAGGAACTACAAACTGGGCAAAAATCCTTGACAGCTGTGTCTGACAGAGGCTTAGTAGCTAACATATACAAAGAACTTAAAAAACTGAACACCAGCCAGGCCTTTAATCCCAGCACTCAGGAAGTAGAGGCAGGTAGTTAACTATGAGTTCGAGGCCAGTCTGGTCTACAAAGTGAGTTCAGGACAGCCAAGGTTACACAGAAAAACTGTCTTGAAAAACAAAACAAAACAAAACAAAACTGAACCCCAAGAAACAAAACAAACAATTAAATAGTAGACTATAGAACTGAACAGAAAGTTTTCAAAAGAAGAAACAAAAAGAGATGATAAGTATTTTGTAAAAATTTAGCATTTTTAGCTACCAGGAAAATGTGAACAAGTGAATGGTTACATACCCAAGATTATATGGACTTCACAATGTGGACTTGGAAGGCTAAAAAAAAGACAAAAAATTGGCAAAGTTGAGCAGGTAGGGAAGAGGGTATGGATCTTGGAGGCATTGGCATGGTGAGTGAATATAATCAAAATATATTGTATGAAATTCCCAAAAGACTAATACAAAATTTAAAAAGCTTCTTTGAGAGTTTATCTTACTCAAACCAGAATGGTTATTGTAAAGATGGTAAATTGCTCAAATGATGATGAATATGTATGTATTGTTGTCATTATACTTATTTTCCCACTAGAAGTTTATAGTAATAGCCTATTACTGAGGACAGTGTACACTTAGATCACAGGATGTAGAAAATCAAGCTGAAGTTGAGAAGGAAGCTTCCACTCTACAAGCCAGCTTTCATGGTATCAAAAGTGTTATGTAGGCTACTTGTGAGGAAATTCACTAACAGTTTTACCCAACTGTGACTACTGTGAGCTGTAGTAATGACCTGACAGACAAGCTATATCCTCAAGTGAAATTCTGCCATGCTGTTATTGAAGTAATTAATTTCTTCCTGATTGGATTTGAGGCTTCCCTCATACAAAGGAACTCATGTCTGGTTCTATAAACCTAATCAAGCATCTGTGTATGGGGAGATCATAGGCCTCACAGAAAACCTTCTACTAAATGGTCATGTTTTCAAATTACTTTTTAAATAGTCACATTAAATATTCACAGATTAGTGTTGTACCCAGTCACGAGGCAAAACTCTTGCTGCAACAGGCAGTTAGTTTTGCAGAAATTTATAACTGGCCAAAATGCCAAGAATAAATGAAGGTGAAGTGTTCTGCACTAAATAAGACAGCTATATCACCCCTCCAAGCCTCAGGGGACATCATATAAAAAGGGATGCAAAGAATGTAAGGGTCAAAAAATGGGGAATCATACAGCAAAAAGCAGTCCTTTGTATGTGACAAACCTATTCCAGTCATACTCTCACACTGAAGCTTTGCTTATCCACACAAGACCTACACATAAATGCACACTGTGCTGCCCAGTTTTGTGTCAACCTGCCATAGGCTAGAGTCATTTCAGTGGATGGAACATCAACTGAGAAAATGCCTTAATAAGACCAGGCTGCAGGCAAGCCTATAGGGCACTATCTTAATTAGTGATTGATGTGTGAGTACTCAGCCCATTGTGGATGGTGTTATTTTTGGGCTTGTGGTTCTAGATTCTGTAAGAAATAAGGCCTGGCAATCCATAAATGCAAACCAGTAAGCAGAACTTCTCCATAGCCTCTGCATCAGCTCCTGCCTCTAAGCTCCTGCCCTGTTTGAGTTCCTGTCCTAACTTCTTTCACTGTTATGAACAATGACATGGAAGCGTAAACTAAACACTTTCTTCTCCAAGTTGCTGTTGGTGATTGTGTTTCATCACATCAGTAGTAACCCTAACTATGACAGATCCCCTCAACATTTCATCATGGATGGGAAAGAGGATCTGTAAGTTATAGTTCTCCTTGATGGATTTTTGGTAATTAATGGTTGCTGAGGGATATTGTGCCATTTTCTTCAGTGTTGTAGTCACTGATAGTTGCACTTACTCCAGTAAATAAACTCCCATCTATATTGTTTTTGTCTGTTTCTCTGCCTCTGTCTTTATTTCTCTCAGAGACACACACCTACCAAATAGATGAAAGGAAGACATGAAAGTAGGAGCAAAGAAAAAAGGATTCCAGCAGGGAAAAGAGAAATAATATATGAATTTAAAGTGAAAATGATAAAAATTTATTATGTGAAAAATAAAGTAAAACATATTTTTTTATTGTAAATAGATTTTTTTATGTAATATATTCCGATTGTGGTCTCCTCTCCTACTTCTATTTCTTCCCTACCTCTCCTCACACTCAGATTTATCCCATTTCTGTCTACTTTTAGAAAACAAAAAGGGAATGATAATAAAATAAAATACAAAATAATAAGATAAAGCAAAACAAAAAAAATGGAATAGAACAAAACAATAAGAAAAGAGTCCAAGAAAGGCACAAGAAACAGGTAGAGATACAGAGACATAACTCATTTGCACACTCAGGAATCTCATAAGAACACAAAACTGGAGAACATAATATATATGTAAAACCTGTAAGATAAAAATAAATAAATTAAAGTAAAACAAAAATAAGTTAAAAATTCTATGGCATGACCTCTTGAGAAAACATGAATTTTAAAAAGAACACCAGTATCCAGCTTAATAGTATACAAGATTGTGTTCATCTTTATTTTTTGTATTTATTTATTTTATTATTAATTTTTTACATGTACATCTATATTATTACACCTACATAAAACAAACTACATACACAAAAGAATCACAGAATATTCAGGAATTACATTCATGTTACAGTTATAGTGTTCTGGCTGTTTTTATTTGGCAACATAGAAGAAAACATTTTCCTATGTTGGTGAGTCTGAAATTCTGAATGTAACTCAATATCTATTATATCTTATCTCTAGCAACTTAAAAACATCTATCTAGACCTAAAGACATTCCAATCCCCAAACAACTAGGCTCAGTTGTGACACTCAACTATTCGGTCTTCAACCCCATGAGAGACTTGAGAAGGAATAAAATTAATTACCAGAGTAAATAGGAAGTACAGGTTAGCAGCTTCCTAATTTAATAATAAGAGAAAAATGACAGAGACAGTTGTGGAACAGTCACCTATACCTCTCTATAATGTTGGGGTATCATCTTCAGCCTTCAGGCTCAATATAGCTGAGAGACATACTTATGAGACTGGAATCATTGAGGATTTGCTTACCCTGTCTTGGCAGAGTTTGGCTGTCAACTCTGCCTGCATGTAAGGTTTCCCTTTTTAAGACAGAATTTTGTCTGTGATAGAAATGAGGAAATTTTGCCCAGTGGCTTGTTTGCCACATTTGAAGCCATCTCCTTAAGGAGATTCTTTGATGCTCATCATCCTCTTTGAGGTAGGCTGGGTGTTTCCAGGAGTTAACCTATTTTGTTGTCAGCCATTAAAACAATATAAATATCTTTAAATGCCATATTCTGTAGGACGCTGAGGTTTTTGAAGACTTTACCTAATTATTTTACCTTATCTGTCTATAGAATCATATCTATCTGTTACATCTAGGATGTATATTCTTGTGGTCTAAATAGGCTAGTAATTGAAATGGCTATGATTGATAAATTGACAATTAACTTGTCTAACTTACTCATCCTAAACAGCTTGCAGTAGCATTTTCAAAATATTGGAGGTAAACCTTGTATTCTACTTGAGTGGTAAGGGTACAATACCTCACAACAGAGTGGGTGTGTGTATATATATATATTTCTTGGTTCTCTGCATGAATTGTTCTTGACTGAAGCCTCAGTTTGTGCAATCCCCCGGGCCTCTATCCACAGGACCCTCCCAGTCCTTTCATGACCCCACTCTTACCTGCAGCTCTCAGCACACTGCCCAGAGTCCAGCTTCAAGTCTCAGCCCTTATCCCCTGGTGGGTGGAGACTCTCAAAGGACATCGATGTTGGTCCAAAACCCACTTATAAGTGAGTAAATACCATGTGCATCTTTTTGGGTCTGGGTAATCTCACTTAAGATGAAAGATTTCAAGTTCCTTACATTTGTCTGCAAATTTCAAGAATTCCTTGTTTTTAATAGCTGAGTAGTATTCTACTGTGTAAATGTACCACAGTTTCTTTATCCATTCTTCAACTGAGGGACATTTATGCTGTTTCCAGGTTCTGGCTATTATGAATAAGGCTGCTATGAACATGGTTGAGCAAATGTCCTGTTGTATGATGGAGCATCTTTTGGTTATATGCCCAGGAGTATATGGCTGGGTATTGAGATAAAGGCATTCCCAGTTTTCTGAGAAAGTGCCAGATTGATTTGGTTGTACAAGTTTTCACTTACATAATCATTGGAGGCATGTTCCCCTTTCTCCACACCCTTGCCAGCATGTGTTGTCACTTGAGTTATTGATATTCACCATTCGGATAGGTGTAAGATGGAATCTTGGTGGTTTTGATTTGCATTTCCCTGATGACTAGGGATGTTGAGCATTTCCTTAAGTGTTTTTTAGTCATCCAATGTTCCTCAGTGGAGAAGTTTCTGTTTAGCTCTTTATCACATTTTTAATTGGATTGTTTGGTTTGGTGGTATTTAATTTCTTGAGTTCTTTATATATTTTGGATATTAGCCCTTTGTCGGATGTAGAGTTGGTAAAGATCTTTTCCCAATCTGTGGGCTGTTGCTTTATTCTGTTGACAGTGTCTTTTGCCTTACAGAAGCCTTTCAGCCTCATGACAATTTATTAATTGTTGATCTTAGAGCCTGAGCTGTTGGTGTTCTGTTCAGGAGGTTATCTTCTATTCGAATGAGTTCTAGGCTCTTTCCAACTTTTTCTTCTAAGGGATTTAGTGTGTCTAGTTTTTTTTTCTTCTAATAGATTTAATGTCTCTGGTTTTATGATGAGATCTTTAATCCATGCGGACTTTAGTTTTGTACAGTGTGATAAATATGAATTTATTTGCATTTTTTACAAGTAGACATCCAGTTAGACCAGCACCATTTGTTGAAGATGCTGTCTTTTTTCCATTGTGTGGTTTTGGCTTCTTTGTCAAAAATCAAATGACCATAGGTGTGTGAATTCATTTCTTGATTTTTCAATTTAATTCCATTAGTCAACTGGCCTGTTTCTATGCCAGTACCACACGATTTTTATTACTATTGCTCTATACTACAACTTGAGATCAAGGATGGAGATTGCTCCAGAAGATCTTTTATTGTACAGGATTGTTTTATTTCTCTTGGGTTTTTTTTTTCATATGAAGTTGAGAATTGATCTTTTCCATTCTGGAAAATATTGTGTAGGTATTTTGGTAGGGATTGCACTGAATCTGTGGATTGCTTTTGGTAGGATGGCCATTTTTACTATGTTGATTCTTCCAATCCATGAGCATGGGAGATATTTCCATTTTCTGATATCTTATTCAATTTCATTCTGCAGAGACTTGAAGTTTTTTTTTTCATATAAGTCTTTCACTTTGTTGGTGACATTTATACCAAGATACTTGATGTAATTTGTGGCTACTGTGAAGGGTGTGGCTACCCTGATTTCTTTCTCAGCCAGTTTGTCATTAGTATACAGGAGGGTTACTGACTTTTTTGAGTTTATTTTGTATCCTGTCAGTTTGCTGAAGTTCCTTGGTAAAATTTTGGGGTTCATTGATGTATGCTATCATATCATCTGCAAATAGAGAAACTTTAACTTCTTCCTTTCCTGTTTGCATCCCCTTGATCTCCTTTAGCTGTCTTATTGCTCTACCTAGGACTTTAAGTACTATATTGAAGAGAAATGAAGAGAGTGGACAGCCTTGTTGTGTCTCTGATTTCAGTGGAATTGATCTAAGTTTTTCTCCATTTAGTTTGATGTTGGCTATAGGCTTGCTGTATATTGCCTTTACTATATTTAATATATTTAGTTGTGTGTCTTGTATCCTTGATCGCTCTAAAACTTTTAATATAAAAGGGTATTAGATTATGTCAAATGCTTCTTCAGCATCTAAAGAGATGATCATGTGGTTTTTTCCTCCAGTTTGTTTATATGGTTGTTTACATTGATGGATTTCCGTATATTGAAGCACACCTGGATTGAGATTTTTGATGTTATCTTGGATTCAGTTTGCCAGAATTTTATTAAGTATTTTTGCATCTATGTTCATAAGGGAAATAGGTCTGACATCCTCTTTCTTTGTTGGATCTTTGTGAAGTTTAGTTCTCAAAGTGACTGTGGCCTCATAGAATGAGTTTGGTAGAGATCCTTTTGTTTCTGTTTTGTGGAATAGCTCAAGGAGTATTGGTATTACTTTTTCTTTGGATGTCTGGTAGAATTCTGTGCTGAATCCATCTGGCCCTGGTTTTGTTGATTCTTTGAATTGTTTTCTTTGTTTCTAATTTATTGATTTCATCCCTGAGTTTGATTATTTACAGCCATCTACTCCTCTTGGATGTGTCTGTTTCTTTTTTTCCCTAGGGTTTTCAGGTGTTCCACTAAGTTGCTTGTATGCAATGTCTCCAATTGCTTCAGGAACGCACTTATATGAACTTTCCTCTTAGCATTGCTTTCATTGTGTCCCCCCAAGATCCATGACTTTACCACCATTTGATACTTGGCTAGATTTTTAGTACCAGCATGATTTCCTTTTATTGATGGGGTGGTTGGTTTCTGCCAAGGTGTGTTTGCTACTCTTCAGCCCTTAGAGCCAGGGTGCCATGCTGGTCATTGTTGGGATTCATATGTGCCATTGCTGAGTAGGACTATTGGTTGATTCTCTCCTTTGAAAGTTTGCATGGTACCTTCTGGCCTCAGAAAGCAGGCAATAAGGTCAGTTCCAACTCGACAGCTCCTGAGTCCTTTGTCTGAAGTGCATGGTGTCTTCAGCAGTAGGGACTTACTTCCCACCATTGGTGGACATCAAAGGCAAAAGCAATAGCTTGCGATGTTTGAGCATCTCTAGATAATCTTTAGCAGACAACTCAGAAAATGATTTCTTATGCCTAGTGTTGGAGAATTTTGTTCGATGGTCTTTAGCTTGTGTTGGGGTGACCATTCTCAGCTCAAAAAAAAATGCACTTAAACTATATATGTGCATTTATATGACAACCTTTATGTACTATATATATTTTGGGAATTAATAATATGATTCCTTATGAATTTTTCAGACATTCTTACTGTCATTTTACCCCTTTCTCTTTTTTTTATATTTATCTCTCTCCCCTCCCCTAAATAAAGACCCATTTTCCCCCATTTCCTTTAATCAGACCACTGAACACTTTTTACCCCATGTTTTCTTGGAAATATCTCTCCCTCATGACAGTTTTAAGTAAAATTTGAAATCTCACTCTGATTAGTAAGGTGCTGTTAGCTCCTTATATTACAATGACTTATTGTAGATAAATCTTAGCCTAGAATCTGGAAAATACGTGTGTTCATAGGTGTTCATTGGTGTGTATTGTTTATGAGAATCCCTTGCTATGTTTTGATGTAATCACTATGTGCCTGTGGTAAGTACACAAGGTTTTTATGGGGTCTTGCATTGCCTGACCTAGTTTGATATACTTTGCTGCCTGAGTACATTCATAATCTATGCTAATCAAGTTACTAATGAATTCTTGGCCATTAAGAGACCTAATCACAGATCACTAAAGGATGGGAGAGCTCTACATTGCTCCAAAATAAATTCTAAATTCACATTTGTGGACTGGTGGGATAACATTTACCTTCCAGAGCAGTATTGGCAAACACATTTCCCCAAATAGATCACTATATATCTCTCAATCATTCTGTATGATACATGACTTGCATGTACATATATAAATGCTCAGAAACTTAGAGACTTAGTGTAAGCATAGAGAGTCATAGTGTAAACAAATGAATACAGTAAAGAGTTTGTAGATTTGTATAAAATGCTATAAATTATAATCAGAGTATAAAATAAGGGCTACAGTACTGAAGATTCAGAAAAAAATTAAACAGAGGAAATGACACAAATATGCCTTGAAAAATAAGCAAAAACAACTTAAAGTTTCCACATGAGGGAAGGGAATTAGGAATTAGGGAGTAGCATATACAAGAACAGAAAATGTTTGGAGACACTATTAACTTAGTATTGAGACTTGTGCACCGAACAGCTCAAAGAAAGGAGGCTCCTGAAAGGCAAAGGCTGATGTGAAAGGCTCATGGGCCTGCTTCAGAATTAAACCTGCTTATACAAAGAACTCAGAGGGGACTTAATCATTATATTTCAAGGCCAGAAATGTGTTTCAAAAATAACAATTTGGCTGCATTAATGGAGAATGAATCAGAAATCTGTTGAGAGGATATTAGTTGACCCCAACGCAAGCAAACAAACATCATAAAGGTTGAGGGTAAATGTGCTAGTTTCAGGGACTTCTCTGAACTATTTCAGCTTCAGTTATATGTTTCAGAGAGTGCCTATGCTTGTGAATATGTCCATAGAGAAAATGCATAATGCAAAATAAAGATCAAGAGCTGTTTCTCTCTACATCTAAGCTTATGATTCAAGCTTGCCTCTTGTTAGGAGAGGAGACCAGTGGGATAACAGAGAGTAAGAAAGAATGAGAAATATTCAAAATAAATCAAAGGCGAGAATATTCAAATGTGAATTGTACAAACTAAAATTTTATTTTATTTTTTACACATTTTTTATTGAAAATGTAACATAATTCATATTATATTTCATTTGCTATGCTATCCCATGCATCCTCCCATTCCTCCCTCCCTCCCACTTTCACCCCATTCCTTTTCCCTATGACTGTGACTGAGGGGGACCTCCTCTCCCTGAATATGATGCTAAGGCATCAAGTCTCTTCTTCTATCCTTCCTCCGAGTGCCGTCTGGCCTCCCCATCAAGAAGACATTGCCAAATATGGGGCACTAGACTTCATGTGAAAGTCAGTGCCCATCTCCAGTTAACTTTAGATTATGTTCTGTCCCTTGGCTAGATCTGGGTAGGGGTTTGGTGATGATTGCACGTATTGTCCTTGGTTGGTGCCTTAGATCAAGTAGAACCCGTGGGCCCTGATCCACCCATCAAAGTGTTCTTCTTGTAGGTTTCTAGGACCCTCTGGATCCATCTATTTCCCTGTGTCCCATATTTTTCTCATGGTCCCAATAGGATGTCCTTACCTCTATCCCGTTTTCCCAGTAAGTGAAGACTTTCATGAGACCTGCCCCTTGGGCTAGTGACCAGTTATAAGTGAGTATATACCATTTGAGTCTCTCTGCTTCTGGGTTAACTCATTCATTATGATCATTTCTAGTTCAGTCCACTTGTCCACAAATTTTGGAAATTCTTTGTTTTTAATAGCTGAGTAGTATTCCATAGTGTAAATGTACCACAGTTTCTTTATCCATTCTTCTACTGAGGGACACTTAGGCTGTTTCCATGTTCTGGCTATTATGAATAAGGCTGCTATGAACATGGTTGAGCAAATGTTCTTGTTGTATGCTGGAGCATCTTCTAGGTATATTCCAAGGAGTGGAATAGTTGGGTCTTCAGGAAGACCCTAGTTTTCTGATATAGCGCCAGACAGATTTCTAAAGTGGCTGCACTAGTTTGCATTTCCTCCAGAAATGAAGGAGTGTTCCTCTTTCTCCACATCCTCGCCAGCATGTGGTGTCACTTGAATTTTTGATCTTAGCCAATCTGATAGATATAAGATGAAATCCCAGAGTTGTTTTGATTTGCATTTCTCTGATGACTAAAGACGTTGAGCATTTCTTTAAGTGTTTCTCAGCCATTTGATAATCCTCTGTTGAGAATTCTCTGTTTAATTCTGAGCCCCATTTTTCAATTGGGGCTCTTCTTGAGTTCTTTATAAAGTTTGAATATTAGACCTTTGTCAGATGCAGGGTTGGTGAAGATCATTTCCCAGTCTGTAGGCTGTCCCTTTGTTCTGTTGACAGTGTCTCCTGCCTTACAGAAGCTTCTCGGCCTCATGAGGTCCCATTTATTAATTGTTAACATTAAGGCCTGGGCTGTTGGTGTTCTGTTCAGGAAGTTGTCTCCTGTGCCAATGTGTTCCAGGCTTTTCCCCACTTTTTCTTCTAACTAATTTAGTGTCTCTGGTTTTATGTTGAGGTCTTTAATCCACTTGGACTTGAGTTTTGTGCATGGTGACAAGTACAGGTCTAAATGCATTTTTCTACATGTAGAAATCCAGTTAGACTAGCATCATTTGTTGAAGATGCAATTCTTTTTCCATTGAATAGATTTGGTTTCTTTGTCAAAAATCAGGTGACTATATGTGTGTGGATTCACATCTGTGTCTTCAATTCGAGTCCATTGATCAACCAGCCTATTGCTGTGCCAGTACCATGCTTTTTTAATTACTATTACTGTATAGTACAGCTTAAGATTAGGTATGGAGATTCCTCCTGAGGATATTTTATTATATAAAATTGTTTTAGCTATTCTGGGTTTTTTGTCTTTCCATATAAAGTTGAGAATTGACCTTCTTCCTTCAGCTGATAAACACGTTCAGCAAACTGGCTGGATACACAGTTAACTCAAAAAAATCAGTAGTCTTCCTATATACAAATGACAATCATACAGAGGAAGAAATTAGGAAATCTATACTCTTCACGTTAGACACAAGCAATTTAAAATATCTAGGAGTAACTCTAACCAAGCAAGTGAAGGACTTGTTTGAAAAAAAACTGTAAGTCCCTGAAGAAAGAGATTGAAGGTGACTTGAAAAGATGGAAGAATCTTCCTTGTCCGTGGATCAGGAGAATTAACATAGTAAAAATGGCCATCTTACCAAAAGCAATTTACAAATTCAATGCAATCCCTATCAAAATACCTACACAATGTTTCAAACTAAAATTTTAATTATGAGAATTCCTAAAAAGAAAGCAGAGTGCTTGGCTGTTTATGGACAAAAATTACTGTGGCTCTCCTCTTTTCTTGGAGACTGTTGGCCATCCATCCACAAGGTTGAGGGGAGGAACAGGGTTAGGACTGCCACGAGTATTGACTTTTGGCACCAGCTTCAGTGAGGCAGTTCAACGTTACTCGGGATGAACAAGGGTTATATAGGACTTTGGGGGGTTAGGAATTTCCAGGGTATTAATACATCATTGGGTGGGGTGGGGTTAAGGCACTGGAATGACTCATTTGCATGGAGGGGTATTCCAGGAACTCCAGGTGCTTGCTGAGCAGGTACCTATCAGAAGAAAGAAAGCTGAACCTGTAGTTTCACTAAGGACTGTGTGACAGTCCTCAGGTAGAGGGCATAAGGGTCTAGGGGTCCCCAGGTAGAGAAGAGGAAACCCTGCTGACAAAGGGAGTCCTCCCTTTCATGCCACGCTCAGGGCTTTCATTATGGTGGACTGCAATCTTAGTAGCAGGGTTTCTAAACAGGCTCCACAAACATTCTTTGCAAAAGGGCATAAACACAAAAAGAGAAAAATAAACACCCATTCAGGACCCCCTCCTGCTCTCCATCTGGTCACAAGTGCCACATCCACTTCTTCAGGTACTTCAAGACCCAGTCTAGATAAGCAACGCGCTAATGTTCCTGCCAAAACCTGGCTTTCTATGTGGTCAGTTTTCCCATGCTGCTCATCAAAGCTAATCAATGCCTATGTGATCCCTCTAGCCAAAGTAGGGTAAGTTATCCTGCTCTTGCCTCAAGCCTGATCATCTCTGCCACTGAACTCACAAACCACACTTTTTTCACAGTTTTTCTTCCAGTCCCAAACCCTGTAAGTGACCCCACCCTTTCCTTCCTTCTCCGCATCAACTCTGCCTAGTTCCCTAGTCCTAGAACTTAGGACCCCTACCTTCTCTTCCTCTGTTCCTGCAGGCCAGGGAAGCCCGATATAGTCTGTCTGATCCTTGCTCTGAACTTGGTACAAAACTCCAGTGTCCTTACATGTCAGTCTCAGTTCTAGTCTTTCCAGTCTTCCTCATGTTAAGATTTTGCACAGGTACAAAAGGAAAACCACATCCAAAATGTAGATGTCCCTATCATATGATAAACCAAAACAGTCCCTAAGTAGTTCAAGTGCATGCGTGCTCTGTGTGTGTGTGTGTGTGCATGTGTGTGTGCGCGCGCGCGTGTGCCTGTGCGTGTGTGTGTGTGTATGTGTGTGTGTATGCTGTGTGTGTGCATGTGTGTGTGTGTGTGTGTGCTGCGTGTGTGCATCTGTGTGCATGCGTGTGTATGTGTGCTGTGTGTGCGTGTGTGTGCTGTGTGTGTGCGTGTGTGTGTGCGTGTGTGTGTGCGTGTGTGTGTGTGTGTGTGTGTGTGTGTGTGTGAAGTGCTCTTGTTCATAAGGCATGTATGGAGGCATGATATTTACATCAGGATGTCCTTCTCAAAGAACTCATCACTTTAGCTGGAGTGGCTAGCCTTTGAGGCCCCAGAGCCCAACTGTCTCCCCTGCATAGTATTTTAGAATTTTCAAATGAATTTTCTAGTAAGAGTCTGAAAAAAATTTTTTTCTTATATTTCTTGGCAGGATTTCCTGGAACAACAATAGTGACCTTGCATTATGGTTTGGTGAACAAAAGCTCTTGAAAAGAACCTGGGTCTTCAGAAAATGACTAACTTGTTAGAACTGCAGTACCGAGGAGAAGTTGGAATGTTGCAGACCCAGGGACTGATTACCTTATTTGGGGCAAAATTCTAGCACTCTGAAACAGCTATTACTTGCCTATCTCTGTGTCTGAAATAACATCCTGTGACTAATAGATTAAAAAATAAAAACAAACAAACAAACAACAACAAAACCCTTTTGGAACCTTCTGCCAACCCAAAGGCTAAGAATGTCATCAGATGTCATCTTGTGTCTAGAGAAAACCTTCCCTCTTTTCTGATGCAAACTCTTCTCTGATGTACCTACCAATGTAAGGTAAACTTACCTTAATTTATGATTTTCTTTGTTCTATACAATTATAATACCTCATGAAACTGATTCCACATTGAAACTGGTAATGCCCAAAGCAGAATTAGAATTTCCAACATGGAATTGGAGCATGGTAATCTATATTTCTGTTTCTGGCCTTGCTCATTCAAAATTTCTCTGAAAAAAAATCTCTTATTTCCTTTCCAATGAGAGCTGTGGGTTTTGCACACCAGTTAATTTGAAATGTCTTCTTCTTATTTTAATGCTTTCCTCAGTAGATGGTGCTGTGTTTGAGAAGCTGTGGGCTCTTAAGGAAGAAGGCCTCTGTAAAAATGGGTGAATGGGTATGGGGCTTTGAAGGTTATGTTCTGACCCTCCTCTTTTTCTCTGTGTGTCCCCTTTCTGGTCTACAATGATATGAGGAACATCTGCCACACACTTCAAACACCATGGACTGGGACCATACTGCCTCCTCTATAATGAACTAAAGCCTCTGAAAGCACAAGTCAAAATAAAATACACCTCCTTAAAGTTGCTTCTGTTGGGTATTGTTGCCATGGAGAAGAAACAGCACTAATAGACCTTATAAAACAAAACAAAACAAAACAAAAAGAAAGAAAGAAAAGAAGCTCATCTTCTTGCTCCTAAGAAACACACTTCAACATGAAAAATAGGAATAGAAAAGATACTCCAAGAAAATAGAACTAAAAAATAAGCTGACATAATGGTAATAATAACAAATATTAAAGATTCAAACTAAAATTAGTGAGAATAGTTACCTCATTCTCATTGAGGGAAAATTCATCAACATGATATTATACTTCTAAGCATATACTCATTAGGTTCAGATTCACTGGATTTTCTTAAATACATTTCAGTAGATATAAAGACACAGATTAACCCCAATACAGTAATAGTGGAAAATTTTAGTACCTATCATCAATAGAGAGGACATTTCATCAAATAATAAACAGAGAAATATTAGAGTTAAATAAATACATAAATAAAACAGATCTATCATATAGCTAGAACATTCCACAGAAACACTAAAAATATGCATATTCTTTTCATTTTACAAAACAGACTATGTATTTGGATACACAGTAAACCTCCACAAATGCAAACAACATCCTGTATTCCATCTGACTCAAGTAGAATAAAACTAGACATCAACATGGAAACTACAAGAAAAAACTACAAGAAGTAGGAAAATTTATGGGGATTGAAAAATACACAATTAAACAATAAACAAATGACTAAAGAAATTAAGTCTTTATTTTCTAGAATTGGGGACAAAACCACAACATACAAAAGCATGTTATAGCCCTCTCAAAATACTTTAGAGGTGTCAAATAAATAGCTTAATGATGATTCTTGAGACCTTGGAGAAACAGGAGTAAATCAAAATCCAAAACAGCAGATGGGGAGAAACTTTAGATATGAGGTGAAAAAATACTGAAATAGAAACTAACAAACTAAACCAAAGAACAAAGCAATAAAACAAAGATTTAGCTCTTTGAAATGATAAACAAAATTGATAATTTTTATCTCAATTGCAAAAGAAACAAAATATAACAATAAAATTAGAGATGAAAAGAGAGCCATCACAATAGATATCAATGAAATCTTAAAAATCATAAAAAGAAATCATTAAATCTACATTCCAGTAAGTTGAAAAATCTAAAGGAAATGGATGAATTCCTAGATGTATATATACTTCCAAAAAGTAAACAGAAAAAAAATTTAAACATATTTCTAATCACCATCACGATGAAAGCTGTAATGCAAATTCTCTTCTCTCTTTCAAAAAATAGTTCGAGGTCAGACAAATTAACTGCAAATATATACTAAGCTTTCAAAGAACTAACACTAATATTATTCCAACTATTCCATAACTACAAAAAGAAGTAATGCTGCCAAACTTTCTTTTAACGAACTAAGAACAACCCTAACACCAAAACCCAGACAAAGATGCATCAAGAGCAGAAAGTTGCAGACTGATCTCTGGGGTGAACATAGATGTAAAAATTATCAAGTAAGTACTGGCAAACCTAATTGAACATCACATCAAAAAGATAATTCATCATGAAAAAGTTGGCTTCATTCAAGAGATACAGGGATGATGCAACACATGTAAATCAATAAGTGTTATCCATTACACAAATAAATTCAAGGATGGAAATTACATGGCCATTTCTATTTGTGAGAAAAATATCCTCTGACAAAATCCAACATGCAATATCACAAAGTTCACAAAAAGGTAGGGATAGAGGAACATACCTCAACATAATAAATTGCGTACCACAAACCCATAGCCGATATCGTGCTAACTGGATGATGATGCAGAATTTCAGTTGAATGAGTGACCATACTGGGATGTCTACGTTCTCCACTATTATTCCACACAGTGCTTGAGGGAAGTGGCATTGGAAAGCTTCCTTAAGAAAGTGGTGGCACAGGCTTTTAATCCCAGCACTTGGGAGGCAGAGGCAGGCAGATCGCTGTGAGTTCGAGGCCAGCCTGGTCTACAAAGCGAGTCCAGGAGAGTCAAGGCTACACAGAGAAACCCTGTCTCGAAAAACAAAAAACGAAACCAACAACAAAACAAACAAACAAACAAAAAGTCAAAAAAAAAAACCAAACAAAAAAGTGGGAACACTAGAACATGGTTAAAAAGAAAGCAAAGAGGGAAACACTTAGGATAGGAAAACAAAACTGGAGCTGAGGATGTATATGAATGAAAAGTATATTTTAAAGCCACAAATAAGCTGTCAGGTTAAAAGGAAACATCATTTCTGCAAATTCTAAAAGGCACAATTAGCACACTGAAGTGCATGGAGGCCTCCAGGCTCACTCAGTATCACAGGAACACATTTCAGAGTACTAGCTCTTCTTACTGCCCACCCCCTTCCCAGCTTCCCCAAGTCAACCCCCCTCCTCCCAGCTACTCATTCTCCTTATAATGGATCTGTTGGGCTATGCTTTCTCAGGGTCCCTCTGTCCCTCGCTCTCTCTGTCTCCTGTCCCCCTTCTCTCTATATTCTGCTCTCGCCCTCTCTTTAGGCTCCCCCTGTTTTTGCTCCTGCTTGCTTCCCTTGTGGCCAGGTCTAGTCAGTCTGCTGGCCATGTTCAGTACTTTCTCTCTCTACTCCGGATTCTTCCAGATGTCTCTGGATATTCTCTCGGTCCTATTTAAAACAAAAACAAACGCAAAATCAAAACTCTTCCCCATAACCACACCATGGAGCACTCGTGCTTTATACAGAAACTTACATCTTATTAACCAATGAAAAATAGAAAAGAAAGAGTGAAGGAAGTTATCCTGCATGCTAGAAATGCTGGCCTTGGAAGCCATGAGTTACTGGAAAATCTCTGTTCCAGGTGTGGGACTCCTCACACCGCCCAGATCATCTCCAGACAATCAGGCTCTTGTCAGGTCTTCACTCACCACAAGAATTAGAAGATAGCTTTTTTTTGGTTGGGAGACTATCAATGATTGCTTCAATTTCTGTAGGGGAAATGGGACTATTTAGCTTGTTTATCTGTTCTTCACTCAACTTTGGCAAGTGAAATTGATCAAGAAAATCGTCCATTTCCCTTAGATTTTCAAATTTTGTGGCATATATGCCTTCAAAGTAGGATCTTATGATTCTTTGTATTTCTTCAGTGTCTGTTGTTATGTCTCCCTTTTCATTTCTGATTTTGTTGATTTCAATACTGTCTCTCTGCCTTTTAGTTAGTTTGGCTAATGGTCTGTCTATCTTGTTGACTTTCTCAAAGAACCAGCTCTTGGTTTTGTTGATTCTTTGGACTGTTTTCTTAGTTTCTAATTTGTTAATTTCACCCCTGAGTTTGATTATTTCCAGACGTCTACTCCTTTTGGGTGTTTCTGCTTCTTTTTTTCCTAGGGCTTCCAGTTGTGTCATTAAGGTGCTTATGTGTGATGCTTCCAATTTCTTTTTAAAGGCACTTAGTGCTATGAATTTTCCTCTAAGCACTTCAGGAACAGTCATAGGGGAGGGGAATAAGGGGAAATGGGAGGGAGGGAAGAATGGGAGGATACAAGGGATGGGATAACCATTGAGATGTAACAAGAATAAATTAATAAAGGAGAAAAAAATAAAAAAAAGTATTAGAAGGTAGCATCTGCAGCTTTGGCAAACTGTGGAAAAAGCAAGCTGGAACTAAATCAAATACTTCCTCTCTGATGGTTAGCTACCAGAGCACCAGGATTCAGGTATCTGGTGGGGGAGGGAGGGAAACACATCTTTGGTCTTGCCCAGATATTAATCCTACAAATAAAAAAAATCACCTGATAGGCAATATGTGGCCTTCTATCCAACTGTGACACATCTAGTGTGTTGTAACCAACTGGCCTTTGACTGGATTTGAAGGCTGCTTTATAGAAGGGAACCCAATCCAGGTATGTGAGTTTGGTTACCAACCCATGCCCAAGGAGATTACATTTACTATTGTTGGTTAATTAAACTGAAATAGCATCAAGATCCTTCAGAATCTCTGTTTATATCCTCAGAGAAAAGTTATTCTGAGCCTTGACCAGCAAAAGTTCCTTTTGAAGTGAATGATAGTGAATTGAGATTCATGACAACTCATTGCTGAGAAGGGTGAATGTGGATGTTAGAACCTCAGAGGTTCAGCAAACATTGTGAAAGAGGAATTAGGAAGTATATAAGGTGCAGAAGATAGGGCCAAGGGCTTTGAAATGCCATATGGTAGACCAGATTAAAACACGACCAATTGTAAACTGATAACCGCTGCACTTGCACTGGACAGACATGACTGACTCTGTCAGTAATCAGTCATGGAAGGGGAAAAGTTGGATGGTTCCTACTTTGCAATAGTTATTGGTGAACTATTGGCCATTTGATGGGGTGGAGGGGGATAGGGTGGTGGTGACGATAGGGTGGGGACCATGGTCTTTAGTGTGAATCCATAGCTAAGGAAGAAAAACAAATATGAGGAAGGCTGCTGAGGCAGGTCAATCTAAGTAAATGACACCTTGCAGATAAAAGTCTTCAAGCAACACTGAGGGGGAAAAAAAAAGAAAACAAAAACAAGACTTGAGAAAAGAAAGAGGCAGCTAGAAATATATTATATTTGTTAGCAGGAAACATTGCATTCATGTTTCCTTAATACAATGTTAATGAGATCCTCCCAAGAGTTCTTGGCTTAAAATCTGTGGATTTCCTAGACTTTGTGAAGACACCTAGACTTTCACAAATTTATCATGCCATTGACAAAGTAAAGTG
Organism: Acomys minous; assembly: GCF_964271855.1. Classification (NCBI taxonomy): domain Eukaryota; kingdom Metazoa; phylum Chordata; class Mammalia; order Rodentia; family Muridae; genus Acomys; species Acomys minous. The sequence goes on along the minus strand of NC_140483.1, from coordinate 180,089,080 downwards.
ACTGAGGGCTTTAAAGACGTTAATGTTATTCTTAACAAAGACTTCAAAATAGATGAACTCAAAAGACAAGTTAATTAACACATGCCAATAAAACTAATAGGAAAATTATTGGTGTATGTGTAGCTATGTGTGAACAAGTGTATAGTGTGGAAACTGAAGTTGAAAGTAATAATCAAAGAAATCAGGGGCCCTCTTGTTAGTTAAGAATTTGCCAGCAATATAGCTGAATTAAATACTTATTACAGATTACTGTGTATCCTTTACAAGTCTCTTAGAAATAAAAAATTCTGGGACAAAGATTTCCATGCCTGGAGATTTGAGTGTTTATTTTAGAGAAATAGGAGACAAGATTTCTCTCTGTGTAGTCCTAGCTGTCCTGGAACTCACTTTGTAGACAAGGCTAACCTCAAACTCACAGAGATCTGCCTCCCTCTGCCGCACGACTGCTGGGATGAAAGGCGTCTCTCTCTCTCTCTCTCTCTCTCTCTCTCTCTCTCTCTCTCTCTCTCTCTCTCTCTGTGTGTGTGTGTGTGTGTGTATTTTTAAGTGGTCTATTCAGTGAGATGAGCTACACTAACCAAACTCATTAAGGAGTGATAAGTAAATCAGAGCAACACACACACTTACAATGAGAGGGTTTAGTTGTTATGCAAATTGTATACTGTGCCAGCTGCTCTGCTCAGTATGGTATAGGAAAAGTGATGTGGGCAGGTGACCTACATTCAGAAGACTACTTGGTAATTATAAGGATAGCTAGCATAAGTGGTATAATCTAATGCAGATGAAAACCCCACCATAGCCTGTATTTCTAAAGCAATACAAAGAGATCCAAATCCTCAGATTCCATTGGCTGGCTCTTCAGAGTGTGCCTTTCCCTCAATTAGGCCAAGAACATGTTTGTAAATGTTCTTTTTGTGTTTTCTTTCTGGGCTATGTGCAAACCACTCTCCTTTCTCGTAAGTGAGAGAAACTAGGATGATTTTGATAAGTTTAGCACAGAGTAGAAGAAAGATTTGGAATTTACATATGGCTTGAACTAAGTTAAGCCTCCCAATGGAAAGGAAGCAGTAACTGCCACCCTTCTGATCTGCAGCAAGGATGAGTCAAGCCCTGAGGGAAGAGCACTGGAGATACCAGAACTGCTTAGAACATGTGCAACACCTTCTCACGGGATAGGGGACTATGAGATCAGTAGTTTTGATGTGAAGAATGTGGGAATGTCTTTTCTTCCTGAGTAAAAAAGAAGAGCAAGTGCTCACGGAAAGTGAGAAGATGGTAGAAACTAGTTAGGATGTAAAACGACCTAAAGGACTCTTTTTTTTTTTTTTTGTAAATAAAGCCAAATTTATTAAGATAAGAGCAGGAAATATTAAGGCTATTGAAATAGAAGGGCACTATGGTAACTTTATTTACAGGATTCTTATGAACATTATGGCAGATAGGTGAGCAACTTGAGGGTTTGGTGATATCTGCTTTCAAATCTAGATAGCCTGGGCTATTTCTAATATCTTAATTTCTAACGGCCTTTGTCTTGATCACCGTTATTGGAGGAAGATGCTTTGTCGGGAGCTGAAAAGCTGAAGCCTAAACTTCCTGAGTGTGAGCAGCAGTTTTAAACACTAAGCCGGAGGTCCACCGGCACCTTCACAGCTGCTGTAACCTGGTGTGTTTATGCAAAGGTATAGCTAAGTCATGTCACGATGGGTTACATAGCCCAACGCTTGACACATAATAGATGGTCAGTTAATTTTAAGTGGAGGAGAAATGGATCCTGGGTCTTTAATTGATACCAGCAGTTATGGTATGTAGCAAGGTAGTAGTTAGATAACAACATCTAGAGTTACTGTATCAATATATCAATTTTAATGTAAACCCATTTTCACTTTATTTATTCAAGTGAACATGCCTTTTATTTGCAGACATGTGTAAGGAGACATTGCCTGTCAGTGGCTGGAACTGAATGTGACCTCTGCCAAAGAAACATGCAGAACTTATGCCCAGCACCTGGTGCTTGGAGTCCTCCAGTGTGGGAGGGGAAACCACAGCATCAAGTACATAACATTAAAACCATTTCATCCTGAGAATATTGACGGAGCCCCAAACTTTTAGGAACAGAGTTGCTAAACCTATGACTTAAATTCAACTGCGTAGTTAAATGAATTAGTTCATTAAGTTGTTAAATTGGGAAGAAGTTAAGTACACTTTTATTCTAAGAGGGAACAACCACGGCACAGTCACAATCAAGCCAAAGCAAAAACCAAAACTCAACAGTGGAAAGAGCTAGGTGCTTGATGTCTGGGGCCCCACTTATAATATTTTGGGCTCCAAGGGGCTTGGCAGTTCTCACTTTCCCAGCTGTGCCACTTGCAGGACAAGGTCCTTGTCTCATAAGTTCAGGCTAATTCTACTCTGTAGCTGCTACTGTTCTTGGTGACTGTGCCCATGGTATGGGCAGCTCCAAAATGCTGCGGTTTTCATGGCAATTGAGTTGATGCTTCGCTAACAGCCTCTCCTAGGTTCTTTTCTGGAACCCAAAACCTGCCACGTGGTGTCAACCTCAGCCTGTCTCTCTCATTGATCCCTTCAGTCCTGGGGTTTTCACTGCCATTGAGGCTACTCCTTCACCAGCATCCTCTCCTGCTTATGATGACCTCTTCACGCCTTCAGAACCAGTATCACTTTGAAAACTTTTACATATTACTTTGTGCTGCTACACGAAGTACAGCCTTGGCCTCTATTGGACCACAGTTTCTGTGTGATGATTCCATGGAAACAATTCCCAGATGTCGCTTCATTGATACGGGTCTTATTATTTTCCACTAATTTCTCAGATCGAGCAGACTAGTGTCAATTTTCTCAGAAGAGAAAGAATTTCATTTCAGTGGAGTTGGTCTCTTATTAATCAAGCTGATTCTTTACCCCCAGCTAATTACAATCACACATTTTTAACACAAGATACCACACAAACAGTCTTGGTAGCGTCTTGCTTCCATGTGAAACGTCACAAGGAGGCCACCGCCATCTGCAATTCTCTGAACACATTTCTTTCCCAAGCTTCCACAGATCAACCCCTTAAACTTCGAGAATTCAATGACTTTTCCACCCCAAAGTTCCAAAGTCTTTTCGTAATCTATTCTAAAACACATAGTCAGGCCTGTGACAGCAGTATCCCATGACCTTGCCCCAATTTATGTCATAGTTAGGGCTTCTATAGCTGTAATAACTCATCAGGGTGAAAAGTAACTCTGAGATGAAACAGTTTATTTCTCCTCCCAGATTATATAGTCTATCACTGAGGCAAGTCAGAGCAGGAACCAGGAGGCAGGAACTGATGCAGAGGTCACTAAAAAAATGCAGCTTAATGGTTGTTTATCCTGCTCTTATAGCACTCAGGAGTAGGGCTGCCACCACCTACAGTAAGCTGGACTGTGACACATCTATTATGATCCAAGAAAATGCCCCACAGGCTTGCCTACTGGGAAATCTTGTGGGGGAATTTTCTTTTTTCTTTCTTTGTTTCTTTCTTTCTTTCTTTGTTTCTTTTTTATTTTTTTACTTAAGTAATTTATTCAGATTACATCTCAATTGTTATCCCCTCACTTGTATCTTCCCATTCCTGCCTCCCTCCCTCTTTCACCCTATTCCCCTCCCCTAGGTCTGTGACAGAAGGGGACCTCCTCCCACACCATATGATCACAGCCTATCAGGTCTCAGCCTGGTAGTCTGCTTCCCCTTCCTCTGAGTGCCACGAGGCCTCCCCACTGAGGGGATGTGGTCACATAGGGGGCAGCAGAGTTCTTAGTTGAGATTCACTCTTCTCCAATGACTCTTGCATAAAAGTAGCCAGCACAGTAGTAGACGTAAAGAGAGCCTGCTGTCTCGGGCATATGTAAGAGTGAAGGGTTTCTAGGAGTTGTGTGAACTAAAAGAATAATATATTCCAAAACACTAGGTTTGTTTTAGATTTCAACTTAGTGTAAATATCCATTTCCATCATCACTGTTCAAGTCCAGCCGGCATAGGGGAGCTTAATTCTAGTCTTTACTTATTTGGTGGGTTTGGCTTATGGACTGCAGTGGCAATTGAAAGATCCTCAGATTTTCCAGCTAAGCAGGGCTAGAAAGCCTTGCCTAATCGAGGACATGGTAATCTGCCAGATGATTGCTTTTGATCTCGCTGGAGAACTGACTCACGCTACCAAGGCTTAGAACCTTGCTGCTTATTATTAGCTGTGCACTATAAAACCTTGCGTTTACAAATCATTTAAATTAGTTTTTCCTCCCACAGGCTCTAGATGAACTCACAAACTAAGGAGGAAACTATAGCTGAAGCAGGTAAAATGACTGTTGTGGCAAAGCTGGCGGGGCACAGCTGGTGTGCCAACAGAAGTCCCCGGAGTCCTCTCAGCCACTGAGTCACTGTGCGGCTGAGCGTCACTCCTCTGCTCCTTTCAGCTCTGTTTTGTGACTTCTAAAGCAACCTTCGCCACGGGCAGTTTACAGATCTTCTATTTGGTGTCCGTGGCTATGAATAATCCTTTAGCAGAGCACATTTGAGCTGCAGGGTAAGTAATTGAGTTAAACGTCTTCATCTGACTCCGGAGACTGGGAAAAACTGGTTTTCTTAAGCCTCCCATAATCCTCATTGTACAACTTCTCTGAAGGCCTGTCAAACCTCTAGAGTAGTCAAGGAAAGAGAGTTTGTACTTGAGTATGAAAATGTGTTTATTTTTGGCCTGGGCTGCCTGGAATAACAGTCTGAGAAATGTATGCTTGAGAGAATGAATTAAGATAAATGCCCCACATTTGACTCCCACACTGACAGACCACCTTCATAAATTCACATGGCTTCTGACTTGTTTTCCTCCCATTAAATACATAAGGCTACTGAAAAACAACTGCAGAAGCTTTATGCCTTTTAACTACTGTTGTTTCCAGACCTTAGAGTAGAATGGCATATGGAGATTTTTAGTCAAATAGATGACATTTCTGCTGCAGATGAAATTAAGGCTGGTGTGTGTGTGTGTGTGTGTGTGTGTGTGTGTGTGTGTGTATGTGTGTGTAGAATGCTTAATATTACCCACTTCTTGTGTCCTGTGGAATATCCCCGCAGGTTGGCTCCATGTACCTGCTAACTTGGTGCCAGATGGTGGTCCTGTTCCGGAAAGGCATGAGGGAGTCATGCTAGAGACAGTTTGTCACTGAGGATGGGCCTTGACATTGTGTGACCTGGCCCCATGTCTGGCTTACTTTCTGTGCATGCCTTGTGGCTGGCTGCCTCCTGCTCCTGCCATGCGTTCCACATCATGAAGTACTATACCCACATGAACTGTAAGCCAAAATCAATCCTCCTGTTTTTATCAGTTATTTTCTCACAGCAACAAAACAAGCACCTAGTATAGAGGACTGTAGAGTCTCACATTAAAATTCTTTCCCTGAGTGTGATGGTGTGAGGGGGCAGTGCCTCCGGGAGTCACTGTTATAAAACAGAGCCCTTAGGAGGGGCGTAGGGCCTTACAATAGGCAAGACTGCAAGTCTGTTACGGGAGAGCAGAAAGAGAAGCAGACCATCTGTAAGGGGACTGGAGGAGGGCCCCTCACTCGGTCCCCAACAGTCGTATCCTGATCTTGAACTTGCAGTCTCCATAGGCATCACACAGAAATTGTTTATAAGCTCCTAGTATTACTTTCTTAAAGCAGGTCAGCTAACATACTACACACACACACACACACACACACACACACACACACACACACACACACACACACACAAGCATGGATACTCCAGGACCAAACTGAAACAAATTTGTCTTTTGTTTCTAGGGCAATCAAAATTATCTTCCCTTAACTCCCTTCTCAACTTATCCTTCCAAGATGCTTTAAAACCTTCTTCTATTTTAGCGTCCCACCCAAGCATGCCTTCCCTTCCAGCCCTTCTCCCATAGGCCATGATTGCTCTTCCCTTCTTGTTCTATTCTGGTAACACGTTCATTACTCTGGGGATTACCTTGTGAGCTTTCAGAGGGAAATAATCTGACAAGGCAGCCGTGCACTTTGCAGAAAGAACCTAATTGTTAAACTAATTCTCTCAGAGTTATTTACCTTTCAAAATGGGGCTTGTTAACCTAAATGAATCTTCATTTGGTAGAATTTCACACCTGAGAAGATGAAAGGCAACCTATTCAGGCAGTGTGAAGAAGAGACTCAAGGGCAGCCAGGTCCCTCCTGTCCCTAGTATTGTAGTTCACATGGATTTATACATGAGGTTAAATAACTACAAATGCTGTTTTAAAAACTTGTTTCTAATTTTGGAGTTATTCTACAGACTTTTGGTCAGTTCAAATAAATAATCCTTAGATAAAATAGGGGAAAATGAAAGAAGAGACATTTGGCTCATTGGACTTGTACTCAACTGATATGTAACTACGCTGCTTGTAAAGGGGATTGTGTGCCTGTGTTCTAGGGGGGCTGTGATGTTGCTCATGTTTGATATGATGTGCACTGCTTTTTTTTTTTGAAGTTCACAGTGCCAGTCACTACTAAGTGTTAAAACAAAGTGAAAGTTGCTTTGGTTGCTTGGTAGCGGTTTCTCTCCTTCTTCTATGACTTTCCTGGAGCTGTGCAGATCCTGTCTACTGGATCTGGCATCTGAGAACCTGAAAGAATGTTTTATACAATCTTACTTTAGTTTCAGTGTGCTTTTCTATACGGTTGTAACAAAGAAAGCAATGGTCTCAACTCAAAGATTGAGTTCAGAAAACCATGTAAATAAACTCCAGTAAGCGCTTACTGTATTAATAACTGAGTAATGTTTTCCTAGACCTGTCTCAGGACACACCAGTTTAAACACAGTTGTATGGCACGTACTAGAGATTACATCTGGGAAAGCACGAAAGTGAGGCAGACAGCCATATCCAGAGCCAGGGTACACTGACCAGAAAGGATTCTATAGCTATGTTCTGACATCCAACAAGAATAAAAGTGTCTTATAAACGTAATGTAAATGTCTGTCACAGAGGCATGAAATCCTGTCCAAGGTCAATCTAGAGAAGGAAGTGCATCTGAGGTAAAGGCCCTCTCCTTTCCCGCTGGAGCCCCTCTCACAGGTCCCCAAGCATTGTTCACCATGCGTCATTCTTTCGACTTTGTTCCAAAAGATGGGCGTAGAGCTAAATTGGTACCATTGAGCCCTTGGTGACTTTGATTCTATAGGAATGGGTTATAAAATTATTTTATGTCATATGTTCTCATAATTTAGATAGAATGACAAAGTAGTTACAATGAAATTGACCTCCAACTGTCAACTGTGGGGAGACGGGGATATTAATTCAGTACTGAGAAAAATGATCCCTTCCTCTACAGTTTGTGTTTGGAAGAGATTTTACTCTTGCCTTATAGAAAATGATAATAGATGGGAAAACACCCAAACTGCCTAAACTTATCTACTCTAAGAAGGAGAAAATCAATGAGGAGCTAAAGCAGTATAGGTTATTACCAGTTGGCTCTGTTTAATACTTGAGGAAAATTAAGGACCCAAATATTACTTGGAGTTGGGTAGCAAAAGAAGTTTCTAATTGTCTAATTAAAAAGAAAATAAGAGAAATACTTTTAATTGGTACACATTTCCCTTTACATATCAGCTTTTTTCAGGTTGTAGTCTAGAATTAGCTCTTTAAAAAAAACTGCTATAGTAGAGATGATTTCATGAAGATTATCTGTGCCTGTAAGAGGCCACTCATATGACTGGAGAATTCTGAAAAACCATGCTCACGCCTAGTGGTCAGTGGCAAAGTCTAGCACCTATTCAGCCAGAGAATAAATTTCAGGACCCCTACCCACATTGCCTCCCTTTCTCCTCTACCTATGTACAGGACCCCTAACCACATTGTCTCCTCCTCCCCTCTACCTGTGTACAGGACTCTTAACAACATTGTCTCCCCACCTCTGCCTGTGTGCAGAACCCCTAACCATGCTGTCTCCCTCTCCCCTCCACCTGTGAACAGGACCCCTAACCACATTGTCTTCCCCTCCCCTCTATTTGTGCACAGGACCCCAACCACATTGTAGCCCCACCCGCTCTGCCTGTAGACCATTCCATGGACTGGGCAGTCTGCCACCTGACCTCTGTAGAAGGGGACACGTTACAGAGTAAATGGCCAGTTCTCTCTCCAATGCCTGGCACTCATTATCGCAGTACTATTCACTTTTACTCACACTCGATGAGCAAGTCTCCCACTGTTGTCTCTGCTCACACTGTTTTTGAAACAGTGAAACAGAAATTGTATTTGCTATTACTCAAGTCAAGAAAAAACAAACAAACAGGTGTTGTTTATAATTACACATTAGGTAGTATTTGATGTTCCATGGCTCTTTTTAGATCACCACTAGTTGGCTAGAATGCTCTCTAACATTTGACTTTCTTGACAGCACTTGGCCCCTGTAGTCACTTTCTTTACTCACTTCCTTGTTCAATGCATGAATGTGTCAACATAATGTAAGAGTCGGGGAGGGTAAAAACATGGCTGTTATAGGTGACACCATATTTGAACACCTAGAACAAAATTTGGCTGCAAAACAATAGCTGTTGAATAACTACTTGTTAGAAGAAAAACCAAAGTGAGAAAGTTATCCTGTGCTGAGTGGATAAATGAGGGAGCTTCACTTTCAATCCTAATCTAATCTCACTGTCCAGGAAGAGCTGGCGCAGTTTTTCATAATTAAGCACACATTGTCCTTGTATGCTATGGAAATACTCTTTGTCCCTGTTCAATTTTAAGCTCTTCTTCTAGCTCTTTCCAGAGCCTACATTTTAGAGCTCTTAAGTGTTGTGCTGTAAACATGCTCCTCTCTCTTAAATTACTTCTAAGTGGCATGGCATCTGTTTCTGCAGATTTTATAGCTGCATGTGCAGACCTGTTATTTTTAATTCATCATTTTTCTTTACATATATTTACTAGTTATTTGAACATGTCCTATGTGTTTTGATCATATTTTTCTTCCCCCTATAGACCATTTAACAATTAAATAGATTATTTTTATTTATTTTTTGAGTCTTTCATATGTGTATACAATATATTTTAAACTTATTCAACCCTCTCACATTCCACCTTCAACTCTTCACAGATTGCCTCCTCTGTCAATATATATAACCACGCAGGACAACATCTACGATCTCATACAAGTATCTATAACTGCTTGTTTGATCTGTGCTTGGATGTCTCATAGCTTTCTTAAATCTTACTTTTTAATGAAACTCTCAAACTTTCATTCAGCCACCCCCACTAGCCAACCAGTCAGCCAGGAGCCAAAAAACGGAGCAAACAGAACAATAATCAAACAAGGCCTGTCCTTTCCCCCATCTTAATCAGCTTTGTAAATGGTAACAACACCCACTCAATGCCTCAAATCAGAAGCCTAGGAGTCATTCCTGAGTCATGCTTTTCCTACACACCCAGAACTACTTTATCTGATTGCTTCCATTTTTCATACCACCACCATGTGTCTGAGTTTATTTATCTTTTTTTTCTTTACTTTTCATGGCTTTCCTTCCTCTGATAAATGCTGTAGGTTCGTAGATTCTCCTCTTCATGTATCTTGGCATTATACTCAGTGGGCACAATTCCCATGAGTTTACTCCCTGGATTAAGGCTGTCTTTGTTGTACTAGCCACCCTGATGGACTTCATTCTAGCCTACTTCAGATCCCTCATTTCATTGCCTATGCCTCATCCATACTGGCCTTTAAAGTTCCTTATAGTTTTTTAGGTTGTGCTTGTGTCAGAATTTTCACTCACATTTAATGGTTCAAGTCAAGTTGAATTCTGACCTAACAAGTCCCAGACCTCATGTAGTTATTCGCCAGAATGTTTCTGTTGTAGTTCCTACCTCTAGACTGTTTCACTGATCTTTTATGTTGTGGCGATCATTAGAGTTGATTACACTAATGTTTTTAAGCTAAAGCACTGAGAGGCAACTATGCACAGTTTTCTTGAAGTGCTATACCCAGCAAGATTCATGGCTAGGATAAAAGGCCTCATGGCATTTGAGATTTGAGGCTACTTATTATTGCATCAGGGTAAAGCCTACCTTGAGCAACATGTATAATAATTACTTTGTTTTGTTTGTGTTTCAATAGATTACCAAATCTATGAAGGCAAGAGCCATGCTTGTGTGACTCTACAATACATAATTAGCAAGTAACTAAATGCATAACAGAAAAGGTGCTTTAGCGACAGTTCTGAGGGAGGAAGAGGATGTGTGGATGCAGGCACGATGAGGCGTATCTACCTTCATTGCACTTGGGAAGCTGAGGCAAGAGGATTATCATGAGTTTAAGTCCAACCTGGATTATAAAGAAAGGTAGTGTTTTATTTTTTAAATATATTTTATTGATTTATTCATATCACATCTCAATTGTTATCCCCTCCCTTGTATCCTCCCATTCCTCCCTCCCTCCCATTTTCCCCTTACTCCCTTCCCCTATGACTGTGACTGAGGGGGACCTCTCCCCCTGTATATGCTCATAGGGTATCAAGTTTCTTCTTGGTAGCCTGCTATCCTTCCTCTGAGTGCCACCAGGCAGAAAGGTAGTGTTTTAAACCTCCAAACCTTTTTCTAGATACAAAAGATTTAAATTGTCACAAATACCTAAGTTCCCAGTTTGTCAAGATGAATGGGGAAACATTTACTCTCTTATATTTTAGTTGGAACAATGTGAAATTCCTAAATAATCAATAAAAATATTATGTTGGAAAAAAAATAAACCTCCAAACCAATAAAACAGAAATAACAAATGAAAGAGATTTTTTGCTTTAGTTCCTAAACATGTCCATAATTTTTCACCACTATTTCTATGATGTTATTATAGAAATAAGTATGCTTGACAAACCTACACATATTTGGGAAGAAAGAATCTGAATTGAGAAATCACCTCCATAGCCTTGGCCTCTGCACAACTCTGTAGGGGCAATTTCTTGATGAATTATTGGTGTAGGAGGGCCCAGCTTACTGTGGGAGCTACCACCCCTAGGCAGTTGATCCTAGATGGTATCAGAAAACAGGCTAAACAAACCAAGTGGAGCAAGCCAGTAAGCAGGACACCTGCATGGTGTTCTTGCTTCAGTTTCTGCCTCCAGGTGCCTGCTTGGCCTTGACTGCCTGCTTTGGTACTCAAGGATAGACCATGATCAGGGTGTGTAAGCCATATGCATCTTTGCTCTGCTAAGACAGAAATGATAAACATATATTTAAAGAAACCTATATTTTAAAAAGCTCATAACATATAATCATCCATTTACAAACCCACTGCTTCTATAATAGAGGCTATAAGCACACAGGGTGATGATAAAGCAATAGTGATCACCTGAGGACATTGGAAGGGGACAGTAAGAACTGCATGTGGCAAACATAACTCCACAGTGAAGCTTCTAGAACAGGTACTGTTCTTTGTTCTTTCATGCTGATTCTGTAGCATAGAGCATCTAAGATATCTGCCTTTGGGTTAAAATACAGAGCACCGCCTCTCTGAAATGGGAGTAGTAACATGGGGTCATAGGAGTAACTGCAAGGAAAAGGACTCAGATTCTTGTTTGATTTGTTGTGGTAGATTGCACCAGATGCCAAGAACTGTCCTTATAATTGCAATGTCAGAAGAAAGTTAAGGGCTACTGCAATGCATCTTGCACAATGCCAGAGTTTGGTCCTGAGTGCCAAAAAGAAAAACGAAACCAAGAGAAAACAATTTACACAAATTAAAACTCATCTTACTATAATTAATACAAGGGTTTTTTTTTAAAAAAAGGATTATGCCAAACTGCACAAGAAAAAACCCTGAATTCAATAACTTATGGGTACTGATATGGTAAGCTCCATTTGTCCTATAAGAAGTGAGCATTAATAAAGATCACACTATGACACGGAAGTGGTTCTTCTGACTCTCAGAGGTAGACTTCTTACCAATCTCTAGTTGTTTAGTCATATTTTCCGTAATCAGTTTTTCTCATGGAGTCTGTCAAGCTGAGGCCATTTTAGCTCAAAGAGATAATACTCCCATGCTTTTCTCTCTGTTCCCCTTCTCATTATCTACTTTTGTAGCTTTTTCAAGCCATCACTATCAGTTGTCTATATTAGTAACACTCTAATATAAACACTAAAACTCCAAATATAGCATGGTGTTCTTCAGCAGCAGCAATAGGAACTTGGCAATCTTGAAGGTAAAGGTACAGAAGTTACCAGTGGATGGTCCACTAGTAACCGTCTCGTACCAGCCACCAGGGGGCAGAGAGTGTGACAACAGCCTTTTGACTTTTTCATAGCAGATACCCAGAGAAAACCTTGCTTTAAAAAAGCTCAGGGGTTGTAAGCCTTCCAAATAGCAAAGTATACTAGTTTATACAGTTTTTATTAGTGTAGTGATATGTTAAATATAGAGATAATAATGATTACCTCTCATGCTCATGAAGAATTTGTGAAAACTAATGAGATTATATTTATAACACTCTCAGGCTTCTTCACAAATAATTGGTATGTAATGTCATGCATAATTAATGATCACTTATTTGCTTTGTATGCATGCTCAGCTCAGAAAGCCATTTTGCTTTATTCTTTAGATATACATGAATTTTAAAAATGATCAGATTGGGAAATAATAATTGATTTGATAGACTACATACCAGGGCCAAACAATAGAAATCTTAGGTTATGGTATTTTTCTTTTACCATTGAGTTGATATTTGTTTTTGTTTTTCCTTCTCAGCATTTCATGGATTGACCGAAGGCAGTCTCAGCTGCTTCAGAATGCACACTAGAATTTGAAGTTGATTTTAATCTGAATCAAGTAACCACATTAAACAGGTGTTTTAAAGAAAAGAAACCTAAAAAGTGATGCTAAATTGAGGTCTGTTACTTTTTTTCATTCTGTAATCATGTTAATTTAATAGTCACTATGTGCAATGTATTGTAGAGGGCTCTTTATTTATGAAGGATTATAAAATAATGTTTAATGACCTTGTCTTGGCACACACATATAAGGTCAATAACAACACAGGATATAGTAAGCATTGAAGAACAATATTGGAAGCAAGAAACTCCATGAGAGTTTAAAGAAATATTGGAGGGATGTAGCATTCAAGCTCCTGGAATCAGATATAGTTTGTTAGCTTCCACATAGTTGCTGTGTGTGTGTGTGTGTGTGTGTGTGTGTGTGCGTGTGTGTGTGTAGGATGGCTATGTGAGAGTGCATAGTACATATCCTGATTCTTTTTCGTTGTTACATTGTTATTTTTTAATTGTAAGTTAAAAGTGTTCTTTATATATGATGGAATAGAGCATTTACCTATATTAGTTAGATATTTAAATTAGAGGCAATATCTCCCCACATATTGACCCGTATTTTAATTTTTTTTACTTTTCTAGGGTCTTCTAAAGCCCAAGCAACTTAGTTCTCATCATACACTGAACACATCATTGCTTTTTCTTCTATGTCAATCATTATGTGTTAGGTTTTGTTTTTTCTCACAAAAGGAGTTTTTAATTCGAGGCAAAGAGAAGTCTGAGCCAAAGGATTACAGATCTAAGCACTCAGAACCTGCTAGTGGCACTACTTAGGCTGTAAGTCTTGTTCTTGTTGGCTGGAAAGGGTATTAGTGTTAAACATTCTCCAGGTGGGGAAGAAGAAAGACCAAGAAAGGCTGGAAGAAACACCTCAGCTATTGACACTGCTCTCCAGAGCCTACACCAAACTAACAAACTCTGCAAGGTGCCACACAGTGCAGAGGACAAAGGACACAGGACACTAGCAAGAACAGATGAGGCAGGAAGAACAGGTGCAAGTCACTGGGCAAGAGCAGGGATCCGAAGCTTCAGACTTCTGTGTGGACGGGGTAATCCTTGTGTTTGGCACAGCTCATCAAGGCACACACCCTCCAGCTCCTGTAGTAGCTGAGTAGAGTGGTCACATCCTCGTTGCTCAGCTCAAAATCAAGGGCCTTAAAGTTCTCAGCAACGCATGGGGGTGTCATAGACTTGGGGATCACCAGCAAGTTCCTTTGTATAGGGAATCGGCTCGGCACCTGGGCTGTAATTTTATTGTTCTTGGCTGCAATTGCCTTGATCGTGGGACCCTCCAGGAGAGAAGGGTCTTCAAGCTTGGCGCAGGGCCTGTCAGCAGAACCAAGGGGACTGTGCGCAGTCACCACGATGTTTTTGGAACGGCAGTACTGACTCAGCTTCCCCTGAGTTAGGTATGGGTGGCACTCAGTCTGGTTAACCGCAGGCTTATATTTTAAGCCAGGTTTGTTTAAAATCCTCTCAATCTGAAGAGTGTTGAAGTTGGAGACAGCAATCGCTTCCACCAAATCTTCATCCGCCAGTTTTTCCATGGCTGTCCAAGAGTCCACAAAATCGGTGTCACTGGGAATCACGTCCCCGGATGCATCCAGCGGGAAATAGACCCAGCCTTGAACGCTGTTGGCCAGTGAATAAGGTAGAGGTCCAGGTAGTCCAGCTGCAGGTCACTGAGCATCTTCTGGCAGGCTCCTTTCGCCTGCTCTTGTCGAAGAACGTGCACCACAGCTTGCTGACAATGAAGAGCTCCTGGCGCTCCACTCTGGCGCTCCACAACCTGCTCCTTGAACTTCTTCTCCTGGAGGGCCACTCCCACCTTCTCATTCTCGTCCACCTGGGCTCAGTCAATGTGGTGGTACCCAGTGTCGATGGCATCCTTCACGGCCTCAGTCACCTGGCCAGGAGGGGACTTCCAGGTGCCCAGGCCCAGGACGGGCATCTTGGCACCATTGTTGAGTTCCAGATGGCTGGCCATGACCACTGCACATTACACACACTGACTGGCAACTGTGCAGCGCTGGGTCCTGGGAGTGCCTTTAAATAGCCCCAACGGGGCCCGGGAGTGCTGAAACTCGCCTTTAATCCCAGCACTCGGGCTAGGGGTGCGGGTGGAGGGGACAGAGGCAGGCGGATTGCTCTGAGTTCAAGGCCAGCCTAGTTTACAAAGTAAGTCTAAGACAGTCAAGGCTACACAGAGAAACCCTGTCTCGAAAACAAAAACAAAAACAAAAAACAAGATGACAACAACAACAACAAATAGCCCCAACAGCTTGCTCTGTGTTAGTTTTATCTAAGAATTTTTGTCTAATTTAATAATGTTTTTCCTGCCAGGCATGGTAGCACAGGCTTTTAATCCTAGCACTCCAGAGACAGAGGTAGATAGAGCTCTGTGAGGTCAAGGGCATTCTGTTCTATATAGTCAATTCCAGGGACAACCAAGACTATTTAGATAGACCCTATCTCAAATACACACACACACACACACACACACACACACACACACACACACACACGTAGCCTTTTAAAAGCTCTTTAGTTTCAGATATTTCCAGTTTTGCGTGGTATCTATAAACGTGTAATTTCATTGTTTTACATAGGAGTTACTAGTTATTTTATCACTATTGTTGAAAAGACTGCTTTTCCCATAAAACGACCTTGGCATCTTGTATGCAGACCAGTTAACTATAAATCTAACAATTTCCTTCTGGACTTCCAATTCTGCTCCTTTTATTTCCACCCCTCCCCCACACCTCCAGTTCTACACTGCTTTGATTACTGTATAATTACAACGAAGGGTTGAATTGGACACATGAGCCCTTTGACTTCATCACTTTTCTAGAATGGCTTTAGTTATTTTGTGTTTATTGCATTTCAAAATAAAATTTGGAAACAGCTTTTTGATTTCTATAAAAATATTCACCTCTTTTCATTTTGCCAGTAACTACTTTGAACTTTGAAGGAAATTTTAGCCTCGAAAAGATTGAATATAAATGCATATTCTTTTTTTATTCATTTATACTTTTTTATTTCTTGTGAAAAATTTTATCATTTTCTATATAAGAGTTGTAATTCTTTTAGTAGATTTAATTATTTGTCCCTTTTGAAGCTTTATGTGAATAGAATTGTTTCTTTTATTTCACATAGAATTGGTCCATTGTTGATATATAGATATTAAGTACATATTTCTCTATTTACCTTGGATGCTTTGACCATGATGAACTCATTCATTAATTATAGCACCTTCATGAAAGTATGGCTTCACAAATGTATGTTCCCTACCATGTTCACCCACACAGTTTCCACTCTTCTTTTCCAAGGTGGACTCCACTAGCTTACTTAAACTGACACAGTACATTTTCTAGCACTTTATTTTTGTGTTTGGATAGAAGTGCTGAGAGTCTTAACCTATGGCCAGTTTCAAGGGAAGCATTCAGTCTTTCATCAAGGAATAGAACACTACTTTTAGATTGTTTTATGCATAAGCATTTTTCTATTCATGTGATTCCATATTTATGTCCTTTATCACATTAATATAAAAATTTATTTTCAAAATAGCTTTTATATTTCAGCTAAATTGTTGCATTTGTTGAATTCACCCTATATTGTCATTGTCATATGGTTTAATTCTTTCATATGCTTGTGGGTTTATTGCTCATATTTTGTGTGTGAAATATTGCATGTATATTAAGAGTAAACACATTGTTTTATGGCATATATACACACATATATATCATAATAATATATACTAAATTTTCACTTATTTAGAAAAATAAAATGACTTAAATATATTCTTATAAATTTTTCTTAAAAATACATTTTATTAGAAA
Source organism: Acomys minous (assembly GCF_964271855.1). Lineage (NCBI taxonomy): Eukaryota > Metazoa > Chordata > Mammalia > Rodentia > Muridae > Acomys > Acomys minous. The sequence continues at coordinate 180,072,412 of NC_140483.1, read as the reverse complement.
AGACAAAGGTCTGGTTTGTAGTTTTCCACATAAAGATTATATAGGCATTTGTTAGACTTATATCTAAACACTTAATTTTTAAGGGCTATTTTAAATAAATTTTAATTGCTCAAGTTCTACTTAAGTGGCTCATATATAGGGTTGCATTTGACTTTTATACTTTAATATTTACCCTACAGTTTTTCATGGTTAATTAGGTTCAAGAGTATTTGCTAGATCCTTTGGGATATATCATTTTATTTCTCTTTTTTGAAAAGTAATTTTGCTAGTGTAAATTATCTGTTAATTGTGGTCTCTGTAGTGATGAGCTATGTTTTGCTTCTTGTTTTAAGCTTTTCTTTTACAGCTTACAATAGTTGAATTTATTTCATCCATGTAACCAAAATTGTATTTTTATTTAAAAATATGTCTGGTAAGTTCTGTAGCAGTGTAGTAAGACTTATCTTACACTGTCCTCTCTAAGAAAGATACACAAAAAGTTATGAGAGGAAAACACCTTTCTGCATAATCCAAATATACAGCCAAGTTACCTACCCAAAATCTAAGCAGGAGAAAGTCCGTCGAGCAGAGCAGAAAAAATATTTAATGACTTAGACACTTCTGTCAGAATATTATTTTTCCATCCAGAAGTTCTAGAAAAATAATCAGTGTATTGTGACAAGGTGTAATTGTGGCCAGTACAGGTCACTTTGAAGGCTAATACAGCAGAATTCAGAGTCGGGGTCCAGCAACACGAGGAAAATGAGCAACTCATATTGTTCTTAACATGTGTGATTCTAGAATTTCATGGGATCTCATGATGTATTGTCTATTTTTATATTTTTAAATTAAAATATAGTTATATCTTCCTTCTAACCCCTCATATATCTTCCTCACTCCCTTTCAAATTCCTGGCCTCTTTTCCCTTAATTGTTACTATTACATATATGTATAAGTGAATAGATACATGAGTGCTATCTGCAGAGAAAGCTTAGGCTGCTTCTGTGCCTATGATTTCAGTGCCCAGCACTTGGAATCGAATAAGTAAAAGGTGACTGGTTTCTGGGGACAATTATCTTTCCATCTCTCAGCAGTCCTTATCTGCTTTAGATCTTCTCTCTGTGGTTGGTAACCAGTGAAAGTCTTCCCCCTCTCCATGTTCAAATGGAGTACTGTCATTTTTTTAGGACCTATTTAAGCAGCCATACTGTTGAGGTGTCATTTATGTGGCTTTCCTGCCATGTCCAGGGGACACACATCTGTCCACAGTCTTCAGGATCCTCTGATCTTACTTCCATGACTTTCTCCTATCTTAAGGTGCAGGGATTATGCTGTAGATACATTCACTGGACCTAGGCGCCCATGATCAAGTTGCTTTTCTTTTCTTTCATATTGTATCTTGACTAACTGTGTGATGTAATAATATCAGTGTTCTGCAAAGAGATGCCCCTGTGATGAGGACTGACAGTCACACTTATCTGTGGTGTATGGACACATGTCTAGTTAGAGTACAGTTAGGAACTATATTAGTTCAGTAAAGCAGACATAGAAGGGTCCCCTCTATGTTCACACTAATTCTAGATACTTGTATAGGTTTCTATCACCAGGCACAATTTCCCTCCTGTTGAAAGGCAGACCTAAAATCCAATTAGAAACTGCTGGTTGCTGCCCATATATGGGCACCACTAAAATGTAGTTTCTGTTTGCTGATTTTTTTTCCTATTCTATTAAAGTGCAATGATATTTCTATACACGTTTCCTCTTTGTGGGTAGAAGGACAAGTACAGGTGCTGCCTCTGAATACTGTACATTGTGAATATCACACTTATATTTTCTTACATTTGTTGCCCTTTAAAGAATGTTGAAATGCATGTCCTTAACAGCAATGTAGCTTATCTTTCTCAAGAGTTTTCAAAGTAGTCTGACTTCTAGTGCTATTTTCATGCACTGCTAAAGTGATGTCTGTCTGAAATTTGTACAGAATGTAGTAGTGTTCAACAAATTTTCTTTACTTTGTTTAAATAGAGTGCAAATATGCTTCAGCCTGGAAATTCTAGCCCTACCCTTGGGACAGGAATTAGGGAAATTCTGCAACTCATATCCCTCCAGCAGTTGTTTGTTTCTTGCCCCATAGAAGGCCACCTTACAAAGCAGCTAATAGTATTCAGCCAAAGACATGAGAGGGTTCATACGAAGATATCAGTTCTTCTCTTTTTTCATATCCCTCTTATTTCCACACATAGTAACCACGTTAGGTGCTCCAAACTCTGTTCATCTCCTCAATTCACTGGGTCACTGTTATCGTTTTAGAATCTCCCTTGTGCACCTCAGTCTGAGTGGTGCTTGTAGGCACCGAGCAAATGTGTCCACAATGCTCACTTCATCTGTCCCCTCCCCGGCCCCCAGGTACCACAATCCTGTGCTCCATGTCTGAACATAGTGTTAGATTTTTTTTTCTTTTGTTTGAGTCTTTTTAGTGAAAGAAAACTCATGGCACAGTTCCACCCCCGTGGACAAATATATGACTTCTTAGCATGTATTCAGTGACTAAAGCTGCAGAGGGTTCCTCTTCAAGATAAAGGTAATAAATAACAATACCTCGGGGTGTTACTTTCTGATTTTCAGACATCTGTATTTCCCACCATTTAGTCCAGTTTTGTGTTTTTCTTCTATTGACTTCCAAGAAGTTTGAGCGCATTGTGGCAATGTAAAAACAATGAATGTAAAGGGTGTGTGTGTGGGTGAGAGGATTCAGGGTAACGTTCTGCAGAATTGTGATTTAGCAGAAGGCTTACAGGGGGCTCTTATAATATAATATGTTCAATTCAAACAAGCCAATAAACGAGGTCCACTTAAAATTAATAGGCTACAGATAACAGTTTAAGGAAGATTTAGAGTGAATTTCAGGCTCTGAAACAAGGTGGAAAGGATTATGAGTCATCAGTGTGCTATTTGACAATAAGAAGGGCCAAAGAATTCTGTCTAGTACTTGTTAATTAAACTATTGTAAGTGGGATCTTTTTGGTACTTTTTGTTTTGATTGTATCTTTGAGAATTTGTACAATATGTTGACTATATACATCCTCTCCTCCAACTCTTCCCAGATGTACACTCTGCTTCCTACCCACCAAAATTTACATCCATTTTGCTTTAACACTAATCAAATTCCTGCTGCCCATTTATTCATGAATGTGTGGCCTCCCATTGGAGAACTGTCTACCTACCAATGACAACACTCTTAAAAAACAAACAAACAAAAAATTAACTCTTACTCTCTCTGCAGCTGTAAATTGCCAGCAGTTCTTGGCTGAGGGTTTGACTTCATGTCCACTCCCTCTTTCCTTGACATTAAGTCTGGTTTGTGTATACTGCCATAACTGCCATGAATTCACAAGCAGATTCTCTGATTCATTCGTTCAAAGCCTTTGTTTTTTTTTTTTTCCTTCCCTTCTTTCATGATGATTTCTGAGCCTTGGGAGGAGAGATTGCAGTGTAGATGTTGCATTTAGGTCTGAGCATTCCATAGCCTATTGTTCTCTACATATTGAACAGTTGTAGCTCTTCCTGTTAATCATCATCTATTACAAATGGAAGATAATCAGAAGAGAGTTGAAAGATGCACCCAACTATGGGTATAAGAACGCTGAAGAACAAATAGGTGATTTATATTGCTAATCTCACTACATGGGCATAGCTCTGAGACTGGCTGAGACATGAATGTCTAGTCATAGACAATGCTTCTTGTTGGCTACAGAATCCCTGTGAATTATTATTAGATGTCATTCTTTGTATGGCATGGATGAAGATTTACAGATGTCTCTTTTCTGCTCATACAAAGAGCAGAGAACCAGCCTTAATTGTTCTGTGTATCATGCACACACTTATAATTTAAGGACTGTATAATGCTGGTGAGAAATTATGTTTTCAGAACAAAATAATCAGACACTGACACTGGATCAGACTTGACAGATTCATTCCTCTCAGCATGCTGGACACTGACATTCTGCATCCTTCATGTTCCAGCACCAAGTGCTTCAGTTGCTGTTCCTCACCAGAACAAGAGAGATCCAGGGACACCTTCGAAGAACGTTTTCAATCCCAGTTGGTCCATATGTATGTATGTATGTGTATGTATGTGTATATATATATATATATATATATATATATATATATATATATATATATATAAATTAATTTTATCCCTTCTCAAGTCTATGATGGGGTTGAAGACCAGATAGTTTAGTTTTATAATTAAGCTTAATTGTTTAGGAGTTTAGATGTTTTTAGGTATAGATAGATGTTTTAAGTTGATAATGACAAGGTATGATACATATTGATTTACATTCAGAATTTTACATGCACCAAGATAAGAAGATATGTTTCCTTCAAGGTTGGCAAATACAAATAGTCAAAAAACTATGAATACAATATTTATGTAATTCCTGATTATTTTATGGTTCTTCTTGCTGTAGGTAGTTTATTGTATATATGTGCAATAACATAAATGCATATGTAAAATATTAAAAATTAATAAAAAGATACTCCTCATAAAAGTAATTTATTCCTCAGAGCCAGTTTAATATTATGTCTATTTAGCAGAGTAATAATAATATATTATTGCCTAGGGCCTATGACCATAGTCACAGGTTCTTGGCCCTGCAATTGTACTAAATATAAATTTCCTCTTGTAGGATGGAACTTAAATCCTATCAACAAGTGATTTTCTATTCTTATGATGTTTGAACCACTATTTTACTAGTGGGGATATCTTGCCAAGCAGGTCATTATTGTTTCATGAAGTGCTCATAGTTCATTATGATTCATAATATTCTCCCCTGGTAATGTGCATAACAACTTACAATGCTATGAAAGGTAGCTAATGGTTCTGATGCTTCTATATTTCTGTTATGTGACTTTATCATGTCTTGTTTTCAGAAACATAGTCTTACTGTCAGGGTCTGAATGGTGACAATAGTATTGGCAATAGCCTTTATTGTTTAGGAATCTTTGGGACCTCAATGGCCAACAACTCTAAAAGAAGAAACCCATTCCTAATACTGTGTGGAGAAATGTTAAGTTAGAACATGCCTGTTCTGGCAAGAGATCACACCCAAAGACCTTCTTGGTCTATATGATCTGGCTGGCAAGAAAGCACATCCAAAGATCTTCTAAGTCTGTGTGATCTAGCTAGAATACAAACATGCCTTTAATCCAGGATACAGAGGCAAACAGATCTGAGTTCAAGACCAGCCTCATATAGAGCAAGTATCAGGTAAAGAAAAGCTTTACCTGCATGCATGGTGATACATGCCTTTAATCCCAAACGAAGGTAAAGTTAGCTTGTAGAAGGAAGCACCCATGCTTGAAAGTGATATACAAATGAGTGGCAGAAAAGATAATGAATCATAGAAGACTTGTCAGAATAGGATATGTCCAACTCTAATGAGAAGAGAGAGGAAAGGGAAGCTACAGATGAGGCAGTTTTACCAGCACAGAAATGGGTGTCAGAGAGAGAACTCAGGTGAAGATGGAACAATCCAGAAGATTAGAGCAGATTGTAGAGTGAGTTTGAGGCCAAACAGAGCAATTCTGGGATGAGACAAAAGCTAGATTCAATATGTCAGCTGGGAGAAGAATTTGAGCCAGAACAACTCAGCCATCCCAGACTTCATAAAGAACAAGTAAAGGTGAGCTTATTAAACAGTAAGTCTGAGAGGCTGAAAACATTCTAGGTCTAGGTTAGATTATATGGAGGCTAGAAGCTTCCAGGACTAGGCACAGGCTAGCTGACGGAGGCTTTTAATTTGTTAGCCTGTGGTATCTAGAAAGAATTTGCCTCTTTATAGGGTAACTATACTTTAACTATCTCTTCTACAGTACTAGCTAGGTTTCTATGTGATTTTTCAAAAGGTTTTAAAATTATTTTTCCTCACATACTTCCTTTACTTTTTCCTGTCATTCAACATCCCAATTTAACTCTTCCGGATCCATCAGTTCCCTTTAAACATTTATTAGCATAGAATTCTATCTCTGCTCCATTAAAAGGACTCCCTGGTGCTTTTCCTAATTTCCCAATCCCTATGTGTATTCCAAATTCTAATACCAAACACAGGTATTAGAGGATTAAAATCTAACATCGATTCACAAAGGAGAGAAAGGGTCTGAGGTAGGAACTCTAAGAATCAAGTAGAAAAAGAAAAAGAATGAAACTGGAACTGAGATAGAGAGTGGCTAATACCCCACTCACAAAAACTTCCATCCAAAACGTACCCTGCCTACACGATGTGCAGGGATAAAGATAGAAGAGAGATTGAGGGAATGTCCAAACAATACGTAGCAAACCCCAAGACCCCCTCCATGGAAGGGACCTAACCTCTGACACTATTAACAATACTCTGTTATGCTTGCAGACAGGAGACTATCAGAGTTGTCCTTCAAGAGGCTCCACCTAGAGACAGTTCCAACCAGATGCTGAGACTCACAGCCAAACATTGGGGAAGCATAAGGACTATGGTGGAAAAATGGGGGGAAAGGATAAAAGGACCTAGAGGTGACAAGAGCTCCACAAGAAGACCAACAAAGCCAACCAACCAGGGCCCAGAAGGGCCTGTGGAGTCTGAAGCACCAAACAAGGACCATGCATGGACTGGCCCTAGGTCTTCTACATAGCTGTATCCTATGGGGACCTTAGGCTTCATGTGGGTCCACTAGTAAGGGGAGGTGGGGCTATCTTTGACATGGACTCTGTTGCCTGTTTTTTGATCACTTCCCCTGAAGGTACTGCCTTGCCATCTGTGAGCTCTGGCTTATTCAATGTTGGCAGGATGAAAATACACAAAACAATATAAAATAATATTCTTTTATTTGATAATTACTTTTTTGGAGTAAATAGTTCTTCTACAACTTTTTCATTAATAGAAAGTTTTGCTTTTTTCCCTATTAGGTATATTTTCATTAGGAAAATAAATACTAATTACACAAAGATTAGGAAACAACACAAAAGAATAAATGTATATATTAAATTTTATCTATTCAAAATAACTGTTAATCAATATCCATATCATTGAATTATTTTTTAATTGGATTTGTGGATGTTTATTTTTTCTTATCTTGGCATTATTCACAATACAGTCTACAAATAATCTTACCTTTTTAAAACATGCATAATGGCAAAGGTACTCCAAATACACTATGTCTGTTTCCCATCTCATTGCAAAACAACATAGTAGAAAAAAGGCAGGAAAACTACTACAGTGAACTTTGAGCTTGGTATTATGTTGCATCTTTATAATTACCATACCTAATTATCACAATAGTAATTTATACCAAATGTCATCTCTGGTTTTAAAATAACAAGGTGAAATATTAGAAGACTTGAGTTTACAATGTACTGGCATAAAGAGCCACCTGAAATCAGAACTCAGGACTTTAGGGCTTCTACAGATGCATTCTTACAGGTCCTGACATACGAAAAGGAGATATGGAAAAAGATTTCTTATAAATTAGAGATTTATAAGAGATTTGTAAATGAAATATTTCTTATAAATGAAAATATTATACATTTAACATTTCTAATATTATGAAAATTTGTATTAAACAATTGAAGTAAATAATAAGACATTGTTAAAATGATTTTTTAACAGTTAAGGAATGCATTGTTTTATTGTACAATTGGCTATTATAATTCAAGGTACAGTAAAGTAGCTGCATCAACGACGAAAAACTGTAGTAGCTTCTATGACAAATGAAAGTCTGCAGTTGAGTAATACACTTTTACATTGGTAATATTTAAATGACTACTAGTATGGGCACATATTACATATGACCAAAACTGCACATTTCTTTTGAAAACTTTAACAAATTTTCTATTTCTTTTGAGAATTCATATATGAGTACTGTATTTATATCATTCTGCTCCTTCCTCATTCCATTCCAACTTTACCTATTCCTTCTCAAATTCATAACACATTATTCATTATATGATATTTAACTAATATATATTATAAAATGTACAAATAAAAATTATTTATTATGTAATATATATTATATGATGAATAATGTGTTCATTTGGACACGTGTTTACTACAACATAAATATCCAGAAATCCAGATCACCATTTTTTGCCATAATCTTCTGAAAAAAGTAATTGTTTTATTTCTGTTTCTTGTCCAATTTGCCAACAATACCATTCCTGCTAATAAAAAGATAACTGTAATAAGTATACCTTTAAGAAAACAAAAATATTATTCATGAATTTCTCTTATTGTTTTTGTCTATCTGTAACTTACAAAACTCTTGCACCTTCCCTCAAATTCTTTCTTAGTATTTTGCTGCCTTTTCATTCCTAGATAACTATTGAGACAACTGTTGCTTTCTTTCATTCTCTATTTATTCGCTTTTGAGATTGTAATTTAATTACAACATTTCTGCCTTTCTTTCCTCTTATAAACCCTTCCATATAGCTCTCTGTACTCTCCTTCAAATTCATGGCCTATTTTTGTTAATTGTATTGCATATATATATATATATATATATATATATATATATATATATATATATCTAAACATAACATATTTCATCCATATAATTATTTTAAAACTGGCCTCATACCTTGTTTCTGTGGCTTCAAATTTTCTTTTCATCATACAAAATGGTACTGTCATCCTTTAAGCTCCCAAAGGGGAGATTCTGCATAACCAATGACTGAGGAAATGTCTGTTACCAGTACAGAATGAATTTAGTTATTTAATGAATAAACCATGAGTGTCCACTAATTCAATGGTGGTGGATGCAGGGACTAACATAGCTGAACTTTTTATGCTGTGTTAATATTTCAGATAATATTCCCAAGTCAAGTACTTCAAACAATAGCACTTTTATGATCTAGAGAGATTGTTGGCTTTAGCTGGTTACCTTCTCTTCTGGCCAGAGATTCTTCACGGAGCGAATCTAACTCTACAAAAAAAGATTTAGTAATATCTGGAAACATTTCTGGCTTTTATTCCTCAGAGGAATAATAAGGTACAGTTCTATAGTCTTGTAGACTGTGCACAGTCTACCCTTGTTCATTCGGATGCTAATTTCTCTATGCCATTATCTGGTGTCAATATGGATATTGCATTGGGATGTGTATTCTAAGTATCTTCTGTCTCAAGTTTGTATAAACATGCCACTGTTTGTTCTCTGTATTGCCAATAAAAGCCAACTAGCCAATGCTGAGCAATACAGAAGATAGGGTGGGACATTCTGGTCCAGTGAGGGGAGGAGAAAGAGAAGGGAGGACAGGAGAGATGGAGAGGCGAGAAGCACAAGAAGGAATGAGCTGGACCTATTATATGTGTAAAAAGCAAATATAATGTCAGAAATCTGAATGGGAAGAAAATATACTAGCTTGGAGGTTTAGAATGGAGTAATTATTGCTCAGTATTGGGCTCTAGGCTAATTAAGTAGATCCTAGTCTCTCTGCATGGTTATTTGCATATAAAACTGGTTAAGGAGTAACTGCTGATTTATTAAGATGATATATCAATAGTAAATATTAATAATCATCTAACACTATACTTATCTAATAGTAGAGGTAGCAATACTGCTAAGCATCAAATGATATATGTTATCATCTCATAAAAAACCCAAAGATTTCATCTAAAATGTGGTTCAGAATCCATCTCCTAGAATTTAATCAGCAGGTGTTAATTCTTTTACCCACTGTTCAACCTATATAGCTAAGAGAAAAAGAAAATCAAACAAATTTTTTTCTTAAGAAAAAACAATCATTGTTTGGGTAAAACATCTCACATCTTACTTAGATATCTGCCAAGGTGCCTAGGTTCATTGATGTATTTGTGTTGAATCTGGGTTTTAGAAGTACTTTGAATTATTCTGGAACTTGAACCATATCTTGGGAATTCTAAGAAGCAGAATCTGAATGAACACTTTCAGGACATCAGGAAGACAGGGGAGGAAAGTATGAAACAGAGGCAAGCTCTTCTACTTCAGGCATGAGATGACCACTGAAGACGCAGGAGTCTATCTTTACAGAATGAAGAGTGTCAAAATGGCAGCTTTGCTCTAAATCAGGACTTCTTAAACTTTGCACTCATGACCCTTTCTTGTCAGATTCATTTTTGTATAGCCTTGTGCATGTAGGCTTAGAAAATTTTTCCTTATAATAAAAAATGCATGTTAAATATAAATTTTAGAATATATTAAAGAATTACGCTGGTCTTGTCAAGTGGCAGCAGTAAATTCTTTCTAAAGGCCTATGACCTCAGTAGTCCTGGGTAAATGCACAAGTTTTCTCCTCTTGAGTAATCCCTAAGTCCAATTAGACAGATATTGGGTACAGCTGATATGCGGAGGTCACTTCTTGCACATGTATGAGTATTTTGCTACACTAGTAATACTTTTTTTTCATAGGTATTGTAGCTGGGTAGGACTACTGACACTTTCCCTCCCATTGTAGCTTGCGTAGTATTTTCTGGAAATATGGGAACTAGACTGCAGAAAAGGAGCTTTCAGGCGAGATACAGCTTGAACTGTCTGAGTCTATACCCTCAATGTGTGGTGTCGTCAGCAATCTGGCCCCATACTCAACCCCTGAGAAGCAACCAAAGACTACATCAATAGCTTAAATTATTTTCGGAGTTTCTTGCACTATCCTGACCAATAATTCAAAAGGAGGTTTCTTGTGCTGGGCTTTTACTTTAGTCTATGGTTCTTGAAGGAACAGTACCAGCCTACCTGGCTTGACTTCCGTGTGTGTGTGTGTGTGTGTGTGTGTGTGTGTGTGTGTGTGTGTATGTGTGTGTGTGTGTAAAGTATATTTTTATACTACACCCTTAAACCCAATACCACCCCTTATCAAAGAAGAACCTGTTTACAGTGTATGGAGGCCACCACAGGAAACCACAACTGGACACAATGCAGAGAGCAAGGACAGATGATGGGGCTCACAGTCCAAACAGATACATACACATCAAATATCCTAAAACTATAGCTCAGAGATAGTGTGAAAAGTTGGTAAGAGCCAGAAGGCCATGGAATCTGCTGTGAAAGTGTCTTCTAGAAACAGGTTACATTAACAAGGCTAAAACAATACCAATATTAATGGACATGTTAACAAGGGGAGGTTTCAGGGGTCACATTCCTAGACAAAGAAATATAGGCAACTAATGAGTGATAGGAGAAGGAGCATTTCCCCTTCCAGGGATGAGCCCCTTTATTTGTTATCTAATGTAGAATGGGCAGCCATGAAACCATATAAACGACAATAAAAATAGACTCAGCAGGTAACACACACATATACACAAACACACACATATAACAATAATAATCAAAGAAAAATAACCAATTGAGATGAGATGTGGGCCTGGAAGAGAGTGGAGGGGGGTGTTTTGGAGAGGCTGGTGGGAAGAAATGGAGGAGAAAAAGTGATATAATTATATTTTAATTAAAAGCATTTTTTATAATCAGAATTTCTCAGAGGAAGGACAGCAGGTTACCAAGAAGAAACTTGATACCCTATGAACATATACAGGGGGAGATAATCCTCCTCAGGAACAGTCATAGGGGAGGGGAATAAGGGGAAAATGGGAGGGAGGGAAGAATGGGAGGATACAAGGGATGGGATAACCATTGAGATGTAACAAGAATAAATTAATAAAGGAGAAAAAATGTGTAAAAAATATTTTATTATGTTTCTTATTTTAACATATACATTTATATTATTACACATGGGTAAAATAAGCTACATACAGCAGGAAGAACCACAAGACAATCAGGAATTATATAAGTGTTACATTCATAGCAATTTGGCTATTTGTATTTGGCAAACTTGAAGTAAACATCTTTCTGAATGGAGATTAGTATCTATCATATCTCATCTCTATTAACTTAAAACATCTATCTTGATCTAAAAAACATCTTAACCCTTAACCTACTAAGCTTATTTGAAAGACTAAACTATCTGGTCCTCAAATCCATCAAAGACTTCAGAAGGGATAAAACTTAAATTCTTTAGTGAACCTGGAGTGCAGGTGAGCAGCTTCCAAAATGAAAAAATGACTGAGATAGTTTACTGCCTGAACAGTCACCCAACATTCTTTATAACATTGGAGCATCTTCAGCCTTCTGGCCCAATACACTTGAAAAAAATGTCTCAGCCATTAAAGGCTGGGCTTACAACCAATAATTAAAATCATTTTAAAATATCATTGTGTTTATCCTTCCTTGATTTTTCTTTCATTCATTTACTCCTTCTTTTCTCATTCATTTACTCCTTTACACTCATTCATGTTCCATTGCTAATTTCAATAAATCTGTTTTGAATTTATTTAATGTTCATGTTTCTATGTCATGAGAGGTTAGAATACATAAGCCCACATACTTCAATAAATAAAAATTGTTGCTAAGGACTAATGCCTTATGTCAAAATGTTGAAATTGCTAACTTTGTGGCTTGTAATTAATTTCTATCATTTTTTAACATTTAAAGCTGTTTTATGAACTAAGCGTCTGAGAGAAGTGCTTGTGAGATGCCAGCATGTCCTGAAGTCTTTTCTGACACCACTTTGTATCTGGGCACATACGGAGATATCTGATGAAATAACCTACCTTTTTCCTCCACAATTGTTCTCCACAATTTGCTTGAATAAAACCCAAAGTAAAAACTGAAAAAGAAAAGAAAAAGAAAAAGGAAATGATTTGTGTTCAGCATTATTTCACCCATTTGCAATTATAGAAGTATAAACACTTAATTGCATATTAAATAAAACTAGTATGGTAACATCTTGAAAGAAAATGGTGCCCAAGTTCACTATCTTCTCAATCGCCTCCACTCTACACCCTATACATCCTGTCTGCAGACTCTTCCCCTTGTCGCCATGATACTTAACATCAGTGCTTCTCAACCCGTGGGCCACCACCCCCTTAGGGGTTGAATATACATCAGATATTTTTCCTATCTATCTATCTATCTATCTATCTATCTATCTATCTATCATCTGTTTTTATCTTTAATTTGTTCACTTTATATCTGGATTGTAGACCTCTTTCCTCATCGCCTACCAGTCCCACCACACCTGACTCATAGTCCCTCCCTCCCTCCCTCCCTCCCTCCCTCCCTCCCTCCCTCTCTCCCTCTCTCCCTCCCTCCCTCCCTCCCTCTCTCCCTCTCTCCCTCTCTCCCCTAGTCCTCAGCCGAGTAAAGCTGAGAGTGGAGGCGTGGCCCTGGGAAGGAAGAGCATACAGACTGATTACCCATCGCCAAACTACCAGACTTAAAAACACACACACAAGTAACATTATATTTAGGAATACATTCGTGTATGCATATACATTTATGCATGTAGTACAGTTGGTGACAAAAGAGGCTATGAATTTGAGACAAGAGCTAGGGGTATACACAGGAGGATTTAGAGGGAGGATAAGGAAGGGGGAAAGGTTATAATTAAAATAAAACACACACACATACACACACACACACACACACACACACACACACACACACACACACACCAGAAACACTGAAATCTCAGTGACTAACACACAGGAAGAGCTTAATAATACTTGCCAAGAGGAAAATTTTGTGTATTGTACATTTGTGGGTTTTAAGCCTCAAGGAAGCACCTCAAATATTGATATAATATCAAATGCACAGAAAAACAGGTACAGACACACAGACATGCATTTGTGTTTTATATACCATGGTCAGGGAACTTGGGAAGAGTACTATGGAAGCCCAAGGATTGGCTTGGCAGACAATTCTTTACTTCATCAGGCTGTTAATCCTACATGCCTGTGGTGATAAACCCTGGAAAATCCGGATAATCCTATATAGTATTCAGAGAGAGTTGGAAATAGCTATAAGTACGTATCAAACTGTCAAATACAATTATCATTTAGACAACCCCGAAGTACCTTCCAAACCCTGCTTAACTCAGTCTTTCCAAGACTCTTCGCATTTTCCTGTGAGCACCTTTAGTTTCTGTGTTCCTGCTGCATCTATCTCACCTGTACCTTTCTCCTGATTCCTACTGTTTCTTCTACCTCTCGGTTCATTTATTCTTGGCAGCTTTCCCTCTTGCATTCTTTTTTTTTTTCTTTTCTTTTTTTTTTTTTTGGCTCTAGGAATTCTGTCATCCTCTGACATTGCTCTTTTTTCCTTTTCTCCCATCTCCTTCCTTTCTCATCACCTTTTCTTCATATGATGCTTTTATGTCTCTGTTCTTTCATCTCTTTCCTTGTATGCCCCCCTCCTTCCATCTTCTGTCCTTAGTGGCGTACCATAAGCATGCCTTGTGTGTGTGTGTGTGTGTGTGTGTGTGTGTGTGCATTCTAGGGAATTTACACGATGACTCCAGTAAGCCACAGCATACTTTGTAGCCCCATTCATTTTAAATCAGCACCCATTTGACTCACAGGCAGGAAGAGGAGTTGAAATTCTACAGATAAGCAAATAGTTCTTGGCAGTTTCAAACTGAAAGCAACTGTGCTGCCAAAAGCCTTCTGTTTACCACACAAAACAAATGTTGTTACTATTTCAATTCAAAAAAGCATCTTAAAAGCATCCTTTCACAGAACATTGTTCCAGCCTTTATGTCTAATTAGATGTAAAGAAAATCTTTTGTTATTTTGGTTACACAGTTTAGACTTGGCTAATAACCAGAGATAAATAATAGTTTACCCCTGCTGGGTTCTGCAGCAGCACTTTCAGTGTAAAATAATGTCCCTGTGTAATCCAAATCCACAACAGAAAGACTTTCTGTTCTGTTATCCTTGTCTTGGTACCTTTCACCTCACTGTAATCTTTTTTTTTTTTTCCTTTCATTGTTCTTCAGGATCTCTGCAGCATTGTATAGTTACCAAAAATATTTTTGAAAGAGTACCCTGGATTTTTTTCTCCATTCCACATTTTGCATGTTTTCAGTTAGAATCCGCCACGAACGAGTCTACTGGCTTCTTAGTTACTCGCTGTTCCTTTGTTGTTGTTGTTGTTGTTGTTGTTTTGTTTGTTTGTTTGTTTTTTTGTTTTGTTTTTTTGAGACAGGATTTTTCTGTGTAGCCTTGGCTGTCCTAGACTCACTTTGTAGACCAGGCTGGCCTCGAACTCACAGCGATCCACCTGCCTCTGCCTCCCTAGTGCTGGGGTTAAAGGCGTGTGCCACCATTCCCAGCGTTACTTGCTGTTCCTTTAAGGCTGAAATGGACAGTGGTGGCTAAATGGAGTTATCACCACATTATAGTACTGACCAAATGGTTACACAATGGACTTTATTTTTCTTCCTCAGTGTCCACCCATATACAAATCCTTCTTTGTATTTATCTTTTCTTGGCAATGTTATTAATGTTCTTTGTTTTTATATTAGCAATACAATTTGTCTGCACAGTGACTATCTTTGAATTTCTACCTATCCAATGTTTAATGATAAAGTGGATGGCTAATGTATGTCCTGTCCTTATCACAAACACTGGATAAGATGCCATCTGCTGCTGAAACAATGGATACAATACACACCATTTTGCAACCAGCCAAGGGTCAGGCTTTATTCTGATTTGATCACAAATTTCCATTTGGCCTTGAGCACATCCCTTTATGACTCTGTGTCATTAAGCTTTTATGTCCTTTATATGATCGGCGATCTCTTTGTAAGTCAATCAAAATACTAAGCTTGATATATCTAAAGAGAAATTAAGTAATATTTTATCAACTAAAATTTGATTCTTCCTTAGGGCAAAATTGTGCAGATCATCTGATCTGTTGTCAGTTTTCACGGAATACTGCTGTCCAGTGGGATGTCTCTCTGTTTCAGGAAGAGGTGCACGATGAATCCACTGTGGTACTCATCGCCATTTCTGTGTTGTGTTCGCAGGCGGGAAACTGAGGTAGACTCCACTGTGCCCGTTCTCCAGATGAGGAAACGGAAGAGCACAGAGATCATACCAAGAAGGAAACTTCAGGAATGGCTTTGTACCCAGGCTTGGAAGGCTCCAGTGTCAACAATGGCTGCTTCTATCGCAGAACTTAGGGACTCAATCGTTTTAGTCCATTTTTATGTTGCTCTAATAAAATACTACAAATTGGTTAATTCATTTAAAAAATAGAAGTGCATGTGTCTGGAGACTGAGAAGTCCAAGATTAAAGCAGCTACAGGGTTGGTGTCTGCTGCTGAGACAGCTCTCTATGCTGCATTCTGTAGAGAGATGATAACACTGAAAGAGGGAGCCTGTATTTGCAAGCCCATTTTAGCAGCACCAACTCCTTTATGAGGGCATGATTCATGTGCCCAGATACAGTGCACTTGGTCCAGGTACTCTCCAGTTTATTGGATTACAGATTAACTCTTGAACATGTAAGTTTTAAGAGGACAAAACTGTCAAACCATAGCATCAGTTGGGCATAATATCCTATTCACCTGCTAACTTTTTCTCCCTAGTTTTCTGCTGCTGTGTTTAATAAATAAGGTCAAGCATATAAATTTACTCAGCTAGAGACTTCCTCTGATTTTGTAATATCCTTTTAAATTTGGTTTCTTTTTCCTCAGTGCACCAGCAAGCTGCTTCTTAATTAGGTGAAATAGTGAAGATATTTCTAGACCCTGCTTGCTAATTTCACATTGCCTAATTATGCAGTTTGTTGTTTACTTCTGAAAGCCTGGATACGGTTGGTAATATTTACCCAACAAAGTACAATAGCCATGACAATTTACTTGTTGAAGTAATAATGATTTAAATAAAAAAATTCAGTCTGAATTGGATAATTTAAATCTATCTTAATTGAATCTTATTTCATAAATACGTTATTTGCAAAACTGCCAAATAGAGGCAAAAAGAATGTGTAAATTTAGTGTTGCTTAGAGTATGCTAGGTTATGTGAAAAATAATGTGCAAATTAGAGGGCGTGACAAAGCCTCAAAGCTGTTTATCATTGTTGTGCATTCCTTCTTCAGGCTTGGTGAGGGATTCCCAAGTCATCCTCACTGGGTGTCAGAGGCTAGGCTTATGTCTTATTTGAATTTTAATATAGCTTAATGTCATTCCTCCATTCCTTTCTGTGCTGATTAGCTTTTGTCAACTTGAGAAAAACTATTATCACCTGGGACAAGGCTCCCTCAGTTGAAAAAATGTCTACATTAGATAGGCTTGTGGCATATTTTTTTGTTTTCTTGATAGCCAATGAATGCAGAAAGGCCTAGGCCACGGTAGGTGTCGCCTATGGGTAGGTGGGCACGGACTGTATAAGAAAAGCTGCTGAGCTGTCCAGAAAAACACGGTTTCCAATTTAGTCCCAGACTCCAGGTTCCTGCCTCAAGCTTCTGCCCCTACTTCCTTGGCTGATGGACTCTGAGCTAAATAAAGCACTTCCTCTCCCAAGTTGTTTTTGCCAGTGTTTTATCACAGCAACAGCGAAGTAAAGGAGGGCAGTTTCGACTGTGGCACAGGAGCAGCGGCGGCTGGTTCCGACCTGGTGTGATTGTAAGGCGTGGCTTCTTGTTGTTTCTTCTCTAGTGGTTCCACATGCTGAGCTAGAGGTACCTGCTCACAGTAATAGAAGGAGGCACAGCAGTGGTAGCCGCAAAAGCATATCCGCAGGAGCAGCAGGAGCACGTATGATACTGAAACTGCAGTGGTGGCATCACCTGTGATAGAAGAAGCTAACACCATGTCTGATGTCTGTCTGTCCAGCAGTGGGTCTCACGTCTTCCAATGGTCTTCCACTGTGTATATCAACCACAGTTCAAGTTAGTCCCCAGGCGCAGAAGTATTTGGCCAACCCAAAACAAACTCCGCGTTTTTTTTTGTGTGGGCTTTTATTGGCACACTTTTCGTTTTAGTAGAGTTTTATCTTTGTTGTTGTTTGTTTGTTTTAACTCCTGTATTTTATTTTATTTTGTGAGAAAGATTCATGAAGTTGTGTGGGTAGGGAAATAGGAAGGATCTTGGAGGAGGTAGTGGATGATACAAAATATGACCAAAATATGTTGTATGCAAGTATCTTTTAAAAATATATATTATTAAGGCTGGGCATCTTAGTGCATATCTTTAATCCAAGCACTTCAGAGGCAGAGACAATTGAATCTCTAACTTGGTCTATGTAAGGAGTTCCAGGGCCCTGGGTTTTATAGTGAGGCCCCCATCTAAAAAAAAAATATTATTAAAGGGAGGGAGTACAGCTTAGCTGGTACACTGTTTCCTAGCATGCACAAGGTACTAGGTTTCATTCTCAATATTGCATGAAATTGAGCATAGTGGTGCACATGTGTCACCCTAGCATTTGAGAGGTTGAGACAGAAAGATCAAAGTTTCGCTTATACTTACTATACATGTAGTTTGAGGCCAACATGGACAATACAGGATCCTTTCACAAAAGGGAAATAAACATTGGTATTAAAACTGACAGATAAATTGTATGTATTTATTACATAGAAGATAATACTTTAAATATAATATATGCAGGATAATAGGTCACAAAGTAGAGACTTGATACCCTATGAGCATATACAGGGGGAGGAGGTCCCCCTCAGACACAGACATAGGGGAGGGGAGTAGGGGGGAAGTGGGAGGAAGGGAGGAATGGGAGGATACAAGGGATGGGCTAACAACTGAGATGTAATATGAATAAATTAATTTAAAAATGTACATAAAATATAATATATGTATAATTTTTAATGACTAAGTCTAGCCAATTAATATATACATTACCTGGAATTTCTGTGGATGGAACACAAATATGGTGTAATCCCACTCATAAGTGGAATCTCACACAATACCGCCTTTCTTGATGATACTTATTCCTTTTTTTAGTAATATTTTTATTCACTTCTTGAAAATTGATGATACTTCACAGATAGGAGTGGATCTCTGTCAGTCAGATCTGTAGCTTTTTGTGCTATGCTCTCTCACAGAATAATAAACATCCTTGTGGTGAAATTCATGGCTGTCCCTTGGACACTTAGAATTCGAAATGATGACGTGAACATGGTCATTTACCATTAATGCTGGGTCACAGCTGCTGCCCTCTCCATTGACTCTAATTGCTGTGTTTTTAATTCTCTAGGTTTTCTGACTACTATCAAATTTCAAGCTTTTCCCTCCCATTTATAAGTGAACCTAGATATTCCATTTATTTGTAGACACTAACATCATAATTACTATAATAGTAACTGCAGCAACAATATTTATTGAGCTCTTAATATATGCAAACATTGGCTTGTATTACATTTGATATCATATCATATATTACATTCCAAAGTACAGAATCTTAAAGAATAGACATTATTATTGCTATTTCTCAGGTCATAGAGGTTAAATAATTCAATTAAGATCAAACTTGCAATAGGATTAAACCAAATCCAGCTTTTTAAAAACAGTAACTCTGGTTATTCCAGCAAGTAAGGACCTGTCATTTGAACTGCTCACACCACTATATATATGCAAAGTATTGGCATTAAGAATGAGAAAAATATTAAAACTTGTGTTTTGTTGGATAAGTGTGTGAGTGTGGAGCTGAGGGAGATGACAGAGGTGCTTTTGAATGCTTGGAAATGCAAAATGCAATATTATAGCAGTTTCTAGAAAAAGAATCTTGACCATAAGGTTTGTAAGGCTGGGAATAAGTTACTGAAGGGATAGTAAAATTAAAAGCTATAATAAAATATTAAGTAACTATTTATATGGAGCAGTTTATATAGACTTTAATGTGAAGGCAGGGAATTGGAATTGAATTCAGCCTTGAAAAATGTTGTGGACTCTTAGGGGTGTAAAAAATTTAGTAGCTCATAAAATGAGTTCTTTCCTCCCCACAAGGAGATACATAGTTTGTAAAATTATAACTATCAAAATTGTTATTTTTTACTCTAAGCATCAGTGATCAGAAGTAATAGCCGGTAGTAAAGACTGGAGTAAAGAAAAACAGAATTTCACTGCAAATACACGTATTGACATAGACTCATGCTGGTTATTGTTTTATAAATCTTGGAAATGTGATCTCAAACTGAGTATGAATTCTTTCTTTCAAATAATATGATATAGATTCTTTAACTCTAGGAAAGTTATGCTTATATTAATTCAGTTCTTCTTTTGTGTCTTAGATAGTCATCACCAGTCTAGAAAAGACTGTGTTACAGGTATTTTTGGGTAGATAGTTAATAGTGTAATTCCTTCTGGCTTTTCCAGATATCTTTACTGTTACTTTACCTCTTCTGTATTATATCTTCTACCTTGTCCAGTTAAAGACCCCCTTTTTTCTCATTTTCCTCATCAGTTCACTTGTGCCCTGCCGTTCCTTTCTCAATTGTACCTCCTTCACTTAGCAACATCCCTTTTTACTTTGAAGGTTTCTGCAGTCACTCCCACTTATATACTCACACCTGAAGTTTTGGAGCTAAGAACTGCAGTTAAGAGAGAAGATGTGACATCTGTCTCTCTGGGTCTGTGCCACCTCACTCAAATGATCTTTTCTTTAGTTCTGTACATCTACCTAAATTTTCGTGAATTCATTTTCATTTACATCTGAACAGCATTCCATAATGCACCACAATCTCTTTATCCATTCATAAGCTAAAGATCATTTAGATTGTCTCATTTCATAGCTATTCATTGTGAATAGAGCCACAAGTAGCTTGGCTAAGCAAGTACCTGTGGAGTAAGATGTAGAGTCCAGGGTGTACGTTGAGAAGTGATATAGCTGAGCCCATGGTAGGTCTATTTTTAGTAACCAATATTTCTACAAACCTATGATGCTATGGACAACCACAAGGCCCAAAGTGACACAGTAACCCTAAGGACACAAGAGTGGCATGCATACCTATGTAGTGGCCAACAACTACCTAATTGAACTTAATGCCCACTCCTCAACAAGAGTGAAACAATGTCTGATACTGGAAACCTAATCACATACCTAGGGCTAGTGAAGCCATGGGTCTTGGATGAGAAAATATAACCACTACTTTCTTAAACCAGCACAATCCCTAACTTCTTTCTAGACCTTTGTTCGTACACCCACGGATAAGTATACTCCTCATCCCTCATCAAGGAAACGTTTGTTTGGAATAGATACAGACCATTATAGAAATCCACAACTGGTCAAAATGCAGAGTTGTAGAGCCCAGTCCCAACTAATAGATAGATAAAACTATCCGTGTACCTCAAGTTCAGGAATCATTGAGGATGGGGGAAAGGTTGTAAGAGCTAGAAGAACAGGAAGTTCGTTTTGAAATTGTGCATACTAGAAATTTCAGAGACATTATACCTATAAAGTTTCTCCATCATGGTTGCTTAAACATAAACTGACCAGAAAGACACACGTGGTATATATTCTCTTATAAGTGGATATTAGTCCAACATAGATGTCCTTCTGAGACTCACTGCTGGACTCTGGGCAGAGCACTGATAATGGTATGGAGGGATGGAGGGATGGAAGGATAGAGTGCTCAGGAGCCCCACATGGAGACCACCAAGGCTGGCAGATATGGACACGGGGAGGGGGGCGCTGCACAAACTGCATGCAGTAAACCTAGACCCTCTGTTCAGATCTAGTTGATGAACAGCTCATTCTTCATGGTTGTGGGGGAAAAGCAGGGACTGCCTCTGACATGCACTCTGGTGCCCCCAATTTGATCACTTCCCCTTGGTGGGGAGGCCCGGCAGGCACAGAGA
Source organism: Acomys minous (assembly GCF_964271855.1). Classification (NCBI taxonomy): domain Eukaryota; kingdom Metazoa; phylum Chordata; class Mammalia; order Rodentia; family Muridae; genus Acomys; species Acomys minous. Next base: position 180,050,780 of record NC_140483.1, on the reverse strand, counting down.
GGAAGGGGAAGTAGGCTATCCAGATGAGACCTGATAGGCTATGGTCATATGGTGGGTGAGGAGGTCCTCTTCTTTCAGAGGTCTAGGGGACCAGAATAGGGCAGAAGATGGAGGGGAGCCCTCCTCACCTAACATCTGACTTTGACCTATCAAGTCTCATCTTTACTACCTGTATCTTCTTCCTTTCTGGCCTGGCAAGGCTGCCCTGCCAGGGGGAAGTGATCAAACTTGGGGATCTAGAGTCCATGTCAGAAGTAGTCCCTACTCCCCATAGGTGGGACCCACAAGGAGACTGTGCAGCCTGTCCACATCATATATGGTGGTCCTTTGTTGGTGTATCAGTTTCTGTGTTGTAGTGTAGTTATCCTGTATTATGTGGCTAATATCTGCTTAAGAGTGAGTACATACTTTTCTGAGCCTGGGTTTCCTCACTCAGGATGATCTTTTCTAGTTCCATCCATTTGCCTGCAAATTTCAAGATTTCCTTATTTTTAATAGCTGAGTAGAATTCCATTCTGTAAATGTACCACAGTTTACTTATTCTTCAGCTGAGGGACATCTAGGTTGTTTTCAGATTCTAGCTATTACAAATAAAGCTGCTATGAATATAGTTGAAGAAATGTCCTTGCTGTATGGTAGAACATCTTTCGGGTATATGCCCAGGAGTGGTATGGCTGGGTCTCATTCCCAATTTCCTGAGAAAGTGCCAGATTGATTTCTAAAGTGATTATACAAGTTTGCACTCCCACCAGCAATGGAGGAGATTTCTGCTTTCTCCCCGTCTTCCCCAGCATGTATTGTCAGTTGAGTTTTTGATCGTCACCATTCGGATAGGTGTAAGATGGAATCTCAGAATTGTGTTGAGTTGCATTTCTCTGATAAATAGGGATGTTGAGCATTTCTTTGAGTATTTCTCAGCCTTTCAATATTCATCTACTTGGAATTCTCTGTTTAGCAGTCTTGTACTCCATTCTTTAATGGGGTTATTTGGTTTGGTGTTGTTTAATTTCTTTAGTTCTTTATATATTTTGCATATTAGCCCTTTGTCGCGTGTAGGCTTGATGGAGATCTTTTCCCAGCCTGTAGGATATCATTTTGTTCTGCTGACAGTGTAATTTGCCTTACGAAAGCTTTTCAGCTTCATGAGGTCCCATTTAATAATTATTGATCTTAGAGCCTGAGCTGTTGGTGTTCTTCTGTTCAGGAAGTTGTCTCCTGTGGCAATGAGTTCAAGCCTCTTCTCCACTTTTTCTTCTTATAGATTTAGTGTGTCTGGTTTTATGTTAAGGTCTTTAAGTGCATTTGGACTTCAGTTTCAATTTTTTAGTGTCTGTATTCCATTCATTTTTTCTATGTTTCCCTTTTATTGAAAATATATTTCTTTCCTCCTACACTATATCCTGATCACCTACCTGCCATTACTCCTCCCAGTTCCTTTTTTATCTCCTCTCCCATCCAGATCCACTCCCTTTCTGTTTCTTATTAGAATAGAACAAGCTTCTAAAAGATAACAACAAAACATATCAAAATAAAATATAATAAAACAAACAAACAAACCCCAAAACCCATCACATTGAAGTGGGACAAGGCAAGGCAACTGCAGGAAAAAAGCTAAGGAGAAGGCGTAAGGATCAGAGACTCACTCATTCACATACTCAGGAGTTTCATGAAAATACTCAACTGAAAGCCATAGAATTCCCCAATAAAATCATCTGGCCCTGGGCTTTTTTTTTTCTTTTCTTTTCTTTTCAGTTGGGAGATTTTTGATGATTGCTTCTATTTCCTTAGGGGCTATAGGTCTATTTAAATTGCTTACCTGATCTTGATTTAACTTTGGTAAGTGGTATCTATCGTGAAAATTGTCCATTTCATGTAGACTTTCCTATTTAGTCAAGTTCAGGTTTTTGAAGTAAGATCTAATGATTCTTTGGATTTCCTCAGTGTCTGTAGTAATGTCTCCCTTTTTGTTTTTGATTTTGTTAACTTGGATATTCTTTCTCTTCTCCTTTTAGTTAATTGCCTAAGGGTTTCTCTATCTTATTGATTTTTCTAAAAAAACAAAACAAAAAACAAAAAACCAAACCAAACCAAAACAACAACAGTAACAAAACAGTTCCTGGTTTCATTGATTGTTTGTATTGTTCTCTGTTTCTAATTTATTGATTTCAGCCCTGAGTTTGATTGTTTCTTGTGATGTACTCCTCTTGGGTGTGTTTGCTTCATTTTGTTCTATATTCCTCAGTTGTGCTATTAAGTAGCTAGTGTAAGATCTCTCCAGTTTCTTTATGAAAACACTTAGTGCTATGAACTTTAAACATTGATTTCATTGTGTCCCATAAGTTTGTATATGTTCTTTGTTCATTTTCATTGAATTCTAGAAAGTCTTTAAGTTCTTCCTGGACCCAGTGGTCATTGAGTAGGGAGTTGTTTAGCTTTTATGAGTCTGTAAGGCTTTCTGCTGTTGTTGAGTTCCAGACCATGGTGGTCTGATAAGCTACAAGGGGTTATTTCAATCTTCTTGTATGTGTTGAGGATTGCTTTGTGACCAAGTATATGATCAATTTTGGAGAAGATTCCATGAGATACTGAGAACAAGTTTTATTGTTTTGTGTTTGGGTGAAATATTCTGTAGATTATTGGGAGTTGGTTTTGTGCTATGTATTTTAATGTTAATTACTGGCCCCCAAGATCTGGACCCTGCTCAGAGAACATTCTGATCTGTACACGTCCTCATTGTTTAACCCTCACTCCACCTATTTAAAGTTAATTGGTTAATAAAAAATGCTGAAGCTTGGGATTTGGCTAAACAGAAGGGGGTGGAGTTTTGAGATTGTGAGGCTGGGGATTAAAGGTCTTGAGGAGAAGGTGCAGGAGAGGAGGGGAGTGGAAAGATTCCAGAGAAGATAATAACACAAGTATCTGGGACCTTGGATGGGAGGAAGATAAATTGATAGTGGGGTAATAGATTAGTTATTATGTTCACCTCTGTGCTTAATTTTGAGTGGATCATAGTCCCAATGTGTGGGTTATTTGGAGAAATTATTGATTAATGATGAATAAGGTTCAACTAAAATATGACTGAATATTATTAATATTCATTAACAGTAGATATCTGTTAGGTCCATTTGATTCATAATGTCAGTTAGTTTCACTATTTCTCATTTTAGTTTCTATCTTGATGACCTGTCCATTGGTTCTCTTGTCTCCCAATATTAAAGTATGGGGTTTGATGTGTGATTTAAGCTTTAGTAATGTTTCTTTTTACCAATGTGGGTGCCCTTGTATTTGGGGCATAGATATTTAGAACTAAGACATCATCATGGTAGCTTTTTCCTTTGAAGAGTATGAAAGTGTCCTACCATTTCTTTTGGATTAATTTTGTTTGAAGTATTTTAGTAGATATTAGAATGGCTACTACAATTTGATTCTTGGGTCTGTTTTCTTGGAAAACCTTTTGTCTGAGGTAATATTTATCTTTGTCACAGAGCTCTGTTTCTTGTATGCAGGAGAATGATGGAACATCTTCAGATCCATTCTTTTTATTGGGGAATTGAGTCCATTGATGTTGAGAGATTTTAATGATCAATGTTTGTTAATTCCTTTTATTTTTATATTGGCAGTGTGTGTGTGTGTGTGTGTGTGTGTGTGTGTGTGTGTGTGTGTGTGTATGTGTTCATGCTTCCCTTCTTTTGATTTTCCTGGTATGGCATTATTTATTTTCTGTGTTTTGTTGGGTGTAGTTAGCCTCCTTCGATTGAAGTTTTCCTTATAATATCTTTTGTGGATAAGTATCTTTTTAATTTAGTTTTAGCATGTAATATATTTTTTACCTCTATCTTTGGTGATTGAAAGTTAACTGCGTGTGGTAGTCTAAGCTAACATCCGTGGTCTCTTGGAGTCTGTAAGACATCTGCACAGGCCCTTCTGGCTTTTAGAGTTTCTGTTGAGAAGCTGGGTTTAATTTTGATAGGTCTGCCTTTTCATGTTACTTGGCCTTTTTTTTTTCCTTACAGATTTAATATTCTTTCTTTGTTCTGGCTTTTTAGTGTTTTGATTATTATGTGGCCGGAGAATTTTCTTTTGTTATCCAATCTATATGGTGTTCTGTAAGCTTATGGGCATATCTTTCTTTAGGGTGGGGAAATTTTCTTCTATGATTTTTGTTGAAAATATTTTCTGGGCCTTGGGGCTGGGACTCTTCACCTTTTTCTATTCCTGTTATTCTTAGGTTTGGTCTTTTCATAGTGTCCCAGATTTCTTGCATGTTCTGTGTCAGGAGCTTTTTAGATTTAACATTTTCTTTGACAGATGTATCGATATGCACCGAGATTCTCCTTTCCATCTCTTATGTTCCATTGATAATGCTTGCATCTGTAGTTTCTGTTTTCTTCCATAGGGTTTTCATCTCCAAGATTCCCTCAGTTTGTGTTTTATTTATTGCTTCTATTTTCATTTTCACATCTTGGAGAGTTTGTTGCATTTCCTTCTCCTGTTTGATTGTATTTTCCTGTATTTCTTTAAGGGATTTGCTCACTTCATCTTTGAAGGTTTCTATCATGTCTATTAAGTTTGATTTAAGGTCATCTTCTTGTGCTTTGGCTGTGTTAGGATATCCAGGGCTTGCTGTAGTAGGATAGCTGGGCTGTAGTGGCTCCCTGGATCTTGTTGATTGTGTTCTCACACTGCCATTTAGTGATCTGGTTGTCCCTGGTGCCAGCTGGCCACCTGAATGTTCCTGGGCCTTTCAGGTCTCCCTGGGAAGGCAGGGAGATCCATGGCCCAGATGATGGAGCTCAGACAATAATATGCAGCTCAGTCTTGCTGGCTGGGTCCCAGGAGAGGGGTCTAACTTGAATGTCCCTGGGGCCAGGAGGCATCCTCAGGAAGGCAGGCAAGGCAGTGGCCCAGATGATGGAGCTCAGAGCATTTATTTTATCAAACAGTAAACACGCTACAGGAGCTTACTTCATAGCTCAATTTGCTTGGAATTTGTTTTTACATATGCTTACCCTAAGGTGATATTTATTCTTGATGTTAAGGTATGTTTCTTGGATATAGCAGATGGATCTTGTTTTCATATCCATTCTGTTAGTCTGTCTTTTTACTGAGGAGTTGAGATCACTGATATTAAGAGATATTAAAGAACAGTGTATAATTGGTGGTGTTGTTGTTGGTGGTGGTGGTGTGTGTGTGTGTGTGTGTGTGTGTGTGTGTGTGTGTGTTTGTTTCATCTTTTTTGATTTTCTAGTCTGAGATTATTTATTTGCTGTTTTTTAGGTGCAATTAATTTCCCTAGGTGGTGTTTTCCTTCTACTACCTTCTGTAGGGCTAGATTAGTAAATAAATATTGCTTAATTTGGTTTTATGATAAAATGTTTTATTTTTAATCTATTATTATTGAAATTTTTGATGGCTCTAGTAGTTTGGGTTAGCATTTGTGGTCTCTGAGAGTCTGTAAAACATCTGTCTAGGTCCTTCTGGCTTTTAGAGTCTACACTGAGGACTCTAATGTTATTCTAATAAGTTTGCCTTTATATGTTACTTGGTCTTTTTCCCTTGCAGTTTTTGACATTCTTTCTTTTTTCTGTATGTTTATTATCTTGATTATGTGCTAATCAAAGTTTTTTTTTCTGGTCCAGTCCTTTTGCTGTTCTGGATGCTTCCTGTACCTTAATAGACATCTCCTTCTTTAGGTTAGGGAAATTTTCTATTATTTTGCTGCAAATATTTTCTGTGCCTTTGACTTGGGTTTCTTATCCTTCCTATATACCTATTATTCTTAGATTTCATCTTTTCATAGTGTCCCAGATTTCCTGGGCATTTTGTTTTAGGATTCATTTTAACATTTTTTGACAAAGAATTTATTTTTTCTAATGTTTCTTCAATGCCTGATATTTTCTTTTCAATATCTTATATTCAATTTTTGAGACTTGCCTCTGAGGTTCCTGTTAGAGTTCCTAATTTTTTCATTTTCAGATTTCCTTCAGTTTGGAATTTTTTTTAATTGATTCTACTTCCACTTTCATGTCTTGAATTTTTTTACTATTATTATTATTATTATTATTATTATTATTATTATTATTATTATTATTACTATTACTACTACTTCTACTACTTGTGTTTTTCTTGGTTTCTCTAAGGGATTTTATTCATTTTCTCTTTAAGGATCTGTGACATACTCATATAGGCTTTAAAAGTTTATGTTTGTTGGTCGGTTTGTTTTTGTTTTCTTCTTGTGCTTCAGCTATGCGGGAATAGTCAGGGTCTGCTGTGGTAGGGTTTCTGGCTCCACTGGAGACACACTGCCCTGGCTGTTGTTGATTGTGTTTTTACACTGGTGTCTAGGCATCTCGGATTTTGAAGATCACAGTTCTAGATGCTGATATCTGGTACTGTCTTTGTTGGGAGGGTGTTTTGGTCCTTGGTTTGTGTTTTAGGACATTGTGATGGCTTTGCATTGCTTGGGAGATTTTTTGTGATCCTGATAGGTGTGACCACCTGCAGGTCCCAGGGACAGTGTGTTTCTGGGTATTGGGAGCTGATCCTTAGAAATGGGATGGGCTAGGATGTTCACAGGAGGGAGGAGAGCCCAGAGTTCCACTATTGAGTTTATGGTAGAAGCTGAGAAAACTCACTTCAGAGACAAAAGCTTCAAAATGAAAGCTTTGTTTCCTGTGAGTGCAGGGAGGGGACCAGTTGAGGATCAATCTTTTTAAAGGATAGGAACTCAAAGCAAGGGGTGGGGGTTGGATGTGCTGTTGCTGTGGCATTGACCAATCATACAACCTTGCTCAACAAGGGCTTGAGAAAGGATGTAAATGTGGGTGACTGGGCCTTATCTAGGTCACCTGGCTTGAGGACCTTTGATTCAGCTTTTGCAGTCAGATGTCCTCCTGGACTTCTGGCCCAGAATTCAGAGCGATAAGGGAACAAAGGAGTGGGCAAACTTCAGGTAGTCAATTAAGTCAAGGCAGCCAACACATTTACAATTGTGTGCCTTGGTTTAGATTAACTGGAAACTTCCCTCTTTACATTCTCTACTGGTTAACAGACAAACACGGAACACCTGAAGAAGCAGGCTAGGCGTTGGTTCCAGGGCCTGGGAACATGAGCTCAGTTTTGACCCTGTCAGTAAGATGGAGGTAGTTCCTGAGCTGGCTGGACTCAGTCAATTGTGTCCTAACACCACCACGATCTGCTTATTTTGTCTCCTTGGAGTCTGGGGCAGAGAGTGAAGAGAAGTCATCTCAGAAGGTCTGCTATAGAGTTGGGGATAGGAATAAGACTGGGGGATTGGTTCCAGACGGAAAAAAGGAAGGGACGATGAAAATCTGAAGGCAGCCTGTTTGCTTCCCTGGCAGGAGTGGAAAGCCTGGTGGAGATTGGGGCTGGGATAAAGCCAAGAGGAGGCAGAGGGAGGGTAGGAGTGAAAGGAGGCGGGCACAGGTGCTCTGCTGCCGAGCTGGGGGATGTGTCTGGAGGTGTTCATTTTGGGGTGGAAGCTGAGAAAACTCACCTCAGAGACAGAAGCTTAAAATGCAAGCTATATTGTCCGTGGGGGCCCGGAGCCGGCCCGTTTGCGATCCGAACCTCATCCCTGAAGGGAGATTGTGCAACAGTTTTAAAGGCTGGAAACACAAAGCTAGGAGAAGCGGGGTGGGAGAGCGGGGTGGGTTGTTGTATTGACCAATCCTATTTTGATATGGGGGTGACATGGCCTTTCCAGGTCACCTGGTTTCAGCGCCCTAGACTCAGCTCTTTGCAGTCACATCCTCTCTTGGACTTTGGGTTGGAATTAGTAATGATAGGGGAACAAAAGAGCAGGAAGAGGGCAGCACATCGACAGTTTGTATGCCGTGTTAAGATAACGGATAATGGCAACTTCCCTCTTCACATCCTTTACTGGTTAACAGACAAACGTAGAAACACTTGAAGAAGCAGGATAGGAGTTGGTTTCTGTGCCTAGGGACATGGATTCAGTTTGGCCCTGGCAGCAAGATGGGACTTGTTCCTGAGATGGCTGGACTCAGGAAACTGTCTCATAACAGGGGAACAGAGGGAGACGTGAAGATCTGCAGGCAGCAGGCAGCAGGAGCAGACTGTGGCTTAGCAGGGAGTGCCTGCTGGAGCTGGGGGCGGGCATGAAATAAGTCACAGAAGAGAAATGAGGAGGAGAAGGCAGGAAATGGGAGGAAGGCTGCAGCAGGAGTTGTGTTGCAGAGACAGGACTGAGAGACTGGGCGTTGGATTTGGGGGAGCGGAGGGAGTCGTGAAGGTCTTCGCTTAGCTTAGCTGGTGTGTTCCCAGCCTGCTGATATTTGGCCACTGGGATAAGGAGGATCAGTTGGGGGAAGGAAGGCTGGAGAAGATCTCTGTGATTCATTGCGAATGGGATCAAAGAGGAAAGGAAAGCAGGTGGCCTGCTGCAAGGCTGAAGATGACATGGGGCTTCAGATTCCGAGGAGCAGGAAAAGGGAAGACCCGTAGTCAGCCTGCCTGCTGCCCAGAGCAGGAGTGTAGTGTAAAGTGTTCCACGCTCACCAGGTAGCATCAAAATCAATACTTCATCACCTTTTCAGCAAGTCTAATATTTCATTATAAGATTACATCATGCTATAGTACCTGTACATCCATGGATGGGCATTTTCCTTGCTTTCAATTATGAGCTACAGTTTTAGTGTTTGTGTTGATATATGTTTTTAGTTATCCTAGAAATATTCTAGCAGAGTTGCTGGGTCATAGAGTGACCTTAACCTTTCTAGGAACTGCTAACCTGTTTTCTCCTCAATGCACAGAGATTACAAACCCTCAACTTTTCACCAACATGTTTGTACATTTTCATTTGATTGTGGCCATTCTAAAGGATGAGAACTTGAATTCACTGTAATATTCATTTGAGTTGCTCTAGTGGCTGAGAAGGTTGAACATCTTCTTATGTGCTTATTTTCCACCTACAAATCTTATTCAGAGAAATGTCCACTAGAATCTTTTGTCAATCTGTTAATTGGCTTGCTTGTACTATAGTCGTTGAGGGGTAATTTTCTTTTGTATTTTTGATTTTATATTTTATACATTAACTCTTTATCATACATCTGATATATATGTGTGTGTTTTCCATTTGCAAAGCATAACTACATTGTAAATATTTATTTTAATTTAACGAGTTGTGTATATGTGTGTGTATGTCTGAGTGCGGGTTTGTGTGCACAAATGCAGGCACCTAGAGGAGGTCAAAGGCATGGGATCCCAGTGTGACAGGCAGTTGTAAGCTATTCCCTATGAGTGCAGAGCAAGGTTCTTCAACTGTAGACTTACATCCCCAGGGCCATAGCTTTCTTAATAGCATTCTTTGTTGTGCACTATTTTAAATTTGAGGGAGTCTAATTTACCACATTTTAGTTTAGCTGGCTGAACTGTTTGCTGTTATTCCTAATATATAGTTGCAAGGAATTGCACCCATGTTTTTAGCTGAGGGATTTGCAGTACATGCAGGCCTTTGGTCTGTTTTGATGTGATTCATTTGTATGTAGTATGAGATAAGGAGGCATTAAATTCATTGTTTTGATATGCATATCTAGTTGCTTTATCATCATTCACTGAAAAGTCTGTTTCTTCCTTTTTGAGTTCAATATTTGCTTTGTATGTTTTCTCTCGGTAAGATACACATATACATCAATTATTATTATTATTATTATTATTATTATTATTATTATTATTTATTATTATTATTATTATTGTGGAATTAAAGCATGGTATCATTAAGTAATGACTTTTTTATTAACAACTTAAAAAGACTAATCAATTTTGTTCTTTGACTATTACATATATGTATATAATATACTCTTTCTGTTTTATCTTACCCCTACCCTCTCTTTTCTCTCTCTGACCCCTGTTGCCTATACCTTTCCCCTATAGTTCTCTTTATATCTTGCATGCCATTTTCTTTTGCTTTGTTATTATAAGCAGCATAATTAGTGTAGACGGAGGCTTGGAACTGTCCATTAGTGCCTTGTGACATCACCATTTGGTGTATACTGACTCCTTTAAATCCATCAATTATCAATAGTTCAGCATGGAGGCATAGGGCCCCATGAGCTCCTCCACAAACTGTGATTGCCATGTCTGGGCTTGTGCAATCCCAGTGTAGATAACCACAGATGGTTAAAGAGTTATTTTTTTGTGCCTAATAATTTTTTTTTTGGCTCTTTGCTTTTTAAACAACTCAAGTAGTATAGTTTTCATATATATAATATATATTTCACATTTATTATACATATGTAATATATGGAATATATAGACTTTCCATTTGTGTGTATATACCTATATATACCTATAATATATATATTAAAGTTCCTTGAGCTTTATCAAACAACATTGCTGTTATTTGTCCCTTCTCTTTCCTTCTTCTTGTTTGACTTCCTTTCCTCCTCATCAACTGGAACTTCCTTCCCCATATTCTTGCTATGCCCTTCTTAATTCCCTCTACATATGATCCTTTTGTTGTTTTCTTTCTTTCTTTCTTTCTTTTTAAGATATTGTGTATTATAAAATCTTATCTGTGAGATTAAAAAAAAAACACGGTGAGAGTAAAAACATGTAATATTTGTCTTTGGGGATTTGGGTTGCCTCACTTAATATAATCTTCTCTACTTAATTTATCTACAAATTTACTGATTTTATTTTTTTATGTACAGCTGAATAATATTCCATTGTGTAAATGTACCAACCATCTGTTGAAGGACATTTAGATTATCTCAATTTCTTAACTACTGTGAATAGAGTACCAAAGAATTTTGCTGAGAAAGTGGAGTAAGATGAGTCTTTGGGGCATGTGCCGAGGAATGCTAGAACTGGGTCACATAGTAGATTTGTTTTTAAGTTTTAGAGAATTTTTCATACTGATATCCATAGTGGCTAACCCAGTTGTTGTTATCACCAATAGTGAATGACAGTTCTGCTTTCCATAAACCTTACTAGCATTTATTGCCAGTTCTTTTGTTGACTTTACCTATTAAGACTGGCATGAGGTGAAATCTCAGTTACTTTAATTTACATTTTCCTAATTGCTAAGGGTGTTGAACACTTCTTGTAGTATTTCTTAGCCATTTATATTTGTTCTATTTAGAACACTCTGTTATCATCCTTAGCCCAGTTTTCAGTTGACTCTTTGTATTTTGTTTGTTAGTTTGGTTTGGTTTGATATTTTGGGGGGTGGAGGGTGGGAATTGACTACTTTATATAGTCTGCATATTAATCCTGAGGCAGATGTAGAGCTGACAAAGATTCTTTCCCATTCTGTGGGTATCTTTTTCACATATTGGTTGTTTCTTTAGCTGTAGAGAGTTTTTTTAGGTGTGTGTGTGTGTGTATGTGTGTGTGTGTGTTTGTGTGTGTAACAATAATAAAAGAAAAAGAAGCTGTCAGTTTGCAAGTGAGAAGGTTGGCATGGATGCAGTTGGAGGAAAGCACCAGAAGGGTGACAAAGAAAGTGGAAAGTGATATAATTATATTTTTATTACAAATTTACATAGTCTGTATATATATATGTATATGTATAATGAATACTTTTGAATTTTTAACTTTGTTCACACACAAATATTCTATATCTCCCCCTCCACTTACAGTGTGTATGCTTTTTTTTCTTTTTTTCCAAGATATATATTATTTTATTAATTTGTTCTTGTTACATCTCAATGGTTATCCATCCCTTGTATCCTCCCATTCTTCCCTCCCTCCCATTTTCCCCTTATTCCCCTCCCCTATGATAGTTCCTGAGGGGGATTTCCTACAGTGTGTATGCTTGATGGTACAATTTAAATATATTTTATTTTGCTTTTTCCTTCCTTATCAATTTATAACAGTAATAACTATTTCTGACAACCTTCCTTTATTATCTTTATATCAGAGATTTCAAACACATCTATGCACCACCATTGCAAAGAGACCATATTCTGAATTTGCCTCTATGTTTAGCTCTACCAGTACATTTCCTATTTTCCTGTTTCATGATAATAGCCATAGCTCTCAGTGTTCAGCTGTGAGACCACCTTGGAGATTCCTTGATAGGCATGTCTGCTGGTCAGGATTTCCCTCAGATTTCAATTATTTCTCTTTTAATTCTTTTTGTGTTATTCCCTGATTTCTGACAGTGGTGGTAACTGGACAGGCTGTTAGAATTTTAAGTGGCAAAGGGATTTAGAGGTCTCTTTGTCTACATTTTTCTCCAGTGTAGGATGCTTAGTTGAGTGGATTGTTCCTTTCAGTCTAGGGCTTTTATGGTTTTTGATCAGTCCAAGTGGTGCTTGTTCTAAGAGAAAACTTTGTGTAATATGTGTGGAATTATGATCATTTCTAGTTCAATCCATTTGTCCACAAATTTTGGGAATTCCTTGTTTTTAAGGACAATATATGCAGTAAACTTCGAACCCCTACCCAGATCTACTCAATGGACAAGACATTCTTCACAGTTGAGTGGAGAGTGGGGTCTGACTTTCACACAAACTCTGGTGCCCCATATTTGACCATGTCCCCTGATGGGGAGGCCTGGTGGCACTCAGAGGAAGGATAGCAGGTTACCAAGAAGAGACTTTATACCCTATGAGCATATACAGGGGGAGGAGTTCCCCCTCAGTCACAGTCAGAGGAAAATGGAAGGGAGGGAGGAATGGGAGAATACAAGGGATGGGATAACAATTGAGATTACTATGAATAAATTAATAAACTATATTAAAAATATGTGTGGAATTTGTGTCTTGGTCTTACTGTTTCATTGAACTATTATGGCACCTGTGATATGGGCACAGGCTCACTGCCTGATGCCCATATGTGTGCAGCTGCTCCACCAAGCTAAGGGTGTGATTCTGTAGCACTTCCCTGTGGCTCATGGCCTTAGGACAGTGATTTAGCTTTGCCTCTGGTCTAGGGTATCAGAACAGAGAAGCTCTGGAACGGTTCCAAGGAAGGAAGAAAGGTCCAGAGGCTCGAACCTTATGAATGATAGCACAGCTACAATTCAGATCCTGGATCAATGGAACAATGGGAACAAGCATTTGGGGAGGAGGTGCCGTCTAAATTGTTACTACTTTGAGTCTTGTTATTTGCATAACACCCATTGCTGTTCTTCCTCTTTCAACATTTGCAGTACAGTTATAGTATGTAGATCATTATGTAGATATATTGTGTTGAGAAGTTTATCCAAAGGAAAAAAATCTTTCAGAGTTTCTGATTGATTCTAGATGCATTAAATCTATAAGTAAATTCAGAAATAACTGATATTTTTTTCTATTATTGAACATTCTAATCTATGGACAGCCTATTTTTTATTTAGGTATTCATGATTTTTCCTAACAATAAGTTAAATATTTTACTGGATCTTATGTTGGATCTAATCTGTGAATTTGATTTATTTGATACTATTCACATTGATACTTTTAAGTTTTCCATTTTTATTGCTGTGGTCTAATATAAGTTATACATCTAGCAGTCTTGCTAAAAACTCAGTAATTAATTCTAGTCATTCAAAATTCTTTTTAGTTTTTCTGAGAACTTGTAATATGTGAAGAATGGAAGTTTTGCTTCTTTCTTCCTAATCATTGGATTCATTAATGATCTTATTGCCCTGGTAAGAAAGAATTCAAGATCAATAATGACTACAAATTAGGAAACACATTGTTTTTTTTTTCCCTTTGGAGAGTATTTAATAACTCATCATTGCATTTATATTGCTAGTTTGCTCTTACCAGATTAAGAATTACAAATAAGTATAAAGTCTTGTCTATATCTGGTGGCATTATCATCATTTACTCTTTGTTTTCTGTAATATAGTTAAATATACTGATTTTTGAAGTGCTAACATTTTTATATACTGTCATAAATAATACTATTAGTTCTAAAGTATTTATTCTTTACAGTCTCAATGTTATTACATGCCAATGTTAATATTTTAATTTATCACCTTCAATTATGAATTATGTGTATATGTATACATATTTAATACATATGAACTGGATTTTCTGTTTTTGAGATAGAGCTTTTAATAAGAAATTCATCTTATTAATGACAGAATTTTCTATTTTGTCTTTTTATCAGTTCATTAGTGATTTTATTTTATTTTATTGTTGTTGGTTCTCATTATCACTTTGTTTGAGATAAGATCTTTTGTTCTTCTTTATTGTACATGCCAGGCTAACTAGCCCACAAGCTCCTGAGGATTTTCCCGTATCCATCTCCCATGTCACTGCAGGACTGTGGGGATTACAGATATGCTATTATATCTGGATTTACATGGGTTTTGAGGAGCTGAGGCAGGTCATCATGCTCAGAGGGCAAGGGCTTTATCCACAAAGTCCTATCTCCAGATCTATGTTTTAGAAGATTTGTTTTATTTTTCATATATATATATATATATATATATATTTTGTCTTCATGTATGTATATGTACCATGTGTGTGCCTGATACCTCCACAGTTATAGACAGTTGTGGGCTTCCATGTGGGTGATAAGGAATCAATTTAGGTTCTCTGCAAAAGCAGTAGGCTCTCTTAACCACAGGGGCATGGTCCCACTCACAGCTCTTCTTTATGATGCATGCGGACTTGGAGTTATTCTTGTTTCTGCTTGTATGAGGTTCACATCCTGGTTGTATAAGGGTCGTGTTCCTGGTTGTATGAATTTGTTATTATTGTTGTTTGTGTATTTGTTTGTTTTCTGTTGCTGTGATAAAAATACCACAACAAAGTCACCTTACAGAAGAAAATTTTATTTTGTATTAGAGATACAGAGAAATAAGAATCTATCATGACAGCCATGGCAGCAAATGGTAGTCATAGAAAGAGGATCAAGAAGCCGAGAGTTCACGTGCTTATGGCAAACACCACAAAGAAGAGAGGAGGTGAACTGGAAGTTGGCAACCCTACCCACTCTCAAAGCCCATCCCCAGCGGTGCTCTTCTCTCAGCACCTCAGCTCCTCTTAACCTTTCTCCAACAGCCCCACCAACCTGGGGCAAGTTTTCAAATACCCAAGACCACACAGGACATTCTTTATTCAAACCACAATAGTGGTTTATCATTCTTGTTATCATAAAACAAACAAACAAACAAACAAACAAACAATGAGCCAACAGAAAACCAAAACCTCTCCCTTATGTATTGCCACAGATACATTTTTCTTTTTTCTTTTTATTAATTTATTCAGATTACATCTCAACTGTTATCCCATCACTTTTATCCTTCCATTCCTCTCTCCCTCTCGCTTTCACCCTACTCCCCTCCCCTAGGTCTATGACCGAGGGAGACCTCCTCTATATGGTCATAGGCTATCAAGTATCAGTTTTTTTTAAATGCTTCTTTTAGCACAGAGGCTATTTGGGGTCAAATAACACATATGCTTTCTCATCCTTTTTCTTCAGAAATTTTGACAACTGAAACATTTAATGCAACTTTCTAATAAGTGACACGTAGTGAAGTCTGGTTTTCCAGCCAGCCTAACAATACATCTTTATTTTTTGAAGAAGTAATCTCCTTTAAGACATGTTTATTGTTCCTAGCTTGTCTTTACTTGGCCCCTGTGAAAAATGTTCCTTTTCCCCCCTTTGTCTCTGATATTTTAATATTTAACTATTTTTAAATCATTAAAGTTCCTCTGTAATATACTAGATTTTTTTTTCAGTTCTTCTCCAAATACTTTATTGGTTAGTCTGGCAAGTATAAAATATATCTTAGTTGATTGACTCTAATGAATATGATTACTCTGACCAATTTGTGATAAAGCAGGACTTTGACATACTGTCAACTCCATTCATCACCTTCTGTGCAACACCTGTATTGTCATGTATTTTAATTACACATATTAAAGATGCTGTAATATTTTTAGAGATAATTTATTTTAATTTGTCTCCTGTTTAACATGTTCACTGCTTATGTCTTCTTGAATTGCTGTGAACTTCCTGAATATCTTTTAAGTATATTGCACTTTTTTTTTTTTTTGCATTGTTAGTGTATGTGTTTTGACCAACTTCAAACACTGTGCCTCAGAATAAAGCTTAGAGGACATTACCAGTTCTCTCCCACTTTCTTCTACAAAACACTTCCCTGGATTGAAATTTTGACTTCTGTATAAAAGAGACATTCATCCATTCTCTCTCTCTCTCTCTTTCATTGTGTAGAGTAATTTTAGTTCAAAACATGGCTGCTGTGGCAAGAGATCACATCCAAGGACCTTCTAGGTCTGTGTGATCCAGCTGGAATACAGACAGGCCTTTAATCCTAGGAGACAGAGGCAAACAGAGCTTTGAGTTCAAGACCAGCCTCATATAGAGCAAGTTTCAGATAAAGAATAGATTGAATAGATTAGGTCCAGGCTGAGGTAGTACACACCTTTAATCCCAGCGCTCACGGGACGGAGGCTTGCAGATCTCTGAGTTCTAGCCAGTGATGTTTAGGTTGTTTGGTCAAGTCAGTGAGTTGAGAGGCAGTGCAGTGGAGCTGAGTTTGTGGTGGTGTAGTTCATAGAATTCAGAAGTAGTTTTACCAGAAGAGTTTTACAGAGACAGATTGAAGAGAGAACAAGCTAGCCACAGGTAAAGATAGAAGCAACCAGAAAACAAGAAAGAGCCAGAAGATGAGAGTAGATTTGTAGAGTTAGTTTGAGACCAAAAAGAGCTACTCAATGATAAACTGAGAGAAGTCAGATTGAGTCAGTCAGCTTGGAGAAGAGTTTGAGGCAGAACAGCTGAATTGAGTGGGCCAGCCAGAGTTCATAAAGCTAGAAAGGGTGAGCTTCTGAGCAGTGAATCTCAGAGGCGGAGGGCATTCTAAGCTAAATTAGAATGTATGGAAGGTAAAATATTCCAGGACTGGGCCTAGGTTAGCAGACAGAGCCAGTAAGCCTCTGAGACAACAACTACCTCAAGCAAATAAAGGTTATTTTTACATCACTGTTTACAGGCACAAACTGAAAGTTTAGAGGCCAAATTATTGAATTTGGCTTGTAGTAGATCGGATCCTAGATAACAAGGAAGGTAGGTCAGAGGCCACTTTTCACTAGCTAGCTACCTGCCTCCTCTGCCTTGAACATTTAAGGAAGTGTTTGGAGTAGAAGGTTAGGCAGTGGGACTCCTCATGGAGTTTAGAGTGGTGGGTAAAAATTCTTTACCTAAATATTTTCTTTAGCATTCTTAGTTTTAGTTGCCTTAATTTATGTGTCTGAAATATGAAGCCTTTAAAAGTCCTTAAAATAGTTTAACAATGTAAAACTATGTCCACAACATATTCCATTAATTAAAATTGTATTGTGATAAAACTTATAGCACCTACAAAGGGACTCAGATCTCTGCAGTGGTTTTCAGACTGCTGTATATATATTTTTCCTACATATATTAGCTATAATAATAAGGTATATATATAGCAATATATATATCTTTGTGTTAATAATATCAGTATTGCAGATGCATTATTTACAATATCCCCAGTTATGCAAGAAAATATATCTGTGAAATGTTTATAGGTATTTATTACACCAATTATTTAAATTATTGTCCTCATTATCATATAGAAATAATAGCCTTTTAAGGGTAAAAGCAACATATTGCTATCCCAAAGACCACTTAAGAGCTCTCAGGCCCTTGAAAATAAACTTTGGCTACAAAAGAAATACAGCAGCGGGAGCCCTGGGTATTCATTAAACATGACTACACAGATTCAATTTAAATTAATGAAAACTTAAAGGTTTGTTATGAAGTAAAAATAAATTTTTAATAAACAATTGACACAAATTTGTCTTTTACTTGCTTGTATGAATCTAATATAAGTAATTTTACCATAAAGTACATATTAAATTTCAGAACTATTTGGAACTCACACCAAAGGGCTCATCCTACCACTGAATCAAGGCTTCTGCAAATAATGTACTGAAAT
Organism: Acomys minous; assembly: GCF_964271855.1. Classification (NCBI taxonomy): domain Eukaryota; kingdom Metazoa; phylum Chordata; class Mammalia; order Rodentia; family Muridae; genus Acomys; species Acomys minous. Next base: position 180,032,866 of record NC_140483.1, on the reverse strand, counting down.
GCCAAGTAAAAACCTAGAGCTCTGTAAAAGACTAGGAATTCCTTTTAAGTTCCATGGAACAAAATGTAAAGATCTATTAGATATGTAAATGAGCACCTAATTTGTGTTATGTTGATGTTACATAACTGTGAATATGTATACAAACCATAAAACAAATTCTGACAGTGTTTCTAGTAATATCATATTTTCTAACCCCCTGGATAGAAGAAACAAAATAATACCTCTTCGCATTTTGCTAGATTAAGCTTTTAAGAGGAAAAAGAAACCCAACACTCTGCTTTGTAATAAGAGAGTCTAAACAGTCAAGAATTGCTCCTGTTGCTCCCTAGTCTAGAGCACATGGACTTTGCCTTTGTTGAGGAAGCCTGCTTTTCTCCAGTGTTATGTCTTTAAAGCTGCTTTCCAAGATTTGTGGTAGCCCTGCTGGTCAAATCCATTGTGCAGCCCATATAGGTTGGCCCCTTATGGCACCAGATGGATTCTCACTAAAGCTAAGCACTTTATTCTGGAAGAGAAGAGTGCCTGGAAGGCCAACGTCAGCCCTTGAGCTGGGTAAGATTGGTAAATCCTAGCTGGAAGAGTCTTGACTTTGTTCCTGAAATAATTTTATTGTGCTGAGCAGTTGACTTTCTGGACTTAAAACCCCCAGTGACTCATCTTTAAGGATGGGATTGCACCATTGTAGGAAAACCATTCTCTACCTATGACATTTTTCTCTGCCCTAAAGTCACATGTCAACAATAAGTCAGTATAGAGTCAATAAAGCTGACACTAAGCAACTCCCAGAAGATAGGCTACAACTACAGAGACTGGAAATAACAAGAGAACTGATGTCAGTGGATGTCTGATTTTAGATTTTGCTGGCCTAGTGACATCACCAATGAAATGTCTTCAGTATTGTCATTACTATCTGTGTAGAAACGTATTAGATCTACACCAATCCCCACATCTGGGAACATTAGTGCGGCAGCAGCATGGTATGGTCTATAACTGATAAAGGCTCCAATAACAATCCACTTTAAGTCCTTTTCCTGTGAGGGGTCATCTCCTATGATACTAACAATTCTCCCCTGTAGGTCTTCCTTGTATTTGTACTTATTGGTATACTATTGCTTCTAGAAATCTAAAAATTGATTGTAATAGCATACTGATTAAATGATATTAAGACCTTTGTGTTAGATACCCAGGCCCCCATTTGTGTGTGTATGTGTTTTATGGTAGCAGAATTCTCAAACAACAATTTAAAGGGAGAAGTATTTATTTTGGCTCATGGCTTTAGAAGTCTCAGTCTAGTGTGATGGAAAGGGTGTGACAGAGAAAAAAGGCTCACACCACACTGTTTGCTTCTCATACTCTTGAAAGGGAAGATTTCAGCTGAGACACACCAACAGTTCAAGCAGAAATTTTGTTAGCAAAACAAAGCACAGTCCATAGAAAGATCAGAGTGGATTATCTGCAAAGTTGGGGAGCAACCCACTGGATTGTGGCTTTTTAAGAACTTTTTGGATGTCCCCTCTTTGTGATTCCATTGTTAAGTTCCTTTCATCTCATCCTGCTCTACAGTGCAGGGTCAAGATGTCTCTGAAGGTTTTGTTTCCTGCTTACAAGAATGTTCACCAGTGGACATGCATGGCCCCGGGAAAAGTGCTCTGCTATGGCAGCTAGGATACACTTATGGCTTCAAGTGTGTCAAACCACAAGGAAGGCTTCAGGTCATTAAGAGGCAGGGCTGCCAAGATACAACTTCAGTTTCCTTGGTTGCCTTACATTTAGTTCCCCCATCTCCCTAGTCAGGATATACCTAACCACACAGAAAAGGGGTGTTATAGGACACCCAGAGTTCCCCTGCTCACGTCTGCCTTGCTTGCTACTAACAGTAGTTGTGAGGAAGCAGAAGAAGACTGTTCCTGCACGTGCTCATTTTTCACCCCTTACACCATCTGGGCCCAATGTTCAGGACAGTCCCACTGGAATTCTAGGCTTTCCTTTGGCCTTAGTCAATCTTTTCTAGAAATACCCCAAAGGTACCCTCTAAGCACTTCTTACTGCAAACAAGCTAATGGTTACTATTAAGCATCGCAAGCTCATCACATTTAGAAATGAATACTCGCTCCTTCTTAAATTACCATTGTGGAAATCCCAGACATGTGTATCCATGTCCAGGATTGACAAGTTTTGTTATCAGCTTATGGGGATGATAAACTTTAGCAGTGATTTAAGACCAGCATCTCAGTGGTGTTCTAAGCCTCAATATGAACTCATTCTTAGCACAAATAGAGAAATTGGGCCTTCGGTAGTAAGTTGCACGTTTATCTTTTCAGAAACTTTAGTCCACGTCTTTAAAGTCCCAAAGCAGATTTTCTTAAAATGTTTTACTGAAAGACCAAAGAAATTGTGCTTTAAATTTTACTCTTGCCAGCTTGTTGTTCTGGGTTTTCTCAGCAGGGGGACTCTGGGAAAGGATGCCTGGTGTTCTTATCCAGGTCTGGCGCTGGCAGTTTGAAGCCAGAGTCTTAGCAGTGTTCCACGATGCATGAAGGGCTCCACTGCCTTGGCAGTTTATACTTCCTTGTATGTGAGTCGCATTCAGAAAAAACAATGTCACACATGTCTAATGCTTACGGGACAGACAACAACAATGCCTACTCTTCCTCTAATCATGCCATAGCCTCAGCTGTGTGTATGCTTAGGCAAAACTTGCACTTGCATATTTCGAGGTCCTTTGTTTCAGACCACGTACTAAGCTTCAGCAAGTAGAGTCTTCCAACCAACCCAGAACTCTTCTGTTTGCTAGTGCTGGAGACCACTGGTTGCCAGCTGTTCAGTTATAAAATCACATGCAATCTAGAGTGTAAGGTTTTCTGTGCTTTCTACATGCAGTGCGCTATCTTTTCCTCACCCTTCTGTTCCAATCTGAAGTTCCCCATATTGGAATTTAGGAGAAATCCATTCTTCCCATTCTTCCTTCCCACCAATCGAGAAACTGCTGAATGTGTCAGTTATTTAGGATAAAACTGTTTTCAGAAACTGAAGACAATGTTTCTCATATAGCTCTTTTTCATCTACTCTTTTCCCACCATTTGTTCCATTGCTAGTTTCATTCTTCAGACAAGTAATGCAGACAGAATTTGGATCTGTCCAAATCATTGCAACTGCTTGCTATTCTGCACAGAGAGTGGAGATTTAATCCCGATGCTTATGATCTGCAAAGGACAATTGTCACAAAAGCTGAAGCAGTGGCTGGAACTCATGAGTTGGCAACTCACATCCTCAGAGGATGCCTAAGCAATGGGTGGCAGGCATCCAGAGTGTTATCATAGAAAGTTTCTCCGTATAGAAACACAAGAACAATCACAATAACTGTTACATATCTGTGAATTACATATCAGGCTAATGATAAAAATCATGCTGTTTACCAAAGTGTTTGTATTTGTAGGTATATCAATATCTTCTGAAATGCTCACTGCAGTGCAAGTATTCTTCCTACTTCTCAGGAGGATTTATACTGTTCCCTGAAATGTATATAACTGTCTGTATAGAGAGAAGAAGGAACGAAAACTGGAAGTGTTTGGTAAGCACAGAAAACTGAGATGAAATAGATGCAATAACAGCTCTTTTTTGAGAGTCCTGAGAGTTATCACATGAAAGAAGCCCCTAATTTACCCCATGTAATGAGAAAAACCAATGTTTGGAAGCTCCTGGAGGCATATTTAAATTGGCCTAGAGATTCTAGTTTTCCAAATTAGAAAGATAAAAATCGAGAAGGCACATCCATAAACTATCTGTCTTGTGCTATTTCATGCATAGAAGAAATGCTAAGCAAATCTGTGGGCTTAGTCAAGAAGGCATGGTGGGAAATAGGCCGTCAGCCAGATCATGCAGCAAGACTGACTGCCCATGGCAGGGAGAAGTCGGAGAAGCCTGGATGCGGCATGCATATTAACCACAGCATACGGCTATGAAGCAGTGAATCTGGCCTTCTGTGGTCTATAGCGACTCACTGCAGCTAGTTTCTTGTTTTGGTGTGTGTGTGTGTAGGTGTGTGTGTGTGTGTTAGGGCGTGGGGCAGAGAACATGAAGTCTTAGTTCATCTTTAGGAAGTCTTTGTTCATCTTTAGGAAGTCTTTGTTCATCTTTAGGAATTACAAAATGATGACTTTAAGTTGCAAAACAAGGCCCCAGTTTTCTAATCACAATGTCCTCTGTTCTATTATGATGTGAACTAAATGTGACATATATTAAAGCACTAGTGTTTTTTTTTCCCCTTCTAGTTTGAGTATCTTTCACAAAGGAAGCTTTTATGGGGGAAAGAGCTACTTATTTCTGTCAGAGAACATTTTCTCTGTTCTTCCTCATCTTAGCAATCGAGCCTTCTGAATTCTTTGGGATGAATCTGGAAAGGTGATGTTCTAATGAGGTCTTCAATGCTACTAGTCTGGCAGTGCAGTGAGCACCTTCTTCTGACTAGGCAGATGCCACAGGCAGAATCTTATGTGGATTCTCACTTGCAAGACTCTTTTAATGATGATAAAAATCATGTTCAACTTCTTGGTTATTCTGTCCACAGCCCTTGGGAATTAAAAGTAATTCTTGGTATATTGCTTTTTAAAAACTTATTTTTTTTTATTTTTTGAAATTATAATATGATTGCATCATTTGCCCCTCTCCCCCTTTCTCCCCTCAAACACTCGCTCATATTCCACTGTTTGCACTTTTTCAAATTCATCCTTTTTGTAGTCATTTGTTCTACAAATGGAAAGATTGTAAGAGCCAAAGTACCAGGGAGTTTTCTGTGAGGTTGTGTCCCCTAGGGATGAGATCATGCTTTTGCCTTGACTTTTGGTGCTCCATGAATAATGCATGACAAGCTTTTTGCCACGGCTTCCTCTGCTAAATATGTAGGGAGGCCTCACCAGCAGAAATTATCCATGGACCCTGAGCATTAGCAGGTTTGAAAGGATAGCTACTTTAGACAAAGCAGGTTAGTTTGCTGCAACAAGCTCATTGTGTCAGACCCAGTGAAGAGCACAGATGAATACCAAAATGTCAAAAGACTTCTACTCAAATTGTAAGCAGCGCCCTCTGCCTCACTGTGAGTTGGAAGATAGCCATACTTCTATTATTTCTTACAAAAACATCATGTATTAGTCTATTTCAATTCCATTTTAAACCTATAATGCAATAAGAGGCTCTTAGTCAACAGTCTCATATAAAGCTTTCACATATTCTCTTTTGCATATTCTGTGAGAATCTCATTCTTATATGCAATGAAGTATGATTATATCCATCCTCCATCTCAATTTACTCCCCCAGATCTCCCCAACATGTCGCTAGTAAAACGTCATGATCTTGTATTGGTTTAATAACCTGCTAAGGCCATTTAGGGCCGTCCACTGGAGTACAGGTCACATCCCAAACACCGAGTTCCCACCCCCCAGCAGCTATCAAGCGCCAGTAGCTCTTCATAAACTCCCTTATTTGGAGACAAGGTCTCATTGTGGCCTCACATGGTTTGACTTCCTAGCCCTTTCAAGTGTTCGGATTACAAATTTAGAACCCCATGTCTGGCTCACACACTTACTTTTGAATGTTCTACAGGGCAAGACTGTATAACAAATACTTTTGATAATGTAGTACTGATTGTCATAGAAATAGCCAAGATTACTCCATAATCAGCTGGAAACATCTTATTGAACTTCACTTTACTGAGCTAACTCCTTCTCCAGCCTCCAAATGTATTGAGTTGAAGAAATACCCACCAGATCATTTATTATTGTTGGAGGTGGATGACTTTCATATGTGCATCTTTGACATTTTTTTTTTTTTTTTTTGGTTTTTCAAGACTGGGTTTCTCTGTGTAGCTTTAGCTGGCCTAGACTCACTTTGTAGTCCAGGCTGGCCTTGAACTCACAGCGATCCACCAGCCTCTGCCTCCCAAGTGCTAGGATTAAAGGCGTGTGCCACCACCGCCCAGCCTGACAATTGTTACTACTCTACTGAGTAAAGACTTCACACCCTGGTAATGCCAACATGTCTCAAGCCTATTCGACTAGTGATGTAATTCAAGGCCTTAGCCTCAAGGAGCACATATTCTTTCCCTGAAATCTTTGTTTTGTTTAAAGCACTGTTACTATTCCAATTCCTAAGATGGATACTTTCACCAAACAGATTTAAGTCCTTAGAACATAGAGGGAGAAAACTCACTCTTCCAGGACAGAGCCCTGTGATGCACCGTCAATCTCAGGCTGAGATCACGGAACACCATCCTAGGTTGTGGAACTCTAGTTGCCAGGATTTCGGTTGTCACAGAATGATCAGCATTGTTTTTTGTTTTTTGTTTTTTATCTTCCCCTAAGACCAAGTCAGTAGCCAGTAGGGGGAAAATCAGTCCCTTTTATGCACTATTGAATTTTTTTTATCTCAACATTTCTTCTAAATGTATGACATGCAAATATATGTGTATACACTGTACTATATCAAAGTGCATCGTGCAGCTCTGCCCAGCGCAGACGTTTCCCATTCTACGCAGAATGAAGCAGGAGAGTGACATTATTTTCATTTTTATGAAGCCATGCATAGGGTCAGTGGACTAATAAATGAAATCTGAATTATTCATCACTCTGTGTCACTCAGAGCTTTAAAATCAATGCTGAGGGAATAGTAGAAATGTTTCAACTTGAATCAAACCAATAGAACTGTCTCCTTTGTCTCTTTCACTCTTAACCATTTACTTTTATTTGGGATTTTGGATTCTGGGTGAGTTTCCATACATTGCTCTAACAGTCATAACACACATTAATAATTTATAGGCCTGAAGTATGGAGTCTGCATGAGAAAGAACATTTTACACAGAGCCTAATCACACAGAAACGTCCTCAAGTATTGCAATCACTCCAGCTGAGCTAGGCAGGAGTGAACTTGGGAATCTGTTGTATTCCTAAGAGTATCAGTGAATTCATGGGATCTTTTAGGCGGGGATGAGAACTCGGTTACATTTTCAATGAGCAAGCACACACTTACTCGCTCGCCATTCACTACGCAGGCGTACATTTATTTACTACCCACTTCTTGTTCTCAGCATAAACCAGCATGGAGAAAGTGGAAGTTACTCTGAAAGGTAAGTTATTCATTAATTTCCTTGTTTCCTCCAGTTTTTGCTTCTGCTTTCAGCCCTGTGGAGAGCATTATCTGTTTTTTTTTTCCCTTGAACTTTTTGAAATACGCATAAAAATATTCATGTCTGTGAAGAGCTGTATTCCTGGGGAACAAGACGTGTTATTTTCCTTGTTAACCCTTTACAAAAGCTTTCTTCCAAAGCCAAGTGCGGAGGAAAAGCTTTTAATTTGGTGCATTTTCTAGCACGTCAGCAGAGTAGAAGAACACCCTTACATTCAAACATGCCCTGTATGTTGTTGATTTATATTAACTTAACAAGGCCACACTTTTACAACTGTCACTAGCATTTTATTGGGCCCTATAGTATGTGCCAGACAGCATGTTAAGTATCTGACACCCAACATACTTAATTTTCTCAATAATTAACAAGGTGGAAACAGCGACTATATTCTGTTACATGCGAGGATTCAAGGGTCCATGGAGGTTAAGTAACTAGCCAAACAATAGCCACTGATGGAGAAGGCAGATTTCAGTTAAGTCTGTCTTAGGAGCTCCCACTAAATGCCCACTCCTCTTCATGCATGGGCATGTCGCTGCCCTGGGAATCATACAGTGGTAAGGGCCCACTTATTTACTAAGTAAATATTCATTTTTGGTATTCCTCAGCATGTAAATTGAAATGGTTTGGAATTTGGCTGCATATTTCCCCATCTGAAGATGAGAAGTAAGCATGCAAATGGTGCTTTTTTGTGCAGCCTTGAAAGACTCCAAAGTCTCTATTCAATGGAGGAAGGGGCCCAGGAATTGACATTGTTCTAAAGTTCCCCAGGAGAGCTAGATTCAGCAGCTTTTCAGATGAGCCTCTGGGAATAATGAGTTTGGATCAAATCTCTGGAAAAAATATGCCCATAGCCACACAATAATCTAAGAGTCTGGCAGGGAGCCACATGGCACAGATGGATGTGGGAGGTAATTAGTTCGACTGGAGCCCCTCTAAAACGTTCACCACACTGTTGGTTCCAAAGCGGTGTGCCTTGTCCCCCGGGAGTAGCAGCCTTTGGCTGCCAGCTTTCCTGTGTTTGCTCCTGCTGGGTCACGAGGGCAGTCTGTTGCTCACAATGGTAAATATTGGGACGTGGCAGATAAACAGGAAGTCGGTCCTGTCCTGTGTGCAGGTGCGTCTGCAGCACTGGCTCTTGGAATTCTCACAGCCTGCTCTGAGCTAACATTGCTATTGCTTCTGGTTTTTCATTGCGATACTTGACTGAGTCGTGAGGAACAAGGACTAAGTAGAATGCTCCAATGAAGGCAGAGAACACAAAGTAGAGCTGTGGGCTTATACTTCCAGTCAACCTAAGGATAGTACACTGATTTGGTGACAACATCATCAAGATTGGAAAAAGTTTCCTTCATCAGAGGCTGTATCCTCTCACCTGCTCCCTTCACCCTTTCCCACTTTCCTTCTCCTCTGTCACCCTTTTATTTTTCCCTCATTCTTCTCTCTCTTTTTTCTTCCTTTCTTATAATCATATCAAAGCACACATTGTTTCACAAAAAGGCAAATGATTCTTACCTAAATAAATATATTTAGGATTATTTTAGGTGTAAACATACTTTGAAAGTCACGGAGAGACTAGGGATACAAAAGACATAACTACATAATAAAGGCACGTCTATAAGAAACATTGTCCTAAATGGAGAGGAACTTAAAGCATTTCCAGTAAAATCAAGAACAATAAAAGGATATCCCCCCCTTCTCTCTCTCCATAACTACTTAATATAGTACTTGAAGCCTTAAGTAATAAGACAACTGAAGGAGAGCAAAGGGAAACAAATAAGAAAGGAAGAAGTCAAAACATCCTTAATTACATATGACATGATGACATAAAAGGCCTCCAAAACACCACCATGGAACTTCTACAGATGATAAGCACTTTCAACAAAGTAACAAGATACACATTTAACAGACAAAAATTAGCAGCCCTTCTATACACAAATGACAAATATATTGAGAAAGGAATAAGGGGAACAGTGCTTTCCATTATAGCAACGAGCATTATTATGGGCTAACTCTAACTAAGCAAGTGAAAGATATTGATGAAAGAAATTGAGGACACCAGAAGATGGAAAAAATCTGACACACTAGTGGATCAGTAGGATTAATATGGCAACAATGCCTATCCTACCAGGAGAAACACACAAATTTGATGCAATCCCCATCAAAATTCCAAAATAATTGTCACAGATATTGAAACATAAATATTCAATTGCATATGGAAACATACTCACAAAAACCAGGATGGCTAACATAAACCTGGCTAATAAAAGAACTGCTGAAGGCATCACTATTCAGATTTCAAATTTGTACTAGATAACTATAGTGATTAAAATCAGCATAGTATTGCCATAAAAATGGACATGTTGATCAATGGGATAGAATTGAAGAATCAGAAATAATTTCACACAGTTAAAGACTTCTGACTGAACTCCCAGTCGAAGTACTCCCAGATTGGTACTGGAGTAAACAAAACATTGTTGGGTACTGGCAAAACTGAATAACTACAGATACTAGAATGTAAATGTGTCAATATTTCTTACCCTATACAATAGATCAAGGACTTTAGCACAGTGCTAGATATCCCAAATGGGACAGAAGAAAATGTAGGGAAGAACTGAACTCATTGGCACAGGAAAGGACTTTGTGAATAGGACACCAGTAGCACAGCATTAATAAATGGAGCCCCATGAAGTTAAACTGCTTTTGTTGGCATAGGACATCATCATTTGAACCAAGCGACAGCCCACAAAATGAAAAAAAAAAAAAAGCATTTCTATCTGTACATCTGATAGATCATGAGTTAGAATATACAAAGAACTAAAAAACTTATCAAGAAAACAAATAACTTAATTAAAATAGAAACAGAAGATCAATAAAATAAATGGCAGCACATGCAGTTGAGGGTGCAGGGAAAGGGGAACACGGACAACTGATGGGACTGCTCTATCTGTAAAAGCCAAGAACAGGAAGCAGCCTAGAAGTTCATCAACTGATGGCTGGAAAATAAAATGTGGTACATTTACACAATGGAATTTTATTCAACTTTTAAAAACCATAAATTATTAAATTTGCAGGTAAGTGGATAGAGCCAGAAGCAATTGTTAGAAGTGACATAATCCAGACCAGAAAAGACAACTATTAGAGGCCTTCTTTTGTATGTGGATGTTATTTAGATATGAGGTTAGGTTACTAATTAGGGGCTGGGTGGGAGGGGGAGAGCATCTTCTAAGAAAAGGGAAATGGAATAGTCTAGTCTTATAAAGAAGTAAAGGAGAAACTAGAATGGAAAGAGTGGGAGGGGCTAGGAGGGCAAGGTCAAAGAAGATTCTGGGAAGTGAAACTAACACTATAGGCCATTTACAAGCCGTATGGAGATAGCAGGGATGGGAGAACAAAAGGCCTGTTGAGAAAAGAGAAACTGTGGGCAGGGGTATTTCTGTGACAAGCTGGAGACCTAAGTCATGGTAGGCTCTCAGGGGAACGTGAGACAGACTCTGGCAGAGAGTACTGGTGGCAGGGGGCATAGAGACTGAAGAGGACAACCTCTAACTAGACAAGTCTCCTGACAGAGGGAAGGGAACACTGATCACCCACAAAACCTTTGACCCAAAATTTACCCTGCCTACAAGATGAGCAAGGATAAATATAAAGCAAATACAGCTCAGATTGAGGCAAGGCCCAACCAATGCTTGGCCCAACCCATAGACCAACCCCATGGGAAACCACCCTTGACATTATTAATGATACTCTGCTATGCTTGCCAGCAGGAGTCAAGCAGAGTTGTCCTCTCGGGCTTCACCCAGGAGCACCTCAAAATAGATGCTGAGACTCACAGCCAAACATTGGTCAGTGCATAGGGAACCTTGTGGAAAAATGGGGAGAAGAAGAAAAGGACCAGGAGGTTTTTAAGAACCTGACAAGAAGACCAACAAAGCCTACTAACCAGGGCCCAGAGGGGCCTGCTGAGACTGAAGCACCAGCCAGGGACCTTGCATGAACTGGATCTATGCTCCTTACAAAGATGTAGCTGAGGGCCAGCTCAGCATTCATGTGGGTCCCCTAGTAAAGAGAGTGGGGGCTGTCTCTGACATGGACTCTTTTGCCAACATTTCAATCACTTCCCCCTGGCAGGATTGCCTTGCCAAGCCGCAGGGGAAGAGGATGCGTTCAGTCCTGATATGACTTGATGAGCTGGGGGTGGGATATCTTCTTGTCATCGGGGTGGGGGTTGGGAGGAGTGGGAGTGGGTGGGGGGGGAGGGGAGGGAAATGTGGGAGAGAGGGGGAGGGGGGGCTCAGAGGTGAAGAGGGATGGCACTTTGACCAGGATGTAAAGTGAATAATAAGTAAATTAAATTTAAGAAAAAGAGAACAGTATGGAAACAATACTATAGCAACTTCCCAGGATATATAAACATATGAAAGGAATTTAAAAGGAGACATGTAATTGGAAAGACAATGCCACATTTTCTTTAGTCATTGGCCAAAGAGGTACTACTCACTCCCACAAACATTAGAGTTGATTACCAAGAAGATTTGTTATTCTCAATAACTTGATGCTAAGGCCCTAATACTGAAGACACAACTTGGTTATGTCACTGAACAGGGAGAAGTTGAGCTGATGCCTAACTAGAAACTTTACCCTGACCAACTAGCATTCATGGCTCTGGAAGATACTGAAGGAAAAAAGGAACCATCAGTTGTATCCAGCTAAAAGCCTGGAGACCTGCAACAGTGACCTACCTGCATGATATATTGGTACGATAGTGGCAAAAAGTTATGGGAGTAAGCACCATCTATTTATTTATTTATTTATTTATTTATTTATTTATTTAAGGCTCATTCCATGAGACATAATCTATGTATAATACTGATAAAGAGGCTGAGAACCTGAGACTAAATTTATAGGCCTAGGAAAGAACATAGTATTATTATTCTGCTAAAGAAATACAGCAATAAAATGACTCCTAATCCATGGACTCTCTTCAGAAAAGGGGCTTCTTGGAGTAGATGACAATAAAATTACCCACAACTGGACATCACGCAGTGTGAGAAACTTTGGAGGAGCACTAAACCCTAACTGATATGTCTTTATCAAACCCCTCTCCTCAAGGCTCAGGGATCTATTCTAAAAAGGAGGTAGAAAGATTATTAACAGCTAGGTGGTGGTGGCTGAAGGCTGATGGCATACTCACTCAGAAATGGTGACAGATGCACAGGTGGTGCGTCAGTTCATAGGTGGTGAACCTGCACAGGGTCAAACCAGACAAAATCCCAGCATGGAGAAAGGGACGTGAACACAAGTACCACTCCTACTCAAGATGCTCTTTATAGTAGATACCCAGATCAGTTTTGCTTAACGTTGTGTCACTAAGTATAATAATTACAGTGCAGGGCAGGACTCATGCCCAGGAGTAGTTGGACTACAAAAAACAGACTTCATGTGTTTTTTTTCTGTGTGCTTTTTGTTTTGTTTTACATTTGTGTTTTTGTCTTACTGATTTCCTTTTTCTTCCTTCCTTCTCTCTCCTTCCATCCTGCTTTTAGTTTGTCTGTTTTGATTTTCATTGGTTGTTGTTATGTTTTCTGTTTTGGAGGGGTTGAGAGAGAAATAGAGGAAAAACCTGAAATTGAATGGATAGGGAGGTGAAGAGAAGCTGAGAGTAGTTGAAGGAGAGACAGTATGATCAACATATGTGTGTGTTGGAAATCAATAGATATTTGGGAAATTCCCAAATAATTGATAAAATATTATTGTTAGATAAAAAAAACTTTGTTTTTAATATTGTTATGAACACAGTGACTGGCATTTATTTTTTCCAACTGTTTTACCGAGAAATAATGAAAGTATTTTTGTGAACTTCAGACAACTGTTTCCTAAATAGCTCACCAGTAAATCCTGGAGAAATATTCTCCAATTTCTGTGTAATATATAATATATTTCTATATATTATAATGTGTGTGAAATAAATAAATAAATAAGTTAAATATCAACACATGCCTTTAAATCTGCTTTTGAGATATGCTTCCATTTATACAAGGAGTGTCCTCACTTGGGCCAGGCAACAGGACAGGCGTATGCTCTGCATTTGCCTTGCTGTGTGCCTCCTCCACGTCTTGAGGGTGAAGAGTTGGGCTTGGTGAATATTGCCACTTGTTTGAATGCTGTTAAAGTCCATACTGAAGGATTCTGTAAAAACCTCTCTCCTGCATCTGCTCCACACCCAAAAAGAAATAGTCTAGACAGGAAGCCATTGAAAACACTTTTTAAAAATTTTTGTTTTTAATTTATATATTCATGTTACACCCTGATTGTAGCCGATTCCCTGCTCTTCTCTCAATCCCGGCCTCTCCCCCTCTCCCTCTGCCCCTTGTCCTCAGAAAAGGGAACCTCCCTCCCCAAAGCCATACCAGCACATCAAGTTGCATCAGGACTGAGCACACAGTCATCCAGTGAAGCCAGACAAGGCAGCCCTGTTAGGGGGTGTTGATGCCGCCCCCGACCAGCAGGAAAGACACCAACACTGGGAACTCTTCTTGCCGCAGTTTATTCAGGATCCTGGACTACCAGAGTGACCCCGGGAAAAGCTCCCACAGAACCTTTATAGTGTGCCTGGTCTTATCAGAGACTGCCACGTTGTCGCTCTTGGTTGGTGCGTTCAGATCACGCCACCTCACGCTATGCCTTCAGGCATGCGCATAAGGGGCTTGCTCAAAGGCGCACTGCACATGCGCATAAGGGGCGCACTGCACCGGGGAAGCAGCAGGGGGCGCTGGCTGCTATCTGTGGCTCTCCACAAGGGGGAAGTGATCAAAGGCAGGCAACAGAATCCACATCATTGACAGCACTTGCTCAACTTGCTAGGGGACACACAGGAACATCGATCAAGAAGAGAACTCTTACAAATTGTTATAGGAAGCCGGGCGTTGGACGCATGCTTTTAATCCCAGCACTAAGGAAGGCAGAGGCAGGTAGATCAGTGTGAGTTCAAGGCCAGCCTGGTCTATGAAATGAGTCCAGGATTGCCAAAGCTACACAGAGAAACCCTGTCTTGAAAAACAAAACAAAACAAAAAAGCAACAAAACAACAAAAAAAGAAAAATTGTGATAGGGGTGCTAACGTCAGTTTTTCACAGTGCATGGTTGTGGCACGGGTGGGGATGTAGATAGGTGTGGCACGGGTGGGGATGTAGATAGGTGTGGCACGGGTGGGGATGAAGATAGGTGTGGCACGGGTGGGAATGGAGAAGGACACAGTTTTCTTTAAGGGGCAGGCCACTGTGAGTTTGACCACACATTCCAGAGTATATGAGCAACACAAATTGGACTTGGTGGTTTTGTTTGTTTGGCTGGTTGGTTAGTTGGTTTTTGTTTGTTTGTTTGTTTTCTTTTTTCTTCTTTTTTCTTCTGGGAGGAAGTCATAAGAGAGAGAGAGAGAGAGAGAGAGTGTGTGTGTGTGTGTGTGTGTGTGTGTGTGTGTGTGTGTGTGTTGGACCTGGGAAGACTGAGACGTGAATGTGATTGGGGTGCATTATGTGAAATTCCCAAATAATCAATTAAAATGTCTTGGATAAAAAAAAAACCCTTCTTTATTTTTAATATTGTTAAGGAAATGGTGACTGGCATTTTTTTACCATTTCTTTTTCATAATATTTTTATTGATTATTTGGGAATTTCATCTCATGAACCCAGAGTACACACTTCCCAGTCTTCTGAGGTCTGCCCCTCCTACCCTTGTGAACACCTCCCCCACCCCCCCCAAAGAAAACAAAGAATAAGTAAAAGTAAAAATAAATAAATAAAGAATAAAAAAATAACAAGTCCAATTTGTGTTTCTCATATACTCACTTGAACATGGTCAAACTCTAGCTAGCCTAGAAATGGTAAAAGTATTCTTATGAGCTTCAGATAACTAGTGGTTTCTTAAACAGCCCACCAGTCCCTTCATCTTTGTGTAAAGATTGGCCTGTGAATTCCCATAATCCTTCAGGATAGGACATGACTATCACCTTTGCACGCTTCTCATTAAAAGCTGTGGGTGATCTACTGGGGGTGGGTGGCCACTAGGGGATTTGCTGGAGTGAATGAATGAGTTTATCCAGTATTTCACACATTAAAATAGAAACATCCACATTCTTCACCCAAATTCTTCTTTTCTTTTTATTTATATTTCTTTTTTAAAATTCTTCTTTTAACTTCTCATTATTTCTCACATTGGCTACTATGTCTTAAAGTTTATATTTACAGTTTTATACATATCCTCTTAAAGGAAACAACTCCAAATTAAATTTTATGTTAAACCATTTTATTTTTATAACATTGCATTATATAGGAATTTTTGTGTTTATCCTTTTTAATTAAACTTCAAATCAAAATATATTTAGACCATAAATATGAACAATAGGAAAATTCTAACACTATTTAGTGCCACAGAACTCTTGTGAAATCTAAATCTATTTGCCAAAAGTTATGTCTAAAAGATATCATTATATTCCATGATTTATTGTTCACTTAATTTTTTGACTCAAATGTAATAAACCATTATTTTTAATGACATAATTTTAAGTACTTTTCAATAATGGCATTTTAACCAGTAAGTAATAGTTTTAATGGATCTATGAATTTGATACAGTGTCACAGAATTCCTCACTATCAAGACATAGTGAAAACTTCTTTTGTTATATGTTAATAACTCTTTAGTTGATACATAATAAAGCATGGATTATATAATATATATATACTTATTCTGTGACTTTGAAGTTATTTTTTTCAGCATTTTTTCTCATGTGAATAACTGAAAAATCTTTTTAAAAATTTACTTTGTCTCAATGGGTTTTCACTAGGTATAAAATCACTAAAACGCCACTTTGGATCTGAGAGATGTCTTAGTGGGTGGAGGTATTTGCAATGAAGCCTGGTCTGAGCCACAACCCCATCTCCCCATCTGGTAGAAAAGACTAGATTTCTACAAATTGTTTTCTGACCTCCACATGTGCACCTCTCTCTCTCTCTCTCTCTCTCTCTCTCTCTCTCTCTCTCTCTCTCTCTCATACACACACACACACACACACACACACACACACACACACACACACAAAGCAAATGTATACTCTATTCCAAGTCTTCACTGGCAACATCCTTAGTAACTAGATATTTATTCTGAAAAAAAAATTGTCCTCCAATTGCAGTTTTTCCTTTTATACTTAATTATAACTCAAATAGAGTTACATCACTTTTCTCCTCCATCCAGCTCTTCCCAACTACACTCCCTCAAACCTGTCTCAGGTATCCCTCCACTCTCAAGGTGATAACCTGTTTTCCATTGATTATTATTGTCAAACATGCATATATATGTGTTGTGTATATGTGCACACATAAGTATACATAAATAAGTATACATAAATACATTTTTGTTTGTGCATATTCTGTCAGGGTGAGCACTCCTTGTTGGACAACCAATAATGAGGTACATCCTCTAGAGTGGCTAATTTTCTTTCACCTGACATTCATTTGTTGTTTGTCTAGGGTTGGGAACCTGTGAGATTTTCCTCCTTTTACATTAATATGTGCACCCTTGTTTAAACAGCCGTTTCTATGAGAAACTGCCAAGGCAGACTTTCTGAGGTTCTGGTCCCTAAAATCATTTCTTTCCTTCTTCCATGACCTTCCCTGAGCCAGGGATGCAAGAAATATAATGCAGACATATCTGTTGGGGCTGGGCTCCCCATTATCTGTTTATCTCTGCCTGGGGTCCTGTTGTAATCCTCTATGATCATCTCTAGCTGCTGTAAAGAGAGATCTCTTCGACAAGAGATAGTAGCTAAAGTCCTCTGTGAGTATAAAGATAAGTTTTAGAACGCAGTATAAGAACAATATGGAAGAAGGAAGTTTAGCCAGTTGGGTTGGCAATGCTCTTCACAAGAACAACAGACTAACAAAAACACCAGTACCAGGCAAGTGTTTCAGGGTATTTGAAGTGGCTCCCCAAACAACATTTGCAATTGACGGAGGCCTTGCTTGCCTCTCAAGGGTTGAGTGTGGTCCTTTATTGCTGAAAACCCACAGTACAACACAATATAGAGTCATTTGAGAAGGTGGAGTCTCAGTTAAGGTTCCCTCCATTAAATTGGGCTGTAGGCAAATCTATTTGGGCATTTCTTTAATTAATGATTGACATCAAAGGGCTCAATCCCTTTAAGGGTATTATGGCTACTGTGCAGGTCGGCCTGGGTTGTATAAAAAACAAGCTAAACATTTCTCCATGTTCTCTTTTTTAGTTCTTGACCCCAGATTCCTGCCTTGAGTTTTTGCCCTGGCTTGCTTTAGTGATGGATTGCAATCTGGAAGTTATAAGATGAAATAAACCATTTCCTCAAGTTGCTTTCGGTCATGGTGCTTATCACAGCAATGCAATGTCGACTGAGAAAGAAAACGGTACCATGCTGCAGGGTATTGCTGTGATGTTTTGGTGATGTATGTATGTATGTAAGTTTGGGTGGAAAAAAACCATTGAGTGTTCAAAGCCCAATGAGCTATTCTGTGGCAGCTTGGAAGAGAAGAGTGTTGAGAGAGATGTAGAATAATGGTAAGCTGGGGGGAAGCAAGGGCTCCACTGTGACTGATCATATGGTATTTTGACTTAAGAATATCAGGTAAGCCTGGAGAATCAGCTGTGGTCAAGCAGAGACTACTAGCAGCAATGTGCAAGCTTTGCTTTGCCGGAACAATTAATACTGCTTAGCTGAGGCTGAAAAACCAGCATCACTGAGATGAAGTCTTCTGGAAATATTTCTTCAGCATTAGCACGCAGAAGCTGTGGTCCAAAGAGGGCCAAAACTGCATCTCCTGTTGGCAGCTGAACTTGGTAATGTGCAAGAGGCTTGCATGTGGTACTGGATTTGGTGCCACAATTTAAGAGGTCATGGAGAGAAGATAAAGCTTGGACCCATGTGGCAGGACTGGGTTCCCTTCAAGAGGGGCAAGTGAAAGCCACTGGTGAAGGTTCAGCCTCAGTTGTTACAGATGGAGACTGTAACATATGTAGATGCTAAGACCACGGAACACCAAGGAAAGCAGCATAAGTATAGTGTGACCAGCCTGAGTCTACGAGACTCCGTTTGTTTATAGCCTTAATGCTGTTTACTCTACATTTCAGTGAAGACCTGAGAAACTAGAATGTAATTTTGTTCATTTGATTGCCCACTAAACATCCTTCAATAGCTCAATTTTCTCTAAAACACAAACTTCATGTTCTTCGAGTGACACAAAGACCATGATCTGGCTCCTGTCCCATGTCCATTTACTTTAAGGATCTTCATGTCCTGTTCTTTAAGAGCATGTATTTACCTAATTCTATTCCTCAGAATGCACGATTACTTTCCTTCTACACCGTTTTTCAAAATTCCACCTTCAATTCTGTACTTTAGGGAAAAAATCCCATTGAAAGAATTGTGTGTGTGTGTGTGTGTGTGTGTGTGTGTGTGTGTGTGTGCGTGTGCGTGTGTGTGTGTGTTTTCACTTAATTTGGAGTTTGGGAGCTTTCCTGATCTTTCCATATCTTCTTCACAGCCAGGGAGTAAGGCCATCTTTAGGTTTTTACAGGAACATGGATGTGTGACCCTTGGTGTATGTCCCACACTGTATTGCATTTACCGTTGTAGTGTTCTGCACAGACAGATGTACTTGCAGGAAGTGAGTTGAAGGCTTCAAGCTTAAGAATATTTATGTCAGTATTTTGTACTTTTCCCCAAAACTCCTCGAAGAAACTCCAATTGGGGTGATTTGAGAATTATATGCTTCTGTTTTATTATTTGATACTTACATTTTACACTTATTCCACCTATTTTGCCTTAGCAGAGAAGACTAAATATCTATTAAAGGAAATGGTTAGGGTGTAATACACCTAAGCTCACATCTCTAGCCTTTTGTAATTCTTTATGTGACCTGGGATTATTCACTTTGACTTACTTGTTATAAAAGCTAATTTAGTGGTGATTAAATGAGCTGATGTAACTGAGAATATAGACTTAAGTATATCAGTCCAGGTTGCTATAATCAGTAGTATAGTATTCAAATAAAAGTCAAAGGAAGAATAACATACACAGGAAATCCGGTCTTAAGACAGAAAGTAAGCCCATTACATGAAGTGCTTCCAGAAGCCTTGTGCTTGCACTGCAATCTTGACCTCATGCTAACAGGACAAACAAATGCATGAAGGTTTTCTTTTCTTTCCCTTCCTTATAACCAAAACCATCCAGTATTTTTTATAGTCTTCCTGTAGAATAGTCTCCTGCATATTTATAAGCAATTGTTGACAAAGTGCCTTTTGTCCTCTCCCTTTGCAAGAATTTCATGAGTCCCTGCTGGTTTGCACAACTAAGTATGTTTTGTGCCTTTTATGAAAAAAAAACACTGCACCTAAGTTACATGTACAATATATCGTGTAAAAAAAAAAGTAAGCTTTTCTTTCCATGTATTACAAAGGTGTCATTTGGAATCCTGGGTGACTCATCTGTCATTGCTGAATGGCAAGATAATGGTCTTGTGTTAGTAAAGAGAGAGACACAAATGACGTGTTGCAAAGTAATAATAGAAGATTGCTTAACAGGTGTGTGAAAATGGCGCTAATGCTTACAGATGAAATGCAACATGACAGCCATTTGCTGGGACAGAGTGCCATGTGTGAAATGTGTGTGTGCTCCTTGCTGTGTGTTTTTAATTCTCTATAAATACTGGTGAGTTTATGTAGGAGTAATAAACAAGGTAATGCAATAGTTTCTGTACAGTCTATTGTGGAATTCAAATAGGTTTGACAAGCATTACTTCAATTATTCAGTATAAAAACGTTGGCTCTGGTGTCCGTGGAAAAGGAGATTGAAGCATCCATGGGGTTATGTAAGTAAATAATAATGGATAGATTTAGCATCTCTCTTTCTTGTTTACTATGTAGCAAGGTATTTCAACTCTATAGCAACCTGTTCTCCATATAAACCCATTTGAAATACATTAACTGAACATTGCATAGAATTTTATCTTTCAAGTGTTAATAAAACATTTTCTTTTCTTTTCTTTTTTTTTTTATTTGGTTTTTCCTGATGAACCAAGTTACTTTGCTCTTCAGCAAGCATATTACTGGAATGCAGGACATTGTGTTTTTCTATACAATGTCTTTGGATTTATAACACAACATTCAGACAAGCTTAATGCTCCAGAAATGAATGCTCTTTCAGTGATGGACAAAAATGATGATACCACTATGCCACTGTGTAAAGACATCAGATTGGCCTCGTATTTGTCCAAAGGAAACTACACATTGTTTTTCTCCTATTCACTTGTTTCAAGGTATTTATTTTCTGCTTCATTTTTATTTTATGCTACAATGCAATTTGAAAAATATTAATATATGTTATATACAATTCATTATCATCTTTGGGGGATTTATAAGAAGTTCTAGAATAAAAAAGGCTTAATCTCCTAATATGTACATATACATAAACCACACAATACTAATCCAGATAGATAACATTATTGACATTATTTTATTGCAACTCAACAAGTTAACAATCATTATAATACAATTCATAGAAGAGTCAGGATGTAGTTGGCTAATTTTAGTCCATAGATGAAAATTTACTAAAGCATTTGGACTCATTAAGATAACAGAAATTCAATGTTAGTGCACAAAAGCAGTTACTTAAAATTGAAACCACATTGTGTATAATTTCTGTTGTGTTACAACTCAGATGAAATGGGTCAATATCTTTTTAATTTTACAGTTTCTTGAAACGTTGTAAACACAGAATTACACGTCTTATTTATATAGCTATTTATATTATTATAGTGCGTATGTATTATTTATATAGCTGTTTATATTATTATAGTGCGTATGTACTATTTATATAGCTGTTTATATTATTATAGTGCGTATGTATTATTTTGAGTGTTATATTGAGAGTACAAGATAAGTATATGACGCATGGCTTAAGTTGTGACACAGAAAGAAAAAAAAAGGACAGAAAGCCTCTTTGCCATTATAAAATTATATGATTACAGTTATAAAGGGAAATTTAAATGTTATATATAAATGGATGTCAGTTTATTAATATTCTTAATGTTGGAGGTTAATTTTTCTGTGTTGTTTCTTTTCTACCATTTACTCTTGACTTCATCAACAAGCCATTAAATGTTAGTAGATGAATGTATATAAGGCAAGAAAATCACATTGTATCTCTAGAGAATTATTTGACTATCACAGAAGTCAAACAAATATGTTGTGTACAGTGTTGTTACAGCTCAGTGGAGCTACTGTGCAAAGAGCCAACCAATTGGCATAGGTGGTAAAGGAAGGTGGATCAAATGATAGTGCATGTTCTAGAAAAAATAATGAAAAGAGTGTTTTAGTAGTAGAAATAATTGTTTTATTGGGGAAATGTTGAGCAGTTACATATTAATATGACTTTTATTGCATAAACTTCACATTTTTTATGCAACAGAGCCAAATTCAATCTTGATTTTTACCATTTCCTCTCAAATATTAACTTAGTAATGACTCTGAGATTTGGCTTTTTTGTTTGGTCATTAAAAGATCAATATATTTCTACAGACTGATCTCAGAATTAGCATTTTCTTACAATGCATCAGTTATGAGATCCTTGAAAAAAATATACCATGTTTTTGATAAATGAGTATTTTATTTTAAATAACCAACTTATCTTTATTCATCTAATTACATATGCTGGTAAAATTATACTATAAAATGTCAAATATCCATCAAATTTTTATATAGATGCTCCTAATTAAACTCCATGTAACACCAAACAAATCAATACAAGTAAATAGGGAAAAAAGTCCTGTAGGAGTGTGTTTGGTAGCAGTCAAGGGGAATTAGGAAAGGATGGGCAGATAGGGGACAAAAATGCATAGTATATATGGATAGAACTGTGAAGAAAGTCACCCAAAATTTTCTAATGAAAACTATTTAACCTATTGGTCTATATAAATATTTGTATTATAACATATGTTAGGAGGTGACTAGTGACACAAGCAATCTATAAGGATCTTTTCATCAAAAGTTTCGTTGTAGCTTTTTATTTACCATTGCTACTCAGGGCAACGTTTGTGTGTTGCGGTTAATTTACCAGTATGACCTAATAATGTTATTACGACAGTATTTTCTAACCCAATAATAATCAATCAAGACACAGACACCTGTTATATTTTATAATAGCCTTAGTTAACTTGGCACAGGGCAGATATTAATCTTCTAAACTACTTCTCATAGCGAGGCAGGAATGGGATACCTGCCCGAATGCCCTGCCATCTGCTTCTAATAATTTCTATCAAGCTACCTCCCATCCATAATCCCAAATACTTACTAATATTCTTTATCCAGGCCAAGTCTCCACCCATGCTAGCCATGTGCTCTCCTCCACCTAATCCATGAGGGCAGAACCTTTTTCTCTCTCGTCCAGCTTCTCTCCTCCCAAGATTGCCTCTGTCTCCCCATGCCCTGGAACCTTAGCCACACCTATGCCATTTGCCCTGCCCAGGTGTGATGGCCCTTTATTGGGCAAACAGGTTAGGCTCTTAGGCTAGGTCCAGGTGGGGCACAGAAACAAGCAGTAATTAGCATCAAAATGCATCAGACTAACCTCCAACATTTGTGCATCTGAAATCTTTTGGCGTGTACACTGTATAACCTTATGCTTGAATACATGACTATAGATTTGGCTTTCTAAAAGGAACAGAATTTGATAACCAATTGGGTATAATAATAATCAATGATTGTGTGATTTTCTTTGTGAAAATCTTCTGTAAGCATTGTGTATATTACATTATGTATTTTATGAAATAATAAAGGTCAGTAGACATATGTTGTGGTAAATATAAAATATCTAATAAATGTTTATTATAAAATTAGCTTATAATTATTATGGCGGTATTATTTAACTCACTATCATAATCCATAAAGACACAGACACCTTGACCATGTCCCCTGGAGGGGGAGGCCTGGTGGCACTCAGAGGAAGGACAGCAGGTTACCAAGAAGAGACTTGATACCCTATGAGCATATACAGGGGGAGGTAATCCCCCTCAGTCACAGTCATAGGGGAGGGGAATAAGGGGAAAATGGGAGGGAGGGAAGAATGGGAGGATACAAGGGATGGGATAACCATTGAGATGTAACAAGAATAAATTAATAAAGGAGAAAAAAATAAATTACCCTTAAAAAAAAAAGACACAGACACCTGTTGTATTTTAGAAGAGCCTCATTTTACCTGGGACTGGGCAGGTACCAACCCTCTAAACTATCCTTATCACTTCCCATCTACTTTAATCATTTCTATCTGGGCTATTTCCCATCCATTATTGGAAAACACTTGCTAATGTTGTTCATCTGGGCTGCTTTCCTCCATCGATGCCCAACCGGCCATGTGCTTCTCTCTAAGCTACGTGTGCTTCTCTCTAGACTAATCCACTGCAACCTCTTCTTCCTTCTTTCTCCTCTTGTACCTTTCTGCTCTCTGTCCTGCCTCATGGTCCTCCCACCACAGCGCTGAGAACCTCAAACTCCCCCTCTCTCTCTTCTGACAAATCTCAAGCTTCAGCATTTTTTATGAACCAATCAACTTAAAATAGGTGGAGCAGGTTTACATAACAAGGACATGTGTTTGTGAGAATGTGCTGGGCAGCAACTAGATCTTGGGGGCCAGTAATTAGCACCAAAATACATAGCACCAGACTAACCCTCAACAGACATCTGCACCCACAATTTCTACTTGGTATTTTGGTGAGTTTTAGAAACCATAGCAGTTACGAAAGAATGCTCAGAATCTCCTGCTGGAGGATAACTGGCTGATATTTTTAGATGCTGCTTCTCTGGATCTAAGAGTGTGCTAGTTTGAGGTCATGTTCCTGAAGGTTGCCTTTAGCCAAGGACTGAGCATGGTAAGAAAGGGGTCCATTCTAGCAAGACAAAGGGCTTGGTCTGCCGATGAGGATCTTTGACTTAAGAGTTTCACAGCTTCAGGCAGCAGCTTTCTTGCAGAGGTTCTGCATTACAACACCCATCCCTTCATTCTGTCCCTAATATTTCTCAGCCCAGCATTGTAGTTTGAAGACATTCCATTTTTTTCTTGCTTTCTTCTAAAGCAAATCTCTAGAAGCTCTAACCTCACTTGGCATCTGTTTCTTGGTGGGCCATCTAATGTTCTTTATCATCCCTCATCAGATTATTATCAGGACCAACAAGTAAAAAATCTGTATTAAAATTAACAGCAATTATAAGCTACTTTTATGACTTCCTACCTCTAGGAGAAACTTTTTTCTTTTTTGCTATTAATTTCCATTCTGCTTTCTCATAGTGGGAATATTTTTGGCCCTAGTTATAATATCAAGCTTCAGTCTCTGTTCATGTTTCTAGATCTTATACTAATGAAATATTATAACCAAACTTTCTATATGCTAAGAGTCTATTCATGACAGAGAAAAATTCATCAGAAGGCAGGTGTCTCTTGGAAACTATCCAAGGGCATTAGCTTCTGAAATTTCAAAATGACCTCCTTGTGAATAAGCCTTCCTGGAAGTTATCCTTACAGTATGAAGCACAAAATTAGAGCAATCTTAAGATTGTCAGGAGTTGTGGGAAGTTACATTAATATGTTTATTGGTTTTAGGCCAAAATATGTGAGCGGCACAGGATGATGAACTCGACTCTTTCCACTTCTGATGTTTTCTTTTTTCTTTTTTTCAAATTTGCACTTAATTGCTTATTGTTCAAGTGGTACATTTTCTCTTTTTTTAAATTTTTATTTTATTAATTTATTCTGATGTTTTCATGTGGTTACATTTCATGTGCTGTTCCAGTTTTGAAAAGTCTCCTCTCCAGGCTTTGTTAAGGAGCAGAAAGACTAATGTGGATCTGAAGGAATAAAGTTTGTTTAGTTCTCACAGTGTTTTGTGCAATTCACAACCTTCATCAAAGAACTCTACTACCCACAAACAGAACAACATATAAAACAAGATCTTTGTCAAAGCACCTGTGTGTGCTCTATGCCATGTCCTTAATTTTATGTGCAGCCTTGGGTGAATCACTTGAGTGCTCTTCATTGTACACTTTACTCTACTTCAGTGTTTGTGTTTCTCAATGACTGGGGGTTTCTATCTTTCACAGACATAAGATGTTATATTGTTGAAATTTGGGACAGTAGGCAAGAACAATTTGGTAGTCATGATCAATTGTCCTTAATTTTTAAAATTCTTCCGGTAATTACAAAGAGGAAAAGATACACCATTTCATTGGTGTTACAACTTTTTACAATTGAGAGAACATTGTCATTACAATATTAGAATATTACAATGGAGAGAATATTGTTCAGACACGCCCTAAATCAAATACAGCTTTTAAAATATTTTCTAATTAATAGGTTGATTGCTTGATTTATTTGAGGCTTTATATGCTAATATTGTCTCCCATTTTAGGTTTTATATGAAGACTAAATACATAATAAATGAGGAAACTGTATAAACTTTTGGTAATGCAAAAAAAATTGTTCTTTATTTCAGTGAAGAGTGATGGAGGCAATTCTGGTTGTTTTTTCTTTAGAGCCCCAGTTTGATAAATGTTTGTATCGTTTGCAGAAAGTCTTCATAGATATTTACAGACTTCAAATGAGTTTCCTTTGGGGAGGCTACATCTCTGGTATGACATTACAATTAGGACACTATTTTACTTGAGACAACATGTTTATTTTCTCGTTTTAAATACCTTATAAGCAAAATATATGACATAGTAACCACTTTGTAAGGTAATATGACTCATAAAGGAATGCTTAACACATTGCAAGGCAAAAAAATACTTAATAATTTTCAGTAAAAATATATTTTAGGTAAAGAAGATGAGATTTCTAAATTTGCATCAGTGATTAAACATAATCAGGCAGATAATGGTAGAAAATTAGGACAAAGCCAAAAGCATGGAGCAGCTTCTCCAATTGAAAGATAAAGAAGTGTAGGTTAAGGAGGCTCACTTAAGTGAGAGTGGTTGAAACCTCACTTCAAAGTACATGCCCTTGGCAAGGTAATCCTTCGTGCAATTGAGTCAGCAGCGATACCAACGGTTTGTGATTTTTGTTTTGGGGACAATATTATATATGCGTATAATGAATTATGATTGACGTCTCCTCCTACTTGTCCCTATCTCCCTTACACACTTACCTGCCCTCTTTTCTCCTTGCCATTCTCTTCTTCAGTTGTGAGTTTTGGCTTTGTTTTATGGGCCACTTCATTTACATGGAGCCATCATTTTGAGCATTGGAATGGATGTACCTGTGGTGTGTGAACAGGAACGGCCCCCATAGACTCATGTGTTTGAATGCTTGGCCCATAGGGAGTGGCACGATTAGGAGGTGTGGCCTAGCTGGAGTAGACACGGCCTTGATGGAGGAAGTGTGTCACCGTGAGAGCAGGTTTCGGCTATGCTCATGCTATGTTCAGTGTGGCACATAGTCTCCTTCTGCAGCCATGGGTCATGAGGTAGATAGAACTATCAGCTCTGTCTCCTGCACCATGTCTATCTGGACACTGCCTTGTATCCCACGATGATGACAATGAACTAAACTATAACCCAGGCCAAATTCAATGCTTCCTTTATAAGAGTTGCCATCATTATGTTGTCTTTTCACAGCAATAAAAGTCTAACTGAGATAGAAGTTGGTACTGGGGACTGGGGTAGTGCTGTGATAGGCCTAACCATGCTTTCATTTGAAGGAATGTAGATTTTGGGACTTTGAGATTAGAAAAGCAGTTGAATGCTTTCAGAGTCGCTTAATGGGCCGTACTAGTAAAAACGTGGATAACTGTAGCTGAGGGTGAATTGAATTGTGGAGGCCTGGCTCAGAAGGGCTTAGCGGAGAGGAGTTTTAGTATGTTGCCTACAGATGCTTCTTGTGATATCTTGGTGAAGAATGTGGCTGCTTTTGGCCAGTGTCCAAAATAAATCTGCTTGAGGCTAAATTGAAGAGGTCTGGATTAGCTGTCTTCACAGAGAAGATTTCAAAACAGCCTCTGAAACTATAAGCCAGCCCCAATGACAAGAGTTGCCGTGGTCATGTTGTCTCCTCACCTCAGTAAAACAGTAACTAAAACCGTGCCTGATGGGATCACAGTGGGTATAAAACTAAAGGTAATATTCCTCTCTCTCTCTCTCTCTCTCTCTCTCTCTCTCTCTCTCTCTCTCTGTCTCTCTGTCTCTCCCTCTGTCTCTCTCTCTGTCTCTGTCTCTTTCTCTTTCTTTCCTCTCTGTCTCTGTCTCTGCCTCTCTCTCTCTGTCTCTGCCTCTCTCTCTCTCTCTCTCTCTCTCTCTCTCTCTCTCTCTCTCTCTCTCTTTCTCTGTCTGTCTCTCTGTCTCTCCCTCTGTCTCTCTCTCTGTCTCTGTCTCTTTCTCTTTCTTTCCTCTCTGTCTCTCTCTCTGTCTCTGTCTCTTTCTCTGTCTCTTTCTCTTTCTTTCCTCTCTGTCTCTGCCTCTCTCTCTCTCTCTCTCTCTCTCTCTCTCTCTCTCTCTCTCTCTGTCTCTGAGTCTATCAGTAACAAAGAATTGTTCAAGAGCGAGGTACAACCACCTCAGCCCCTCTGCTATCCTTGCCTGTCTATTGATGGGGACTTTTTTTGGTACACATCCAGTGCAGGCTGCTGTAAAATTGTATTTGCAAAGGTAGTGTCTTCCCAAAAAGGTGCTTTCTCCAGTCCTCCTCTCTATTCTTCAGCTCCTATATTCCTTCTATTTTCTGTTACACACTATTTTCTCTGAGCTTTAGACGTAGAGGGTATAATATAAATGTCTGGTTTAGGGCCAAGCAGTCATCCATAATTAATTTACAGTACCTTGTACAACGATGAGTTTTTACATTTATCACTGGTCAGGAGAACAATGTGATTAAGGTTAAAAGTAGTCTTTGTCTATGGTCTTATGTGTTTTAAATCCACACTTGTTTTTGGCTTTCCAGTTTCAGCCAGAAGAAGAGGAAGAGGAGGAAGAGAAAGAGGAGGAAAATTCAATTAGTTCTAGCTGGATTTCATTTCTTCTACACATGTACTTGGCTGATGGCTGACTATCCTTCTGGCATTGGCTCTGTACTTTAAGAAGGCAGATGTTTCGTTTATCTATATTGCTACTGTAATACCAATGCCCCCTCCAACTTCCCAACTCATAGGAGCTTTTAATGAATAATCAAGTGAATGGATGGACCTGGAAAGGAGTTCATTTGCTTAGGAAAAAAGTAAATTTATATATGTATAAAATACTCTCTGTAAGAGAGCCTGCAGATGTAATGTTCACTAAAATAATGAGTGGGACTATGACAGAAAGGAGGAAGGAATGGTCTCATTTGGCTTTATGTCTGTGAAATATAAGAATTAGCAGATTTATTAAAAATGGGCTTCAACTCTGCTGTGAACAAAATATGAAGAGATAGGTCTGTTTACTGGAGGCAATCCTTTTAGGCGTGGAGATAGGCAGCGTGAGTTGTCTGAACATTGGAATCAATGGAAATGTGTTTCTTCCAGCTCTAGAAGATGTGTTACACTTTGTAAGTGTCTGATATGTTTTTGGCAGGGTCCTTCCTGAAGGCAGGGTTATGGACTTGAATGCCACATGAGCTCTCCAGCCTAAGGCTCCTTGCCCTATAAGCCTGTAAATTAACACATTTCTTTGAACAAATTTGTTTGATAGTTTGTGAAAGAAAACAGCCCAAAATACAGTTTGATAGAATGTGAATGTGGCATGCAGAAGGAGAGAATGTGGAAGAGAGATTTGTTTTTAACATGTAATGCTGGAAATCCTCTAGAGTAGATCAATTGTATCCACAGATAAATTGTTTTGTTTCCTAAACAGGATCTATAGAGTAGCCTGTCCTTTCCTATACCTGCTACCTTAATCAACCAGACACTTAAGTCTAAATATTTGCAACTGCCTTAAAGGAGCAATGAGTTGAAATGACACATGGCTTCCACATGAAATAGACATTTTTTCCCTGTACTTGTGACATTTATGGGGACACAGATTTAGAAATAGAGTCAACTTCAGCTCTATATTAGATGTCGCAAAGATTTGAATCAGCTAAACTTTCAGAGAGAAACTGCAATCTGGAAACCTTTAAGAAACAGACTTGCTCTCTAACCTTAGAAAGCGTAGGGCTTTCTGCATTGTGTTTGCTGTTTAACCTGCTTGGCTCATGTAGCTCCTGGCACACTCTACTCAGAGAAATTCCAGCTCTTGGACTGTTGTGGTATCTTTCTCTCCTGTGTTCTGGATTGGAAATAGGTTTTTAAGGACACCTGAATCAACCTGGCCCAAAGGCCACACTGCATCTAAAAACTGAAATGTCCTTGAGTAATTAGGCCCAGGAAATTCTAAAAGTGGTCTCCCATTGGAATTCTAATTTAGTGTGCTGCTGTAGACACCAGCTTTGGCTGAGCCAACTCAGCATGTGTCCCTACTATTTAATGTCAGCCTATGACTATTCTTAGCCCTGACACCTCCAAACAGTTTTACCAGAATGAACAGATTTTTCCAACCCATCATATTTTCTATCCATTGAGTTGCAGATGGAAGTGGATAAAAAGGATACATATATGAGAAGGAACGCGTCCACGCTTCCTCCACCCTCACAAGCTAATCTCAGTAACTGAGCTTGTGTTGGGTGCATGTGAAAACAGGCCTTTCTTTCTTGTGTTTCCCCATGCTGGGCTCAGGAAAAACGAAACATGAGGGCGACAAAGCTTCAGCTCTGCCAACTCGGAATCTTTAGTTCTCCAAGTTGGCAGATATTAACACCAAGGAAAGGCTTTCTTCCTAAGAAATACACCTCTAAAGGGGGAAAAGCAAATAGGTAATAACTATTTTGGAGGCTAGGAAGAATCATTTTGAAATAGAGGCTAATTGGCAGTATGGAATATGAGGAGATTCTCTGAATATTTTGTAAAGTACATTCTGAGAAACACTATACTCTACAGAATCTCAATGAATGAACAGAAAGTCAAACTGTTGAATTTCCCATTTCTGTCATGAATAATTGCACAAGTTGAGTAATGGAGGACGGCACCTTTTATTCCCCCTTCTCTTTAGTTACCTTTTCTATTCTTTTTACTTGTAGTAGGGGTTAGCTTACCAAGCAAGTGTCTGACACATCAACAAACAACAAACCAAAAAACCCGAACCAAACCCAAAACAAAACCAAAAATCAAACAAACAAACAAAAACCCAACAACCCAAACCAAAACAAAACAGCATACCCACACAGTGTTTAACCAAGGGAATATGGCAGATGATGCCCTCTCTCGGTCCCCATTGGTTCTTCCATGCTC
Source organism: Acomys minous (assembly GCF_964271855.1). NCBI lineage: Eukaryota > Metazoa > Chordata > Mammalia > Rodentia > Muridae > Acomys > Acomys minous. The sequence goes on along the minus strand of NC_140483.1, from coordinate 180,002,331 downwards.
TTTTTTTATTTTTTAGGAACTAGGATTTGGATTTCAACCCAGCATCCCACAATCGCATGGGTTTAGAATATCCTGTACTCCTTTCTAAGAAGAATTACATAAAAGCAAGAAAGGAAGTGGAAACAACTTTTCAAAAATAGACAAGAAATAGATAAGTATTTCTGGAAATACTTAAATATTTTTACCTATTTGTAATTTGGAATCAGAAGATAATTACTCACCCCCGGCCCTGCCCTCTGCCTGAAAAAGAGATATGGAGAATAACCAAGTCCATGAACTACTTGAGACAGTGTACTCTCAAAGCACTTAAAAACACAGGGTTTACTTTTCTGAGTTCTTGATGTACTTGATGTTTGTTGTATTTTTCAGTTTTGGGGTGGTTCTCTGATCTGGGTAGTATTAGGTTTTTTTTTTTTTTTTTTTTGATACAAAACATAGAGAATGAACAGGCTTAAGGCTGCTGATACAAATAGTCTCTGGAAGAACGCATGGCTATAAACTAGAAAGGAAAGCCATTAAGTCATAATGTCTCTCATCTATGACATCAAACTGTAGAATACGTTGTTTTAAATCATCATAGAAGAGAAAGTGCACCTAATTTGCGTCTAACCGTGAGAAATTTGAATTGTAAAATTGGGGGGATTCAAACACCAATTCAATTCACTGCATACAACTCTCAGGTTTATGTGCATAGAAAATGATAATAGAAATAGACAGACAGTATTAATTTTGTAAGAAACAGATGTCTTCCTAAACAAATCATATATTTCATAAAGTTCCTTATTGTTGAAAAAGTATAACTACTCTTTTATATGAAAAAAAAAGTGCTATTTCACTCACACCAAGTTAAGTATTTTGTTAGCATTGCCTCAGAAAGGTTCTTATAACATTTGGGCTGTGTTGCATTTGTAAAATGTCACTACTGGTTATATGCGTATCTCACACACAGATGACTGAATTCTGTGTAAGTGTCCCAAACTCTCAGACCCTTCTTGATGTGAGTACCTTCAGTTTTCCAGCCTAAACAGGTTTTTAAAAGGTTTATATTTTTCACATAATGTATCACTAAAACTAGGCAACAGAGAAAGAAATTAAATTTAAAACATAAGAATTACGTAGGTTTTTTTCCTTGAGGGATTGGCCCTGCATAAATTCCTAATCTGTGAAGCTGCCTGATAAGAAGTAAATTTTCTTAAAAAAAAAAATTCACAGATAACACTAAGTGAAGAAGAAGGAAACAGAGCTTTGCAGTAGGGGATCCTGCTTCTCTTTCTTGTTAATTGTTTCAGTCCTTAAGTCATGGGTCCCACATATCTTATGAGGCACTTTTCTATACAAAGGTTAAGGGGGGGGGTTCGATTATCTGTATGATAGTGGAAAACCTCAGACCAATTTAATATTATGGTATTGATTCATCATGTTCTGTTTCAATTATAGTTGTCTAAAGCAAGTTTTAATTGAAAATACAATCTGATCATGCTTTCCCCTCCCCAGAGCCTCCCAGAGCCTCCCAGATCATCCCCCCTCCCAGCCAAATCCACGTCCCTCCTTGATCTCTCTGATTATACAACAAACAGGCATCTAAAAATAAATTAAGAAGAACAAAAAATAATACTAAAATAAGATATGATTTTAAAAAAAACCCTAACAAATCTGAAAAGGGCAAAACAAATAAATGCACAGAAAAACAAAGCCAAAGAAAAAGCACCTGAAACACATATGGGTGCAGAGGTACACACATTACAAACACAAAAAAATCCTATAAAAACACAAAATTGGAAACTACAATATATAAGTAAAATACTTATAGGGTTAGGAAAAAAAAGCCCAGACAAAGCTTATGAGACAAAAAAAAAAAAAAAAAAAAAAAAAAAAAAAAAAAAATCCCCCCAATCTAAAACAAGCAAGCAGTCAACCAAACAATGCCCACACCAGGCCAGAAAACAAAATAAATACAAAATGCAAAAAATATGCAAAAATACCCTTGAGTTCATTTTATATTGGCTGGGCATGGAGCCAACTCTTAGGAGTGGTTTGTATGTCTGGTGAGACTCCCTTGGAGAAACTAATTTTTCTTTTGCAAATGGTTATCAACTGGAGATAGCTTCTAGGTTAGGGATGGGGGCTTATATCCACTTCCCCTCTTAGCACTGGGACCCCATCAGGCCCAGACCAGTGTAGGCCCTGTGCATGCTGCCACAGTCTGCTGAGTTTGTTTCCAAGGTTACTCTCCATGCCCTCCAGCTTGTCCTCTACAGGGTCCCTGAGCCTTGAGGAGAGGATATTGATGGAGATATCCCTTTTTGGACTGAGTGTTCCAAGGTCTCTTAGTCTCTGCACATTGTCCATCTGTGGGTTTCTGTATTTACTCCCACCCACTACTGGAGGAAACGTCTCTGATGGTAGCTGAGCAAGACACTTATCTATGAGTATATAGAATGTCGTTAGGAGTCATTTTGTTGTTATGTTCTTATAGCAGAACAGCAATATTTGGTTTTCTCCTAGGCTCATAGCTTATCTAGTCTCAGGATCGTGGGCTTCCCAAGCAGTGTCAGGGATGGGTTCCCTTTCCTGGGGTGGGCCTTAAATCTAATCAGATATTGGTTACTTAGTCCCACAGGCTCTGTGCCACTAATGCACTAGTGCAACATGCATATAGGTCACTATTGCATATTGAAGGCTTTGTAGCTGGGCTGTTTACTGTTCTCCTTTGGTAGCATTCAGGATGCCTTTCAGTACCCTAAAGACTAGTTAGTATGGATGAAAACGTTAGCCAAGACACCAGGTTATCTCATCTTCTCCCTGTTTATTGAATTTTGTAGGTGTTGTCTTCAGCAACAGGGCCTTACTCCCAGTTTGTAGAGAGCCACCAATAGTATAGGCATTAGCCTAGGTTATTTGGGGAGTTCCCATGGGACCCCGTTGGCCACCAACTTGATTATGTATAAACCATTTCCAGAACTGGAGACTTCATCTGTCCAAGAGAGATGAAATTTAACTTATAATGACCTAGAAGATGGTCAGATGTATCTCTGGGAGTGTTTGTATTATAATATTATTATAATAATATAATTATAAATCTCTCAACTCCAGCAAACCAGCATTAATTCTCCCAGAAAAGCAAGTTCTGCTTCAGTGGTGCTAGTCAATTGTTATTCACAACCAATTCTTCGTCTGCATCTGGCAAGACAACACAGATTATCAGGTCTTTCATAGAAATATCCCACAAATCTGATACCAAATTCTGTCTTAGGGTTTCTATTGCTGTGATAAAATACCCTGGCCAAAAAACCTTGAGAGTGGCAAAGCATTTACTTTATCTCACAGCTAGCTAATAAATTCATCGCTGAAAAAAGCCAGGTCAGAAACTCAGAGAAGGAACATGGAGTCAGAAACTGAAGGAAAAGCCATGGAGGAGGGCTGCTACTGACATGCTCCTTGTCGTTTGCTCAGCCTCTCCTTACACAGCTCAGGACCACCTGCCTGGGGTTGGGGAGGGCAGCGCTGCCCAGAATGATCTGAGCCCTTCATCATCAAGACATCAACTATCAAATCAATCACTCTCACATCAGTCATAGCCCACAGACTTGCCTGCAGGCCAGTCTTATCGGGACATTGTCTCAATTGTGGTTCATTTTTCTTTAATATATAACTCTACCTTGAGTCAAGTTGACATAAAGCTAGCCAGCATATCATTTCTGTTATTTTTTTTTAAACTTAATTTTCCTTCCTAGAAATTTACGTCTACTTTTACATTCAAATTGCTAAATCCTCCCTCCTTCGTAGCATTTGGCTCTTAGTTTTATCTAGTGTGATGATAGTTTCAATATTTCCCCCCCAGCACCAAGTACTTCTTCGATCTGACTTTTAAAAAAATGTTTGTTCTTCATTCTTTCCCAATGTTTTCTTTCATTTTTATTTACTCAGAAAAAGTATAGCAAATTCTAATATTCTTGTTCTAACTTTAGTCTTTCAGTGAATATCCAATAGAGCTTGGTTTTTGTTATTGCTGTTTTGTTTTTTTCAAACTAGTTGATTCTTTCACCTACTTAACTTGCTCTAATAATACAATTTTTTTTCTGGATGATTGTCCACAATAGTGAGACATGCTGAGAAAACCTGGGGACCAGTTGTCATCCGGATGTACCTGGGAGCAAATCAGTAGATCCTGTGAGAACCTGACCTTGGAACTGAACTTTATCTTACTTTAAAGAACATGTGCCCAGGCAAAAACACAATCCTGGAGCCATCAAGTAGCAACAGACCGAGAAGGAAGTATTTCACATATGGAAGTTTTTAGTCTTGATATTTGAAGAAAGCTTAGTGGGAAATTAACTGCCCTATGCCAATCTACTCTGTCTCCTTCTACATCTCAAAAATATTTGGCTTCTGCTCTCTAGCTGATACTTCTACAACCCAAATAACTATGCTAGAACAAAGACTCCTTATTCTAAGAGGTTGGTCAAAGATAACCAAAAATGAATACCAACAACTTTCTTTAATTCTCTGATTAAATCCATGCCGAGCTACCTTTGTGCAGCTCCAGGCTATGACTTTAGAAAAATCAATTAAAAAAAAAAAAAAACTACCTAAGCTGGGTCTGGTAAGGCCTATAATTCAATTACCACAGTATCTGAGATAGAAAGACTGAGAGAAACTCATGGTGCAAAGTAAGATTTTATCTCAAAAGTTAAATAAAAATAAAATAAATAAGCAAACAACTACTACATCCTCCTAATTCACCTCTTAGTCATAGAAATCACTATCATTACCCCTTTCAGTGGATTTGTGATCTATTTCCCAACAGTCTAAGAGTTGAAATCAGTAATCTCTCAAATTTAAAATCTTGGTAAAACATTGCTTTGGTTTTGGTTGTTGTTTAAATTTGTTTTTATTTTTGTTTTTAATTTTAAAAAGTCTCATGTCAAACCAGTATTCTTTTTTCTTCAGCTTTCCTTGAGTTCACAATCTTCATCTTATCACTTTCTTTGTTTTATCTGCTGTTTTCATCTCCCCACTAACTACTGTGGTCCCTGGGGTTGGGATCACAGATGGTTGTGAGTCAATTTGTGGGTGCTGGGAACTGAACTGAGGTTCTCTGCAAGAGCAACAAGTGCTCTCAAATTCTGGACCATCTCTTTAGCCCTAACTACCTTTTAAAATTCTTCCTTGGTATCTACATTTGCAATTTTCTTCTTTCTTTTCTTTATCTTGCATTGTGTTATGCTTGGCTCCAAATTTTACTTTCAATAGTCGATTCTCCCTTTATTTCCGTCTGCCTGAAGCTCTTTTCTCTTCTTCTGTGTGTCCCACCTTCCATTTCTTTATCTTCTCGTCCTGCCCACCTGTGCCAGAGTTCTCCACTTCCCAAACAATGCATTGACATTTCTTCTTGAATCTCATTCAATCCATGCTGATCCCAAATTTCAGAGATATCAGCGACTTACAAAATTTATCAGTATTTTACTTCAAAATTTTATTTGGCTTAGTTACTTACTTAGATGTAATATTGTAGTTTGCCATTGCACTTTTTGTGCTTTCATGCCAATAAAAGTATTTCATATGCAGTAGATAATACATTCAGATTGTTGACTAACAAAAAATTTAACAAATGCAAAGAACATACATGTATGGGAAGAAATAAGTAGTCTTTTGAATAATCATTTTATTGTCTGTTTTCCTTAAATTTTGCATTTTAGTTATTCATTCTAACTTACTCAATTTGTCCACTGTTGAATTATTTTGCAAAGTACACATATATGAAAGAAAGTGAATCATACTTTTATATTTTCAAGGTATCTCAAATTCATACTCATATTATATTATTTGGCTTATTTTAAAATGTGTACACATTCTAAAATGTGTACTAAAGTAGATTAAAATAAGATCCTTGGCTGTGACTAAGAAATTACTACCTACAGACGTAACACAACACATTAGTCCCCAGGAAGAACTGATTCTTTGCCTCCTATTTCTGACATCCACTGACAGTGGGGATTTTTCTTCCTGTTAGTGCTTAAGCTAGTTAATGTATGATCTTCCTCAGAGTGCCAGCTTGTTCTGTCCTCTGTGGAACCGTTGATCTTGAAAGATGTCATTTTTTCTCATTTTCTGACTTGTTTTGTTATATCAACGTTGACTTATTTTGCACTTCTGACAATCTGGATTTTCAAAAGAGCAAAACAGACTACATTTCAGAAATTTAAATAAATGAATTGGATGTTACAAGCAGAGCAAAAATAATTTATGAATATGCTTATTTTATTCCCTCCTCCCATCTCACCTTCTCTCTCTCTCTCTCTCTCCCTCTCTCTCTCTCTCTCTCTCTCTCTCTCTCTCTCTCTCTCTCCTTTTCTTATATTTTTATCTTTTCCAAAAGAACAGACAGGCCCAGACACTGTTCACCAGCCTTGAGAACAGATGTTCACAGGAACAGGACGACAATGGTAAGGACAGTGCATCCTTATGACAAAAATGCTACGTCCCAGACAGAACACAGTGCTTATTTAAAACCTAGCTATGATATATTACACAATTTGTAGGTGATCACTATGGTATTCTCAAGTGTATTTGTAGTGTTAGGTCAGTTTCTTGGGATATAAATGTATATCTAATCACATTTTTCTTTTTTTAATATTTTTTAATTTATTCATATTACATCTCAGTAGTTATCCCATCCCTTGTATCCTCCCATTCCTCCTTCCCTCCCGCTTCCCCCCTACTCCCCTCCCCTATGACTGTGACTGAGGGGGACCTCCTCCCCCTGTATATGCTCATAGGGTATCAAGTCTCTTCTTGGTAGCCTGCTATCCCACATTTTTCATGTTACTTTTTCATGGTAAAGGAGAAGCACTACTTAAAACACAGTTTGAAGAAGCCGCCTGGCTAGATGTCTGCTTTCAGAATCCACACTACAAATGATGTAAAATCTATGTTCAGTGCTCAGCACCTCAGTCATTCTGTGGTAGACTTCTGAGTGGTTTTGCATAAATTGGCATGTGTCTTATCTCACAATGTTTAAAAAAGATCTATACCACCGGACAAATCAGTTCAGGAGTAACATGTGTGTCTACTCACATGTGAGCATTATAAAAAGACCAGAGCTAAGGGTCTGTACTTGGCAACTTTGATTACATTTGATGGATTCATGTTTTGTCTTTATAAAATAATCACCTCTCAGTGCCTACTGAATACGCAAGTCAGTACTACCAGTGTCTTAGATAGGGTTACAATCCTTTGATGAAAATCATGACCAAAGCAACTTTGGGAGTAGCGGGTTTATTTGGCTTATACTTTCACATCACTGTTCATCATCAAAGGAAGTTAGGGTAGGAACTCAAATAGGATAGGAACCTGGAGGTTGGAAATTATACAGAGGCTATGGAGGAGTGCTGCTTACTGCCTTGCTCCTGATGGCATGCCCAACCTGCTTTATTATAGAACCCAGGACCACCAGTGCAGGGGTAACCTTCTCACAATAGGCAGAGCCTTCCTCCATCAATTATCAATTAAGAAATGCCCTACAAGCTTGCCTATAGGCTGATCTTACGGAAGCATTTCCTTGATTGAGATTCCATCCTCTCTGGTGACTCTAGCTTGTGTCAATTTGACATAAAAGCAGAAATATTAATATTCATGGACATCTTACTTCTACCTGTTGTATTTCATGTAATTTAAAAGTATATTGTTTGTTTGTTTTTCATTTTTTAAATAGTCACAGAGAAGCATTGCCTGGAAAACAATTGCCTAGGGAGACAGCATTAATAGCTTATTATTGCTCACAACAATCCTTCTTATTTCTCACTGCTTCAAATTATGGAAAACTCCGATTTTAAGTTATTGACTTTAACCATTTTGTTAATTAGTTTATTTAATTCTCAAAATTGAAGACAAATGAGCCTCACAAAAGATTTATATAAAATAATTGAAGAATAATTACACTTTTACAAAATGCTATAGTAGTTGCAAGGTTTTTTTTTTTTTCAAAAAATCTTCACATAAATTTAGAAACATATGGTCCATTTGAGTTTGTCATCATCAATAGGTTCGCTCTCGGTTTACTAGGTAAAACTAAGGGAAGTTAGCAGAAGAAACACTATTATTCAGAGTGAGAGCAAGTACTTAACTCATTTTTCAAGTTTGTTTCCTTTCATTTTTTTTCAATACAAATACTTTTTAAAAATAAAGATAGGACTAGTTGTGATATAATCATATTTCATATCTTTAAAATTGGAAATAAATTGTAGATATTGCCTCATAGGTTGGTTTATTCTCCCAATAATACATCATGGACATCTTTGAAAATAATTATATATTCTACTTAGACACCAGTATTAATGGCTTCAATAGCAGCTCACTCTATGCATGTACCATAATTCATTTAATGGATGCAAGTGGTGCATTCTTGATGCAATAATATTGAAAATATTGTAAATGGAATCATTTGGGATAATTTATTCATTACTGCATTTCCTCTGTTTCTCAACCTGACCTATCTGCAGCCCTGATAAATGTAACACGTTATATTTTGCTTTGAGTATATCAAACATAAACTTATATTCAGGCCTGAAATGTGTGTGTGTGTGTGTGTGTGTGTGTGTGTGTGTGTGTGCGTGTGCATGTGTGTGTGTATGTGTGTGTGTTTACTAATATGTGAATATGTGTGCAATGAGGGTGGGAAAGGAGTAAAACTTGAGGATAACTTTTGACACTAACCAGAGTACATAAAGCAAAACCAAGAACACATCACTGCTAATCCTTCCTGGGATTCTAACTGCATCAAAGTTACAGGTTGAAATTTGTAATGAAATAGGAAAGCTGCTTGCCTGTGACTTTCATCCTGAGCACATCTTAGGAAGGAAAGAGCAAAACAATAAAGGGATTCTGAGTTAGAGAGATAACTTCTTGTTTCCTTCAGCGTTTTTATAAGAGAGTAAAGGAAGTTGTACTCAGCCCCCATGTCATTTTTCTTTACTAAAAATGGAAACTGTGCCTGTTCTCCTCTATTTTAAATGCACAGAGCTAGCAGTTGCTTACCTCTGGGAGCCGCTAACAACTGGAATCATAAGCTCTGTATAAACACAATGAATACTGTAGACTCCACCGTTCTTTTCTTTGACATTTCCATCTGATTTTATCTTTGGCATTGAAACATTATCACAAATGAAAAAAAAAAGGGTGAGAGCTTTTCCTTCCACTTTTCTCCTCTTTTTTTAGATCAACTTAAAAAAAAAATCAGAGAGAGAAAAGTTGGTTTGTTCTCAGGTACAGCGGCATCCACGGGAACCCAGGTCTTCTCCTCTAAGTCGCCTTTCTCGGGCTGTGGACGTGGCTAACATTTTCAGCAAAAAGCCTCTACTTGCTCACCGTTCGCCAAAGCCCTGAGCAGCAATCAGTGTGTACTCATGTGGCAAAGCCCTGGCCTTTCCTATCAATCCTCTTGACAAGAGTGTTGTCAAGTCTCGTTTGTTCTTTTCTGAGTTGATGAACTTATTTCGGGAGGCTGGCAGTTATATTTCACATCTGTCTGTGATGTGACAGTGAAGCTTAAGGCTCTGTATCTTCTCTGGCTTTCCGTGAGCCTTTGCAGAGATTATGTGAGATAGACTGATGGCCGCAGGCACAGAGTACATTCTCTAAACAGACACCAGGAACGCTTTGTGTGACGTGAAGACAGTCTTAGTATGCATGACAAACTTTCTTCTCTAGCTTTTCTTCATCTATTTATTTTCTTATTTATTGTTGGTGATAATTTAGCCATAAAAAGTAGAACGAAACTAGTCTTTGTTGTTTAGAGAGCATCGATGGAGCGGTACTTCCTGCTGCCCCTAGCTACTCCCTTACTATACGAATTAGACATCGTCATATGCATTCCTACAATGCTGGGAGAGTGGTGTCCCGAAAGGTGTTAATTCAGTCAGTTAAATATAAGAGCAGGTGTGCAGTGAAGCCTGGAAACTATTCCGAATGCATAACAAGTGGTATTCATCGTCCTTTAGCCTAAAAGTTTTCATAAGATGGGAAAGGCCAAGTGCCACACAGCCTCAGTGTAACGCAGCGAATGCTGTAATAAGTGAGAGAACTGAGGAAAGTAATTAGTTCTATTACAGATCAAAGAAAAGTATCACAAGTCATTGATGATACTGACATTAATTTTTCTCCTGTGGTTTTTATTTTCAACGTAAGAATAGTTTTTTTCCATTCTAGTGTATCTATATGTAATTGAAATTCCCTGTATAGAGATGGCATACATGCTCAAAGGGAACCTGTACCTGAGCAATAGAAGTAGTTGTTTTAGAGGCAGTTTGTGCTACTTAGAACATAGCACTTCCTTTTAGAAACCCGATCTCCATCATATTTGATCTGGCAGTTTCACTAACATTGTCTGATGCTCCACTTCCGGGCCTAACAGCTGGGTTAATATTGATCAGCTTCTACACCGAAACCATAAGAGCAAGTCACCTATGGGAGTGTGTTCATGTGTAGGGGCAATCCCGCTACACCTTTGTCTTCTTAAAAGAGGTACTTGCTGTGTCTTGTGCATCCTACACTGTCCACAGTCAGTGTTACAGCTGTATATTTCTTTTTCCCTTTCTGGTTCAGCCACATTTCTGCACAGATAGGATATGTGTGTGTAGGGGTGTGTGTGTGGTGTGTGTGTGGTGTGTGTGTGTGTGTGGTGTGTGTGTGTGGTGTGTGTGTGGTGTGTGTGTGGTGTGTGTGTAGTGTGTGTGTATGGTGTGTGTGTGTGGTGTGTGTGTGTATGTGTGTGTGGTGTGTGTGGTGTGTGTGTGTGTGTTGTGTGTGTGTTGTGTGTGTGTGTTGTGTGTGTGGTGTGGTGTGTGTGTGTGTATGTGTGTGTGTCAGGTTCCAGTCTAACTTGTAACATCCTACCCAGAGTATAATGCTTATTATTCTCATTATTTATAGCCAGTATAGGAGAAAAACTATATGAAGACATGAGGCAGCTAGGAGCAGTAATATGACTTGCATTAAAAAAACTTATCATATATAACATTCACAATAGTATCTTGGATAGAGTGAAGACTACAGCCAGCAAATTTATAAATGATTACCACCTATGAAGGGCCATTAATACAATAGAGCATGAGAAGGAAATGACACAAAGTGATGATAGTGAAAATACATGGCAGCCACATCAGACAGATGTAACTAGTAGCCTATCTTTGCCTCATACTTGCTATGTTAGTATGTTTTTGCTGTGATAAAAAAAAAGCTTTAATAAAAAACAATTTCAAGGAGCAGAAGCTTATTTTTGGATCATGGTTTCAGAAATTTCAGTTCATGGCTGGGTGACACCTTGCTTTCATGCCTGCCATGAGCCAAGCATAACAGTGGTGGTCAGGGGGCTGGCATAATATGTAACAACTCTGTTAGTCTTATTTCAGCTCAGGTAGAGAGGAGCGATGGGTAGGGGAACAAGGAATGTTCTTAAAACTCAGGCACTCAGTACCTCACTCTGTTCACCTGGACTCTACCACCTAACATTTCATTCTATTATATTATTCCACTGATAAAATTAGTACCCTCATTTACAAAATCACCTCACAACGCTATCAATTTAGTGCCCTCATAACAAGTCACTTACCCAATGGGGATTAAGCTATCTACACACATGAGCCTTTTTTTTACAGACCCTTCATACCCAAACCATAAAACTATTCTCTCTTTGAAAAATTATGAATTATTTTTGTTTAAAAAGTATGTGTGTTAGGTTTTATCTGAGTATTGTGAACTACTATACTTCTGGCACTTGAAGGTTGAGGCAGAGACATGAACAATCCAAAGCCAAAGCAAACATGCCCGACATTGTAAATTCCAGTCTAGCCTGAGCTACATAGTGAGACTGTGTATTGAAAGAAAGCAGAGAGTGAGGATGTTGAGGGCAGAAAAGTTTAAGTAGAAAAGTCACTAGGAGAGAAGGAAGGTGAGCAAGCAGAGAGAAAGAGCATGAAAAGTCATAGGGAAACCCACTAACTTGTAACCAAATAAAAAAAGTTTAAAGGCATAAATCCTTCCTCCTAGACGCTGTGAGCTATATACCAAAACTTCCATGCCAGAGATGTGGTATCTAAAGAGTTGCTGGCCAGAGAGGGTCCATAGGCCCCCCAAACAATACTGGTCCTTGCCATTCTTGATTGCTCATGGTAACTAGATGATAAGATGCTATTGATGAAAACCACCACATGTCTAAGTTTTGTGATATAAGGAAATCAAGTAGGATCTGACTTACAAGCTTCCTCCCTTAACTTGCATGGTCCCACAGGTGTTATGTCAGCTGCTGGGGGAGAAAGGCATCGATGCTCTCACCCAGCTGTAAACAGTAGAACAGTAAGAGTTCTAATCCATGTCTACCTCACTCCTCCCTATCAGTTTTTCATCTCTGGATTCATGAACTCTGGTTAGATTTTGTGACTCACTTAGTTTAACCAGGGCCATCTGTGTCACCACTAGATTGGAACTATCCATTGAAACTTGATGCCAAGCAAGATGTGTCCACTTGTGCAATCATGACACTACTGGTATGAGAGCAACAAACTACTTACTTAACTGGTTAACTATTATGCACACTCCATAAGAAAGAATACATGACGTGTACTATAAACCTGATTTTAAAAAACCTATACCTATACATATTTTCATGGAACAATAATTAATGAAAAGATAGGCATGGGTTCAAAGGAGAACAAGGGGAGCTATATCGAAGGGTTTGCAGGGAAGAAAGAGAAGAGATAAATGATGCAATTATATTATAATCTCAAAAAGTAAAAGAAGAAAAAAGGACCTAGTGGGGGGGGCAGGGGGATTATAGATCCTAGGGGAATTTCATCCCATCCTTTAGATAAATGGACAGAGAATCAAGCTGCATTTAAAATATTTAGGTTTATACCTACAGGCAAATGCTACATTCTTCCTTATTCAAAGAAGCCTCATGGCTGCATGTGGTGCTAAGAATAAGTGACAGATGAATACTCAGCCCTAAAAAACATTTCTACCATGTCTTCTAAAGTTCAGGGAACATCACAGATGAGAAGACAGAAGAAATATATGAGCTGGAAGGTAGAAGGCCTGCAAAGTAGGATACAACCATTGCAATAAAGAACTAGCAATAGCTGTGGATAATACGGAGGATTTGCACAAGAATTGGTGCCTCTGTGGCTATAAATGGATGGAAGAGATGCTTAGGCAACTTTAACCCCCCTTACGGATTTGGGGAAAGGGACAGTCATTGCCTTTGGTTGTGTACCCATTGATAACTCCAAGTTTCCATGGATATTTCCAATGCCGTGTTACACAGATGGCTCTGGTCAAACTATGTAGGTTGGAAAACCTAACAGAAACTCATGAATCTAGGAATGAAACCAGTAGGGGGCAGTGAAGTTGACAAGGATTAGATTGTTTAAAACAAACAAACAAACAGAATTGGTAGAGACTGCAATCAGAATGCATTACATGTAAGTATTAAATGGTCAACGAACAAACTTTATGGATAAAACACAAGTTTATATTACACTTATAAATCCTGTGGGTTTTTTTTTGTTGTTGTTTTGTTTTGTTTTGTTTTTTGTTGTTGTTCTTGTGACCTGTCTCTTCAGTGATTTTTCTGCCTCTCAGATTTCCCATCTGGGTTCTTTTCAACTTGCATTTTATGTGTGCATTCTGGAATATTGGACTAAGACATCTGCAAGGCTATTGATTATATAGTAATTAATTCTTTCTGAATCTAATGTGTATATTTACACAAATTAAAGGCTTCCTAGGGCAGCCCCAATTGAAATAAAAACAAACAGAAAGAGCGCCAGCTCTTCCAATGTAATGGCATTTTCTGCCTGCAGTTATTTTGTTATTTGCGGTCCTGAGGCAACAGTGGCTGAAGATCACAGTTCACTTTAAGTAACTTTTTAATGTCTTGATAAAACATATTCATTGATGTCCACTGTTGTCTCTGTGCATTTTTAAAATGCACTGCAGAGATAATTATTAAATGTTTATTTCAGCCTACCTGTGTCATCTTGTTTTGTCCTCACCTTTAATAGGGACTGGAAAAATAAAAGAGACTGTATGTGGTTGTTTTCAGAATTTATTTAAAAATCTCACAAACGCTGTCAAAATGTTTTTCGGCTAATCCTGAATTTCTTCTATTCTCTCAAAAGCGAAATTATAAAGAAGTAAAGATACAGGTGGGAGCAGGGGGAGTGGAAGGGAGCTCAGGAATTTGATATGAATGAGAGACAGGAACCATTCGATTACTTTTTTTGCAATTTATAATAAAATCATTAGTTTCAGGTCTACTGTACTGTGTATTCTTTGATTTTCCTACGACTAGAACTTTGAAAATGGATGTGTAGGGAACAAGACAGTTTGCGGCTGCCAAGCCTATCTGGCTATACTGTTCTGCATCTCCATAAACATGGAAGGAGGGAACTGATTTTCACAAATTGTCCTCCGATCTCTGACATGTATGCTGCAGCACACATGGCCCCCACCCCCACACAAATAAATGCAAAAATAAAAAAGTTAAAAGATGAAATGAAATGCTTATTATCATGTGACTTGATGTCTGAGGACTAGGTAGGCCAAGGGTATCTATGGTGGTATGATGTCATCTATAAACGTTCATAAGCCTTCTGGCATACATGTAGCCCCGGAGCTATAGGCAAGACACACCTGATACAAGCCTTTATGCATATTTCTGAATATTTTTGTTTTGTCACTACAATCTGGCTTTCTATTTCCTCTTACTCAAACCTGGACATTGAAGCAGATGGTGTTTGTTTCAATATCCTCAGTTCCATGTGAGCATGGTATCCATCATCACCTGGCAAGCAAGGCAGTTGGAAGCTGTGGCTTCACATGTGACTCAAGGTCCTACTCAGGAGGGTTAAAAGAGGGCTATTTTCTAATTATTAATAATGTTTAAAAATATAGCGTACAATTGGGCATTATTCTCTATGTCTGTACATTTTTATAAATTTTATAAATTACAACCCTCAAAACCTTTTTTACTCTTATGTTTTTAAAATACCTAGAGTTGAGTGATATTAAAATCTGTTAATGTGTCTGTGTGCATGCATGCAGGCATGTGTGCCTATGTGAATGTATGTCTATTAATCTGTTAGGTTGGAGATAAATATACAGTACTGGGGCCTCTTCCTAAACACGTCCTATACGTCTGCACATAACTTATAGAGGGTCTTCCTGAACTTTTCTTTTTACGTTCTAGGCTTGTTCACTAGGAATGTAAAGGAAGACATATGGAATTAAACAGACCGGGAAAGTATCAAATTTATTGAAAAATACAGAAAAAAGCAATCACATAGCTCATGATTGATTGATGAAATAGTCTGAATGAGCTAATTGGTGATGAAGCTACAATAGATAAATAGATAAATGCAGGAGTATTGGAAGTGACGGGGGGGGGGAGGTGAAGGGCGAGTGTGTGCTGGGGGTGGGGGTGGAGAGAAGGAGAGAGAGTAGGGAGGTAGGGAAAAAAGGGGGGCCCTGGAACCAAAATGTGTGGTTTATATAGTGGCTCTCTGGGAGAGGGGATGCCCTGGCACTAAGTAGAGGGCAGGCCATGCCAGCCACACCCTGCAGCAGGACCTACCCGTGGTTCCCATTCATGTCTGCTGTCACAGAAAAAAATATTATGTCTGAAATTGGTCTTAAACTTTGGGTGTGAGATTATACTGCTGCTCTCCAGGATGTATTACAGAGTTTATCGTGTATAATCAAAACTTCAAACCTTTGTAATCCAAAGCAATACCTCCTGCTTTGTAATCCAAAGCAAGTTTCCCCCTTTGATGTGTGTATGACTTTTCCTAGAGAGATGTGAACCTTTGCCAGATAGTTCACTAGAGGACCAAAGAAGCAGTTCTACTCAAGTCTGAGTTAGTGAACCAGTGAGTCTGCAAGGGATACACATATGTGTATGGGAGTTAGGTTACTCACAGGGGTATGGAGAAGGGGTTACTCACAGAAATATGGGAGTTAGGTTATTCGCAGAGGCTTGGGGTAAGGGTTACTCACAGGGATATGAGGCAAGGGTTACTCACAGGGGTGTATATATATATATACTCATAGGGATATGGGTGAGGGGTTATGCACAGCGGTTTAGGGGAAGGTTTACTCTCAGGGGTGTGGGGTAAGAGTTACTCACAGGGATATGGGGGCGGGATTATTCACAGGGGTTTGGGAGAAGGGTTACTCACAGGGGAATGGAGAAGGATTTCTTAGACAAGGATGATTCAGAGGCAGATTTTCACTGAAAATCCCATCTCGGCATGAGCAGTGATTCTGGAGAAATGAATATTGGAGGTCTTGCAGTCTGAAGGCAGCCCTACCAATATTTCAGGATTGCCTCTTCTTTGCAATCGTTACTGCTTATATAAATTTAAGGAGACTTGTAAACTTCATAACTTTCAGGAGTCTCCTGGTCCATGTAAATTTTGTTCACTTCCTGAATTTTACATGCCTCTTTCCTCCTTCTGGAACATGATGTTTCAATTCAGAGGAAATAGGTACAAACCACCCATTCCTTGGTCTTTAGTAAATAGTATTCTCTGCTCTGCTTCTAATAATCTATTTTCTTTTTATTATTTTAAATAAAATTTGTTCTTTGTATGCTCATCAATTATATTTTTAAAGATTTTTTGATGATTTTATACATGAATGCTCTGTTTACATTATTGATATCCCTCCCTCCCTCTGCTTTTCCAACTCTTCTTGTGTTTCCCACATCTTCTCAAAATCATGACACTTTATTTTTCATTATATGTGTGCATGCATGAAAGCATGTATGTGTGCCTGTGTATGTGCATGTGTGTATGTGTATGTGTATATGTATGTATGTATGTATGTGTGCCTGTGTGTCTGTATGTGTGTGTGTGTATATATATATATATATATATATATATATATATATATATATATGTGTGTGTGTGTGTGTGTGTGTGTGTGTGTGTGTGTGTATGTAGTTGTAAATAGAACCTGCTGAGTCCATTTAGTGCAGGATATACATATACATATATATATATATATATATATATATATATATATATTTTTTTTTTTATTTAAGGCTGACTACTTGGTGTTTTATAGCCTATTTTGGGCTCATTCCTGTGGAAGACTGATTTCTTATCAGCTGCCATTAAATTCCTATAGCCTTTCATCTAGGGGTGGGACCTTGTGCCTACTGGTGTTGTTATCATTAGAGGCATGTAAGTTAAAACCACAATGAGACATCATCTCTTATCTGTTATTGTCAAAAGGTCAAGGGGGCAACAATGGTTAGTAAAATATGAAAATTTGTATACTGTTGATGGGAATTTATGCATTGGCATGATATTCACTTTATAGTTTTCTTAAAGCATTTAAAATAAAACTACCATATAACGTAATAGTCCCAAGAATATATACTGCCCAATGGAATTTATATTTCAAATATTCAAAAAGAATCTCTGCATTCCTATGCTCATTAAATCAGTATTCCATGTTCATTATAGCATTGTTCTCAATTCCAAGGGCAAGAAATGTCAAAGCTTTAGAATCACAGTGATAGAAATTGCAATTCTGGTCCTGGATTGGATGTGTTTATTTGCTACTTTTTCCTGTTGTCTGAGCATGCCTCAGATTTACTAAGCCTCTCTTTTCCTCTTCCTAAAGAAGGGAAAATGATGCTTCTTCAGTGAGCGATACTAAAGATTAAAAGTGACAAACAAATTTTATACTACTTCACCAAGTCTACTTTAAACATCCAAAATTTGAGTGTTAACTGTTACACAGTAAGAAGTACTAATATTTGATTAAGAAAAATCAGAGCAGTAAGGAGATATACTACAGACCAGAAAGACACCATTAAAAAAGAAGAAGAAGAAGAAGAAGAAGAAGAAGAAGAAGAGAGAAGAGACAAAAGAAGAGACCGAGAAAGGCTTACATTCCAATTACAGTGAAAGTTGCTGAGCCCTATGAACCAGGTGGAGTTTGGCTAAACAATGCAGATAAAACATGTAAACTGAGTTCTTCAAATACTGATGGTAAAGGTCCCTTGTATGTTGCATTCTTTTTAATAAGAAATTAAACATTTAAACATACGTACATCTGAGCAGGGGGTCTAGGTTTACTGCATGCATTGTCTTTGGTTAGTGCAACAGGTAGGGCAGGTACCCGAGTTCAGATCTGCCATCCATGATTATCTTCTATTGGGGCTACTAAAC
The DNA here is from genome assembly GCF_964271855.1 of Acomys minous. Taxonomy (NCBI): domain Eukaryota; kingdom Metazoa; phylum Chordata; class Mammalia; order Rodentia; family Muridae; genus Acomys; species Acomys minous. Next base: position 179,984,095 of record NC_140483.1, on the reverse strand, counting down.
CTTCTGGTTCCTTCCATCCTCCCATTATTCCATACCACACTCACTGGACTCCAGCAGTCAGTCCAAGCATCTGTCCCAATCCCCTGCTGGGTAGGATGAGACCTGATAGGCTGTGGTCATATGGTCAGGGAAGCTGTCCCCTTCTGTCAGAAGTCTAGGGGAGGGGAAAAGGGAGGGCTGGAATGGGAAGATCCAAAGAGGGGATAACAATTGGGATGAAATATGAATAAATTATAGTAAATTAAACATATATACATGCATGTATACATGTATACATATGTGATCTGGCAAGTAGTCTAACGACTACCAATAAAACCTGGAAGCTCTTCAGGAGGAGGTTCTGTATTAGGCAAAGGAGACAGGATCTTTGGGTGCAAAACATTTGAGTGCAAGTTTCTTTAATAAAGATTTTGCTAAGCAAATGACTTGTAGATTACCTCTAGACATATAGCATCTCCAACTGACAATTTGAAAATCACAATGCTTCTTGCCTGTTGCTACATGGGTAAAGGCCACAGGATCAGAGTAGGTTTGATTTATCTGCTGTTGAGATTTTGGTAGTTTGCTTGGATTGCAAAGTATGGCAAATTTCTCTTTGCCATGTCTTGTCTCCCACTGAGGAGGCCACAAGTGTAAGAAACCATGTTAGAGGCAACTGACTGGGTAGGCAAAACTCAATACTTGGGGTTCTCTTTATCTTCTTTAATCTTTGTCAAGAAATTTAAGAAATAACTGTATTTGAAGTCTTTCAAGACCATTTCTGCTCAAAGTTAATTTTGATATTTAATATTTTCTGCATGTCTCCTTGATAGTATTTTGGTCTCCCCATGATGTCAAGACTTTCTTCCAAAAGAACTGATTCCTCGGGCGCAGAGGCTGTGCTCTGTCTTCTGCGTTGTTCAACACAGTGTTTGGTGTCTCCCCTGTTCACACTGGTATTTACTGTCTGTCACCCACCTGCCCTGTCTCAAGCTGTTAGTAACCATGTGCTATGAAATGGAGACTTTAGTGGCTTCCTACTAACTTGGAATCATTTGCTCCCTACCATTTTCAGAATAGTGTTTTTATTTCCTAGTGGAAGTAGTGTAACCGAGTCAACATCTAATTTCTGTTCTGATGCTATCTGGGATCCCGTCCTTGCTTCTATACTCAATTCAAAATCTTCTATATACTGTTTCTTTTAAAAATTGGACTTGATTTAACACATTCTATGGTGAGAAAGGCAAAAACTGCAATTTCTCATCATGGAGGAAAACACAAACCAGTGAACACTCGATCATTTGCCCTGTGCAAAGAAGATGCGTGTTATGGAAAGCAAGACTAAGTGTGAAAAATCTAACATTTAATTTCTTGAAGGAAGGCTATGCTTGTTATTGCTGGCAAAGCTATCTAGACATGAGGAGTTGTGGCATGTTGCTTCAAAATTTATATTAACGCCCTTTCGTATCTATATACAAAAGCATCTAAATGAAGTCATTCACTTGAGAAGGGATATTTCTCACAAGAATCATTTTTCTATTATTTCTGCCTTAAAAATTATGACACTTTGCCTTAAAATTTAAACATTCTTTCCATGTATCTTTATAATTCCAGCAATATAACTCTACTCTAAAACTTGAATCAATAATTCTATAAACATCAAGTTACAAGCTTCAAACAGTAGAGTTATTAAGACACAAAGTTGCGTATTTTATGAGTGATCTGCATATGTCTCGAAAATGTCATCTTCAAACAACAATTCCAGTCATTCTGCTATCGCGTGCTGGAGGTATTTTGTGTACATTGCAATCAATTGAATTACCTATTAAGCATGCAGATAATAGCTGAATAGTATTCCATAGTGTATATGTACCACTGTTTCTTTATCCATTCTTCTATTGAGGGACACTTCGGCTGTTTCCATGTTCTGGCTATTATGAATAAGGCTGCTATGAACATGGTTGAGCAAATTTTCTTGTTGTGTGCTGGAGCATCTGTTGGATATATTCCAAGGAGTGGAATAGCTGGGTCTTGAGGAAGCCCTATTCCCATTTTTCTGAGATAGCACCAGATAGATTTCCAAAGTGGTTGTACTAGTTTGCATTCCCACCAGCAATGAAGGAATGTTCCTCTCTCCCCACATCCTCGCCAGCATGTGGTGTCGCTTGAATTTTTGATCTTAGCCATTCTGATGGGTGTAAGATGGAATCTCAGAGTTGTTTTGATTTGCATTTCCCTGATGACTAAGGAGGTTGAGCATTTCTTTAAGTGTTTCTCAGCCATTTGATATTCCTCTGTTGAGAATTCTCTGTTTAGTTCCATGCCCCATTTCTCGACTGGGTTATTTGGTTTGGTGGTATACTATTCAGCTATTAAAAACAAGGACTTCCCGAAATTTGTGGATAAATGGATTGAGCTAGAAATGATCATAATGAGTGAGTTAACCCAGAAGCAGAAAGACTCAAATGGTATATACTCACTTATATCTGCATATTAGCCCAAGGGGCATGTCCCACGAAAGCCTTCACTTACCAGGAAACTGAGACAGAGGAGAGGACATTCTAGTGGGATTCTAGATGAGAGAATCATGGGAGAAAGGCAAAGTAGAAGGACCCAGAGGGTCCTAGAAGCCTACAAGTAGAACATTATGATAGGCAGATTTGGGCATAGGGGTCCCGCTCAAACTAAGGCACCAGCCAAGGACAATACAGGCGGTAAACCTTAAACCCCTACCCAGATCTAGCCAATGGACGGAACACTCTCCACAGTAGAGTGGAGAGTGGGATATGACTTTCTCACATACTCTGGTGCCTCACCTTTGACCATGTCCCCTGGAGGGGGAGACCTGATGGCACTCAGAGGAAGGACAGCAGGTTACCAAGAAGAGACTTGATACCCTATGAACATATAGAGGGGGAGGTAATCCCCCTCAGGAACAGTCATAGGGGAGGGGAGTAAGGGGAAAATGGGAGGGAGGGAAGAATGGGAGGATACAAGGGAAGGGATAACCATTGAGATGTAACAAGAATAAATTAATTAAAAAAAAAAATAAATAAATACAGAAGGAATAAAAAAAAATAAAAAAAAATAAAAGAAAGGCATTTGCATTGTGGGAAATTTGAAAAGAATAAGGAAAAATAAAGAGCAATTACCTTATTCTGCCTCCCATAAAAAAAAAAAAAAAAGCATGCAGATAAATTAGAAAATCTCTGCATCCATACCGGCAGGAAGTCATTCTTCACTCCCAGCCATGGCAGTGGATATTACCTGAGGTGACATGCTAAACATGGGATGGACCCTGTGGGTGAGCAGGTTGCTGTCGCTGGGTTAGCCATCAGGCACCTGCTGCAGTTTGACCAGCATGCAGTACCTGATCTAGAATAAACTCTTCTGTGTAAGAAAGAAGCTTAGCCAACATTTGCTTTAAAAAGGGTATGCCATAAAAGAGCTCTCATAATGTAGTATTTATTTTATTTTGTTCAAAATTACATGTGACTGTGTACCAAGAAATAGAAACCATACTGCATTTTGCTTAACATGGTGCTTCATTTTTAAACCTTTTTTCATCTATCCTTCTTTAAAAAAAAATCCCGACAGAATACACTGACATTTAATTTCCTGTTTTCAGTTTATTTATTTATTTTGCTAAAAACTATGTTCAAAACTATATTAGTATGGGGCATCCGTTTTTATTTCTTGATGTTGTGATTAAGTCCCTTACAAAACAATTTTTTTAAAAGAAAAATTGGCTTCAAGGCTAAATCTCAGAACATGGGATCCTGGGTTAATTTATTATTTTTGAAAGGAAATATGTACAAACAAAATCAATAACCATTTGCCATATAAGTGGGAAGGAAAAATGTTTCTCTTAAAAAGTAAATTGAGGACTCTTAAAATTGAAACCATGCTGAAAGAAATATCCATTGAGCTCCCAAAATATGACAGGTGCTTTAGTCAACAGAAATAACTTGAGGTCAAGTGCCTCACTATGTTTACTTACAAGGGAAAATAAATTGTAACCATATGTCTTGTCTTATGCTTGGTATTTTCTTAGACCAACTCATCTAAAACATGCCATAGCAGAATATACACAATTTGCTCTCATTTGTGTAATGAAAACTGTATATTTAAATATCTTGTAAAGTTGTTTAGGAAACTATAGCAATGCAACTTTCTCTCATCTTCTCCCAAGCTTTTGGGAGGTTTGGAAGAGAGCTATTTGCTCGAATGAGCCACCAGTTATCCTATAATTTATCCCTTACCTTTGCTCCTTTAAATGTAACTCTAATAAACTCACTGACTTACCAGTTTGGCCTTGGATAGACATGTTTCTTTGGTACGTCATTGATTTATTTGTTTGAGTGGGTGAATAGAATTAGACGGTTCAGGACAAGTCATATGACAGAGGGAGTGACTTCAAGGGACAGAGGCAGAAACCTCAGGCAAGTTTGTACAAGTTTGCTAGGAACACACACATATAAAGGGGTTGAAAAGCCTCTACAGTGAGGACGCAAACTCTAAAACCAGAGAACACACAGCTGTAGTTGCAATTTGCTTCCATTGCATTGTGTTTTCCAGTTCTTATGATGTCTACACGGTACCTGTCCTAACAATGCATAGGCCTAGTTCCTACTGCAAACTTAGCACTGAGTCAAATGTTCTTGGGTTTGGGTACTTTATGGTTTTGCCGGTCCATGTGTTTGATCACTTGGTCCCCAGCTGGTGGCTCTACTATCAAGGTTGAGGAAGCTTTAGGAAGTGAAGTCTTGATAGCGGAAGAGTGAAGAGGTTTCACAGCCCAGCCAAACTTCCTGGTCTCTCTCTGTCCTCCCAGTGTGGCCATGATGTAGTCGCTGCTCGGTCAGCTTCATATTTCTGCTGCTGTGCTTTCCACCCGTGATGGGCTGCATCCATCTACAATTAAAAAACAAAAGAACCCCAGTGAGCATCCAGGTCTCTTTTTGTTTCATTATTCTATCACATTAGAAAATCAATGGGTTCATGTTCCTAAATTGGCAATTTGATCTCTGATGACATTTTTAATACTTAAGCTTGAGAAAGTTTAACCTCTGATATTTTTTATGGTTATGAATTGTGATAGACATTAGGCTATATGATGCCACTAAATGTGCTCTTGCTTTGTCCTCTACCTCTCCGGTTGGGCTGTATTGCACAAGCAAGCCTTAACCTTTTAATCCTCCTGCTAAGCTTCTCAAGCAGCCAGGATTGTAAGTCTGTAGCACTGCACATAGTCAATTTAGATCCTGTTTTTTAATGAATAATATCATGTTCCATTGACTCCACTCCACTCTTTTCAAGAGTAAATTACTTTGTAATTTTTCTTGTTGCCTCAACACAGCTCTTTCAGAGGTACCAAAGCAATATTTTGAAATTCCAGACAGGTGTCACCCCAGTTCTGAGCCTCCACAGTGCCATCCAATCCATGTCGACTGTAATGGCCTACAGAGACGATAGAACCTGACACCCCAATCCCTGGTCTTCCCTTGATCAAAGCTCTCAGCACGTTCTCTAACATTTCTTTACTATTCTGTGAATATAGCAAGCATGCTCCTCTCACAGGAAAATTCAGCCTTGATGACTTTCTTCACTTCCTGGCTGCCTTGATGAAGTCTTTATCCAAAATTCTTCCTCTCCTAAATAAGTATCAGAGATAACTCACATTCCTTTAGACTTCTCCAGGGCCCTCTCCCACCATATTCAATCTGTAACTCATTTTGCTGAGCACCACAGTCTTAACACTGTCATACTTAAACAAAAACAGGGATTTTGTTTCAGTCTTTCTTTCACAGTTGCCTCTCCGTTTTCTAGGAACATGTCTTGGAGCTCGTTAGTGTTCTGTAAATACTGTCGACATAATCTGGGACAAGACCACTTGATGCTTATGTCACAATATCTCAAAACATGTTCCTTAGGCAGATGCATATTAAGAACTTTTTATTTCATGTAAGTAAAAGAGACATTCCACCACCACTACAGACTTTATCAGGAATTCTAGTTTTCAGCAAATCAAAGTGATTATTAAACCAATGTTGATTGATATCATCAAAGTGTCTTTCAGGCAAAATTTCTAAGAAATAGTGAGTAGGACTTTAGTTTTTCTTCTCCTATGATAATAAAATTTAATTTAATAATGGTAGTTTGGAATAACTTCATGCATTAGATTTAATTTATTTTCATTTACATATTAGAAAAAAAGTAGACTCCATGAAGGTGTACTAGCATAGCATACTGTGATTCAAGAAAAACAAGATTATAACTTTTTGTACGTATTTGATTCCAGTAAGACTGATATTAAAACAATTAATTGAAAATATGTGCTTTTAACTTAGATATACAGTTTCCTGAGTCTAGAGTTATGGTCTGTGGTGACAACTCTTTGATTAATTTATAATCAGGAAGACTACATGATAACTAAGTATTTACAAAAGTCAATTTGGAGTTTTATTAAAATGACTCTAAATGTGTGTACACATTTATGATATTTCTTACATCCAAAATTCATCTTTAGATTTTTAATTTTTATGTTTTTAGATGAAAATAGATTTTAAAAAATATAATGTATCTTGATTAAAGTTAAAATTTCCCCTTCTGCTACTTCTTTCAGTTCCTTCCCACTTCACTATCCTGATCTAGGTCCATTCTGTCTCTCCTTAGAAAATAGTCTAAAGTAAAGAAAAATACACTGTGATAAAAACAAACAAATAAAATGAGGCAAAAGACCATTTCAAAAGTCAGAAGAAATGGGTCTAGACATAAGGGCCCACTTGTTTCCACATTCAGGAATCCCATAAAAACACAAAATGGGAAACCAAAATATATACTCAAAGGACATGTAAAGGGAACAAAAAGACAGAAAAATGATAAAATATTTAAAAAGAAAAAGAGAAAACCCTGACATGATGTTATGAGGCAAGGGATTTCGAAGGGTGCCATTGAGGTCACTTTCTGTTGGCCATTTATTGCTAGGCATGCAGCCTACCCTTAAGAGGAGCTTGTTTCCCCAGTGAGACTCCTCAGGGAAAAAAAACCTGCATTTTCATTTGCAAATGGTTATAAATTAGAGATTGCTTTGGGGTTAGGGATGGGGGCATATGTCTACTTCTTCTTTCAGTTCTAAGACCCCATGTGGTACAGACCTGTACAGGCCTTGTGCATGCTGCCATAGTCTCTTTGAGGTCATATGTGTATTTAGATGACTTTGTTTCCTTTGTGTCCTCCATTCCCTCTGACTCTTACACTCCCCCACCCCCTTTGGAATTAATTTTCCATTTATTTTTTAGTGATTGAAATTGCTATCTGGCAGTTGTTGAGAGGGAATGACAGTATGTCATGCCTACAATGCACATTTCATTTTATATACTATCTAACAACTTAGTGAATTCAACATTATCTGTAGTAATTTCACTACCATTATTATAAATATCTACCAAAAATAACCTATGTGTCATTTCCCATGCCAGTACTCTATGCTTGACATGTGTAATTTATTGAATCCTCACAGTAGTTCTGCCATCAGGGTCTCCTGATACTTGGTCTCAGCAGGCATAAGTGTGTAAATAGCATAATTGCAGTTGAAATATCTACCATGAGTCTTGTTGCTTGAGTGACTAGTGTCCACCATGAGCTTCAGTGTTTGGACACTTGGTCCCCAGTAGGTGGCACTGTTTGGAAAAGTTATGGAACAAGTAGGATGTTCAGGTCATACAGGGGCGGGGATGACCATCACTGAGGGTTTATACATTGAGGGTTTATAGCCAACCTCACTTCCTCTTCCTTCTTTCTCTACTTCCTTGTGGGAATGAAATGTGATCTATTTGCCTCATTATTGTTAGACAGGCCTCTTGCCTTCTACTGCTACAACTTCCCTGCTATAGTTGATTCTATTTCTCTGGAACTGTAAACCTAAAAGAAATACTTTCTTAACTTGTTTTTTGTCAAGATATTTTATTATAGCCAAAAAGTAATTAATAGTAGTATCATACCAGAGTTGAAATTCATCCCTGCCAGTGCACTCAGGCATGTGAGACTGGCACTCAGCAAAAATATATTCATCTTTCTTTGGCTTCTCACTTATGGTTTGTATTTGTAATCCCTTTTGAGAAACACCAGTCTCCTAATTATAGAAAGTTCTATGAAGGCAGAGGACCTGATGATTCATATATATTACTCTTTCATTACATCTATTTATTTATTTAAATTCTTCTTTCATATATTATATCTCAACCAGTTTCCCCTCCTCCTCCCCTCTGCTCAGCTTTTTTTTTTTTTTTACATGGATGGACTGTGAGCAGCTGAAGGTGAGAACAAGAGAGATCAGGTCTAGGAGAGAGAGAAAATACTGGGAGAAAAGACTGCAATTGGGGATCATGTAGGGGTGAGGTAGAAATCTAGTGCAACAGAAATTTCATGTAATCTATGAGAGTAATCCCAACAAAGACTCATAGGAATGGGGGACATTGAGCCTGAAGTGGCCATATTTTGTAACCAGGCAAGGCCCCAAGTAGAGGGACTGGGACACAAACCTAGCCACAAATTTTTTGACCTATAATTTGTCCTGCCTGTGTTCTGAGCCCAGAGCCTAGCAGAGTCTTCATCAAAGTAAACAAAGAGACTTCATCCAGCAACTGACAGGGGCAGATGCAGATGCTCACAGCCAAATGTTGGGCAGAGCTTGGAGAGTCCTTCAGAGGAGGGGGAGCAAGTATCAAAGGACCCATAAAGGCCAAGTACACACAGGAACACAAGAACATGGACCACAGAATCAACTGACCAGAACTCATGGGGCCTTATAAAGATCAGGGGATCTATAGGGGTCTCAGATAGGTCCTTTGCATGTATGCTATGGCTAAGTAGCTTGATGTTCTTGTGGGAAACCAGGCAGTGGGAGTGGGGCCTGTCCCTGACTCCTTTGCCTGCTTGTGGGACCCTTTTCATTCTCCTTGGTTGCCTTGTCCAGCCTTGATGTGGTGGCATGTGTTGGATCTTATCCTGGCTTGTTATTCAGTGTTTGGTTCACATCCTGGAAGGCCTGCTCTTTTATGGAGGAAGGCTGAGGAGGGATGGATCTGAGGAAGAGGGTGGGCCTTTAACACTCTTTTCATTTCCTTTTCCACAGGATTCTCTGAGACTGTAGGGGAAAGATTTGATGAAGACGTCTTCTTTAGGGAAGAGTGGTCCAAAGTCTCTCACTCTACATATTGTCTGGCTGTGGGCCTCTGTACTTGTTCCCATCTGCTGCAGGAGGAAGATTCTCTGACGATGCTTGAGTTGGTTCTTCCATAACTGACCATTGCTTTCGCAGAACACATGAATTACAGTGATGACACAGGAACTTCGTAAGGTCAGTTCTCTCAGAATAGTGTTACTTTCAAGCAGTTCACCAGTTCATTTTCTTTGCTTCCCTTTTCACTCTCTTAGTAGTGTAACCCCATGCCTATACTAATAACCTTACTGGACTAAATACCATATATTTATGTAGTATATAATAAACATAATTTACTTAAGTAAGATGAATAAAGATGAATCACAATAAATATATACATTTAAATATATCTTTGCTAAACTGTTATGTTTGTCAGACTCAGTCAGATTCAAGTGAAAATTTCTTACTTAGTAACCTTGAAATAGAATATTGAGTGCACACAGCTGTTGGAAAATGATTTTCCCAAGCAATAGTCTTGTGATATGCAGTCTCATGACATCACAAGGGACACATGAGCAAACACATCATTGTTCTGTGAAAAGGTTTTTCGTGACCATAATACAGTCTGAGTGTCATGCTTATGAAATGCCATAGAGACTAGCTTTTTATTCTGTACTTCCATTGAAACCTTCCATTTTTTGGCTTAAGAATCTTGCCAGGGAAAGATGAATATGTCTGAATTGAGGGATTGGCTCTGCCATTCATGCCTCGTGGGCTTGCATTCAGAAAATAAAAGGAGCGAGAAGAAAGGGAAGGGTATGATTGAATGTGCTTCCCTTTGGTGGGCAGGCAGGCATTTAACTCCAGGTTATGGCTTATGCTGCCTTACTAAGAGGTGTAAAGAAGTGCTAGTTGATTGTGAAGAGACTTTTTGTCTGAGTTGATATTTTGATTTCTTTCTGTCTCTTAAGCTTTCTAAACCCTCTATTTGTAAAATGCCTGGTATGTCCTCTACTGTACTTTTTGTTATCTCCCTTCCAGTCTTAAATTCCCACATCTATCTCCAGTTCTTTTGTAAATTTCATTTTCTAATACTTACCTCAATATTCTTGGACGATTTTTGGTGTGTTTCTGCTTTGCAGTATGCATTTCCAGTTATTCACAGAAGCTGTTTTGATTTATAGTTTTATTACTATTCTTCGGTAACAATGCAATCACTGCCTAGATATTCATTTTATTTCCATTCTTTGCCCCAAAACAAACCAAAGTGAAAATTAAAAACAATTTGATATTTCATTTTACTTTTATCAAGAAAAATGGCTAAAAATGCAAGTCAGAATGTGAAGGTGAAAAAGTCTGTACTCATTTTTGGGGTTGGAAACTGGTACAGTCACTATGGACATTGATATGGGACTTTTAAAAACCTATAAGCAGAATTTCTATGTGACCCAGCCATATCACAGTCCTGGACACTCAGAGGTAGCTTCTGCAGGGACTTCATGTGGCTCTACTAATAATAGTACAGGACAATGGAACCAGCCTTAATGCCCATCAAAGAATGAAAGGACAAAGAATATATGTTACAAGGGGATTTTTGTCAGCAATGAAAGGCAATGCAATTATGGCATTTGCAGGAAGCTGGAACTGGAAAATATACTGAATGAAGTAACTCAAGTCCTGAGAAACAAGCACTGCACGTTCTCCTTCCTATGTGGGTTCTAGCTAGGAAGTTTTAGAGGAGTATGTTTTACTTTGCATACGATGAAAGGTCAGAATAGAAAAGGGCCCTTGGAGAGAGGGAATTGGCAAAGAGGTCTTGAGTGAGGGAGGATAGCAGGACATGCCGAGCGTGAAAGCAGATAGTTGGGGTTGGAAAGGTCCAGGTAAGCAGGGAGCTAGGACGATGGGGACGTGGAAGAAACCTCAACTAAGGTTAGATGACAAAGTCGTATGGAAACCCACTACTTTGTAAGATTATGAAAAAATAGAACCTAAAAACAAAACCAAACCTTGTTTAATTAAAAAAATATTAATTACCACCACTGCCCTGGTTACATGACCTTCAGCTCTCACTTGTGACGTTTAGTGAGGGCAGTGGCTTCTCTTTCAGTTTTCTTTCTTCAGTTGAGTGTGCTTTTCTCCGACTTTCAGTACAACTTCATTTCCACACGTGGTCTTACATTATGATGTTTAGTCTTCCCTTTAATTGAGTCCAACTTGTCTTTTCCTCTAAGCACTACTCTGAGAATTCACTTTCATAGTATGCCATAAACACAGATTCTTCCTTCTTCCATCCGTGTCAACATTTGTGGGAATTCCCTAAAGGTATATATAGATTTTGCTTTGTGCTAGCACACCAGCATTCCTTGGCCAAATCTCTTACAAGACTCATCATTTTGACACAATAGACTAGATCCTGTCAACTAGTCAACTATTGTCATCTTCTTCCCCTGCCCACTCCAACTTAATACTGTAGCTTCTACAAGGAAAGGGCTGAATAAATATTTATTGTGACTGAGCTGCTGCAACAATTCAGTAGCATAGACTCCATTTTGGGCCTAAATCATGTAATAAATTGGTTTCAGAAAACCTTGTGTTGTGCCTCAAACCCTAAGTTGGTTCAATATCAGAAATATATAATAGTAGTTGGTTTCTTCCCAATTTACTAAGCTTTGCTAAAAAAAACAAAAAACAAAAAAACAAACAAACAAACAAAAAAAACATGCAGTTCTAAGAGGATGTGAGCACTTGGATGTTCCTTTGCTAGGTGTGTTGCTTGTGATTTTTAAGTCATTGTCTGATATTAAATCTTTCCTAGAGGGGATTAGTCCCATCACATGAGGGTGAGCCTGGGAAAAATGACAAAAATAAATTAAGAAATTGGTGGCACTGCCCAGCACATACAACTGCTGTGGGTTTTAGTGGTAAATGTTAAAACATGCAAAATATTGGTATTAATCTTGGACTCAAACTTTTCTCATCCTCATTATTATGGACCTTCTATTTAGCACTCTCTGCCTAACTTTGAAAATTGTTTTGATTGATGATTATGTATTAACAGTTGTCGAAGATACTTTCTCACAGCAAATTTTCTGTTTGTCTTTCTCCTAACGATCTTTCCATGGCCTCATCCACAATTTTCCTCCAGTTTTGTCTTTAAGTAACACCATATATTCATCAATATATGTAGATCACACGATAAGGATATCAATGCTATTAAGAAAGATAACATTAATTTTTGAAGGATTTACAGGTAGACGCTGAGTTTAAGGGTGAAACATTATATATTGGACTAGCCATGAGCAAATGAAAAACTGTATCTTAGAAAAGAAAAGAAAAACAAAGGACAATTTATTATTTTTTTTAACTTTGACTAATTGGCTGCCAATCTTATATCGGATTATATTTAAATCTGATGTCAAAGTTGTGTATAACAAGACATCTGATTGACAAGGCATTTTTTATTCATGGCTGTGATGTTATACTTGTGTGTAACTAGGTATTTGATTGGCATATGGAAAATGTCAATATAACTTTTTATTCCATCTAAGAGTTGGTATTATTCGAAAGCAAAATTAGAGCTGCTCAAGTGTTTGATCATATGTTTTAAATTTTTTATTTACTTTAGTTAATATATTCATATAATTAATTTACTTTATGATATTAACACATTATATATGGAAAACAATTAACTATTGAAATACATATGCTATGAACATTGAGCCTCATCTCATTTTTATTATAGTACAGAATTTCATTATAATATAGCTTAGTATCATTTGTATTCAAACATAGCAAAAATAAAATGCTTCTTTAGTGTATACCAATAAATTAAATATGAATGATGAAGTATCAGAACAAAAAGGCAGCTTAATAATGTTATTTAAATTTAACATGATATTTCTTTGTGTTTTTATTACTCAGATTTTCCATATATGTCTGAGTAGTTTATTTTATAACATTTTTTGAAATTATAATATAATTACATCTTTTCCTCCATCAAACCTCTCCAATGCTTCTCCCTTTGCTCTCTCTCAAGTTTATAGCCTCTTTCAAAAAATATTATTACACACATATGTGTATCTGTATGTGTATATGTATGTATGTATACACATATGCAATCATGCATACACATATGCATATATATGTATATATGTATGTATATATATATGTTCTAAATATATATCAAACTTACTCAGCCCACTCATATTACCTGTGTACACATGATCCCAGGGCATACCGCTTGGTATTGCGGACTCTTTTCTGGGGAAGAGCATATCTCTTGCTCTATGCAGTCCCAGTTGCCCACAGTTATTTGTCTGGAGTTAAGACCTCATGAGCTTTCTCAGCTCCAAGTTAGCAAGTATTCTGGTGTCATTACTGTTAAGGAAGTCATGCTGATGAGACTTCATGGGGTGTGGCCTCTATGACATTTCTAGGAGACAGAATTTTCTTACAATCTTTCCATATCCTCATCCACAATTATTCCTCTAGTTTTATGTGTAGTAATTGTAGTGTATATGTTTAGTTGGGCATGTATACCATATGAGCTCTTGTTTCTGAATTTTGATCAGTTATTATATATATATATATATCACATATATACACATATACATATATGTATATATACACACACACTGTAACTGATTTAATAAATGTCAATTTAAATAAAGTTTAATGTTTTTTTCTAATGTGGGGCTTTTCAGAGTATATGAAGCGCTAATGTTAATTGTTCATATCAACACATGGAAAATATGTTCTTCAAACTTTTTTGAACCAAACTTGTTTTCCCCTGGAAACAAGAGTGAAAGAGCATCTCTTAGGAAATATTGTTCTGAACAATTTTTCTTTGTTAACATAAGATTATAGAATTGAATAAGTTTATAGGTGTTCCTAAAAATAATACAGTTTATTAAATATAGTAAATTAAATAGAAACACGTTTCTTAATCAGGTGTAGTGTGTGCGCACTTAGTCCCAGTACTGGAGAGACAGAAGCAGATGGTTCTCTTCGAGTTAGAGGCTAGCTTGCTATAAATAGAGAGTTCTAGGTCAGCCAGGAACACATAGTGAGACCCTGTCTCAAAAAAGAAAACAACAACAATGAAAAAAACAAAAACAAAGAAAAACAAAACAAACACAATTTCTTTCTTTTGGAATTTTACTTATTAAAATATTATGATTTGTTTAGTGAATTACTAACAATGAATAAATAAATAATAAAATAATTAGTGCTTATGAACAATTGTCAGCAGAAAACTGTGCAACAATTAAAATAACTATTGTAGAATTGCATTACAGACAAGAAAATGTGGTTTCAATATTCAATTTGGTGAGACAAATTACAGAGTAGGCACTATAAAACGACTAAAATTTACAGTGTGTGTGTGTGTGTGTGTGTGTGTGTGTGTGTGTGTGTGTAGAAAAAAGATAGACAGTCAGATGATTATGGGGGTCACTGAAGTAGGTAGGTTTAAATGATTATTTCTACTCCATGTTTGTGTTCATAATTCATCTAAAACAATAAAACTGACAGGACATTGATTAAGGAGGATTACCACTTTACAAAGGTAGGATTACCTTACACTCACTTGTGGATGGGGGCTTGCAATGACTCTGCAGCTTTGCAGCTCAATAGGCTGCCTAATAACCATTGAGGGCTGCGGACATGCCTGCTGAGCTAGATCAAATCCCCTTGTCTGGAGCACATTCCTCAAGTTATGGAATGGGCTGAAAGGGGAAAAAGTTTCCATGGATGATCAAGTGTTCCCCAAATAAATGGACGACTGAACACTGATCATGAATTCATCACTTGCAAATTTGTGACTTCGAAAACACATGAGGGACAAATGAAATGTTTGAAGACTAATAGTACAACACATTTTAACATTTATGCAGAATTAGATTAAGAAATTAACTTCTAGGCAGATTGACTTTTCAGATAATCCCAAGTTTATTAATACTACCTTAACAATCATTGGGTATTTAAAGTAGGTCAGTAATATTTTTTATCTAGACAAGTAAAGTCTTTCATGTCATACAAAATGTTTTTCAAAGTTTTTCTTACCTATTAGATCTTAGAATCAAAGCACTAGAAAGGCTTCATAGAGTTCCTGCCTCCAGGTGGGATTGAGTTGACTCACTCCTGACTGAAGTAAGCTGAATTTTCATTCCTAGTTGGTGTTGTTCTCCCAAGTGAACTACTGTTCTGCTTATACCTAACTGAGTTCTGTAGGTGTACTTCTCATCACAGTCTCTTTACTTTGCCCTCTGGGGACACTTTCAAATCCCATTCCTAGTATCATCCTAGTGTATACTGCTAAAGTCAAGATCCTTGAGACAGTTGGGTATGACTAGGAGTAAATGATTCCATAGACCTAGATGAGTGAATTTGGAGGGGCGATGGATACTAGGTGACTCTGCACCTTACTGAGAAAACCCCTCTGTCCATGGGTAAGGGAGATCCCCAGAAGCCAAAAGGCACGATGGCACAATACGCGTTCTGTATGCATACTTGCAAGAGAACAAGAGGCCTCAGAATGCTTCAGTCAATGTCTCAGGGTTTCTAAGAAGTAAACTGGTGTTCCTCCCCAAGGAAAAACAGGGAAGTTTTCATTCTTTGTGTTCTGAGCACTGCTCCCAAATCAAAGGAGAACATCTGGATCACCCACTGATGACGGTGTAAGGAACTGGGAGAGTGCTGGGGTCATACTGCTGCAGATGGCAAGCATCTTACAAAGAGAAGGCTGCTGAGCAGAAGGAAAATACAAAAGGACACTGCTGCCCTTGGAGTTAAAGGAAAGCCAAATGCAGGAAAAAAGGAGGTGGGTAGTCAATTCTGAACTGGTAGACAAAGATGGTGATGAGGCTTAGGAAAAGAGGGTTGGTATAGTGGTGATAAAAAAATGAAGAGGAGGGGCCAATGATGATGAAAATTTGGTTTGGAAGCAGAGTTTTTGTTGTTGTTTTCTATAAATTATTTAACACCTTCTTCTTAAAGAAAAAATAGGGAAATGTAAACCATTGTAATATTGTTTTATACTATACAGTGCCTTTGTGTGTGTGTGTGAGTGTGTGTGTGTGTGTGTGTGTGTGTGTGTGTGTGTGTGCGTGCAGTTTACACACTCCTGATTGGGTCTTTATATAGTCCGGTTCTGGTGATTTTTAAAAAATAAATATTCATGCACTATATTCTGATCATGGTTTCCTCTCCCTCATCTCCCAGATTCTCCTCAACTCCCACCCATCTAACTACATGGCCCCTTTTCCTTCTCTCTTCAGGAAAACAACAACAACCACAACAACAAACCACCACCACCAAAATAAACATTTAGTGGAACTTTTAATAGCCTCTAATTTTGCCAGGGGTAGTATGTGGGGTTTGTAAATTAACAAACGAAGTTAATGCAGGTTCCTGTTGGTGTACGGCACAAATTATTTGTGTGTGTGTGTGTGTGTGTGTGTGTGTGTGTGTGTGTGTGTAGGATAGGAACTGTTTGTACCTTCATTTGTCTCTGGTGCAGCTTATATGAAAATAATTGTTCTGTTAATGGAATGCTACTCTGTAATTTGGAAAAAATGCAGTTGTTTTGTTGACATTCTGAATGTTTCTGATAAAATACATTAAAATTAAATAGAAGATGAACAAATTCTCATTGTGTGTGCCATTATGCAAGACACTGTCCAATTTTCTTATTTCATATTCTTCACTAATAGTGTAGAATAAATAGGTTAGAACATAATCATACTACACAATTACACTTTAGGATAACAGTTCAGTACCATGGACAGAGAAATGGTTCTATAAATCTAATTAATGCCTGGTAATCTTGGAGTTCAGTCAATCCACGGATACACATGCAATATGGAAATATGACATATAAAATTTTTTGGATTTATATTTGAGTCACAGTTTCAAACCTAGAGAAGAGCCAAGCATTGTCTCTTGCAAATAGCCAATATAAGTAAGTTCCATGGTCATAAAGCTGCCAGGAAAAGATTTTACTCGATATGGTTTTTCTAGTTGCACCTTGGTCCACATGTTGCTTTTAGCCTTATGAAACGATCTTGCTGGGTTATATTTCAATTCTTTAGTGAGAAGATAAACTCATGTTATTGCTTTGGATTGAATATGTGTGGAATTGATGATATAATATAATGAATTGGGCCTTTATAAGATACTCCATAGTGACAGCAGAGCTTATATGAATGAGCTTAATGTCCTTATTATAAAAAAGACCCCAGATCTGGAGATGTAGTTCATATGTTTCCTAATGTACGTGAGGCCCTGCATTTGACTCCTTGTACCACAAAAGAAACAAGTGGACAGACACACCAACAAACGGGCAAAAATAACCAGGGAGATACACTCACAGAGAATCGTCTTTCTCTCCAACATGATGACATAGTGTGAAGAAAGAAATGAGCCCTCACCAGGCAGTGGGTCTGCCAGCACTTTGATTTGAGCTTCCCATCTTCCAGAACTGTGAGAAACAAAATTTCTGCTGTTTATAAGCCAGCAATCTATAATATTCTGTCATAGCAGTGCAGACTAAAACAATTTTTTAAAGCAGCCAAGTTGTAGTAATTTGTTGCATAGCAATAGGAAGCCAACACAGCAGTTATCCAGTGCCTGTCCTACCATTAGGGAAAGATACAATATCTTAGCTTTTCAAGTTCACATACAAAGAAAAAGATGTACTTTCCCTACCACAACTGCATGCGAACTCAATTTGGGCTGGCAGATTTTGTGCTCTGAGTTTATGAAGAATGAACGAGACACCTGGAGGCCGTGGAACAGCTAGGTTCATTTTATTAGTGGGAGGTCTGAGAATTTTTGTGGACTTAGATGCAAATCAGTGCATTGATCCAAGCTCAAGAAGAGGAAATACACGTGCCAGAAGGCGAGAGTCGTCAGGGGGCATCTTGGAAGGTCTTTCTGTATTAATAAATATTTAGTTAACATTTAATATAATTTAATTCATTTAGGCTTATATCTACCATATTACTTACTCTCTTTTCCTATCCAGTAGCTGGACTGTGTTTTTGTAATTCTGTTTCCCACTTTGGTCCATACAATTATGAGTAATATTTTAGTCAATACTTTGAAGATTGTGACACATATTTGCAAGCTATTAAATAAAACATAAACGAACAGTTATTCTGCCTCCTAAAAATATAATCATCTTAGAATATTTTAACTGCTTTTCTCTCCCTGTCTTATCCATATTTGACAAACACACTTGCAGACACAAACAAATGCATTTGCATATTTATATGCCTTGAAAATTTTGATGCTATTGTTGGGTAGATCAATATTTTATTACATTTATCATAATTTTTGCTAGTTTAATTAATATCTTCTTATATTCCTGAGCATACTAGTAGGATCTGGTTTTAAGTCTGTAAAACTCATTTTTATATGTTCTTTAGGATTTGAATTATTTATAATTTTCTTTACGTGACAATAACTTTCTGAGTTTGTGCTGAAAATACTCTTATAGGATATAAAATTTAAGGTGGCATTGTTTTGTTCCCCTGCGTTACTCCATGAAGAGCACATTGCATAGCTTTCTCATTGTGGCAAGGGAAGCTGCCAATTTTGCTGACATTCACATTAAGGGAATATTGCTTTCTTTTCTTTTTCTTTTTTAAAAATTTATTTTTATCTCATATATTACATCTCTACCACAGTTTCCCTTTCCTCCTCTCCTCCCAGTGCCTCCCTTGGTTTCCAAACATATTTAAGTTGTATTTGATTTTTATGTAACTATATGTTAATAACAAGTCTTGGATCATTATCTGAATATATAGCTTGAGGAAATTATTTTCCATTGTCTCTTCAATTATTTATTCTAGCATTGTCTTTTTGTTTATCAAGAATAGGTTTCTATGTATACATCATATTGGCCTAAAATTTGTGATTTTTCTGCTTCATTCTCCAAGAAAGAAATGATTCAGTTATTGTGTTATTTTGAATCCAGTTTGGAAGTGTCCATTTAAAGTTACACTCAGATATGGAAGCATAGTAAATTCCCACTATAGTAAATTTCCTACCTGAGATATACTCCTTTCTCATTATGTAAGTGCAAACATATATTCACTTGATCATCAGCATTAATTTATATATTCAGGATAATTGTTTCATCTACTGTATCTCTTTTTGTGTATAGAGACTCCAATGACCAACTGATAAATAATACTCTATTGTTGAGAGAATTCTTGTTTTATTTCTGATAGATAACCACCCTCTCTGGTAAGACTCTTTCTTCAATTTTGAAAAGCCCAATTTGTGATTTGGAAAAACTTCTACTCCTGGATACATCTCTGGAATTGAGGGAGAGTGACACATGCCTATCCATTTGCTTTGTGCTTTGGATTTTAATTTTTAGTGATTCAGAAGATGCGATGTGTGTTCCCGAAATTTGTGGATAAATGGATTGGGCTAGAAATGATCATAATGAGTGAGTTAACCCAGAAGCAGAAAGACTCAACTGGTATATACTCACTTATATCTGCATATTAGCCCAAGGGGCACATCCCACGAAAGCCTTCACTTACCAGGAAACTGAGACAGAGGGGAGGACATTCTAGTGGGACTCTAGATGAGAGAATCATGGGAGAAAGGCAAAGTAGAAGGACCCAGAGGGTGCTAGAAGCCTACAAGTAGAACATTATGATAGGCAGATTTGGGCCCAGGGGTCCCGCTCAAACTAAGGCACCAGCCAAGGACAATACAGGCGGTAAACCTTAAGCCCCTACCCAGATCTAGCCAATGGACAGAACACTCCCCACAGTAGAGTGGAGAGTGGGATATGACTTTCTCACATACTCTGGTGCCTCACCTTTGACCATGTCCCCTGGACGGGGAGACCTGGTGGCAATCAGAGGAAGGACAGCAAGTTACCAAGAAGAGACTTGATACCCTATGAGCATATAGAGGGGGAGGTAATCCCCCTCAGGAACAGTCATAGGGGAGGGGAATAAGGGGAAATTGGGAGGGAGGGAAGAATGGGAGGATACAAGGGATGGGATAACCATTGAGATGTAACAAGAATAAATTAATAAAGGAGGAAAAAAAAAAGAAGATGCGATGATTCTTAAAGGAAATTATGCACTTTGAAGGTTGGCATCTGAAACTGTTCTGGACAAATCAATGCCTTTGTTATGATTCAAAGAGACCATTCATATTATCATTTTGTTGGCAATATTTCAGTGATGCTGCAGGCACTGCAAGAACCAATGGGCTCCATCATTATGACTCCACAGCTGTACTTAATTCATAATAGAAGTAGGTGACTTATTGAAGACAATAAAGTGAGGAGTACTAGGGAAGTTAAACCAGGTAACCTTGGGCTCTTGATATGGTGGTTACCTCTAATTTCTTGGTCTATGTTTTGTATGTTATTTAAGATCTGGAGACTATGTTAAAACGACAGAAGTTTCTTTTAGAAGACAGCTCGTCATGGTGACAGCAGTATTACAAGATGGTAATATCAACTGCAACTGAACAGTTTCAGCCTCTGCTAGTGTCATGTTTGATAACATTCCATCAACCAGTCTAGTCCCACAGTTGTACTAAATGTCAAATAGTAGAGACATATGTTTTTTTTCTATAAAGGCTCAACTAAAAAAACAATGAATACCTTAGAATAATGGAATCTACGCCAATCTTCAATATATACCATTAAACCTTTCAATGTCAATATAGTCCTCAGAACTTGAGAGCCCCCAAACTTTAGGAATCGTGGCGTAGACCAATCCACAAATTCAAAATCTAGATGTGGATCCTCTTAATCTAGAAATACACTCACACAAAAATAGACAAACTATCTACTGCATTATCAAGTGCATATATAGTGATCATGGCATGTGAAATGGGACTGGATAAAATCAAGGCACATCCTTATTTGAAGGGACAACAAGAAGATGATATATTTAGTTCCTACAAACTTATAATACATTTTAAAATCGAAATTCCTGGGGACTTTAGAATATAGGGTATGCTGATTGCTTAGATGCTGTTACATTCCCTTGAAAAAGCTTTCAAGTCTATTACTGCCCATGGTTCTTAGCTACTACCTTTTCTAGTGTCCTCTTCAATCATCTCTGAAAAGTGTTAATGGTGTTACACCCTTTTGGTAGCCTCATGGCTTTCTCAGTCTACTTTTTGTTTATAGGAAGTTATAGATTGAAAAGCTGTTTTACATCTCAACAATTCTCAGTCATATTTAGTTCATGTTGGCAGTAATTTTATAAATAAAGGTTTCAAGATATTTTGGGATTTTTGGATATGATTGAGTCACACCTATTTGCCTAATTCCAACTTAGCAACGTATATTCCTTTAGACACAATTTTGTATATACTGCACACATCATGACTTAAGTTAGTCTAGGCATTCTCTTGTCCAGTTGATAAGTCAATACAACTCCATATAACTATAGAATAGTTTTAACAAAGGTTTATATAGCCACAGTAGCATATCTGCCCTGTCTTTATGTGCCTCCATGGCTGGACCTGATTGAGAGTAGTGAAGATACAAAGAAAGAACACATGGATGTGTGGACACAGAAAACCTGGAGTTGTGTGGACTGGGCTCTCTGACTGAGAAACCTAAGCACTCTAAAATCTCATTGTGTTTCTTATTTACAGTTGAACAGGGAGCGGAGTCATTACATATGGCTTAACGAAGGTAGAATTATTTACAAATATATAGACTATCCGATAGAGTTTATAATATACAGCTGGATCAAGGAGATAGGCTTGTTTAATCTCAGTATAAGTGGTCTTTGTAAGGGATCAGTCTTCAGGTCATAAACATCCATAGGAGAAAAAGGCTGTGGTGGACATTTTGTGTACATTATCAAGATTCACACATGGATCAGTAGGGGAGGCTTAATTTGAAAGGCTTTGGATTTGAGAAAAATATCGAGACAGGAAATTAATCATGGAATTGTGATTATTTTTGCTATGCTTTTCTGCATTTGTGTCACTTGATTTAGGTCATGTTTTCTATTTTTTTCATATAAATAATTCCTTCATTTTGTTATTTAGCCATCACAGACCATATTCTCTACTACCGCCAAAGGTTCCTAACAAGCCAAATCTTTCTAGTTGCTGTTACAGACTTTTAGTCTCATATCAATAATTGATGTCTAAGCTCACTCATAATTGTTCTGCAATCTTATTATACCCACACATGTTGAAAAAAACCCACTTCTGTAAATGCATTTTGCCTTCCTACCCTTTGCCCTCAGAGGTGAGCCAACGCTGAACCTTCAATGATGATGACCCTCACTATCATGTTACTCACTGTTAGCGTAAAATAATATGCTGCACTTTCAATGTAATAAAATTTATTGATACTTTTTACTAGCTCTATAAAAATATATTCCAACATGCATAATCTCTGAACATCTCTATCAATTTACTATGTACTCCAAAAAAGCATTCCTGGCCTCTCACTTAAATAACTATTGTTCACTTTTTTCCTCAAATTTAAAACGACTATCTGATCTGCATATTAGTGCTAACTTAAACCTTAAGTGTCTTTGTCCAGGAAATTGATCTTGGAGTCACAGGAAAAGGACTTCATATCTATATGTTCCCCTCACCCAGTCTCATGTACTCCTCACTGTTTTAGCACTGTAAAGATTCATGCCCAAGTGTGCTTGCCATGCTCCTACCAAATATATCATTACCATCTTACCAGCCTTGGTGTTCTTTTGGTTCCAAAGCAGAGAAAGGACTTTTGCAATTTCTCCTTCTATTATGCAGCTTTACTATAGCTGTTGGTTTAGATCCGGGAGCTCTTTAAGAGAGTAAGTTCCATCATATTTAATATCTTCACTTGAGGACTTTTACATGATTCTTGGACAAGCCAGGGCTATTGATAATAATATTAGTTCTATCAGTTCACGTATTCAAAGCTAGGAGTTTCTAAATCATTGTTTTGTGATTTTAGTACATCTTCTTAGTATCTTCTGTCTCCAGCCTCAAAGGGCAAGGGCTTCTCAATGGAGTGTTTCGGCCTTCTTCTCTTTGTTTTTCTTTTTTTCTTTCTTTCTTTCTTTCTTTTTTTTTCTTTTTTCTTTTTTCTTTTTTTTTTTTGGTAACTAGGATACTCATAAAGGAAGCCTTGCTTCTGATTTCCAGCATAGTCTACATTGACTGTGGGAGATGAATATCATTTGAATGCTTTCATTGAGACCTTCAGCCTTTTGTTGTGCTTCCATTAGTGGTTGACTCATGAGTGATGTGTTTCCTTCCTCTAGCAGTTTATAGTAACCAGTCAACTCGTTAGACTTGTAACTAAACTTGACTCCCTTGTTAATAATATTGGAATCATTATTTGAGTAAGCACATTTACTTTCACTACTCCAAAGTTAGCAGGTGAAAAATCTTAGCAAAGATTTTTTTATATGTGGCAATACAGATCCACTGCTACCTCATTTACCAACAAACGTCAAAGCCTGTGGACAACAGGAAAGTAAAAAGTGTCCAAAACTGCATTCTGAAGTTCTTATTCCATGAACTAATCCTCTTAGGTTGAATTTATGTTGAGATTCAGATGTTAAAAGGATGAATGAGTTCCAATAGATTGTATAGCCATGACTCCAGGAAATGTGAGTAGGGCATGGGAAAATGAGAAAGGCAAGGAAAGACAACCAGTGAAAGCGCATCATGAAGTAAATCCCCGCAGTCAGCAGCTAGTGACAAATCACCCTAGGCAACTAGAGGCACAGTCTTCAGAGGCCTAAGGATCTGGGATGATAAAGCTACTGTTATTTTTATATCAAGGCTGCCTGCTGTTGGAGGAAAGTAGAGGCAGAGCACTGATGTCATCTGTGATAACTAATGTTATCATTGGTCACAAAGGCACTATCATTTCTCAGTGGATTCTTGCAGTTACTTCTTATCTGCTGGTTTTGGTGCAATAGTTTGACTGTGTCTTTTTAAAACCTCAAGTGGCACCTTTTAAGAAGCAACTATGTCATGAGGACTCCTACTACTTCACATGGGATTAAACCATTTACAAATGAGGCTTTATATCAGGGAGTGTAAATTAAAACTACTTGAATTCCATTCTACCATGGTAAGAATGGCTAGCACCAAACAACAGCAACGACACTCAAAACAAAAACAAATGAGCATATGGAGAGAGAAACACTTATTAATTGCTAGTAAGCATATAGAATGGTGTAGTTGTCACAGAAGTCAGTATAGAGTTTTCTCAAAAACTAGATTTGAATTACTATTACTTCTGGGTATTTACCAAAAGGACTCCAAGTCAACATATTACTCACTAGGAAAATTTGCACGTTCATGCTTACTACTGCAATATTCCAACTACTTAGAACATAATTTCTCAACATGTAGGTTGTGACCCCTTTGATAAACCTATATCTCCAAAATATTTACATTATGATTCATAGCAATGGTAAAGCTACAGTTATGAAATAGCAACAAAAATAATTTTATGATTGATGGTCACCACAACATTAGAAATTGTATTAAAGAGTCACAGCTCTAAGCACTATAAAGGGTGAGAACTTGGATCTAGAAGATGGACTCAGCCTAGATGTCCATCAATAGGTGAATAAAGATAACACAGTTCATATACACAATGCAATTTTATATCCACAAAAAAATGAATTCAATACTTTTCAGGAAAATGGGTGCAACTGAAAATTACCTTAAGTATGCCAGACTCAAAGACAACTACTACTGTTTTCTCTTAAATGAATATAGTAGATTTCTCTCTCTTCTTTCTCCTTTTCTCTTTTCTTTCTTTCTTTCTTTCTTTCTTTCTTTCTTTCTTTCTTTCTTTCTTTCTGTTTCTCTGAAGATTACACTAAGGAATACTACTCAGCTATTAAAAACAAGGAAATCCTGAAATT
Source organism: Acomys minous (assembly GCF_964271855.1). Classification (NCBI taxonomy): domain Eukaryota; kingdom Metazoa; phylum Chordata; class Mammalia; order Rodentia; family Muridae; genus Acomys; species Acomys minous. The sequence continues at coordinate 179,959,054 of NC_140483.1, read as the reverse complement.
TGTGGACAAATGGATGGGACTAGAAATGATCATAATGAATGAGTTAACCCAGAAGCAGAAAGACTCACATAATATATACTCACTTATAATTGGGCACTAGCTCAAAAGGCATGTCCCATGAAAGTCTTCAGTTACCAGGAGATTGGGATAGATGTGAAGACATCCTACTGAGACTCTAGGTAAGAGAAATATAGGAGATGGGGAAATAGAAAGACACAGAGGGTCCTAGAAACCTACAAGAAGAACATCGTGATGGTGATGGGTGGATCTGGGCCCAGGGGGGTCTGCTCAAAGTATTGCACTAACTAAGGACAATACAATAGTAAACATCAAACCCCTACTCTGATCTACAGGACGTTCTCTGCAGTTATGTGGAGATTAGGGACTGACTTTGACATGAGCTCTGGTGCTCCATATTTCACCACCTCCTTTTGGTGGGGAGGCCTGGTGGCACTCAAAAACGGAATAAGCAGACTACCAAGATGAGACTTGATAGCCTATGACCATATAGTGGGGAGGAGGTCCCCCTCGGTCATAGACCTAGGAGAGGGGAATATGGTGAAAGCAGGAGGGAGGGAGGAATGAAAGGATACAAGGGATGGGATAACAATTGAGTTGTAATCTGAATAAATTAATAAAATTAAAATTTAAAATTTAAAAAATCTCTATATGTATGTATGTGTGTGTGTATGTATGCATGTATGTGTGTGTACGTATGTATGTGTGTGTATGTATGTATGTGTGTGTGTGTGTGTGTGTATGCATGTATGTGTGTCTCATTGTGGGTGAGTAGAGGTCATGAAACTAGAAAATGAAGCTAAGGGAAAAAGTGTTTTAAAAGAGAGTCAAGAAATTGAATACAAAAGAAGAAAAGAAGACAGTAGAGCATATGCAACAAAAGAGTAGAAAGGAGACAATGAAAAGAGGATGGATGAGGAGGTGGGTGAGATTTAGGGAGGAGAGGGAAGATATCATCAATAAAAACAAAATCTCTATGTAAATCTCATAATGAAGCTCACTGTTTTATATATTAATTTAAAACCGATGAAATAAATAAAGGGTACAATAACAAATTAAAAGGTGTGCTGTGTCTGTGTGTGTGTGTGTGTGTGTGTGTGTGTGTGTGTGTGTGTGTGTGTGTTGGGGGGGGCTGCTGTGGCATGTTGTGTTGGGGGGGGGCTGCTGTGGCCACATGCCATGGACAGGGCAGAAAACACCCTAGAGGCCAAAGGCCAGGTGGATGCCATTACAATGAGCACAAATGTGATGGAGAGATGAGCAGAAAGAGAATCCTAAAAGTCTGCGCGCTGTGAAGAGAGGCGGAACTGGAGACACAAAGGTGGTGAGGAACAGCCAGATGTGAATAGTCTGAGCTGCCGCCTGAGGCCATGGTGATGCCTCGGCTCATTCGGCCACTGAAGGTCATGTCTGGGTCCATGGCCGTGCAACACTAAATGTCTCTGTTGATTTTCTTGGCCCAAGCTACCACCAAAGACCTTTCAGATGTCTCTGGTCTGCTCTGCTGCCTGGGGCCATGTTTATATCCAAAGGCTGCACAGAACTGGCCTGGCCCCTTGGTGGTTGCAGCACTCAGGAAAGCGGGTCCCCTACCTAATCCGGGTAGCAAGGTAGAGCTGGCCCTAGTGGCAGGTGCATGGGTGAGTAGGTCATAGGATTTATGGCAGAGTTAGCCCTGCCTCTTGTGAGGGCAGTGCTTGAGAGCTAAGCATGGAAATGTTCCAGGAAAGTTGCCAGGCTAACTAATTCAGCTACCACCTGACCTAGATCCTGGGCTTTGGATTGGTTACCCTAACGTCTGTCCTATCTAAAAACTGATGGAGTGCATGAAGAGTGCTCTTCATAGAACCAAAGCTGCAGGATCTCCCTGGCATAGGGCGATAACAGGATATCCCAGAGCAGTCCTGGTGAGGATCCTCTATTGATAGTAGAGCAGAAGTCAGAGGCCCCAAACAAGCCTAATGACTCATTGCATCTAACATTTGCAATTAAAGCTGTTTGGGCAAAAGAGTATACTGTGTCAGACACCCTGACACACTGCAGCTTCCACAGTGCAATGTTATTTATTTATTTATTTATTTATTTATTTATTTATTTATACTTTTATTCTTAGGTTTTTTTTGTGGTGGGGGAGTTTGCAAGGGTAGAGGGTGAATATAGATGGATGAGAAGATAAATGAGATTAGGGTGCACGTGAAATTCCCAAAGAATCAGTAAAACACTTAAAAGAGTTGCTTTCTATGTTAGTTAATTATGGGTCTCCTTTCTCCTTCAAACTCCCACCACATGAGGATATAGTTTGGAGAATGGAGCAGGAAGTCACCACAAGAAGAAGAGAGCATTCTTATGCACCTGGGCATGATGGCACCTTGATCTTGGATTTCTAAGCCACCAAAATGGTGATAAATAGATGACTTCTGTTCTTCATATTATTTCCCAGTGTCAAATATTTTTATAGCAGCACACATGGGCTGAAATATCCAGTTTTTACTTTTAGGGACTGACCAATGCCCACAGCGCATCAGTCAGAGGTGCACTGATACATCTTAAGTTAGCTGTTTCCCAGGCACAGACCGTCTGGTGGCTTCCCAGTGTGCACAGGGTAAAAGCAGAGAATATGTGATGACATCAGTGCTACAACATCTGCCCCAACATCTGGCTTCCTTTCCTGCCTTGTCCATTTGCCCCTTAATCTCATATCTACTTACAAATCCCTATTTATTTATTTGCTCAGCTTTCTCCTTTACCAATCATGTTGCTTATTTTTAGGTTAATTGTGTTGATTCCCCGTTCACCCTCTAGAATATATATCTTTATTGGCATAGTTTTGTCATTTGCTTTATTTTTATTGCATCTCTGGTGCCTGAGAGTCATCCAACAAATATTTGCTGAGTAATTGAAAGAAGTGGTCTCAGAGGCTAGTTTTCTAAAAGGCCGTGGACTCCGCTTTTTCATTTCTTCAAAGACAAGGAATCATTTTTCTTAGGAACGTTGAAAGCACAATTCAGCAAAAGAATATTCTTTCAATATACCTATACTACAATATCTTAAAATTACAAAATAGTCAAATTTGTGGAATGTCCCCATATTATTTAGTTAGGTTGTTATATGATATTTTTATTGACATACAGTGAAAACCAGACTGTTTTCAAATGTTGATGGAGATTTTCATATAGTGCGGCATAAATTAAATATAAGAATGAAGGACAACGGTGAACACACCTGCTTCCCTACTTCCCATACGGTCGGTTTTTACTAATTATATGTAGTTTGCTTTTCATATCTATTATCAATTTCATAATTATGTTTAGCATTTTATAATCCTCTGAATCAAATTCATAAAGGTTATTTTGCTCTGACATTATTGGTTTTATTTATAGTTGTTGTTTACTTTATTCTTCCTATTTTTGATCCTTTAAAAAGGATTTTTTATCTTTATAATTCCCTGCTTTTCAAATCACTGCATGGCTGCTGCAAAACACAAGATTCGGAGAAATATATATATTCAAAAGTTACTTAGTTTATTGACACTCTTATACTTATTTTACAAAAATGAATAACAAATTAATATGTTTATTTCAATATTTTTTGAGACATGGTTTCTCTGTGTAGTCTTAGCTGTCCTGGACTCACTGTGTAGACCAGGCTGGCTTCAAACTCACAGAGATCCATCTGCCTCTGCCTCCCCGAGTGTTGAGAGTATAGGCATGTGCCACCGTGCACAGCTTAATATGTTTATTTATAGAATATTTATATGTTTTTCTTAGATGCATGCAAGTAGATGTATTATTTTTGAGATTTTAATTTAATTACAATGTTTCTCCTTTTCCTTTATCCTTTCCAAGCCCTGCCATACACATCCCAATTCTCCTTCAAATTCATGGCCCATTTTCTTATTGTTATTGTATGCATATGTGCATTTGCATATACATATCTATCCTTAAACAGAACCTATTGAATCCATATAATGTTACTTGTGTATATGTTTTCAGGGATGAGCATTTGGAACTGGACAAGCAACAATATGCTCTTCCTTAGGGAGCAGCACCTCTCCCACTCTCAACTCTACTTAGGTGCCTAGAGTTCTTTGTGTAGATTTGAGGGCACTAATTCTTTTCCCCATACAGGTTGGTATGTTTATCAGTGTCATCCTTGTTCAACGCATATGGGTGTAGATTTCGAAGCTATTTGGAGACACAATCTTACAACAAAGTCCCTTATTTGGCTCTTAAAATCTTTTTGCCTCTTCTTCAGTGTTCCCTTTGCCCTAGTTGCAGGGGTGTTTTGTAGATGTGTCCGTTGGGACTAGGCTCCACAACTCTGCATTTTGATTGGTTGTGGTTTTCTGTAGTACTCTATCTGTTGTAAAGAGGAATTTCTTTGATGAGGAGCAAGGACTATCATTATTTGTGAGGATAAGGACAAACGTTTAAAGATGGTAGATGGGATTATGCTGTTAGAGAGAATTAGTGATTGTAGATTCACCTCCGATAACCATGATGTCACCAGCACTGAGTGTTAGCTAGGTTTCCAGTACCCAGCATGATCTCCCTCTTGTTAGGAGGGTCTCAAGTCCCATCTTCTCTAAGGAGCCCCCCTCATTTTTTCCACTTTCTCTCAGATCACTTGTACCCTGTTTTCACCCTTTCCCCTCTCCCACATGCTTCCCTATTTACGTCTCTGTCCCTCCATTAGGAGTCCCCCTTTCCCACTTCCCTGATCGTATAACTTGTGCCTTGCTAATCCCTCTCTAGAACTGTAATCAGCTTTAAGTTTCAATGTGTTGTCATTGATCTTTCGGTTTCATATACAGTAAAGTGTAACATGGACACACTTAACATATGAATACAGTTCAACAGAGGCTGAGGTGGAAATACTGGATTCCAAAGTGTTAAACCCATGTGAATGATGTTGGCAGGAATTCAGTGCATTAACACATAGATTTTGTTTTTTGTTTTTTGTTTTAATTAAAAAAAAAAGAATGAATCACTTCTGCCATATGCAGACTAGGTTTTCTGAGAATAAATATATAAAATAGATCATGTAGTATTTGTAATATCATCGCTCATATTAAATTATCTCCTTTTAGTAACTAATAAACATTGTGTGTTTCTAATCTCCATGACAGAGTGTGTTTTCTGGAAGCCTGTCTCCACAGGTCTTGTGCTTCATGGCAAATGATGTCATTACTTGTCCAGATGCTAACATCCTGAGAGTCCTTTTGGCTTCTCCCTTTGCGTACTACAAACAATGAATCAAACATGTATAAATAACACAGTTTGCAGAAATGAAGTTGCTGCTCTGAAGCATGCACAGACACTCTAGTTTAAGATGGGGTCCTTTTTCTCCTGAACAATGCACTGACTTCTCTTCTTGCCTATATGCTCTATTATCCACATGATGCCAGACTGTGCTGCTCTTAACAATAACAACCAGAGTGCACTTCATGCATTGCCTTGGTTGATGCATCAGTTTGCACAGGCCCTCCTGGGTCCAGATCCACCAGCCTTAATGGTCTCCTTGTGGAGCTAGAACCCCTGTTCAGATCTAGCCAATGGACAGCTCATCCTCCATGGTTGTCGAGAGAGTGGGGACTGCCTCTGGCATGAACGCAGGTGACCCTGATTTGATCACTTCCCTTTGTGGGGAGGCCTGGTGGCACACAGAGGAAGGGGAAGCAGGCTGTCTGCATGAGACCTGACAGGCTGTGGTCATATGGTGGGAGAACAGGTCTGTTTCTGTCAGAGGTCTAGGGGAGGGGAATAGAGTGGAAGAAGGAGGGAGGGTGGGAATGGGAGGATACAAGCCATGGGATAACAATCAAGATGTGGTCTGAATATGTTAAAATACACTTTTTAAAAAACCTCTAAAAGCAAAACGGGAACAATCAGAGACTGTCATTCTTCTAAATGTATCAGAAAAATCCAAACTCCATTAAGGTTCAAGATAGCACTATGTCAACTAGGCCTTGATGGTTTTGTGATTTTAATATGATGTGCCCTTAGGCTTGTGTGCTGAATACTCTGTCCTGAGCTATTTGGTAAGGTTATGGAACCATTAGGAGGTGGTCTTGCTGGAGGAAGTAAGTCACCTAGGAGCAGACTGAGGTTCCATAACCTGCACTGGCTTTCTCAGCTTCAAGAGAGTGACTCTAACAGGATCAGCCAGCTTCCTGTTCCTGTTGGCATGCCTTCCCTGTGAGTCGCCATGTCTTCTTTGTCCTGTTAGACTCTGACCCTCTAGAATTATAAGCTAAAATAAATTTTTCTTCCCTAGGTTGTTATGGTCAGGCCATTTTTTCACAACAGAAAAGAAGCCAGAATACTGTACCTTTTATTATCAGTCCATCGCTTCCGTCTTTACTTACTGGGATTCAGGCACTGTGGGCTTTTTTTCTTCTCAGCTTTTAAGACACAAACATTCTTTAAAACCTTGGGCCTCTGATATTCATGGGTCCTCTGACTAAAACATCATTATTGCAGTTTAGAATCTGGCTGGCTTTTCATGTGTTGAGCCTCAACAATCATTTTCGCATAGTTATTTAAAACAGCTCTATGTATTAATTATGCTGTTTATTTCCTTCAAATCATTTTAAACACTTAAAATAGGTATTTCTTGCTCACTAAGTATCTGTGTGTCTGCCTCTGCACAGAAGATCTTTACCTGCTAGTGCTTTATCCAAAGTCCAGGTGTAGAAAAATCATGGTACAAAGTAAGCTTTCAAAATATTTATGGAATAATTAGTAATATAAAGTATGTTAGGTCAGTCAAAGGATGTTTATAATGAATCTCAGAAATTACCACATTTTCATACCTCTGCTTCTGAGATTCATAACAAATATTAATTTTTAAATAGTCTCATCCTGGAAAATTCAGCATGTGTGTAGACTGTGGTAAACAGGCCTTAGTCAGGTGATATCTATTTTTAAAGCCTTAAGCAAATGCAGATTTGCATATGCTATTGTCTTCCTGAATAGTGGGGATGGTGGCATCAGCAACACCAGAATTTTTCCATATATAATTGAAAATAGATTCTTCTCTTATACGATACACCCTGACACAGTTTTTTCTCCCTCCGCTCCTCTCAAAATCCCTTCTTCCAACCTCCTCTTCCCCAGGTCCACTACATCTCCGTTTCTTCCAGAACAGAGCAGGCCTCCAAGAGACTCCTATAATCTTTTTGTCCCTCTCTGGGAGGTTCCCTGATCTTTGACAGGAATGACCAAATGTAGAGTCTTACTGCATAACATCTGACTGTGGGTGTCTGAACCTGCTCCCATCTGCTGCCAGAAGAAACTTCTCTGATGAGGACTGGACAGGGTATCAATCTATGAGCATAGCAGAACATTATCAGGAGTCATTTTGTGGATTTCCTTTTTAAGACCAGTCATAGTTGGTTCTACCCTAGGTCTCTGGGCTACCCAGTCTCCAGACTGACGCTATCTAAGCAGTGCCATACATGGGTTCCATTTTGGGGAGTAGGCCTCAATCAAGTCAGACATTGGTTAGTCACTCCCAGGTGTTCCCTGCCATGGTTTCCCCAGCACATCTTGCAGGCAGGACTGATTGGAGGTGGAAAGTTTTGTGGCTGGGGTGGTGTCCATGTTTCTTTTTTGGTAGCCTGCTAAGTACCTTCTCATGACAAAGAGACTAAAATACAGGGGTGAAGGCTCCACTAGCTCAACCCCTCTAAGTTTAATGAACTGAGTGGAAGTTGTCCTCTGCAATGAGATCCTGCTGTTAGTTTTCAGAGGGCCGTCTTCTGTTGTAACATCAGCCAGGGTTGTTGAGGCATCTCTATGGGGCCTCCTTTGCCAATAACTCAATTGACTATAACCAAGTCCTACTATTGGAAGGTTTGCCTGGCTACAAAAGATGGTTAGTGCAGAATCTCTATCCTCAATTTCTAAGAGTGTTCACTAGGGTCATCCTTATAGATTCTAGAATTCTCAGTAAAGAAGTCCTAAATGGCTGGGATTCCTTAAAGAAATGTTTAACATCCTTAACCACTAGGGGAATGCAAATCAAAACCACTTTAAAATTTCATCTTACACCTGTCAAAATGGTTGCTATCAATAACATAAGTACCAGTTCATGCTGGTCAGGATGTGGAGCAAGAGGAACACTCCTTCATTGCTGGTGGGAGTGCAAACATATACATCCACTATGGAAGTCAATATGGAGGTTTTTCAGAAAATTGGGAGTACTTCTACCTCAAGATCCAACATACTACTCCTGGGCATTTATTCAAAGGACGTTCCACTATTATAACAAGAACATTTGCTCAGCTATGTTCATAGAGGCTTTATTCATAATAACAAGAAACTGGAAACAATGTAGTTGTTCCTCAATTGAAGAATGGGTAAAGAAAATGTGGTACATTTACAGAACCGATTATTAATCAACTGCTAGAAAATTTGATATCATGAAATTTGCAAGTAAATGGATGGAACTAGAAAAAAATCATCCTGAGTGAGGCACCTGAGACACATAAAGACAAACATGGTATGTACTCACTTATAAGTGAGTACTAGCTGTTGAGTATAGGATAACCAAACTACAATCCACAAACCAGAGAGGTTACGTAAAGATGAGAATATTAAGGGGGAAGCATTGATCTCCCTTGGAAGGGGGAAATACAATAGAGTCTATGTGTAGACTCAGAGTGAATTTGGAATGGAGGTGGAGAGATCAGGTGTGAAGAAGGGATGGAGGCGGAGAATGCATGGAGAGACAGCTGGAATTTGTGGACATGTGGGGGGTAGTGTGAAAATCCTTTTTCCTTTAAATTTTGTGTTATTGCTTTATTCATTCTTTGACAGGCTCATCATACATGTATGCAATGTTTCATGTTCATATACAAACCCCCATCTCCTTCAACTTCCAGATTGAACTTTACCAACAACATATCCCTCTTTCAATATTATGTTCTCTTAAAAATATTTTTTATAATTCACAGTGTCCAATTATTAATGCTCCTATGTGTGAGGGATTGGGGTCATCTACTCTGGTATAGGCAATCTGTCAGTAGGCACAGTCAAAAAAAGAAAGAAAAGAAAAGAAAAGAAAAGAAAAGAAAAAGGACTCTTCTTCCTCCAGTGGCCATCAGCTGACAATAGTTCTTTAGATAGGGCTAAGGCCTCTGAGAGTCTTCTATCCAGGCTGGCACTTTGACTGACTTGGTCTGGTGCTATGAACTGATGTGGGTAACAGCCATGCCATATCCAGATGACAATATTTCATAGCTCTTCTTTTACCTATTGGAAAAGATCCTAACCTTTGTAACATAGATTTTAAAAGTTCTTTCATAATATTTTTTCCTAGAAATTTGTGGAGAAATTGGGTTATTTCATGCATCTCACTTCTCATATAAAAATCGAAGATTTTTACATAGAAAAAATTATTTCCATTTACTTATATAGTAGTCTTTTTTCTTTCCTAAAAGGAACTAACATGATTTAAAATAACAAAGGAAGGAACAAATGAAGCACAAATCAAACTATTAACACAAACTACACATAAATTCTACTACTTGACTTTGAATTTTCTGGGTATTAGGAGCAACTGTAAGCATAATTGGCTATGTTTTTACTATTCTCAGAAATAAATCATTTTTATTTCTGACAAAAGGGAAAAAATTACTCATCCCATCAGCCTTTATATGAATGGTGTCAGTTAACATAGCACAGTTCTATTCCTAAGGGAGTGAACTGCTCAGTCCTTTATCTACTCTTTACTTTTGATTGAAGACAAATATTTTCTTTTATAAAACTCATCTAAACAAATCTTGTTCTGTCAATGACTAGATGTCTTTTAGATGATTCTTTAGGTACCTGGTAGCCTCAATTAATAATATACAATTTAGTATTCAATACATCAACATCCATTTATCAATTTTCCTTATTATAACTTTTTTGGTTTGATTTTAATACTGAGAAATATCCCTTTCTACTGTACACAATTGGCTAAATCATTTGAGAGAGAAAAAAAAACCTCATAAGAGAAATGAGTGAATTGTCTCCTGTGCCCTTTAAATACATTGGATAGTGATACTTTTGTGTGAGAAGTAGGATTTGCCCTAAGGAGCTGTCTTTCTAGAATGAAAGAATTGACATTTCAGAACCCCATTTGTAAACATAAAATTAACAATACATGTTAACTTATGATCCGTATCTATTCAGTTCCATATTGAGTCTAATGAAATGCATTATAATGACATCAGTATCCACATACTAAAAATATGTACATTGTTGTTAGTTTTTTTTTCTCTCATATCAATGGGCACTTCCCATAACTCTTGGAAAACTGATTATATCATAGTCTTTCTCATTTATCAATCACTGTTCCTGGTGAAATAGAGGGCCATGATGGAGATCTATATACCTAGTAATGACACCACTAACTCCAAAGTTCCTGGATCATAACAATGAAAGAAAACAACCCTTTCTCCCCAAACACAGGAACAAAATCAAGAACACTTAAGAGCTATAGTAGATACAGCTCTTGTTCCCTAATTTCATTCTTAGTATTACAGGACTATGGTATGGTGGGGCATCCCGTAAGCAGCACTCAGGAGCAAATCCAGAAGAATCAGATATTTCCTGGTAATTATAGACTACATAGCAGATTTGACACCAGCATGGGGTATAGGGAAATACTTCTTTATTTATTGGAAGAAAAGTTAAAAGTAAAAAAGAAAAGCTGCAGAGATGACACAAAGGTCAAGTGTCCTTGCTGTACAAGCTTGAGAATTAGCATTCAGATCCAAGTCACCAAACAGAAAACTGGAAGCTCTGCATGTCCCACAGGCCTGTAACCTCAGTGCTGAGTTGGGAAGAGACAGGAGGACCACTGCAGCTCACCTTCCTGTCTATTCTCCACAAAACAAAACAAAACAAACAGAAAACTAACTGGAGCTTAATGTTCAAGAAGAGGACTAGCCACAAATACTAATCATTGGAGAGTAAGACGAAAGGGCATCTGACTTTCTCCTCCAGACTCCACATGGGCCGACAGGCCAATAGACATGTGGACATGCTGCTCATTGATAAACCAACATACCAAACGTACACATTCACACAAAAGTCTCAAAAACTAAATGAAAACACTTAACTGTGATTGATACTAACATAACAGACATAAGCTAAAGGCTTTCTCTTTGGCTGACTTTTCTTATGCCACATACTTCTGTCTAAAGTGAGCAGGAGCTTGGTAATAACATTGAAAAATAGGGCAGATATTTTCCTCATTTTTCTCTTATTTTATAAGCCAACCTTGTTCATCACCTTCCCTATTTCTCCTCTCCCTTTTTTGAGCAAATATAAAGCATCAATGAAGAATATTGACTAAAGTACTTTAAAGAATACATTCCTCTGTCCCACTTTCCTGATAAGTGAAGACATTCATGGGACATGCCCCTTGGGCTAGTGTCCATATATAAGTGAGTATATACCATTTGAGTCTTTCTGCTTCTGGGTTAACTCACTCATTATGATCATTTCTAGCTCAATCCATTTATCCACAAATTTCTGGAATTCCTTGTTTTTAATAGCTGAGTAGTATTCCACAGTGTATATGTACCACAGTTTCTTTGTCCATTCTTCTACTGAGGGACACTTAGGCGGTTTCCATGATCTGGCTATTATGAATAAGGCTAGGACAAGACAAACAGAAGGAAAAGAGCCTAAGAAAAGACACAAGAAGCAGACATAATATTCAGAGACACATTGGTTCATTCATTTAGGGATTTCATAAGATTACAAAACTGAAAGCCATAATATATACCCAAGATCTGCATAGCTGGCACAGTACTTTATTACTGAAGACTGTGGTTCTTTAACACGTTGCTTTAGAAAAATGTTTCTCTTTGTGATGAATATGTAAAATTTCAAAAGCCAACCTGGGAATGCTGGCTTGTATCTATAATGTCAGAAATTAGGAGACAGAGGTGGAAGTACTGCATAGACCTGGGACCTTGCCTGAGCTACATGGTGATCTCTGGATCAGTCTGGCCTTCAGAATGAGACCACTTCTAAAAATATTAAACGAATCTGGGTATAGTGGTGCACGCCTTTAATCCCAGAACTCGGGAGGCAGAGGTAGGCAGATCGATCTCTGTGAGCTCAAGGCCAGCCTGGTCTAGAAAGTGAGTTTCTAGAGTCTCAGTAGGATGACCTCACATCTATCCCAATCTCCTGGTAAGTGAAGACTTTCATGGGACATGCCTTTTGGGCTAGTGGTCAATTATAAGTGAGTATATATCATGTGAGTCTTTCTGCTTCTGGGTTAACTCACTCAATATGATCATTTCTAGTCCCATCCATTTGTCCACAAATTTTAGGACTTCCTTGTTTTTAATAGCTGAGTAGTATTCCATAATGTAAACTTACCACAGTTTCTTTATCCATTCTTCAACTGAGGGGCATTTAGGCTGTTTCCAGGTTCTGGCTATTATGAATAAGGCCGCTATGAACATGGTGGGGCATATGTCCTTGTTGTGTGGTAGAGGAAATAGGGAAATAGAAGGACACAGAAGGTCCTAGAAACCTACAAGAAGAACATCATGATGGGTGGATTGGAACCCAGGGGTTTGTGCTCAAACTTTTACACTAACCAAGGACAATACAATAGTAATCATCGAACCCTTACTCTGGTCTACCCAATGGACAGGACATTCTCCACAGTTATGTGGAGAGCAGGGACTGACTTTGACATGAACTCTGGTGCTCCATATTTGACCACCTCCCCTTGGTGGAGAGGCCTGGTGGCACTCAAAGAAAGAATAAGCAGGCTACCAAGATGAGACTTGATAGCCTATAACCATATAGTGCGGGAGGAGGTCCCCCTCAGTCATAGACCTAGGAGAGGAGAATAGGGTGAAAGTGGGAGGGACTAAAGTTAAATTTTAAAATAAAAGAAAGAAAAAAAAGTGAGTTCCAGGATAGCCAATGTTGTTATGTAGAGAAACCTGTCTTGGAAAAAAAAAAAGAAAGAAAGAAGGAAGGAAAGAACAAAATGAAAAAGAAAAGAAAGAGAAAAACGAAAATTTAAGAAAATAAAAAATTAAAACAGTTTAACAGCAAATATAGTCCATTCTTTAATAAAGAGAATCACATCTTTCCCTTTTAGGTTTCTCTTATCTGACATTCTAGCTAAAAGAGTCAAGAATTTATATCAGTTAGCATCAGTCTGACATGAATGGATGTTACTCTTAAATGTGACTGTAGTTCATTACTAAAATAAATGTAATGACTTTTTTCCCTAAGGATAGGAATCCCAGAACTTAGACTCATTATGTATAAATATGTTGGCGTGAGAAAAAGAATTATGCCTTAATGGATGTGTGCATCTTAAAGCAGGAAAGTTGTTAGGACGAGCCTAAAGATATGCTAATTCATTCAGGGATTAATTTTTAGCATTTTGAAATTTCACTCTCTTTTCCACCTAATAGTAGGAATATGGTTCAGTGCCTCACACTCCAAATTAGATGTCACTACCTGAGATCTTTGTAGTGACAGTGCTGATGCCAGGGGTTGACTTCCTGTTCAGATTCACGCCTTTTTAACTGGGTTGTGAGGCTTGCTGGCAATCCCATTCAATTTGCTATTACAAATCAACATGGAAACTCACATGCATACATTACTGTGAACAGTGATAGAGCACACTCTTACAGCAAAGACCTCAACCTATAAGAGTTGGAGATGGTTAAGATGATAAGTATTGCCCTATGTGCTCACTAATTAAAAGCAAAAACTGTTTTTCCACACACCAGCATTGTACATGCTAATGTTGACCTTGTTACTCTGAAAATAGTTTTATAACTGCTTCTTCTTAATTTTTTTTAATTGTAAGAAAGGATAAACTTTCTCCCTTCATATCTGGGACTTTGGTTTTCCTGCTTTCTGAATAGATATGCGGTTCTGGCAAAAACAATAGACACCACTTACAGTTTTTGAGTTACGAGGCTGACTTTACCATTATTTTAGGGAAAAATTTGTCAAATTTAAAATGTGCAAAGTTGTTCAGTGTTAAGAATACTTTCAGCATATTCTTTTCACACACAAAAAAAATTCTTGCTTTGGATTTGTGGATGTTTCTATTGACTTTGGTTCCATAGATGTGTGTGGGTGTTTTTCTTCCATGAATAAGAATGAAGTGAGTTCATTTAAAAGTATTGAAAGACCATGTCTTCCATACACAATACCAGTCTTCTAATTTTCTAGCTGTCTTATGCTGAAGCAATGCACAGAGGGTCTGGAACAATGTATTAAACTTATCCTCTGGGGATTTCCTGGAGGTGATTATTTTCTGAAAGAATTGCATTCCTCTTGGTACATATCTTATTTAGAGGAGAGGGGTTTAGAATTGTTTTGAATTAGATAGTTGTTTCGCTTTTGCAAAAGTTGAAGCCTCTTCTTATAAGCAATGACACCTGTTTAATTCTAACATTCTAGTATAGAGGTTAGGGCAGTAGCTTCCTTGCAAATAAGTTAAGAGCAACAGCAGGAGACTGATGGTATACCTACTATTGTAATTTTTTAGCCATACAAAAATTGCAGTAGAGTGTAGTTAATTATCTCATCCTCTTAATAAGCAATTCTCTCTGATATATGAAGACTTCTTGAATATTAAAAATTTCCAAGATTTGTAAAAATTAATTTGAAAAACATATCCCATTATTCACTAATTTTACATGACAAATATACTATACTATAAAGGTGGGTTTTTTTTTTCTCCATCACAATTTAATGAGAGTTACTTCAAAATTCAGTAGCAGGAACCATTAAGATTACAGGGAACATTTTGACCAAGAACTCAAAGTCAAACTTCACTCTGACAAAGTAGACAATACTGATCTATTGAAGTTATGTCAAGGGGTTGATAGGATTTTGTTGTAAGGTCAGCAATAATAGGAGAAAGGTATTTTCTTTGAACTTGACAGTTTTGAGCATTTTTATGCTAGTTTTCAAACTCCTTTAAACCTAATTATTATTTTTATTTTCCCTCATCTTCTGTATAAAAAAAAATTCAAAACTCTATACATCAGCCAAAAAGTATCACAGAAAGCCTTCTACCTATTAGTTACAGTAAAGTGATAAGCAAAGCATATTTTAAACTCTTTTCATTGATGACAATGTGCTACATAAACCTTAGCGTTTAGGCAAGACAGATAACTGTTAAGTTGATGGTTAAAAGGTCTGAGCATTGGCCTTCAAGGAACACTTTCTGATCATTTTGTTATGTACTTAAGCTAGGTAATGAGACAGATGTGGTCTGGGGCAATTACCAATTGTATGAATAGATAAATAGACCCACCTAACATATCTGCTTATTTTCCAGGAACCTATTGTTTTGAACTGGGACCAAGAATCACAATCATCTCTTCCTTATTAATCTTCTGCGTGGTCAAGGACAAATGACAACCCTGCTATTTTTGACAATGACATTTATTTGGGCTTAAAAAAAACCAAGGTATGTTGTTCACCATTATGTATTAATTCTCATTTCAAATCTGTGATATGAAATCAAGAAAGTAAACCTTGCTAGATGCTGCAAGGGTAAAGAATGTTCTAAAAGCAGCTCTGAAATCCAAACTCCCAGAGTGCCCCTGTATGATATAAGGCAAACCAAAATATAACTATGCTATTCCAGAGAGACAAACATTAAATGCAATTTGACTGTTATTGTGTTTGCCCTCAGTCTAAACATTAAAGCATAGTTTTTACTCTAAATCTAAAGAACAAGCACTTTTCACTTATTTCTATATTTGAAGACATTTTACCTTGAGCTATCAAGGTAAGAGGCTTATGAACTCAGGAAAAGCAGAATCTGTGATCTTATGACTTTGCCTTTTCCCATCAGAGTGGACCTACTTTTCAGAACCAAAATATCATTATTGCACCAGTGGGAGATTTGGGGAAATGTTTTAGGTGACAAAACAGTCTGTTTTGACACATGTCACCATTATTTCATTTCAGATATGCCTCAGGTCAAACGTGTTCTTGAGACACTATCTTTCAAATAAAAGTCTTTTGCACAATACCTCAAGAGATTTGGTGTCATGTTTCCCTAAATCTGAGACCTAGGATACAGTGAGCTCTGCTCAGAATATGTGTGCATGATCTGAAAGAACTGGCTGGAATAAGTCTGATTTTAAACAGTAGCATTATCATTTAAAAAATGACCAAGCACTATACACGGAGGAACTAAAAATGCTCAGGCCCCTTGAGGCTAAATTTAGTTAGTTTTGCAAATGTTAAAAAGAGAGAGAGGGAGGGATTTAAAGATTTTTTGTGACCTTATCATGCACATTAAAATAATAAAGTGAGCAACAATCTCTAATGTGGTAAGCTATGTAAAAGTGAACTGCTTTCTTTCAGTCACTTAAGACTTAAATATCCGTAATAAATTCAGGATGGTCTTTGTAGCAGGAGTTTGTTTCCTTCAAGAATCATAATCTTGAGGGGATGGAGAAATGGTTCTTGTGTTCAGAGCACTTATTGCTCTTGCAGAGGTCATGAGTGCTTTCCCAGGTTTCACATGGCAACTCAGGACCATCTGTAACTCCAGGTCCATGGGAACCTACGCCCTTCTGTAGCTCTTTGGGCAACATATGCACATGTGGTGCATGTACATACATGCAGGGAAAACTCTCATACACATAAACCAAAATAACCACATCTTTTAAAAGGCATTATGACTTCTATGATAATATGGAAACGTGAGATATTTAGATTCGTTTCTGAAATGTGTGCAAGACAATTTATTGTCCATTGTCTCTGAGGTGAAGCTACGCTTCAGAAATGACCACCTCCCACATCTTTACAAATGTAAAAGATTCATGTTGTTTTCTTAAAATAGAAAATTATTTGTTCAGACACAAAAGTCAGAAGGTACTAACATGAAAATATGTCATTTTAATGTGTTCTTTGTGGTTAAAATTTTCATCAAGGAAAGGTTTTCCTATTATGTAGTCTTCAATAGCTGGACAGATAGTAAAAAAAAAAAAACATTTTTTCTCTCAATATTACAAAAGAAAGGGCATTTATGTCAAAGGGCATTTTATGTAACTTATTTCTATACTAAACAGTACTGCAAAGTGGGAATTGTCATATGTGGTTTGCCAATGAGCAAGCTGAGGCCCAATGGATTTTAGTGACTTACTCAAAATCATAAATACAATAGATAATAGATTTTGAATTCTAAAACAATAAAACAATAAATAAATAAATAAATAAATAAATAAATAAATAAATAAATAAATGCTACATGGAGTAGTTAATGGTCAAAATAGCTAGGTTTTATTTATCCTGTGCAATATTAAAACCCAAAAGGGAGATGTGTGTAAAATTGTATTTTAAGACTCACCATTCAGTGTAAAGAGGAAATATGTAAACTAACTGAGGAAAGATGAATTTGGATGACACACAAAAAAATCACCCTCTGTCTCTTTAGGGAAGCTTAATAATGGCTTCCTTAGGTAGATGGATGAGCTTAGTGGAAGAATGAGAAGGCACCAAAGACCTTCCAGCACCCTCCACCAAAACTGTACCATTTCTGATGCTAACTAGAGAGCTTCACCTGTTCTCGTTGTACATAAACTCATGTGGCTGCTTTGTAAGTGGGTGAAATACTCAGAGAGCAGGGTCTTTCTCTGTGGGAAAGCAACCAACCCAGACTTGTTCAAACGAACACATATCCCTGTAAAGTAAGAGGATGAAGGATCCTGTGTTCTTTGTTGTCTGTACTGGGCCAGAAGCCTGAACATGATGCTTCACTGTTACTGAGAGTTTTGGGTGGCTGTTCAGGCAGCAAAATGTCTCTGTCATTTTCTTTTTCACTTTGGAAGCTGATAACCTGTACTTCCTGTTTACTCAGGTAATTAATTTTATTCCTTCTCAAGTCTCTGTTGGGGTTGAAGACCAGATAGTTTAGTTTTGCAATTAAACAGTTGTTTAGGGGTTAAGATGTTCTCAGATCTAGACAGATGTTTTATGTTGATAGAGATGAGATATGATAAATGTTGATTTACATTCAGAATTTTAGACTCACCAAGATAGGAAAGATGTTTTCTTCATGGTTGCCAAATACAAACAGCCAAAACACTATGAATGTAACATTTATATAATTCCTTGTTGTTTCCTGATTCTTCTTGCTGGATGTAGTTTATTATATGTGAGTGTGATAATATAAATGTATATGTAAGAAAGAATTAGTTTTTTAAAACTCACTTCTGAAAGAACAGTTACCGCCCCTGTAGCTCATCACCATGTCTTCTGACCTGTCTAAGAAGAAGGCAGCCAAAAAGAAGGACCCTGTAAAAGCTCGATAGGGGCCCAGAAAGGGGGAGATGCTGTCCCAGAACCCCAGGTGGCAGAGGATAAAACGAGGAGGCCAATAGCAGAGAGTCTACAGGTGACGGAGAAATGGATTTTCTGACCAAGGAGGTAGAGGACTTTGAGATGAAGAAAGCTGCTGCTCCAGTTGTCCCCAATGTCCTCTCATCCCAATAGTACTGACATCCACACTATCAACCTCTCACTCACCTTTTATGGTCAAGAGCTACTCAGGGACGCCAAACTGGAATTAAGCTTAGGCCTTCGTTATGGTCTCCTTGGCTTAAACGGAATTGGAAAGTCCATTCTGCTCTCTGCTTTCTGAAAACTGAAGTGCCCATTCCCGAGCATATCGCCAACTACCATCTGACCCGTGAGATGCCTCCTAGTGAGTAGACACCCTTGCAGTGTGTGATGGAGGCAGACATGGAGTAAGCCATGCTGGAGAGGGAGGCCGAGCAGTTAGCTCATGAGGATGCGGAATGTGAGTAGCTCGTGGAACTCTATGAGTGGTTGGAAAAGCCGAGATGAACGTCTCACATGGGTTGGGTTTCATGCTTGCCAAGCAGCGCCAGAAGCTGAAAGACTTCAGCGGTGGTTGGCGGATGAGAGTTGCTCTTGCTGGTGCCCTCTTCATTCGGCCTTTCATGCTGCTTCTGGAAGAGCCTACCAACCACCTGGACCTGGATGTTTATGTGTGGCTGGAAGAGGAACGTAAGGCTTTCAAGCGCATCCCGGTCCTTGTGCCCCATTCCCAGGACTTTCTGAATGGAGTCTGCACCGACATCATCCACATAGACAAGAAGCTGAAGTCCTACATGGGTAACTATGATCAGTATGTGAAGACACGGCTGGAACTGGAGGAGAACCAGTTGAAGTGGTTCCCCTGGGAGCAGGACCAGATCGCACACATGAAGAGCTACATTGCCAGGTTTGGTCATGGCAGTGCCAAACTGGCCTGGCAGGGAGAGAGAAAAAGAGAGAGAGAGAGAGAGAGAGAGAGAGAGAGAGAGAGAGAGAGAGAGAGAGAGAGAGAGAGAGAGAGAGAGAGAGAGAGAGAGAAACACTACAGAAAATAATGGCACCAGGGCTGACAGAAAGGGTTGTGAGTGACCAGATGCTGTCATTTTATTTCCCACGGTGTGGTAAGATCCCACCATCTGTCGTCATGGTGCAGAATGTGAGCTTCAAGTACACAAAGGAGATGCCTTGCATCTACAATAATCTAGAATTTGGCATTGACCCTGACACTCGAGTCGCTCTGGTAGGACCCAACGGTGCAGAGAAGTCCGATCTTTTAGAGCTGCTAACTGGAGGGTTTCTTCCCACAGATGGAATGATCCAGAAACATTCTCATGTGAAGATAGGGTGTTACCATCAGTACTTACAGGAGCAACTGGACCTGGACCTTTCCCCATTGGACTACGTGATGAAATGCTACCCAGAGATAAAGGAGAAGGAAGAGATAGAAATATCATTGGGAGATATGGCCTCACTGGGAAACAGCAGGTGAGGCCAATCTGGAACCTGTCAGATGGGCAGAAGTGCCAAGTGTGTCTGGCCTGGCTGGCCTGGCAGAACCTTCACATGGTCTTTCTGGATGGAAGTACCAATCACCTGCACATCGAGACCATTGATGCACTGGCAGATGCCATCGATGAGTTTGAGAGTGGCATGATGCTAGTCACCCATGATTTCAGACTCATCCAGCAGGTTACCCAGGAGATTTGGGTCTGTAAGAAGCAGTCACGAAATGGCCTGGAGACATTCTGGCCTACAAGGAGCACCTCAAGTCCAACCTTGTAGCTGAGGAGTCCCAGCTCGCCAAGAGGAGCAACAATGTGTGAGCCACAATTTCCAATTATATACATATATGCCTGTGCATTCCTAAAATATGTACTTATATTTAGTCATTGAATATGTTTTATGTTCTGTGACTCTAGAGGACCCTGAGGAATACAGGGTTAGGTTGCATTCCTAGGAATGTCGGGATCATTCTTGAATTTGGACTCTGTCAGTGTGTGTCTTGACCACAGAATCCATTCGTACTATGGGATAAGTGTGAAAGGATCCTGAGGGTGAAGGCATTTTGTAAAAGTTTTGTGTGAGTTTTCAGAAATGGCTTGAAACTAAGGACTCCAAAACTCAATACTTATTCCTGATTGTGTCTTCTTTTCTGTCCATGTGGGTGGTCACATAGGAGTTTGAGGCAGAAGCCAGAATTCTTACACATACACCATGCCAAGACTTGGTAGGCATGAAAATCTAGTCTTGAGAAGCCCAGAACTGCAATTGAAGGAGAAAAATGGCTCCACTATGGCAAGTCATCAAGGTCTAGCAAAGTCTCAGTTACCCATAGGAAAAAAATTTGGATTGGTGGTGGTGAAACATTCAGAAAGCAATTGTCAATCAGGTGTCCTAGGGTGACAGGACTGCTTTTGTAAAAGCCTGTCTTGGTGGTACTGATGGGCAGGATCTTTGGGCACCAGGCCTAGACTCATATCTGTAACACTGGGTCACATGTCAGATGTGAGAATCTAAGAGAGTGATTGCCTGCTCTTGGCAGGGAGTGAGGTGGCAGGGGATTTCCTGCATATGCCACTATTTGATCAGACTAGAGGTGCATTCCTGGAACACTGGGCAAACAACTGGAATCTCTCTGGCTCCTGAGATGATTACATCTTGAAATCCCATCCAGGATGAATATAGATGGTCTAAGGACCTGGGAGAAAAACTCTTAAATAATGATTTCTTATGTCTTTTTCTCTTTCTTTCCCTCCTTTTCCCTGCTTCTCCTCTCTCTCTCTCTCTCTCTCTCTCTCTCTCTCTCTCTCTCTCTCCTCTTTTTAAATTTTTATTTCCTTCTCCTTCTTTCCTTCTCTTACCCTTCTATCCTTAGATCCTTCCATCCTTTCTTTCTTTTTCCTTCCTCCCTTCCTCCTTTGTTTTTCTCCTTCCCTTATTTTAAGTATTAAAATTAGACCTTCTCCCATATAATACACCATGGGCAATATCTGTATCTCTTTCCAGTGAATGAGCTGTGTGGATGTTGTCTTTCACCATGCTCTCACTTCCAAGCCAAGTCAGTCAGGTTGCAGAGAGAGAACCTCTCTCCCAGCATTAGGCTGGGCTGTTTTGGAATCTGCATTGGACAAGCCCTCTGGCAACAACTCAAGAGCATGCAACACAGTCCTTTGCATGGGAGACTTGCATGGTGATAAAGAGCAGCCTGTTTAGACTCTGTATCCACTATTCCGTGGAGTCCTCACTAGGATTTCCCTCATCGATTCCATCAAGTCTTGCCTGTACTTGTTTTCCACCCAACTACCCAGTGGACCCCTATTCCCACCTGAACCTTCCTTCACTCTCTCCCTCCCTCCCAATTTTTGTCTTTGCCTCCTTGTCTCCCCTCTCTTAGCACATCATTCCTGCACTTGTATTGGAGTGTACATTTTCCACAATCCAGCATATACTGAAGACCTGTTGAGACACCTAGTATTGTGCATCTGAGCAACAAAAGATTATTAAATTTCCTATTGAAAGCTTGGCATTGTTGGATTAGCTGCTCTGCATCCTTTAATTATTCCAGAAATTCCATATATATATATATATATATATATATATATATATATATATATATTCCTTCATTCATTTGCTATGTGATATATTGCGTGACTCTATAAAAACTTCAGTAATTCAAAGGTATTTTACATTCATAAGAATATCAGTTTCATTCTTGAATTTTGACTCTTTCAATTTAAGTTATTATCAGGAAATAAATTTGTAGGACAGGATAAAGCTATTTTGTACAATTTGTATGTGAGTTCTAAAAATTGTGCTGAGAACAAAGGACTCCAAAAACAATCATTTCTGATTCTGTTTTCTGTCTATGTGCATGGGCACTTAGGAGATTGAAGCAGAAGCCAAGACTTGTTATACTAAAAACTCTAGTCCTAAGAGGCTGAGAATCATGCTATGTCTTCTAATTTGAATCATCTCCTTGATGATCTACTGTAGCAGTTGGAGGAGGAACAGACATGGTTGATAGAAGACCAGCAGAAGTCAGGAAGAGTAGAGGGATAATGCAAATATTTTGAAAAATATTTCAAAATTAGTATTAGAAATGGTGATTTGTGTAAGGGAAATGAGATCGTATAAGAATTTTATAATGTTTGCCAAGTAGTATATGCACATCTAAAAGGGAGTGAAGTTTTTCATTCTTCACAATAATTATAGAGATTGACTACTCACCAAATGCCAAGTCATCTTTTGAAGAGTTAAGAATAAGAAATAATGCCTATGATTGAAGGCTATGTTGCATTGTTGGGGCAAAGTTTTCTTACAGTAGGCTTTGGGGGACTTAATAAAATAATTTATTACAAGGAAAGTAAGTAACTGATTCTAGCAATCAAGGTTTACCATATTTTGACAGTTATATATTTAAAGATTATTTAAAACACTTGTAGAAAGCGCAGTGATCTTGATAAATGGTGGGAAGTAGGCTTATAACATTTTTAGTTGTCCCTGTGCCCTGGTGTGATTCACAGCTTTGTGTAAACTTACTCTATCTCATGAGCTCGATATTAAGAACACCTGTACAAACATATGACTAAGCTGTGAGATCATTAAGAGAATCATACATGCTACATACATCCTTCAGTTTTAACATCTTACGTCCTGCCTAGTAGAAATACTAATTAATAAACCTATATTTAATTAAATGACTTTAAAATAAAATTGTTTCTCTGACTATTTTATAGACTATATCCTACACAATACAATATAAAACATTTTGGTGTAATATTTTTGTGTTTGGAATAATTACATAATTTGTTCATGACTTGGGTAAGCAAGAAAGTTTTATTGAATTATAATACAACATAGAGAAAGAGAATAAGCTAACACAAACCTTCTTGATACTAACAAAATCAACAGGCCATACTTATCAAGAGTACCCCTCTGCATATTTCCTTCTTACATGCCTTCAAGATTAATGCTCTTAAGTTATCTCATACTTCACAATAAGTTGTTTTTCCTACTGTTCAAGCTTTATCTTTTTTATTCTTTGTGATAATTTATAACACTCTTGTTAAATTTTTCTTCAGTATGAAATTTCTAAAAATATTCTTTAAAGGTCAATCATATAAAGTAGATTTGCAACATAAAGAATAAATTAATATTCATTAAATACCTAATTTGTGCCATGAATTGTGTTAGACATCTTACATAAGTTTACTTAAAATTCAAAAATTATATAGAATATGTGGTATTAGAGAGGTAACTTAGCTCGTGGTTCCATAAACAGAACAGAAAAGTATGAGCTATCAGTGATATCTTTAGGATTCAAAGGTCATGAACCGTCTATAGTACAATGTAACCTATCAAATGAATATTTGAGGAACATCTTCAAAGTTCATGTGTTAGGATCTGAAAGGATACCCTAGTTTCATTTCTGTTTCTAATTTAATGTTCTAAAATAAAAGACTTTACCTATTCAAAACTTCGCTTTGGACATTGTTATCAGTGTTCCTTTGTATTATTGTGTGCTTTGATTCCCCCACCATTCTTTTCTGGGCAACTATCCATTGTCTTCATATCATCTCTCTTTCTGGCCTGTCTCAGTATCATGTTATTCTCCTAGGCCTTGGGGTTCTGTTTTCAATATACTGTTTTTGTTGTTGTTGTTTTGTTTTGTTTGTTTGTTTTTGTCCATCAATCTCCATGCTTAGTAAGCCAAGTTAAACTGAGTAACTATGTAACAGTACCATTATCCCTGCTCTCTTTCCCCATCTCCTGGTGAATTACCTCTGCCTCCATTCTCTATATTACCTATTCTGAAATAAAAGTAAATTCACAAATATACTAAGATTTTTATTCCATCTCATTCTTTTCAATATTTGATAGTAGTTTCTAATTTCTTCACTGCAGAGAATACTTATGCATCATTCTTCCACCTGAAGTAAAAGCTCCCTTAAAGTATACCATGGCTCTTTCAGAAGATAAAACCATATATTCGCATCATATAAATACCTTGTTAAATGCAAGAGGTATGTTACCAAGATCTTGGAAGTAGAGATAGAAGTAAGAATAAATTAAAAACTACTTCCATGTTTTCAGGGCAATGATTCCTTCAGTTGATCATACATTCTCATCACAGCCAGTTTGGTGAAGGTGTTCTGTGGTGCTTTCTACTTCTACCTCTTAAGGTTACTTGATGTTTAATCTTTATGCTCTGATGATCTGGTTTTCAACATATTAGAGCACACTAATTTCAGGATAGTTTCAGATTCATGTACCTTCTATCACTTAATTTTTCTCTATGTGATTTTATCATATTTATTATCATCTTAATAAAATGTGTGAACCAGAACTTCATTAATACTTTTCTTTTTAAGGATCACCACAATCAAAATATCAAAAGTACCCAGGGTACACATGAAGCTGTGAATGTGATTGTTCAGCATGACAGTGCTTGCAGGGACGGCAGCTGCCTTTGAAGACCAAGAACCCATCAGATGTATTTTGGAAGTGGCAGAGAGTTGGGAGACCTTCTGCAGTTTTAATTTTTTAAAGGAAAAATCTAGCCAAGTGTGATAAACTTATTCCAGTTTAGCTTCTTTATACAGAACCCAAGCAAAGAAGTGAAGCCAGCAGATGTTTGAAGTGTTGTTGAACATGAACTCAGTTGGGGGTAGCAAGAGGCAGAGAAAGAGGTGAGGATTGAGCTGAGATTAAAAAGAACCACAGTTTTAGTTTATATTTTCTCAGCCTCTGGTTTTCTCAGGTAAGAAAAAGTATTATTAAAGATATTTGGAGATTAACAACACAGTTTATACATGTATTCTGGAATTTTCCACTGTTGGACTATATACTGTAGATTCTGCAAAGAATAAGAAAGTTCCAAAAAAATCTGTCCCTTATAAGGAATTTGATATTTAGAAAGAGTTTTAATTCATCATGTACTCAGTATACTTCTGGTTTATATTTTGAAATAACTTATAATTTATCTAAATTTATTAGTGTATTTATGGTGTTGTCCAAAATTTCTAAGAAATTCTCCAGAAATATTTTCTATGTATGCTTTCTATATTGACAAATATCTCAAGAAAATTGAGATACAACATGCTCACCATTTTTTAATGTGCTGCTTTACGTGTTATTTTAGAATGGTGGTGAAATGGATCGGAAAGCAATGGCTTATATTAAAGGTTTAAAATACAACAAAGAATGGTGCTAGTGAATTCTGACTTGCAATGGATATGAACTACAGAAAGCCACAACAGAATGGGAGTTTCACTAGCAGAGTAGGAGAATTCATATGTGTGGAAACAACAGCTGGGAAGGCATGTAGTGGAAAACAGCCACTGTGCTAGTCAGATTGTCCATTGTTGTTATAAATATACAACTCGATGGAGAAAATATTTTATCTTATTTTGCTTCATGATTTTGAAAATTTTTTGTTTCTGGTTGTCCATTGCCATGGCTTCCGGGACTGTATTAAGGAGACCAGAGTGAAAGATTGACTAGTGGAGCCGATATGTTTGCTTTATGACAGCTAAGTCTGGAAGGAGTGAATCAGAGAAATAAAAATAAAATCTTTAGAGATACAGTACTCCACAGAGCTACCTATTTTCCAGCATTTCTGTCAACTATCATTAATGCCATGAAAACATGAAAATGTTATCACTGACTAGATCAGAACCATACCTCAGTGATTGGATCTAGACACCAAGAAACAAACCAACAACATATGGCCTTTGGGGGAGATTTTATAACTAAAACATAGCAGCATTTATCCACAATATTTAAACAACACTTGACTTCACATATTTAAGTCTACTACATAGTTTTTCCTGCACGAAAGTTTTCAGAGAACTGACTACCACATCAGTTTGTCTCCCATACCCTATCAAAAAGTGTACTGCATCCAATAGGTTGCGCATGTTTATTGCATGTGAAAGAATAGGGAAGGCCGAGTGTCACCATTGTTTTTTCCCATGAGCCCTCTCAGTCTTCTCTTCTAATTCATTGCTATTCCTTTGTGTTAGATGACAACTGTAGAAACACTTAAAAATGAAACAAAGCAAAGCAAACAAACAAACAAACAAACAAACAAAAAACCAAGAACTCCTGTAGCCAAACTGGAATGAGACTTGGGTAGAGGTTTTTTGCTATATTTCTTGCCCTTCATTTCTTTTCTTTCCAGACTTATTCTTGGTGGTGCTGTAGCTCGTCCTTCCATTCCACCACTTTTTCCTGGGAACTTCAACGTTTGCTGTGAGACTAGGGTCACCTTAGCTCATTTCCATTGCATCTCTCAGGTTTGTTCCCAGCCTATCTCTAGTACTTTGTGTCACCTACTGACTCCAAGGGGCACTTTCTACTGGGAACTCTCCAGTCACATTTGCTTAGGTTCCAGGGTGGGCAACAGCAAACAAAGAACAAATTACCCTCTGAACAAAGACCACATATCTATGCCAAAAACACCTCTACTATCATAACTCTGGGCTCCTATATCCCAGGACAGAAACAAAAACAGGAACAGCCCAAACAATCTGTGTCTCCAGAAGCCAGCAGCCACTATAAGATCAGAGAGATGCAATTTAGATGAAGCATAGCACAAGGATTTCAAAATAGCCATTATAAGTATCTTCAAAGATGTCATAGCAGATATGAATACAGGCCTTAATTAAGACTGTGCAGACACAAAGATTTGAATGAAATGAAGAAAACATTTGAATACATGAAAATAGAAAATAACAAAGAATTAGAATAACAAATGAAAGCCCAAACTGATACTAAACTAGAAAAGAAAACTCAATAAGCCAAGCAAAAACCTCAGATATAAGCCTCACCAATAGAATTAATAAAAGAAAAGAAAGAATTTCAAACCTTGAAGACAGCATTGAAGAAATGGAGATTTCAGTCAAAGAAAATATTATAATCCAGGCACAAAACAGCCAGAGAATCTGGGTTACCATGAAAAGACTAAACCTATAAATAATAAATACAGATGAAGGAGAAGCATCTCAGGTTAATTACATAGAAAATATTGTTGACAAATCCGTAGAGAAAAATTCTAGTCTAAAAAAGCATACAGAACATGAAATAGACAGAAATGGAAAAGAAATTACACACAGGACATAATAATTAAACAACTATATGTACAGAATAAGCAAGGGGTATATAAGCTTCAAGGGATAAGGACAAAGTCAAAATAAAGGAGTACCAACTAGAACAGCAGCTGACTTTCAATGGAGATTCTGAAAGGCAGAAGTACCTGAGAGACCACAAATGCCAGCCCAGACTACTATACTCAGCAAAACTGTCACTCACAGTCAAAAAAGATAGAAAAGCATTTCATCAGACACCAAATTTAGGCAACTTCTTACTATCAAATCCAGAACTAAAAGGCACTAGAAGAAAAACATCACTCTGAAGATGTTACCTACACCCAAGAGGACACAAGGAATAAATAATCCCAGAACTGTATATCAACCAAGGAGGGAAATCCCCATACCATCACATCAAAATAACAGGAATCAATAAATATTGCTTATTAATAACTATCAATATTAATGGCCTAAAATCCTCCAGTAAAGAGATATAAGAAAATTAGATTATAAAGTAGGATACAGAGTTTTGCTGCATCCAAGAAAGAAACTTCACTATCAAGGAGGATAGAAATCATCTCAGGAAAAAGACATTCAAAAAATGGACCTGAGAAGGAAGCAGGTGTATCTATTTTAATATCTGATATGATAGACTTTAATCAGTAGAAATAAAGAAGGACCATTCATTAAAGAAAAAATCCACCAAGAAGATATTGCCATTCTAAACATTTATCCATCAACTGAAAAGAAACACTACCCAAGTTAAATAAAATATTGACTAACAAATAGTGATAGTAAGACCAGATGGATTCATCACAGAACTCTACAAGACTTTCAAAGAATTAATGTCAATAATCCTCAAATCATTCCACAAAATAAAACTGAAGATATATTTCCTAATTCTTTGTTGTTGTTGTTGTTGTTGTTCATTCATATAATACACACATCCCAATGAGAGTGTACCCTCCTTCCACTCCTCCCAGGGCCCTGTCCCACCTCATTTCCCCCACAGATTGACTGTATTTCTGTTTGCCTTCAGTAAAGAACATGTATCCTAGGGATATCAATGGAATATACCATAACATGATACAAAGAGACTAAGCAGAACATTCTCATATGAAGGCTGGACCAGGAGGAAAAGGGTCAGAAACATATCTACTCTCACTGTTCGGAATCCAATAAAAAACCTCAAGCTGAACAACCACAACACATATGTAGAGGACCTAGCATAGACCCATGCAGGCTCTGTGACTGCTGTCTCTGTGAGCCACCATAAGCCTTGCTTAGGTGATTTTGTGAGCTGCGGTGTTCTCTTGTTCCCCTAGACCTCTATGGCTCCTATAACTCTTTCCCCCTTCTTTTGCAGAGATTCTAATTCTTTCTATGAAACCACCATTATCCTGGTACCAAAATCACACAGATCTGACAAGAAAAAAAAATAGACCAACATTCCTTATGAACATTAATGCAAAAAAATCTCAATAAAATACTTGCAAATTGAATCAAGGAATACAACAAAAACATTATTTACCATGATGAACTTGGCTTTATTGCAGAAATTCAGGAATGGTCCAATATACTTACATCAATACGTATTAGTCACCACATCAACAGATTACAGGACAAAAACCACATGGTTATATTATTTGATGCAGAAGAGGCCTTCAGCAGTGTCAAACTTCTTCATGATAAAAGTCTTGGAGAGCTTAGAAAGAAAGATAATTCACAGCAAGACCTGTTGACATAGTTTTAAACACTACTTTTATTTTGGGTTCTTTAAATCTCTTTTTTCATACTCCACCCTAATCCCCTACAACACCCCAGCACCATGTTGAAGAGGAAGAAGGTTATTGTGGGAAAGAAGACATAGTTTCCCTTAACTTCTTCCTCCTGTTCAGGATCATTGGGATCCTTGGGGCACATCCAATCTTCATTTCAGGATATCTGCAACTTCTTCTCATCCAAATGTACCAAGAGCAACCAGGAGCACCAGGGGGAAGCACCAACAACCTTCTTCTTTCCAAGTCCTAGTCTCTCTTTGTGTTTGGCTTTTAGTCCAACTGCCAAATACAAACCCCAGCATGAGGTAGTTCACAGGTGACAAACACCATGTGCCCTTTCAGGAGGCAATTATCAGCTGTGGACAAACTGGAACAGCCCCCTATTCCACACCTAGAATTAAAAAATGTTTACATATAACCCCAAACTTCCACAACAAAATAAAGAGAAAGTCAAATAATTTCCACTAAATTTAGCAACAGGACAAAGAGGACCACTTTCTCCATAGTTATTCGATAAAATACTTAATATCATAACTAGATCAATAGACCAATGGGTACAATTAGAGAAAGAATAAGTCAAAATATCTTTATTTTCAGAGGATACAATTTTTTAGGGAAAAAAACCCTCAAAAACTCCACTAGGAAATTTCTACAGCTAACAATTATTTTCAGTGCAGTGGCAGGATACAAAATTAAAACATAAATATCAATAGCCTTTTTGTATACAAATGACAAACAAATGAGAAATAAATTATTGAAGCAGTACCTTTCAGAATTCCATCAAAAATATATTGGAATAACTCTAACCAAGCAAGTCAATGACTTGCATAATAAAAATTTAAGACATTGAAGATATTGAAGAAGATATCAGAAGATAGAAAGATCTGGCATGCTTATTGATCAATAGGATTACTGTTGGATCCTGAACATCCTGCCATAAGAAATCTACAGATTCAGTACAATCTCTATCATAACTCCAATACATTTCTTCATGGAAATTGAAAAAAAGCTTCATAATAAGCACACACACACACACACAAAACCTGAATAATAAAATAACTGCTAGTGGTATCACCATCCTAGATTTTAATTTGTATTTATAGAAAATAGTAATAAAACAGT
Source organism: Acomys minous (assembly GCF_964271855.1). Lineage (NCBI taxonomy): Eukaryota > Metazoa > Chordata > Mammalia > Rodentia > Muridae > Acomys > Acomys minous. The sequence continues at coordinate 179,928,685 of NC_140483.1, read as the reverse complement.
ATGACATTGATAAAGACTCACCTTAACAGACAGAATGATGGTAGAGACCCAATATTATTCCATGTAACTACAAACACCTGTATTTTAAAATTATACTCACTGTTGGAGAAATGACAATATCTTCAGCAAATGTGTTGGTGAAACTGAATAGTTGCATGTAGAATGAAAATATCCCCCATATCTATTACTCTCTACAAAATTCAACTACAATTGGATTATGAACTTCAATATAAATTCAGAGACCCTGAATCTGATGGAAGAGGGTGTAGGGAATATGCTTGAATTCATAGGCATAGGAAAGGACTTTCTGAGAAGGAAGGACACTGATAGAACAGGCACTAGGACCAAAAACTAATAAACATGATCTCATGAAGCATAGAAGCTTTGTATAACAAAGACCACCATTATTCTGGAAAAGCGAAAGACTCCTGGATGAGTAAAGATCTTTACATGCACGGAAACCTGCAAACATCACGGCCATTTCCAGGGCTATTGGTTGCTCTCAGCAATGTGATAGTAGGTCCCTAGTACAGAAGACAGTACTTATATAAGTGATCATGGACAACTCATGCTGGTGACTAACTGGAAGTTTCATACTTACTGACTAGTTTTCATGGTATTGGAATGTACATTGTATGCTAGAGTGGAACGGCAAGTACCAATATCACCCAACTACACTGAGACCTAAAATAGTGAACCCCAGTAAGATGTACCAGTGCAATAGTGGCACAGATGTTGTGGCAATAACCAGCCACCTTCTAAAATTGGATTAAATGTCCACTTTATGACATGGAACCCATGCATGAGACTGCTACAGTCAGCAAGATTCTGAGACTACATAGTTCATGAGACTAGGGGAAAAGATAACATTACAATGACTTATAAGGATAAGTGCCTTTCTCAGCTCTTCTCTGAAATACTTTTTATTGCATAAGATAGAATCAATACAGAGATTCACTACTGGATAATATAAAACGAATGAAGGACTTCGGAGTACTGGTCCTAAATAAGATGTCTTCATCAATCTCCTCTTCCCCTCTATTCTCAGACATTAATGTAGAACAGGAGAGAGAAAAATTGTAGTTGCCAGAATGGTACATGAGTCCATGGAAACAGTGTCTTCCAGAATCAGAGGACTGATTCACATATGAACTCACAGAGGCTGTGGTAGCACACAAATGCCTACACAGATTCAAGCCAGACAGTGTCCCAACACTGAGATGTGGAAGTGGACATGGGATTACATCCCAAGTAAAGATTCTGTCTATAATTGATATCTCCTGGTCTTCACTATAGGTTTTTCACAGTATATAATACAAGCTTGTTTCTCTGAACCTAGCAATACAGTTTCTGATATCATTGTGAGCTTACTCTTAATTTGACAACTTTCAATTTATTTAATCATTGCAGATCCAGAATCATTTTCTTGATGGTTAATTCAAACTCGGTGGATTACAGTATTTTACTGTATCTCCAAAATCATTTACTCTTTGTTATCCATTGGCTAGAAACAGGTCATAGTTCCTAGCCACATTTAAGAGAAAAGAGGATACAACAAGAATTAGAAATCTGACCTTATTGGGAGGCTCACAGAGCCCCTTCACCATAAAAAGTACTTCCATTCTAGTTGTATGTCAGAATAGTGCTCATTCCTGGCTGATTAATAAATAAATGTAGTTGTCATATAATAGATTGAAGCATACGTGTAAAACTTGGTGGAGATGTGGCAGATTGTTTTTAACTTTATTACATTTTCCAAGCCTTCCTAACTAAACAACATAACTGAATTAACTGATGTCCTTTGGTTAACAACTCTTTTGTTCATATTGTGAGTTGTTTTATGTATCATTTTTATATTTGAGTTTTATTATGAATGAACACATAAGACACCAGTGATAGCTTATGAAGCAAAAGTGGAACCATAGTTTAACAAAATGTATAAATTTAAATACACATGTGTATATACATGTATTAATGTATGTGTTAAACATTACATTCCTATGTATAATGTTCTACGAATGATTATGCAGCTTTCTGTATATGACAGGTGCAGTGGTACACTATTCACACTTGCCTGCCAAGTTCACACAATAATCATGTCATTGAATCAATGCTATATATAATTTTATTGACAAGAGTATGTGCACTTAAATGTACAAAGGGTCTTACCAGTACCTCCATTCTTTATTATCTTACTGAAGTAAATTGTGAGATATATAATATTTTCTTTGTTTCCTGAAAATTTGACCTACTCATCTACATATAATATTCACACTTGCTATGAACTTCTCCAAGGCCTTGATCAATTTATATCTTTGTGCTAAGATCTAATAGTCATCATATAGACTGAAGCTGACCTTGGTCAAAGCTTCAATCCATTTATCTTCATTTTCTCATCTTTTTACTTCCCTGTGATAATCAGTGTCTTTTCAGATACAGAGTTTAATATAATAAAATGTCACCTTGAATAATCTGTAATTTTATCTACTGGATCAGTATTCAAATCTTTTTAACATACTTGCTTTGCAAGCATGTTAAAAGAATTAATGAGTTAGGGAAAGATTTTTTTTTCTGAGAATAAACTATTTTGTGAACACTTTAGTAAGCACATTAACCCCTTGAGCCTGTGTGAATAGTTCTTCAGTGAGAAAATGGTACCCTGGTGGCATACAATTTAATGAATTTTCCAAAGATGATTGACTCACCTCATCTGGCAAGATCATTTGGTAAAATGAGTTGAGCCACTCTAAGGAAGAATTGATAAAATGCAAAGTGATGGAAATGTAAAAAAGCATTCTGAAGTCACAGGAGTGACCTTCCATGAAGCTCAAGTTCTTCTTAGAGAAAATTTGGCTATTAACATAACATAGTTCTATGCATAAAGAAGGGGAGAACTACACAGACCTGTTGCTGAAGGTATAAGATGTATTTACCTTGAGATAAAAAACAATCATCACTTTATTAAGTTTTAGGTTTCTTTTTGTTTTAATATTCTTTATTATAATTGAAGAAGGTATTAGTTTTCAAGCAGAGAAAGTAGGGATTCATCTTATTAGTACAATAGTTTCCTAATATGTCAAATTATTTACTCATCTTCATCAATGAACCAAAAATACTAAATGGAAATTTCCAGGAGAGAAAAAGATTGTTTGAGATTTTATTGCATATCCTTCTGGTATCACAATAGAATTTGTACTTGCCCCTTCATATTCATACAGTCTGGCATACAAAGAGTCTCTACATTGTGTCTGATACCTGACAATAAGTCATGGTATCTCTGTGCTTATAATTTCTCAGCTCCACTACTTTACTCTATCTTGCTATTCATTTTATTTTGTTATTACTACGCATAGTTTATTAATTCCCTGGCTTCTTGTAGTCACTGCAAGTCTTAGAACATATCACTCACAGAAAAGACAGGACTAAAATAGTTTTGTTTTGTTTTGAGTTCTAACTGAATTACACTCCATGGATAGACAATTTCACCCCCAGAATATATGGGCTATTAAAGTAAAAATGCAGTGCAAGGCATGATACCTCCCTATGAATTATTGGTCAGGGAGGCCTCGGCAATCTCTACAACAACATAAGCTCTTTCCATTGTCCTTGGTTACATCTATAAAAACAAGCTAAATCCATACTGTTGAAGACACCACATACTTTGGCTACAATAAATGGAGCAGTAAACCTCAGACTGATCAGAATGTACCTCCCTGGTGTCTATATGTCATAGTGCCTGAATGTAATATATATGCCAGCAGCTGAGGAAGAGAAGGCACCATTGTTCTTGCCAACATGTTGCAATGCTAACCTTTCAGACAGCTTATGCTGACAGGTTCAATATTGGCATGGCTGTTACAGAGTAACTAACTTCTTTCTGATTGGGTGCCTAGTATAAATCTTGCTAATGTATTTTACTGAATATTCATCCTGTCGACATACCTTATAAATATTTATATTTATAACCACATAATGGGTTTCTCTCAGCCTTGGTCAGAGAAACTTATTTCTGTAGTAGATAATATTCATTGCAAAGATGCTCAACCGGTCACAGTGTTAAGAATACTAGACTGAGCCCTAAATGAGACCTATATATTAACATATCAAAGGCCAGGAAATTCACAGAAGATAGAAAGAATGTAAGAACTTAGGTTGGAGAGACATCTGTGAAATGCTTTCTTCTGGATATGACACAGCTATTGCAGTAATGAACTTATAGTATCTGGGAATAATGAAACAAGACACACAGTATCAAACCAAACATAATTTTAGTACAGATGGGTTATATATTGTTTAGATCCCATTTCTTAGTGAGAATTTATTGGCAGTTGATTTATTCTGGAGAAAGAATTACCATCTATTTTTGTGGAAGTAGCTAATCAGTGGATTTCCATGTTCCAGTGAATGACTCCCTACCTATAAACAAATGGGGAAAACTAACTAGAATAGATTATATATACATATACATATGTATATATGTATATGTATATATAATCAAACAAAGCTGAACTGAAGTTAGCCTCAAGGATATGAAGGCAGTTGGAGAGGGAAAGTAAGATCATATTTTATATTATGCTTGTATGAACATCTCAAGAATAATGATATATTGAACAAAAAAAGCAGCACCAGCACATTAGGTTTATATTGACAGATGATTTCTTCATACTCTAATAGGTAGAAACTGCAAGGATTTCCCCTCTAAACTCTCAAAAGATTGAAACTATCTTCCTTTCAAGGCTGAGCAATCAGTAAAGACTTATAGTGTAAGAATGATAAGACACTTTATTATTTCTTTAACATCAAATACTCAGGGCTATATTTATTGGTGCAAACTGGATGGGAGCATAAATTTAACCCTCATGACGTTGTGCCATCTGCCTATAGAACACTTTTCAACTATCAATCACACATCTGTCCTTAAACTCTTAACTTTTATTCTTTAAAATTGACAGGAAAACTATAATCATTTCAAACTATTTTTTTTCCTTTTTAAATTAATTTATTCTTGTTACATCTCAATGGTTATCCCATCCCTTGTATCCTCCCATTCTTCCCTCCCTCCCATTTTCCCCTTATTCCCCTCCCCTATGACTGTTTCTAAGAGGGATTGCTTCCCCCTGTATATGCTCATAGGATATCAAGTCTCTTCTTGGTATCCTGCTGTCCGTCCTCTGAGTGCCAACAGGTCTCCCCCTCCAGGGGACATGGTCAAATGTGAGGCACCAGAGTATGTGAGAAAGTCATATCCCATACTCCATTCAACTGTGGAGAATGTTCTGTCCATTGGCTAGATCTGGGTAGGGGGTTAAAGTTTTCTGCCTGTATTGTCCTTGGCTGGTGCCTGAGTTTGAGCGGGACCCCTGAGCCCAAATCTGCCTATCATAATGTTCTACTTGTAGGCTTCTAGGACCCTCTGGATCCTTCTACTTTGCTATTCTCCCATGCTTCTCTCATCTAGAGTCCCAATAGGATGTCCTCCCCTCTGTCCCAGTTTCCTGGTAAGTGAAGGCTTTCGTGGGACATGCCCCTTAAGCTAATATGCAGATATAAGTGAGCATATACCATTTGAGTCTTTCTGCTTCTGGGTTAACTCACTCATTATGATCATTTCTAGCATAATCTATTTATCGACAAATTTTGGGAATTCCTTGTTTTTAATAGCTGAATAGTATTCCATAGTGTATATGTACCACAGTTTCTTTATCCATTCTTCTACTGATGGACACTTAGGCTGTTTCCATGTTCTGGCTATTATGAATAAGGCTGCTATGAACATGGTTGAGCAAATTTTCTTGTTGTGTGCTGGAGCATCTTCTGGGTATATTCCAAGGAGTGGAATAGCTGGGTCTTGAGGAAGTCTTATTCCCATTTTTCTGAGATAGCATCAGATAGATTTCCAAAGTAGCTGTACTAGTTTGCATTCCCACCAGCAATGAAGGAGTGTTCCTCTCTCCCCACATCCTCACCAGCATGTGGTGTGGCTTGAATTTTTGATCTTAGCCATTCTGATGGATGTAAGATGGAATCTCAGAGTTGTTTTGATTTGCATTTCCCTGATGACTAAGGAGGTTGAGCATTTCTTTCAGTGTTTCTCAGCCATTTGATATTCCTCTGTTGAGAATTCTCTGTTTAGTTCCAAGCCCCATTTCTCAATTGGGTTATTTGGTTTGGTGTTGTTTAATTTCTTGAGTTCTTTATATATTTTGGATATTAGACCTTTGTCAGATGTAGGGTTGGTGAAGATCTTTTCCCAGTCTGTAGGCTGTCGCTTTGTTCTCTTGACAGTGTCTCCTGCCTTACAGAAGCTTCTCAGATTGAAAATTGTTTTAATCATCATTGTGTTATCTTTACTATATTGGATAATCTTTTTATTATATACATGAATCCCAGAAACATACAATTCTCCTGACTTGTTATTTAGCGGCAAATGTTGAGCATTTTTATGTATTTTTTAGGATAATTTTCAAATTTTTATTGCTTAATCATATAAAATAACACAATTTTAGTGCTATGGAAGAAACTGGGAGAAAGGTATTTGTTACCCCAATAATGGGTAATCAAAGCAAAGACAAGTAATTTCTTAACTTCAAACACTTCAGGAAAAGGGCAATGAAATTTCCTTCATGAATGTTTGCATATCCATTTAATTGCTTATGTGATAACTCAAACTACTTCTTTTTAAAGTCTGAAATTAATTGCTAAGAAGGTCTTATTACAATAGTAGTTGAGTTAAACATACTATATTATCATGGGAAAATGATATATAATGCTGTTAGACATACTGATGAAACTTAAAGAAATGTTCAACAGGCTTAGACATCAAGAAAATACAAATCAAAACAACTTACACCACTTATAATGGACATAACCAATAAAACAAATGAGAGTACATGGTGTCAAAATTGTAAAGTAATAGGCACATAATCATCCATCTCTAGCAGGAGTGCAAAGGTGTACAATCACTACAGGAATCACTGTGACAGTACCGCAGGAAGACTGAAGTTCATCTACCTCAAGGTCCACCTGCAGGAGAAATAGGACTATTTAATTTGTTTATCTGATCTTGATTCAACTTTGGCAAGTGGAATCGATCAAGAAAATTTTTCATTTCTCTTAGGTTTTCAATTTTTGTGGCATACACGCCATTAAAGTAGGATCTTATGATTCTTTGTATTTTTTCAGTGTCTGTTGTTATGTCTCCCTTTTTTTGCTTCTGATTTTGTTGATTTGGATAGTGTCTCTCTGCCTTTTAGTTAGTTTGGCTAATGGATTGTCTATCTTGTTGATTTTCTCGAAGAACCGGCTGTTGTTTTGTTGATTCTTTGAATTGTTATTCATAATAGCCAGAACCTGGAAACAGCCTAAATGTCCCTCAGTTGAAGAATGGGTAAAGAAACTGTGGTACATTTACATGATGGAATACTACTCAGCTACTAAAAACAAGGAAATCCTGAAATTTGTGAACAATAGGATGGGACTAGAAATGATCATACTGAGTGAGTTAATCCATAAACAGAAAGATTCACATGGTATATACTCACTTACAAGTGGGCACTAGCACAAAAAGCATATCCCATGAAAGTCTTCACTCACCAGGAGATTGAGACAAATGTGAGGACATCCCACTGGGACTCTAGGTAAGACAAATATAGGAGATGGGGAAATAGAAGGATCCAGAGGGTCCTAGAAACCTATAAGAAGAACATCATGGTGAGTGGATCTGGGCCCAAGGGCATCTACTCAAACTATTACATTAACCAAGACAATATAAGTAGTAAACATCGAACCCCTACTTTGTTCTACCCAATGGACAGGATATTCTCCACAGTTATGTGGAGAGCGGGGACTGACTCTGACATGAACTGTAGTGCCTCCATATTTGACCACCTCCTCTTGGTAGGGAGGCCTGGTGGCACTTAAAGAAAGAATAAACAGGCTACCAAGATGAGACTTGACAGCCTATGACCATATAGTGGGGAAGGAGGTCCCCCTAGGTCATAGACCTAGGGAAGGGGAATAGGGTGAAAGTGGGAGGGAGGGAGGAACAGGAAGATACAAGTGATGGGATAACAATGAATTGTAATCTGAATAAATTAATAAAATAAAATAAAAAAAGAAAAAATCCAGCTTCACCACACTTGGGCATATACCCATGGCCTAATTCATCCTACTACAAAGACACTTGGTTGACTATGTTCACTCTTTCTCTATTTGTGATAGATGAAAATTGGAAACAACTTAGATGTCCCTCAACAGAAAAAAATGGATAAAGGAAATATGGTACATTTGCACCATGCAATACTACCTCACTGTTAAAGAAAATGAGATTATAAAATTCACAGATAACTGGATAGAGCAAGAAAAAATAATCTGGAGTGAAGAATCACCACCCAGAAAGACAAATATGAAATGTATTCTTTTTTACCTGTATTTTGGCTGTTAAATCTTTTATAAGCTAGTTACAACACCTATAACACCTGAAGACAACACCTGTACAAGCCATTAAAAATGAAGAATTCCAGATGGTGTATACCTAGAGCTTTCCTCCTTGTGAGCAATTATTCATAGTACTAGTAGAAAGCACTCTGCATGCTACCAAAAGTGAAAGATAGAGACAGGCAGCTATAAACTTTCAGCTCTACAATGGTGTTCTGTCTCCAAAATATGCTGGTTCAATAGTGAAAGAATACTTGTGGAATTAACCACCTAATATCTGATTTGATTTAAGCCCCATTCCATGAGATAGAATCAATATATCCAACACAGCACGACCAATGCACATACGAATTCAGAGAGACTGTGGAACATGAAAAGGACCTGTGCAGATGTGCAGCCAGTGAGGTCCTAGAGATGACAGAGATGGACAACATCTATTCCTAGCCCCAAAGCTAACTCTAATTCATAACCATTTGCCGGTGGAAATTTACTTTTCTTCAAAGGCGTTTTGCTGGGGAGATAAAACACCCTAAAAGGTAGCCTCTACATTTAGCAGTATATGGCAAACACAAAATAAATTCAATGGCATCTTTGGAGATTTGTCTTTGTCTTATAATGTTGTGTCAGGACCTTTAAAAAAATCTGTAGATTCTTCATGTATATACTATGGGATCCAGGTTTATATTTTTGTGGGACTTCTATATGCACCATTAAGTGTGTCTCTGAGTCTATATGTGTTTCTTGTGCTTTTTTCCCTTTGGACTTATATCTTGGTCTTTAGTATGTTTTATACTGTCATTTCACTCCAATTTTTCTATTTTTATTTTTGGCCTCATGACTTATCTGTTGGTGAGAGTGGGATATTTAAGCTACTTACTATGACTGTGTTGTGTTAACTGGTGGTTTTATATTTAGAAAGTTTTATTTAAATGATAACTTTTGCGCCTGTGTATTGTGCATAAATGTCTATAATTGGAATATGATTTTATTTTATTGTTTTTTATTAATATGAAATAACTTTGGTGGTCTATTCTGACTAGTTTTAATTTCAAGTTCAGTTTTTCAGATACTAGATTAAATACTCATAAGTGTTCTCAGATCAATTTTCTTAGAATACCTTTCTCCATGTTTATACTCTGAAGCTGTGCCTATCATTGATGGTAAGGTGTATTTCTTGGATGAAGAAAAAAAATTAAATCTTTTATTCTAATCCAGTGAATTAGTCTGTGTGTTTTTAATGAAAATTGAGAACATTAATTTCTGTGATTTTATTTGATTTTGTGGCACACACACATATATGTGTTTATATATATGTGTGTGTATGTGTATGTGTGTGTGTGTGCATGCCATAAATTAGAAGGAAAGTCTGGATCAAATGGGAAGGTCAGATTGGAGAGAGAGAGAGAGAGAGAGAGAGAGAGAGAGAGAGAGAGAGAGAGGAATATGAGGAGAGAGAGGTCAATATCAGGGCCATTTGAGGGATAGTATGTTAGCCTTAAAGTTTAGCCATATATTTTAAGCTGACTAAGATATAGGCATATAGGAAGGTGATCTGTTAAAGTCCAGCATTGACACTAGGGTTTGATTGAGGTGGAAGAAACTGATAGTTTCTGATTTGTTGGGACCAGAAAGTGAAAAGCAGGAACCTGAACCTTAGGCCTTCAGACTAAAAGTCTAATGCCTTACCACCTGAACTATCCAGGATCTTTCACTTCCCCCCATCAAAGGATGCTTTCTGTCTAATGCCTCCTGCTGAATAACAGAAGGCTGTAATAAAGCAGCTTAAGCCAGTAGAAAATTTCTTGGCTGTTATATTTCAAAGACTGTCAGAGTGAAACTTTGAACTTGTTGACTCCTTGTAAACTAGCAAGAAAGAAAGAGAAAAAAAAAAAAGAAAATTTTCATTCATTCACATACACATTAACTGAATAAATTAGACAATAGAGCTCCTATGGATGTTGCACATGTACATACATACATATATACAGACATACATACAAACACATAGACATATAGATATATACATATATACAATTGGAAGGAGTAGATCCCAATAGACTTTTGCCTCCAATGTTTATTCTTTGTTCTCAACTCTTTTTATGCCATCTGAGGTAAAGTCTTTACTTCAGAAGTAAAATTACTTCACAGACATAAGAACAATTATAAAATTCAGTATACAGCAGGATTATTGATTACATGTTTCTTCATTAAAACTAAATATCTCCTATTTACGTCTTCATTACATAAACTCACTGCAAGTTCAGAACAACAGTCTTTCATGACAAAGGACCTACACTTGAGTCACAGCATATGTGTAGATAGAGTGGACATTAGTTTCTTTAACTCCACTGTGGGGAGGGCAGAATCAAGAAGATCATTGAGCTTGTTGTTTGTCAGGCTAGCAAACAAAAAAACCAAACAAACTTATATAGCATCCAAGATGGTGGCACACCCTTGTCTGATCAGTAGTACAGCAGTGACTATTCAATAACCCAAAGGCCGATCTGAGAACCACAAGATGTCAACTCTTGATCCACAGGTGAGAGGGATCCAAATTTTATAGAGCACAGTTGTGTCCAGCCTCTAGCCACCAGATAAAACCTCAAAGTGCCCAGTTTCCACAGCAATGGGTGCACAGCCTGAAAAGGCTAACACCACATGCTTGCCCAGTGGGCAGCTCTGTGCACTTCCTAGTGCACAGAACTAGCTGGGGACTGCCAAACTACCAGCATCTATGGTTCCTAGTACTGAGCAGACCCTATAGTCGGGATCACAAGTGGGTCTGATTTCCGGTCACCCATAAAGAGCTCCTCGGTTCCCTAACAGCTGCCATGTGCCTGCAGGACCCAAATCAACTAGCTGGTGGTCAGCTCTTCCACCCCCTAGTGCACAGAACCACAGAAAGACTCTATAAAGAAAAAGAATTTCAGACCAATTTCTCTTATGAACATTGACACAAAGATACTTAATAAAATACTTGCAAACTGAATCTAAGAACACATCAAAAATATTATCTTCCATGACCAAGTAGGCTTCATACCAGGCATGCAGGGGTAGTTTGATATATAGAAATCCATCAACATAATCCATTATAAAAGTAAACTGAAAGAAGAAAACCACATGATCATTTCCTCAGATGTCAAAAAAGCATTTGACAAAAATCCAACACCCATACATGTTTAAAGTCTTGAAAAGAGAACAAATACAAGACACATACCTCAACATAATAAAGGCAATATACAGCAATTCTATACCCAACATCAAACTAAATAGAGAGAAGCTTAAATCAATTCCACTGAAATCAGGGACAAGACAACACTGTCCACCCTCTCCATATCTCTTCAACATAGTACTTGAAGTTATAGCTAGAGCAATAGGACAACTAAAGGAGATCAAGGGGCTATAAACAGGAAAGGAAGAAGTCTATCCCTAATTTCAAATGATATAATAGTATACCCAATTGACTCTAAAAATTCCACTAAGGAACTTCTGAAGCTGAAAAATACCTTCAGCAAAGTGCCTGGATATAAAGTTAACTAAAAAAAAAATCCATAACCCTGCTCTATACAAATGAAAAACAAGCTGAGAAAGAAATTAGGGAAACTACACTCTTCATCATAGCCACAAAGGGTATAAAGTATCTTGGTGTAACTCTAACTAAACAAGTGAAAGACTTCTATGAAAAAAATCCTTCAAGTCTCTAAAGAAAGAAATAGAAGACATCAAAAGATAGAAAAACCTCCCATGTTCTTGGATTGGGAGAATTAACATAGTAAAAAATGTCCATCTTACCAAAGGCAACTTATAGATTCAATGCAATCCCCATCAAAATACCAAGACAATTCTTTACAGACCTTGAAAAATCAATTCTCAACTTCATATGGAAAAACAAAATCCAAGAATAGCTAAAACAATCCTGTACAATAAAAGATCTTCTGGAGGAATTTCCACCCTGAATGCCAAGCTATACCGTAGAGCAACAGTAATAAAAACAACATGATAGTAGCATGGAAATAGACTGGTTGACCAGTGGAATCAAATAGAGGACCCCAAAATAAACCCACAGACCTATGAACACTTGATTTTTGACAAAGAAACCAAATACATACAATGGAAAAAATAGCATCTTCAACAAATAGCACTGGTCTAACTGGATGTCAAACATGTAGAAAAATGCAAATAGACCCATATTTATCCCTGTGCACAAAACAAAAGTCCAAATGGATTAAAGACCTCAACTTAAAACTGGATACACTATATCTGTTAGAAGAAAAGGTAGAGAAGAGTCTTGAACTCATTGGCACAGGAGACAACTTCCTTAACAGAACAACAACAGCCCAGGTTCTAAGATCAACAATGAATAAATGGGACCTCATGAAACTGAAAAGCTTCTCTAAGCCAAAGGAAACTGTCAACAGAACAAAGCAAAAGTCTACAGACTGGGAAAAGATCTTCACCAACCTTACATCTGACAAAGGGCTAATATCCAAACTATATGAAGAACTGAAGAAATTAAACACCATCAAGCCAAATATCCCAACTAAAAATAGAACTAAATAGAGAACTCTCAGCAGAAGAGTATGGAGTGGATGAGAAAAACTAAAAGAAATACTGAACATCCCTGGTCATCAGGGAAATGCAAATCAAAATGGCTCTGAGATTCCATCTTACACCTATGCAAATAGCTAAGATCAAAATTTGAAGTGGTGCTGGAGAGGGTGAGGAGAAAGGAGGGCACTCCTCCATCCTGGTGGGAGTGCAAACTTGGCTGAGATACGAAGGTCTATGTATAGACAAGGCTTCATGTTGGTCACACATTCTCTGTGACTTAAAATTAGAGGCCATTCTTAGCGTGGTGTGAAGGAAGCTTTGCAGATGTCTAGTTCTGCTCATACAATGAGCAAAGAACCAGCCTTAATTGCTCTGTGCATCCTGCACACTTCCTACAATCATAACTTTCGAACTGTATAATGCTTGTGAGAAATTATGTTTTCAGAAAAAAAGGACTGGACACTGACACTGGATCAGACCTTACAGGATTCATTCGTCTCAGCATACTGGATGCTGACAACCTGCATACTCCATGTTCCTGCCACGGGTGCCTCAGTTGCTATTACCCATCAGAACAGGACAGCTTCCAGGAGAGTGCTGTAGAAAGTTTCTGATCTCAATTGGTCCAGCATTTCAGACTGTCTCACACAGGACTCCTGTTAATATTGGAATTAACAACATTTAGAAAATGGACCACAAATGCTGTCCCTGGCTTACTTAACCATTTCTCCCAATTTTTTTGGGCCCTTTCAAAGGTATTATTCACCCTAAATCAGCCTGAAGAAATCTTAAGAGAACGACTTCTCATTTCCTCTAAGGGGAGTTTCGTAGGTTTCTGTTTGCTCTCTGGGGCTACAGATGATGCTTATTTTCATTAGGAGTTGGTTATAAGTTATTGATTATCTTATACAGAGGGAAAAGTGGTTTGGACTCAGGCACATCACTCTTTTCCTTTATCTTTCTTTTGTATGTAAGGAGATAGGAGCCGAAAGGAAAGAAAGGGGGATATAGAAATATAGAGGGAGGATAGAACAGAAGATAGATTATTGAATCTACTCTTCAACTCAAGGCTTTAATTCTTACTCACAAACAAGGTTATTTTTAATTCATTGGTATTGAGTTTTGTATATTGATGCAAATCATGGTCTCATCAAATACTAGTCAAATTTTATCACAAGAATATATATCCTAGGTCTAATAGATAGATATGATTACATATATATATGTATATATGGTGAAATAGTTAATTAATGTCTTCAAAAACAGATACCTACAGAATATGGCATTTAAATATGTTTTTATTTTTCTAAAGATTCTTTGACAACAAGACAAGTTAACTCCTGGAAACACCCAGTCTGCCTCAAAGAAGATGATGAGCACCAAAGAACCTCCTCATGGAGTTGGCTTCAAATGTCACAAACCAGCCACTGGGCAAAATGTCCTCGTTTTTGCCACAGTAAGAATTCTGCCTAAAAATAGGCAAGCTTAGGTGCAGTTAGAGTCAAAGTTCGAACTCTGCCAAGACAGGGTAAGCAAGTCCTCAATGGTTCCTGCCTTGCAAATATGTCTGTCAGATATATTGGGCTAGAAGGCTGAAGATGATGCTCCAACATAATAGAGACTGTTGGGTGACTATTTAGGCAGTAAGCTTCTCAGTCATATTTTCATTTTGCAAACTGATAACCTGTAGTTCAGTTCACCCAGGTATTTAAGTTTTATCCCTTCTCAAGTCTCTGATGGGGTTGAAGATCAGATAGTTTAGTCTTACAATTAAGCTTAGTTGGTTAGGGGTTAAGATGTTTTTAGATCAAGATAGATGTTTTTAAGTTATTAGAGATGAGATAGGATAAATATTGATTTTCACTCAGAAATTTAGACCCGAGATAGGAAATATTTTTACTTCAAGTTTGTCAAATACAAATAGCCAAATCATTATGAATGTAACATTTATGTAATTCCTGATTGTCTTGTAGTTCTTCTTGCTGTATGAAATGTTTTTATTCGTGTGTAATAATATAAATGTGTATATTAAAAAAGAAACATAAAAAAAAAACCAACAACAAACCAATAAGCTCCAGAATTTTTTCAGATTGTCTTGGGAGCATGTCTCTACAAAATTTTCTTAGTTGCTAATTGATGCAAAGGGGCCCAACCTATTGTGGGCAATGCCATCACTAGGCTTTCCAATTGCTTGTCTTGAGCTATATAAGGAAACAATCTGAGCTAGCAACTGGAAATCAAAAACAAATAGCACTCTTCATTGGGAAAAGCAAAACATGAATATCTATCTATCTATCTATCTATCTATCTATCTATCTATCTATCTATATACATATTCTTTCAAGCAGCCCATAAAACTTTCTTCAAAACTGACTACATATTAGGACAAAAAGAAAGTTTTAATAAGCATATGAGAATTAAAGTTAAGTGTTGTAACTTAGTGTTACTATTGCTTTCATAAAAACAATTACAAAAAGAACTTGATGAGGAAAGGGTTTACTTCACTGTGAAAATTGCAATCCATCTTAAAGAGAAGTCAGGACAGGAACTTGTCAGGCAGCTGAAGTTAGACACCATAGAGGAGTATTGCTGATGTATTGCTATGGGTTGCTTTGTCTGTTTTTCATTATCTAATAATGTCTGACAAGGAGTGGGACCTCCCACAGCAACTTGAGCCATGCTACATCAGTCTTCAATGAAAAAAAAACCCCACCGTCTTACCTACAGTCCAGTCTTTTTGAGGCATTTCCTAGAATAACCTCCTTCATTCCGGATAACTTTAACTTGTATCAGATTGAGATAAAAACTAGCTAGCACAGCCTTGCATTCTATCTGACCTCGTGTACTAAATCTAAATATCAACAGGAATAGAAACAATAAAAAAAAGCACAAAAATTTATGGTGACTAAATAATATGCTACCAAGTGATGATCTATTCATTGGAAAAAAAAAACAGCCAACAACCTGAGAATGAAATTTGAAAGTTCCTAGATAAATGACAATAAAAATAAAGTAAAGCAAATTCTACACAACTCTATGAAGGCAGTCACAAGAGGAAAGTTTATAGCAAAAAATGGTCACATAAAATATTTGAGAGTTCTCAAATTGATAATTTAGTAATATACCTGAAGACCATGGACAAAACAATAACTAAGCAAATTCATTCACAAAATTTGGAAAAAGATAGTCAAAATTGAGTTTGAAATCAATGAAATAGGAACAAAACCCACAAAAAACCAAAAATTAAAACCAAAAGCAAACCAAAACCAAACAAAAAAAATCCCAACAAATTGAAGACCTGACTCTTGGACAAGATAGTTGAGACTAACAACCCCTTAGTCAAATTAGTCATAAAGAAAACACCACCAAACCAAATAACCCAATTGAGAAATGGGGCTTGGAACTAAACAGAGAATTCTCAACAGAGGAATATCAAATGCCTGAGAAACACTGAAAGAAATGCTCAACCTCCTTAGTCATCAGGGAAATGCAAATCAAAACAACTCTGAGATTCCATCTTATCAGAATGGCTAAGATGAAAAATTCAAGCAACACCACATGCTGGCTAGGATGTGGGGAGAGAGGAACATTCCTTCATTGCTGGTGGGAATGCAAACTAGTACAGCCACTTTGGAAATCTATCTGGTGCTATCTCAGAAAAATGGGAATAGGGCTTCCTCAAGACCCAGCTATTCCACTCCTTGGAATATACCCAGAAGATGCTCCAGCACACAACAAGAAAATTTGCTCAACCATGTTCATAGCAGCCTTATTCATAATAGCCAGAACATGGAAACAGCCTAAGTGTCCCTCAATAGAAGAATGGATAAAGAAACTGTGGTACATATACACTATGGAATACTATTCAGCTATTAAAAACAAGGAATTCCCGAAATTTGTGGATAAATGGATTGAGCTAGAAATGATCATAATGAGTGAGTTAACCCAGAAGCAGAAAGACTCAAATGGTAAATGCTCACTTATATCTGCATATTAGCTTAAGGGGCATGTCCCACGAAAGCCTTCACTTACCAGGAAACTGAGACAGAGGGGAGGACATTCTAGTGGGATTCTAGATGAAAGAATCATGGGAGAATGGCAAAGTAGAAGGATCCAGAGGGTCCTAGAAGCCTACAAGTAGAACATTATGATAGGCAGATTTGGGCACAAGGGGTCCTGCTCAAACTAAGGCACCAGCCAAGGACAATACAGGCGGTAAACCTTAACCCCCTACCCAGATCTAGACAATGGACAGAACACTCTCCACAGTAGAGTGGAGAGTGGGATATTACTTTCTCACATACTCTGGTGCCTCACCTTTGACCATGTCCCCTGGAGGGGGAGACTTGGTGGCACTCAGAGGAAGGACAGCAGGTTACCAAGAAGAGACTTGATTCCCTATGATCATATACAGGGGGAGGTAATCCCCCTCAGGAACAGTCATAGGGGAGGGGAATAAGGGGAAAATGGGAGGGAGGGAAGAATGGGAGGATACAAGGGATGGGATAACCATTGAGATGTAACAAGAATAAATTAATAAAGGAGGAAAAAAAAGTAAAAAAAACAACAACAACAACAAAAAAAATTAAAAAAAAAAAAAGAAAATACAATTAGGGATGAAAAGGGATCCACTAAAACAATTATCAATAAAATTCAGAAAATTATAAGGATGTATTATAAAAACTTCTATTCCACTAAATTGCAAAACCATAAATAACACAGACATTTTCCTAGATTACAAAACATCTCAAAACTAAACCAAAGTTTAATCATTAGTTTCTTTTAAAAGGACTGAACAATGAAATTGAAGCACTAATAAAAATTCTTTCAGATTACAACTGCACAGGACAAGATTATCTTATTTAATAGCCAAGTAGTATTCCATTGTGTAAATGTATCACATTTTTTTTATCCATTCTTTGGTTGAGAGACATCTAGGTTGTTTCCAGATTCTGGCAATTACGAAGAATACTGCTATGAACATAGTTGAGTAAATTTTCTGGTTGTATGGTGGAGAATCTTTTGGGTATATGCCCAGGAATGGTATGGCTGGATCTTGAGGTAGCACTATTCCCAATTTTCTGAGAAAGCACCAGATTAATGTGCAAAGTGCATGTGCAAGTTTGCACTCCCACCAGCAATGGAGGAGTGTTCCCTTTTCTTCACATCCTTTCTAGCATGTGTTGTCACTTGGGTTTTTGATCTTAGCCATTCTGATGGGTATAAGACAGAATCTCAGAATTTTGATTTGCATTTCCCTGATGACTAAGGAAATTGAGTATTAAAAACAACAAAATCTTGAAAATATCAGGCAAATTATTGGAACTAGAAATGACCATCCTGAGTGAGGCAACCCAGACCCAGAAAGACACACATGATACATACTCACTTATAAGTGGATAGTAGCACTACATAGATGTACTCAGAGATTCCACCCAACATGGGATCAGACAGATGGTGGGACTTGCTGCTGGACTCTGGGCAGTGCCCTGAGAGTGCTATGGAAGAGAGGGGTGATGGAAGGACCCAGAGGGTTCAGGAACCCCCAAAGACCATCAAGGCTGCTGGATCTAGACCAAGGGTGGCCTGCACAAACTCTTGCACCAAATGAAGGCCAATGCATGCAGAGGACCTAGATCCTCTGTTCAGATATAGCCAAAGGGCAGCTCATTCTTCAAAGTTGTAGGAGGAGTGGGGACTGCCTTTGTATGAACTCTGTTCCCCATTTGATCACATCCCCTTGGTGTGGAGACCATGCAGGCACACAGAGGAAGGGGATGCAGGCTATCTGGATGAGACCTGATGGGCTGTGATGAGAGGGAGGGGAGAAGGGCCCTCCTGTCAGAAATCTAGGGGAGGGGAATAGGGCAGAAGAGGGAGGCAGGGTGGGAACGTGAAAATACAAGTTAGGGGATAGGAATCAGGATGTAACATGAATAAATTATGATAAAATATAAATAAATGTAAGAAAAGAGAAAATCATTCATCAAAAATAAGTTGATTTTATTCCAGAGAGTTGTGGGAGATTCACTATTTACAAATCAATAAATTTTATCTATTGCACTAATAGAATTCATTACACTAAAGGCTTTTGTGTAGCTAAAGCAACACTTGACTGAGTAAGTAAGAAACCTACAGAGTGAGAACAAGAGAGAAGACTGCATACATACATCCGGCAGGTACAAAATACCCAGAGCATATAAAGAACTGGGGGAAAAAAAAAGAACAAAAAAGAAGAAGAAGAAGAAGCCAAAAAATTAAAACAAAACAAAAGCACTAAATCTTATCCTGTGGGAAAATGAACCTGGGACTTCAATAGAGGTCTCAAGAGAAGGAAAAAAAGGCTAAGAAATATCTAAAACATGCTCAGGATCCCTAGCAGCCAGGGAAATTAAAATCAAAACAACGTTGAGATTTCATCTTACCACAGTTAAAATGGCAATGATCAACAAAACAAAGGGAAAATCCTAGGATTACTAAGAAGGGGAGGAAAGGAACCTTCATTCACTGTCTATGTCTTTACACACTGAGGCAATCCCTCTGGAAATCAGTGTGAAGAATTCCCACAAAGCTACAAAATAGATCTAACACATAACCTAGGTGTGCCACGTCCTAGAAATACACATCCTCCTCCATAGATACTAGCTTAGCCATGTCCATTGCTACTCTATTTACCACATCTAGGAAATTGAAACAACCTAGATAAATATCCTACAAAAATGAAAAAATGGATAATGAAAATGTGGTACAAATACACTGTGGAATACTATTCAGTCATAAAGAAGATCGAAATCATGAACTTTGCAAGTAAATGGGTGGAATTAGAAAAGATTACATTGAGTCAAGTGACCTAGACTCAGAAGAACAGCTGTTTCATGTTCTCTTTCATTAAGGGCTCCTAAATTAAATCTCCAGCTATACGTGTAATCTTTACCCCTCTTCAGAAAACTCCTCTTCTCTTTGCAACAAACTGAGTCCACTAAATAAAACCACCACCATTCAAAAATGCAGACTTGTGGAGCCCACATTACATCCACATTACAACTCTTGCACCTAAGGCTCAGAGAGCATTGCAGAAGAGGAGAAAGACAGAGAGTAAGATGCAGAGGGCCAGGAGTTTGCTGTAATATTTTGTCTTCTACTGAGTGTCAAAAGCCATACCAATAAAATTCTTATTTATATGACTGCCTAAATGTGCGCTGAACAGTGGCAACAGCACTAGATATGTCAAAGTGAATGGGGGAAGGTCACAAGGACTCAACCCTATACAAAGAACTATATGCCACAAAGAAGGCTGAGAGTGGAGAAATGGTCTTCCCTGGAGAAAGACATACTAATCAGTTATCCACTACCAAATGGTGAGCCCTGAAAACATACATACAAGTAATATTATACAGACTGAGATAGATATATGTAGGCATCACACACACATACACACACACACACACACACACACACACACACACACACACACACACACACACACACACAGAGTAAGAGGGATGGAGAGATGGCTCAGAGGTTAAGAGCACCGCCTACTTTTCCAAAGGTCCTGAGTTCAATTCTCAGGAACCACATGGTAGCTCACAGCCACCTATAATGTAATCTGATGCCCTCATCTGGCCTGCAGGTGTACATGCAGACACAACACTGTATACATAATAATAACTAAACAAATCTTTAAAAAAAAGAATGAGGAAAGGAAAGAAAGATATGATGTAATCATAATTTCAGAAATAAAGGAGAAATACAGATTGATGACATTATTAAAGATCTGAGCAATGATTTAAATTACAATAATTCTATAATTTTAATAAGCTGTTCAATCATAATTTTTAAAAAAGAAAATGGCCTTTTACTGTTTTTCTTCCATTTCCACTGTTTCCTTTCTTCCCCCATTCAAGTTTTCCAACCTATCAACATACCTTCAAAAAAGAATATCCTTTGAAGATCAGGCACCCACTGTACCAGGTACATTTTGCTAATTACTGTGAAGGATTTGTTTTCTTTTTATATTTTAATTATTCTTTGAAAAATTGATACACGGACACATTATATCCTTATCATATCTATCTCTTATTCCTCACTTTCTTTTCTCCAGGAATCCCCATTGCATCTCCCTATCAACTCCATGAATTCTGTCTATACTTGTTAATAATAATGAATTTGTAATTATTCAATTGTTACACTTAATTCTTGGGCAATGGATTGTCATTCAGAACATCCTTTTCTACATATATATCATGTAGGAGAGGACTTAGGTTTTCTTCTACCAGTTTTAATGCTTCAGTTTCAAGTTTAGGTCTTTGATCCATTTGGGTGTGTGTGTGTGTGCGCGCATGGACCTAATTTCATTCTTCTGCTTCTGGAAATACAGTTTTGCCAGCACCAGTATTTTTTTTAACCACAGAAAAGATGTCAAACCATTTCTTTTTTTTTTAACAGATAACCTGATGTTATATAGTTGAGATCCCAAAAATTATATTGTAGACACGGGACAGGAACAATATACAACTTCTAACTCTACAGAACTTACAATTAAGGGTGGGACCTTAAATTGTGAAGGTAAGACAGACATGAAATAGGTAGTTGTTATCTTCCCTAGGTATGGTCCACTTCTTACTCTAGGTGTGCATCTCAACCAGCTTTTCAGTTCTTAGAAACACAAATATTATGGAGTCATACATGTGTTGTCTTCAATAAACAACACACTTTTCAAAAGACCTTTAATATTAGTTGGCCCTCCCATAGTCCCGCCCTTACTCTTCTCTCATATTCCCCTCTCTATTTAAGTCTCCTATTCCAGTTTTCCATTTATCTCTTAATTATGCTGTATTCTGTTTTTCCTTTCTTGGGAGATCTACTTCTTCCTTGATCTCTTAATAGGTATCAAGCTTCTGTGATTATTTGGGTTATAACACACATATGAGAAGCTTAAATCTACCATCTACATATAAGATAGAACATATGATATTTGTCTTTTTGTGTTTGCATGACCTCACTCATCATGATTTTTTCTAACTCCATTTATTTACAATTTTCTTAACAGCAGAATATTATTCCATTGTTTAAATGTGACACATTTTCATTGTGTCATATATCAGTTCATGGATATCTAGGATGTTTCTAATATCTTGTTATTATGGATAAATAACCAGATATCGTTAAATGGAAAAGGCACAAGCAAGTTCTCTGTAGTATACTTGGAGTTTTAGGATATACGGCCTACTGTCATATAACTGGATCTTGAGGTAGGTTAACTTTCATATTCTAAGGAACTTCTACTTTGGTTTCCATAGATACTGAACCAGTTTGCACATCCACAGCCTATGAATAAATGTCCTCTTTCTCTTCATAGTCACTAGCATTTGTAATTTACTTAAGTAGCTGAATAATGTAATTTTAAAAATAGAAAGTGCCAAATTGATAATATTATTTAGAAAATAGAGAAATAAATAAATAAAAGTGGTTCATAGGTTTTAATTTCCAAGAATTTCTGTTTTCCTAAATTATGATTGTTAGTTTTGCCTTTAGGGAGGCAATTACAATATTTAAGCAATTTATGTACAGAAAAAAATCTGAATTCAGATTATTAATAGAAATGAGAAAAACATTATTAGTAAACATAATTAATAAGAAAAAATTTAAATGGGAGCAAATAGTAACACTGGTAATATTTTGGTGTATTTCCCTCAGAAACATGGAGAAAACAGGATATATATACATGTAAGTTTATGACTTTTCAGTGAATTGCATAATAAAAACTATAATACTGTTTAATATATTGTTATAATACCTGTATAACATCACAGTTCATTTAATATTTCTATATCTACCTTCAGAATGTAGAATTTGTCTGATGCTATATTTAATGAAAATTTCTTCTATGTATAATTGCTTACTTTAATTTTGCCTGGATCCATTTTTATTTCCTTTGAAACTTATGGATGAAATGGGTAACTTGCATATTTATTGTATTGACAGTTTAGGCCTTGAAAGTGGTTTCTCATACATACATCAAGACATCAAATTGACTACCCCAGATATAATCGAACTACTAAAGAAGGACTTTGTAGTAGCCTCATATTATTATTACTATTATTGTTACCATAACTAATAATACTATTTGGAATTCTATGTTTTCATCAGCAAATTCCCAGATGTGGCCAAAAGTCCTTAAAGCAGTGTATTATGAATCATATTAAGTATAAAGCGGATGTGTTCCAAATGTGCATTACACTTTGTTAGATACATAGAAAATGTAAGTGTCTTCCTTTTTGTTTGTTTGATAATTTCATACTATAAGCATATAATATATTTTCATTGTCCATCCCCAATTTTCTCCCCTCCAACTTCTGTCCTATTTTCTCACAACCATTCTCCTTCAATTATATGTGTTCTTGTTTTGTTTTGTTTTTCTTTTTTGTTCCACCCACTGAGGTTAATTAGCGCTGCTAGCCTATGTATGGGTGTAGAGGTACAGATACTACTCATGGGCTGGCTCTTAGTAGTCACACAACCTAGATGTCCCTCATCCAACGAATGGATAAAGAAACTGTGGTACTTTTACACAATGGAATACTACTCAGCTATTAAAAACAAGGAAATCTTGACATTTGCAGGCAAATGGATAGACCTAGAAACAATCATCTTGAGTGAGGCAATGGAGACCCAGAAAGACAGGCATGCTATATACTCACTTATCAGTGGATATTATCCAAATAATGCAGGATAGCCACAATCTTAAGGAAAATTACGCTCCTCCCAGAACACAACAGCTGCCAACAACTCTTCAGCTAGAGTTAGGACTTCATGGACAGCTGCCCCTGTGATTTTTGTCTGTGATTGTGAGAAAACATTTTACGTGCTCTGAAATCCATGGCTGTTCCATATGTTGCACTCCCTTGTTGGGTCCAGAAACCACTGTTTTCATGTAGTCATTCACAAACTATATTAGAGTCAATCTGCTCCTATTCCATGAAGATCTATGAGCCTTGCAAAAAGGGACTGGGATATCGATGTCCATATTATAGGAGAATGGATTACTATATAATAGTATAATATATAATAATGTAATCATATATTAATCCAATCTCTTATTTTCTGCATGTTGAGCCATTTTAGATCTCTTTGTTAAAACCCATCTGCTGCCAAAAATACATTTCTCTGATGAGGATTGAGAGGTGCACTCATCTATTAGTACAATGTTGTCATTAGGAATTAGTTTCATAGTATACACATTTGTCGTTTCCCCTAGGGTTTTTTTTACCTATGTAGACATGGGTTCTTGACATTGATAACAGTGCCAGACATGAGTACCCTCTGGAGGAGGTAGCCTTAAATCCAAACCGAAAGTTGCTGATGACTTCTGCTGCATTTATGTCCCCAGTGATTGGACCAGTGGACATTCTTTGCCAGGCCTGTCATTATGGTAGCTCCCAGAGTACACAGGTGGTAGGACTTATGATTTCTTCTCTCCCTGGGTAGCATTCCGACAATGTTTCAGCACCATAAAAGCTAGTCAATGGGAATGATGCTTCCAGGTTAGTCGCAGCTAAATTTATCCATGATCTATGGTGGAAGCATGTAGTATCATTAGCGATAAGGCCTTATGCCAAGTTCTGGAGGGTAACCAAGAACCATGGTAGCAGGAACTTCTGAGGTGTATGGAACTCACTGAAGAAAAAAAAAAAGCTCCAAATGAAGTAACCCATTCCTGTCACTGGATATTTATTTTGATATTCTACAGTGTCTTGATGAGTGGCCGTCCCCTCATTGTTGTATAACTGTGTAGGTATAGGTTTTAGGAAGCTTCTATGGTAGGGGTTTTTCCATATATTATTTTAAATATTCATTAGAGTTAGATATCACGTCTCTCTCTCTCTCTCTCTCTCTCTCTCTCTCTCTCTCTCTCTCTTTCTCTCCACCATTCTTCCATCCCAATCCACCTAAACATTCATTATTCTCCATTTCCCCCTCAAATCACCTGTGTTCTCCTTTCCCTTCCATGGACCACAATTATATTCTATGTGTACCACAATTAAAACTTTTTAAGCTAGGGTCCAGACATGACAGATAACGTGTAATACAAGTCTTCCTGGGCCTGGGTTACATCACTCAGAATAGTTATTTCCAGCTCTTTATCTGAAACTTTTGCAATATAGCTTATCTTAATAGATGAATAATATTCCATGAAATAATAGTACTGAATTTTTATTACCCATTCATTAGTTGATGGAAGTAATTCTGTTTACATTTCCTGGCCATCATGAATAGAACAGAAATAAACATGAATGAACCAATATTTACTCAATATAATGTAAAATCTTTGGGTATATGGCCAAGAAAATATAGATGGAACATAAAATAGATCTATTTATAGCTTTTGAGAAACCTCCACACTGTCTACATAGTGGTTTCTCCAGATTGCACTT
The DNA here is from genome assembly GCF_964271855.1 of Acomys minous. Classification (NCBI taxonomy): domain Eukaryota; kingdom Metazoa; phylum Chordata; class Mammalia; order Rodentia; family Muridae; genus Acomys; species Acomys minous. Next base: position 179,903,264 of record NC_140483.1, on the reverse strand, counting down.
CCACCAAAGATGAATAAGTGCTCCCAATTTCTATTTTCAAGGCAACATTTATTTTTATTTTTATTTTTTTAAGATATAGCTGTTCTCAATGGGGCAATATGGAATCTCAAAGTAGTTTAACTAACATTTCCCTGATGGTTAAGAATGTTGAATATTTTTTTAAATGATTGCTCAGATATTTGTGTTTATTTTTTGACAACTTCTGTTTATTACCACGTCAACAATTTTAATTGGACTGCTTGTTTTCTTGCTGTTTAGGTTTGTTTTTCTCTAGAGTCAAGCCATCAGTGAAACACATAGTTGTCTGAGTTAAGCTTTCTAGTGCTGTGATAAACATTGTGACAAAAATCATCTCAGGGAGAAAAGAGTTTATTTTGCTTACGGTTTCACAGTAACCAAGTTATTTATACTTGGGAAGGAACTCAAGGCAGGAGTATAGAGGCAGGAACAGATGGAAAGGCCATAGAGGGAAACTGCTTACTGTGTTTCTCCCCAGGGACTGATCAGCCTGCTTTCTGCTTTTGTCTACCATGAAGGACCACCAGTCCAGAAACAGCACCATGCACAGTGAGCTGGGACAACCCATATCAATTATCAATAAAGAAAATGCACCACAAGATTGTCCACAGGCCAATCTGGGGCAAGAATTTTCCTCAGCTAAGGTTTCTTCTTCGAAAATTACTCTTGCTTGTGTCATGTTAACATAAAATTAGGCAGAACAATATCTGGAAAAGATTTCCTTCCTGTTCGATAGGCTGCTCCTTCCCTTGATCCGTGGTTTGCTCTTAGGTTTCTGAGGTTTCACTTATCAGTTGTTTATCTTAATACTTATGCTACCTGGTTGCTGTTAAGAAAGCCTTTTTTAAATATATAAAGAGCTCAAGTAATTAAACACCACCAAACCAAATAACCCAATTAAGAAATGGGGCTCAGAGAAAAGATAGACAAGCTACCAACATGAGACTTGATAGCCTATGATCATAGAGTGGGGGAGGAGGTCCTCCTCGGTCACTGACATAGGGGAGGGGAATTGGGTGAAAGCCGGAGGGAGGGATGGATACAAGGAGTGGGATAACAATTGAGATGTAATCTGAATAAATTAATTAAATAAAAAAAGAAAGAAATGGGGCTCAGAATTAAACAGAATTCTCAACAGAGAAATATCAAATGGCTGAGAAACACTCAAAGAAATGCTCAACATCACTAGCCATCATAGAAATGCAAATCAAAACTACTCTGAGATTCCATTTTACATCCATCAGAATGGCTAAGATCAAAAACTCAAATGACAGTACATGCTGGTGAGGATGTGGAGATAGGAGAATACTCCTTCATTTCTGGTGGGAGTACAAACTTGTACAACCACTTTGGAACTCAATCTGGCACTTTCTTAGAAAACTGTGATTAGGGCTACCTCAAGACCCAGCTATTCCACTCCTTGGAATATACTCACAAGATGCTCCACCATACAACAACGACATATGCTCATCCATGTTCATAGCAGCCTTATTTGCAAAATCCAGAACCTGGAAACAAGCTAAATGTCCCTCAGTCAAAGAATGCATCAAGAAACTGTCATACATTTACAGTAACGAATACTACTCAGCTATTAAAAACAAGGAAATCCTGAAATTTGTGGGCAAATGGATGGAACTAGAAACGATCATACTGAGTGAGTTAACCCAGACCCAGAAAGACTCACATGGTATATACTCACTTATGATTGGACACTAGCCCATAAGGCATGTCCCATGAAAGTCTTCACTTACCGGGAGGTTGGAATAGATGTGGGGGACTTCTTATTGGGACTCTAGGTGAGCGAAGTATGAAGGAATGGGGAAATAGAAAGATACAGAGGGTTCTAGAAATCTACAAGAAGAACATCATGATGGGTGGATCTGGGCCCATGGGTGTCTCCTCAAACTACTGCACCAACCAAGGATGTGCCGTAAGCATTGAACCCCTATTTGAATCTAGCCAATGGACAGGACATTCTCTACAGTTGTGTGGAGAGCAGAGACTGACACTGACATGAACTCTGGTGCCCATATTTGACTATTTCCCCTAGGTGTGGAGGCCTGGTGGCACTCAGAGAAAGGATAACCAGGTGAGACTTGATAGGCTGTGACTCTGTGGTGGGGGAGCAGGTCCCCTTCTGTCACAGACCTAGAGGAGGGGAATAGGGTGAAAGAGGGAGAGAGGGAGGAATGGGAAGATATAAGTGAGGGGATAACAATTAAAATGCAATCTGAATAAATCAATTAAATAAAAAAGAAAAGAAAAACAAAAACAATCTTCTAGTTTTGTTTCTTTTTAAAGAAAGCCTTTTTAAATTGCCTGTTAACTTCAAGTATGTGCCCCATACTCTCTTTTGTCACATGGCAGTTATCAGGTCTTATATTGATGCCCTTGATCTATTTGGAGTTGAGTTTTGTGAAGGATTAGGGAAAAGGATGTAGCTTCATTCCTTTCCATGTAACTATCCAGACACTGTCTTTTCTCAGTTGTATATTTTCCAGACTCTTTGTCAAAGACCAGGTTTGGTAGGTGTGTGGACTTAAATCAAGGTGTTAAGTTTTATACCATTGATCAATATGTTTTTTTTTCTTTCAATACCTGTACCATACAATTTTTTTAAAAAATATATCTTTATAGCAAAATTAAGATCAGGAATGTGTTTAAAAGCAGTGATTTTATCATTCAGGATTGTCTTAACTTTCCTGCTGTTTGTGTGTGTGCCTCCATATGAAATTTAAGATTTTCAATTTCTGTGAAGAATTAAGTTTGAATTAGATGACAACTTTGTTCAATCTGTAGGTTGCTTTTAGTAGGATGGCTTTCCAACTTTTTGTATTTTCTTTATTATCTTATGGTTTTTACTATAAAATTATTTTATTTTTTTAGGATGTTAGGTTTCTGCCAAATTTCTAAAGCTATTTTTAATGGAGTCATGTCTCTGACTTCTTTTGCACGCACGCACACACACACACAAACGCATATTTGAAAACTTTAACTTTTTTCTTTCCATTTTGGTTCCCCTATATCTTTTCACTTACATAATTGCTTTAGCTATTACCTCAAATATGGTGTTTATATCTATGGAGAGAATTGACATCCTTGTTGTCTTCCTGATTTTAGTAGATATTCTTTGAGATTTTATCCTTTTACCACGATTTTTTGTGTTTTTGTTATATATTTCTTTTATTATGTTGATTCTTAAATTCTCCAGGACTTTTGTTATTGTTGTTGGGTTTTTTTGTTTTGTTTTGTTTTTTTTGAAACAGGATTTCTTTGTGGAGCCTTGGCTGTCTTGAGCTCACTTTGTAGTCCAACTGACCTTGAACACACAGTGATCCACATGCTCTGCCTCAGGAGTGATGGGATTAAAGGCATGTGCCACCATGCTTGGCTTTCCTGGACTTTTATCATGAAAGGATACTGGACTTTGTCAAAGGCCTTTTCTTCATCTAATGAGATGATCACATGTTTTCTGTATTTCTCTGTGTTTATGTGGTAAATTATGATTTTTATTTATGTCTGTTGAAGCATTCCTGATTTTCTAAGATGAAGTGGATGTAATCTTGGTGGATAATCATTTTGATGTGCTTTGGAATATGGTTTGCAAATATTTCATTGAAGACTTAGTTATTTGTGCATCAGATTGGCCTATTATTTTCTTTTTTCTTACTTTTATATTTGTCTGGTTTTGGTATCAGTGTAATACTGTCCTCATTAAAAAAATTGGGACTGTTCCTTTCATATTTTATGAAAATAGCATGAAATATTTGTGTTAGTACTTTGAAGGGCTGGTAAAATTTGCACTGAATCCATCTGCCCTCAGTCATTTTCAGTTGGGAGAACCCAATTGGGTGAAGGCCGTGCAGATCCTATGAATGCATTCTGAGTCTCTGTGAGTTCATTTGTGCATCAGTCTTGTTGTGTTTTCTCAGTGCCCTCTGTTCCTTTTAGCTCCTGCACTCTTTCTGTCTCCACTTCTGCATGGCTTTAGGAAGGATTTTTGGAAGAGATACATTATCTCAGTTGTTAATGTTATGCTTTTTGCAATGTAACTATTATTAGGTTGTTGATAGTGTTTCTTGGTAAAGATATTGCTCCCACCTTTATTGATTGGTTATTTGCATCTCTGTCTGCTGTTACCATAACTTATCAGGTTAGGGATTAGCTGAGTGCTGCTTGGGGTTCTGTCTTGGTGTTACTCAAGGTTGATGTGGAAATGGGATGTCAGATGTGGTCCCAAATTAGGTAAAACCATGTGTGGCTTCTGAGCATAGGAGCAAACCTTCTGCAGAGGCAGAACATTCTAAATGTCTGTGGAAAGTTCCTGGGATTTTACATGTTGTAGGGCTGCAGGGGCTGTGGTCACACCATAGCTAAGTGGTGCCATCTTGCGTAGGTGTGAAGGATTTGAGGTTCTTGGGTAGAAAGAGTGGAAGTTCTTACCTGAGGGTAACTTCTAGGATGTGTGATCATTGGCAGGGTCACTTATCTTGTGAGTACCTTCTTCTTTTAGAGTGCTGAACAATTTGAAGGCTAAATTTAAATGATCAGTTTTGTAATGTAGCACCATTTTGTGCTTACTTCATACCTTACTGAAGAAATCGCAGCCTGTTACCAACTGAAGACTCACAGTCATTCACTCCTTTTTTTTATTTCATTTCACAGATATTTGTTTGCCTTCTAAGATGTATCAGTAACTACTATATATGCAAAGACTATCTGTATGTACAAAGGCTACAATTGTGGATAAAAATAATTATGCTAAAGATCTTTGAGTTTGTTGGCTGGAGTAATGGTTAAGAGGTTAAAAATACTTGCTGTTGTTGCCAAGAAGTCAGTTCCATACTTAGAACCCACATAGCAGCTCACAATCAAGTCTATTTCCTGTTCCAGGGAATCGGATGCCCTCTCTGGCCTCTAGGAGAAATAAGCATATATGTGGCACACATACACTCATGCACATTATAAAATATATAAATGATTCTTTAAAAATAGTTTGCAAGTTTCACTTAGAACTTGCTCAAACGAAATATTTTTAAAATTAAGTATGGAAAGTAATGTGTTATGGAGAAAATAAAATGGCATAAAATAATTGAATAATAGAAAAAAATGACAATTACTATTTTGCCTCTTTATACCTAACAGAATTCTATTTGAAACAAACTTTTGCAAGAAAAATAATGTTTCCCTAAACCTATAAGTTGCAGAAAAAAATGACTCGGAAAACAATTATAAGAATAATGATAGTGTTAGTGACACACACATTAAGTTAATATCATGCTCATGAAAAAACAACATAATGTTTAAAAGTCACATAACTGCAGCAGAAAATATTATGTGAAAACATGCTCATAAAATTTTATAGAACTTAATTATGCTCTAACTTCTTCATAAGAAACTCCTATTTTAAAGACCTGTCACCATAAGAGTGAAATTTTATCTTTCTAAGAATGAAATTATTCTAGTTAATCATCCTAAGAAGTTATTTTGGGGATGAGATGTGTGGATCTCATCTGAAAAAACAAGTTATCTAGCGACAAGATGGAAATCAGGAGGAAGCCTTTGACTTTCCCTTGTTTGGTCTGCTTCAGCTACAAATGTCTACTTTGATTAAGTGAAGTCTTTCCTAAAACATCCTGCAGTCAATAACATCTACATCACCAGCAGAAATCAGGAAAATATAGTGTAAACAAAGCACAGTATTTGAACCACATGGAAACATTCTTCAAAGCTCTAAGTTGGCTGAGACTTTACAAAGCTTATGTTACTGACTCCTTCACTAATCCTGTTTCTGCTTCATAGATGTTGATGATTTTTTTACTATATGCATCCAAACTTTATCTTAGCTGTGCTTTCAGAGAACACATCCTGGGAATATGTAAGGTAGCTATATCTAAGGTGGAAATATCTGAGACTGGTCATATATAAGGTGGATTTGAAGAGTATTGTTCCTAAGGCACCTGAAAGACCTTAATACCTTAGAAATGCATCTGTAAGAACATTCTCATTGAAAAGACATCAAAGAGAATACAATCATCTGAATGTAAACATGTTTTCAGGGTAAGATGGGATGAATAATTCTTAGTGCCATAAAATAGCATATATGAAGTACTTATCTGAGTGACTGAACATGAAGATCATTTGATGTCTCAGGAAACAATTTTCAGGTCACAATCTCTGCATGAAGTCAGTCTACTAAGGAGATAAATTTAAATTTCAGGACCCACACAGAAGCAACAAACACATAGAAAAGTAAGAAGACTAAAAGTCTTATATGTCCCCCAGTATGCATTAGTTAAAAACGAATGACTGCAAAAAGGAAAGGAGAATTTTATGTTCCCTATGGTTTCAATTTTCAGTCCTCAAGGATCCATCTAGAGAGCACTGCCTGGCAGAAGTCAGAAAGGGAAAGCTAGAGCAATGCAGGGCACCATCTCTGCAGATTGCTAAAACAGCCTTCCCAATTTCTTCAATTTGCACGATTCTTTCTCACACAGAACTGGTTCTCCTCAAACAGAAGCACATTATAGACTAATCATTTAAATAAGCCACGCTGCAGTCTTGCTGACACAAGAGAGGGTTTGTGTACATTTTCAAACTGTTCCTTTTTATTTCTAAGGGACGAGATAATGGACCTACATTGTGTCTTCACAAAGAAGTGTAAAGCCATTCACAGTCTTAAAAAGTATCTAAAGATGCAGATGAAACATGGAGACTGCTCAGGGAAAATCTGAAGACAGGCAAAGATTTTGAATACATTGTGGGTCAATATACAGAATGGAAATTGTGAAGCGTCCTTGTCCAAGGATGGTTATGAATTTCAAGATGGCCAGAGCAAAGCACAAAACCCACATTGGAGTCATTTTATGTGACACGTATGTCTCAAGCTGGGAAGTCATACTCCTGCCATTCTTCCTTCTCAGTTTTTTGAAAACCACATCTGACTCATTGACACAGTGACAAAAACATGAAAATAACTCAACAACTGTTTGATAAATGAAGAAACATATTGACATAATGATTACAACTTATATTTCGATGATACACACAAGAGACATAGTGTCTTTTTAGTAAAGATAACGGTGCCTGGATTCTTTAAACCGTGGTTAGCTTCTAAGTCCTTCTAGTTCCAGTTGTTTACAAATTTACTTTCCAGCTATGTTGTATCCATCTTAGTTAGTATGTATCATGCAGTTTCACATATATGTGATTTATGCAGGATTGTCCACAAATGTTTTGGTTAGTATGAAAACAGATATACTAGCATATAATACAAACATGAACAAACTCAGGGATAGGGTTGTATGGATGGAAACATCAGAGAAAAGGGGAGTAAATAGTGCTGTGTCTTGCATATATTCAGGCTTGACCTGACTAGGGTAATAGGAAATGAAGAAACCACAGGCACAAGTATAGCAATGCTGCATCAGATAGGCTATGGTAGACAGTAGGCTTATCAGCAGCCTGGAAACTCACCAAAAACATTCTACATGGGAGAACAAAAAAATATCTTTATGATACACACTTGAATGAGAATCTATGTTTATTATGCACAGTTTATTTAGTAGAGGACCTTTGAAGGGACTTCAGTCATCTGGCACAACAAAACAAAACAAAACAAAACAAAACTGTGGTTGACACTTGTCACATACACTGTCAACATCCATACTGACACCGTGGGAAGGCTTGTCATTCCCGTGAGTGTGAACCTGATTAGGTCGTGCCACTCCCATGGGTCTGAGGCACTGGGTTCATGGCATGGCTGCTCTCATGTCAAATATACACATTCACCGAGGACTTCATCTGAACCCCACCATCCCCAATATGGCATACATCAAAAAAAATTAATTCACATATTTAAGCCGACATTTGGAAGAGATAGAGAGGAAAAGAGGTGAAAGAAAGAGATGTGGCCTGGGCACGGTGAGCTGAAATGTTTTCATTGTTGCAATAACAACTGTAAAATAAATATATTAAATAAACCACCTATAAATAGCTTATAAGCAACATGTTGCTTTGTTTGACTTACTTTTTGTGTGCGTGAGATGTGTTCTACTCTGACAAGGAACAGAATATGGGATTAGTCTCATTCATTTTGAAAAGCTGGAAGGATGGGAAAGGTCCTCCAGTCATGCAGGTCAATGCCCAGTGTTGGAAATGCCTTAGGAATGCCTAAGATAAGCAAGATGCCAAATGTTCTCAGTGTTACGGCGGTGATGCTCATAAGTTACCTCATTATGATCTCTTTCTCTACTGGAACCTACTTTTCATTATGCTGATGATGGTGTCTGATTCTTCCATGACACTATATAAATTGTGGATCCTTCTGGTAAATCTCTGTAGGGGAAATGTTCATCAGTGAAAGTGGCCAAGACATCAACAGGTGTCAATTGGTTGGAGCTGAATTTTGCTTCGGCTACAGTGAGTCTATACCTTTTGTTCACTTGTGAAAATCATTGTGACTTCTAGTGTTCAAGCAAACTTCTCTTTCTGTCCGTCTGTCTGTCTGTCCCTCTGTCTGTCTGTCTCTCTCTGTCTTTGTCTCTGTCTCTATCTTTGTCTCATGTACGCTTTTCTAATTGGTAAAGAAAATGCAGTTCAGCATTTGAAACACAAAGTATCAGTGAACTTCTGTGCATATTTAGTCCCATTTCCCTTACACAGGAATGAAGTGATGCTCCAAAGAGACTGGCTGAGGTCCAACATGAAGAGTGCAGGAGCATAAGGAAATAAAAACAGAAACAAAGGAAGCAATTTCAAGCTATTATCCATAGTGTTATTAAGCATAGATATTTATGTCTCATGGCCCTTGACATCCCACATGTGACTACAATACAGCAATAATCTAAGCACATACAATATATGCCATGAAAGCTCATATGTTTGAAAATTTAAACATTTTTGAAAAGCTTTAATTGTGAAATTCTGAACTTTTCCTTTTTGAAAATGTTTACTTTAAATATATCTTGCATATTAATCCCAACCCTTATATAACAAATATACAAAATTATATTACTTTGAGTATTTATCACATCACATTTTACTATTTATAAATATAATTTTTCAAATTTTCATACATTCAGATATTTACTTAGTTGGGCCTATGTAATGGTTTTCCTGCTTCTACTTTTAAATAATAATAGGTAGAGGAAAAATTACCTGGCATCTATTTAATAATAGAACAGAGTCATCAGTATAAGTTTGGCAGAGTCATCTCTCCTGATTCAGTGACACTTTTACTTATCCTCCCTACCTTACATCCAGCTGAAGCATCTTTTGTCAAGAGCATTAATTCTACTAGCCGTTAGAAGCCTATTTGTAGCTTCCAGTGCATATAGGATTCTCTTTGAAGTGGACACTTTAGGATTATACTCTACAAATCATGGACACTCATGTGACATTTTCTGTTTATAAAAATATTTTTTTCTTTTAAGTGTGTTTCTGCATATATCTTCATATGTATATGTATCTACATGAGTGCTGGTTCCTGCATAGGCCAGAAAGGGCATCCGGTCACTTAGAATTGGAATGACAAACAATTGTGAGCCACCTGATATAAGTGCTGGAACTCTGGCCCTTTTCCTCAGCAGTAAGATGTCTGAGGCATCTCTCCAGCACACACGTGAGATTTTCAAACCATGCAGATATGAACTGCGTTGAAAAACTGGATTCATTCACATAAATTACCATAAATAAATCTATGGCGATGTGTTATCTGTTTTTTGTTTTGTGGCATTGGAGAATGTACTAAAAGTAGATAGTGGATGATTGGAAGCACATGTAAATTCTTCCTAGGGGAGATACCAATTGGCACCAGAGAGGGAAGAGTTAGCCATATGCAAATGTGCACTTCTAGGAACGATCTAATGGCTCATTGCAAGGACACTAATTGCCTGTGATGTAAAGACTAAAGTTCTATCAGAATATGTGGTGCTTTGTTAGCCAAGATGACTCTCTAAAGATCAAATTGTACCTTGTTTGGGTTGGTCCAGTGGGGGTGTGAATTGCATGATTTAAGATGTTTTCTTGCCTTCAGTTTCTAAAGCTCATGAATGTCTGGCAGGTTCAGAGGTGCATTTGTGCCCTGTGTAAGTATTTGGCTTCACATAGAGAACAAGTTGCCCAAACACTTTTCCAATTGATAAAACTGAATTATAGAATGGAAGTGGACTGAAACTTGGTTATTTCTAGTTAAATATTTCATACCTGATCTGTTGCAGCATATTCTATGGAAAGAAAACATATGTATATTTATTTCCATGTAGAGCCTCTCTTATTTCTTGAGAAAGCATTTCAGGTATTTGCTCCTTGGCTTGTGATATTTGAAATATAAATTCTGAATTCGTGGCTTATCAATAAGAACACATTGACTTTCACGGAGGTTGTCTGGTGCATACTAGCACAGGAGGAGCAGCAGCATTGACTTACATTGTGCTCACAGCTGATAAAGCGCAGTTGCTAACAGTTTGTTAATTAAATCTTATTTAAGCTTTGTCCTTCCTGCTTGGAAATAGGAACTCTTAACATTTGAGGCTGCAATTTGCATGCATCAGTCAACACAAATGCCGAACAAAGTGCTTGTTTAGGTAATAAGATAAGGAGGCGCCCTCTCCACTTTTGAGCTCTAACTGCCTCAAAGGCAACATTTCCCATGATTCCCTGCTGCTGCTTGTTCAGGCAGCTCTGTGGTTTGCGCTGCATATTAATTTCTGTCCGACACGGGAATTCAATTTGTACTGTACATTTCATTTCTTCACAGATTTAGATTTATTTCATGTTCTCTGCTTTTAATTAACTCTCTGGCACAGCTGCTGGACAGGATAGAAAAACTCATTGCTCTCCCTGTGTTATGAGTACACTACCAATCATTTGCCACTTAGATGGTGGTGCAGGAGCTATCAGTTTCTATGGCAACCAGAGCCGTGGTGATTGATTCCTTGCCAGTATGGCATCACCACAGGGAGTGCAGCTTGTGATTTTTGTACTCTCGCAACATCCATCTAATTAAAACAGGATTATGGAATCATCCCAGTACATGTTCAACAACTACACTGCAACCCATTCATGTAAATGTCAGCACCATTAAGTGCAATGGTCAGAGTGTTTATGAAGAAATGGTAGTTTAAGTCTTTGGGAAGAGAGTGCTCAAACACCTGGTTTGGGTTATATCCTCTTAAACTGTAGCCTTCGATGTTCTCAGTCATCTCATATATGAAAATCATAGGAAGCCAGGCCAAATGATTGCACTGCGATTGACACAATGCTGGCTGAGTCTAGAATGCTATTCTATGCTTTACTGGGAATTTGGTTAATTAATTTACTCTCTATGAATTATTTATTCATCAGAAGCTCTTAATTCATGTGATTTATTCCTCTTTCAGTGGCTTTGCTTGAGAGCAGAGAATCCCTTCTCTCTCCTGGAGCATTCGTCAATTCATTACCAGTTGTGTGGAATTTAGGACAGAGATGAGAGATGCAATACTCAGTAATGTGTGGGCCCTCGCAATAAATATGGTGGCTGTGAATGTCATGGATAGATAAATAAGAAAGCAAGTCCTTCAGCGACTTGTGAGAAGTATATGCAAAGTGAAAAGGAAAGACAGGGAGTGACAGAGCTATTACAAATGTTGTTTTATACATCAGAGGTCTTGTGGATAAGGCTGACAACAAATTCTGTTTACATGAAAAATCACAGTTGCACTACATAATAGTTTCATGTCCCCCTGTGTTTCATCTTACAATGTGTTTCTGTGTTATAAATGATGCCATGTGGGTCTATATAAGTATGTGTTCAGTAGATTGTATATTTGCTGTTATTCATTTTTAAAAGCATTTTCACTTTCCTTCATATGTTATATGAAGAAATTACACATGTAAATGATGCTGTCAGAAGTACTTCTCGTTAGACTTTAATTGTTAGTACTATACTTTCCTAAAGTTTCATGACATTTCAAAGTTCTCCTAAAATGACAGTAAAATTACTCCCAAAGCAGAAAATTCATAAAATGACAAAAATATATAAAATATTTTGACTAGTAAGAGAAAAAGTATTCTAAGGTATGAAATGATGATTGACTGTGATAAAATTGAAGGAAGGTTGAAGGAGGTTCTAGTATAACCAAGAATAAATAAACATAGTAGATGTGCGCTAATGGTCTTCATCTTGGCCACGCAGATTTCATCACTTATATGGATGCATTCCAGACATCAGTAACTTAGGCCATATATATAGAATAGTACCATTTGTGGCAATTCACTAGGAGATGATGGTGATGATGATGATGATGACGACGACGACGATGACGACGACGAGCTTCCGTTTTAATTTCCGTGGAATCAGTATCAGTCACTCCACAAAAATATTGCCATGACTTTCAGGCACCTTTATTACTACTAATGTTCTCTTCGAGCCTCCCAAGGTTTCTATTAACATACAAGTCAAAAAGATGATCTTGGAGTTTTGTTTTTAACTAAGAATATTTTATACGACAAAATACAAGGTATGGTTGGGTAATTTTGAAGGTTTCCTCTTCTTGGAGTGACATTACCAATAAACTAATTTCATCTTTCCCCTTTCTTTTTTCATATTTAATAGCAAAATACCTCCTTCACCACTCTTAAACTGACATGTTTTAAGATAATACAGAATGTTCTGTACTACAAGCATACCAAATATATTTCAGGATTAATTTGTTTTTTTCTTTTTTTCTTTCTTTTTTTTTTTTTTTTTTTGACAGAAGAAAAAGTTTTATTTTGCTATGGTTCCATCATAGCAGGAGGATGAGGGGCTCAGTAGCAACTAGTAGGCATGGAATCAGGGGTATACCTTCTCTAGCACCCAATACACAGAGAGTGTGAACAGGAACTGTGGAAAGGTTATGAACTCTCAAAGCCCCCTCCACAGTGATGTACTTCCTCCAGCAAGGTTGTTCCACCTCTACAAACAGCACCAACTTCTCAGGATCAAGAGTTTAAATATTTGACCACTTCCCTGTGGTGGGGAGGCCTGGTGGCACTAGAGAAAGGATAAGCAGGCTACCAAGATGAGACTTGATAACCTATGACCATATAGTGGGGGAGGAGGTCCCCCTTGGTCATAGAGCTAGGGGAGGGGAATATGGTGAAAGTCGAAGGCAGGGAGGAATGGGAGGCTACAAGTGAGAGGAAAACACTTTAGATGTGATCTGAAGAAATTAATTAAATAATTTATAAAAGAGTTTAAATATTTGATCCTATTTGGGGATATTTCTTTGTTTTGGTTTTTTGTTTGTTTGTTTGTTTTTTGTTTTCTGTTTTTTCGAGACAAGGCTTCTCTGTGCAGCCTTGACTGCCCTGGACTCACTTTGTAGACCAGGCTGGCCTCAAACTCACAGAGATCCACCTGCCTCTGCTTCCCAAGTGCTGGGATTAAAGGCGTGCGCCACCATCCCCAGCAGTGATATTTCTTAATCTAACCATCAGAGTGGTATTTAGCATAAATACCAGCAGAGTTCTGAAATGACTCTCATCTTCATGAGCCTATGGATTGAATATAGGTACTATCCAAATATATAGGATTGGTCTAATCACAGCTTTGTTCATTAATAGATTGTATGAACATTGCATGGGCCCTGATATCAGCAAAACAGCTAATTAAAGGGATAATTTTGGAGGCTAGGCACAGCAGCAGACACCTATTATCCATCATAGAAGAGGTTGAGACAGGAACATTGTGAGTTCAATGCCAGCGTAAGATACACGGGGAGACCTGTCTCAATAAGCCCAAAACACATTTTAAAAATTTATACTGGAGCTGGAGCCGTTGCTCAATTGTTGAGAGCATACGTTGCCCTTTGGAGGATTTGAGTTCAATCCCCAGCACTACATGATGGCGCCCAACTCTCTGCTTAATGTTGGGTATTCTGACTGGATATTTGATAAATAAAAAAATGATTACACATATCATCACACTAAAATTTTAGGTATACCATCTCTTCTTGTCACGATAAGCATTCAACTTCCTAAAATAAGTTATGGTTTAGGTGATATAATAAACATATACACTATTGACAGTCTTCTTCTTCTTCTTCTTCTTCTTCTTTTTTTTTTTTTTTGAGTAGTCACAAAGTCAACTAAAGTATGGCTGGACATGTTTCACGATACTTAAAATTATAGAAAAATAAAAACATGTTCACGAGCCTAGAATACTCTTAAAAGATAAAATATTTACTCTTTCTCCTGAAAGCGATGACACGTATTATTTAAATATTTCTGGTTTTATATACTTTTTATGGTCCACGACATCTGTGATAGTGCCACATAACTTGTCAAAAAGAAGAATATGTACTATATCAAAATACTTCTTTGTGGAGTTTTTTTTTATTAAACTTCTTAGAGCAAAAATGTCAGATGTGAAATTTTGAGCTTTGAACTTGGTTAAGCTACATTCCAGATGGCTGGAGACATATATGACTGTGCAGGTGTCATGTTAATCTGAAAACATTTTTTGTGCCTGTGTTTGTGATTTAACTTTATAGCAGCCAGGGAGTCATTGTCCTACTACCTACATTCAGGGACCAGCTGTCCAATCAAAGATCTGCACCATAAATTATGCAGATTTTATTCAAAATTTGATGCCACAGTAAAAATACGGTATATTCTCCCTACTTAATACCAAATACAACAATTGACTGAAAGAAATGAACACTTCTTAAGATTGTCAATAGAAACTTCTCTATAAATTTGTTTAATTGAACCAGGATGGCTTAGTAAGGATTTCTATTGCTGCAGTGAAAACCATTGCCAAAAAGCAAGTTGGGGAGGAAGGGTTTATTTGGCTTACAATTCCACATCATAGTTCCTTATTCAAGGAAGTCAGGACAAGAAGTTAAACAGTGCAGGAACCTGAAGGCAGGAGCTGATGTAGGAGCCATGGAAGGATAAAGCTTACTAGCTTGTTGTCCTGGCCTGCGGGACAAATTGAACCAGGGTTCACCTGAAAGAGGGGGTGCAGATTGAAAGCCGGGGACAGAGATGCGAGAAAATTGAGTCATGTCTGGAAATTTCTGATCAAGACCCCCGATCATATAATGCAGCCAAGTAAGACTTTATATAACAAGGTTAATAAGATCTATTCTAATCCCACTTTCCCTAGCCCCGGGGCAAGAATACAATCACCTGAATAGTTCTCTATAAGAACTTCCCTAATCCTCTGGGTAGTTCCCTGTAAGGACTTTCCTATTTCTCTGGGCAGTTCCCTGTAAAGACTTCCCTATTTTTCTGGGCAGTTCTCTATAAGAACTTCCCTATTTCTCTGGGTAGATAGTCCAAAGATAGCCTAGAACTCAAGACAACTTGAAGGTCACAGCGTGCAGCCTAAGCACAGGATTTCTAACTGCTTGCTCCCTGTGCCTTGCTTGCTCAGCCTGCTTCTTCATAGAACCCAGGAGAACCTGCCAAGGATGGCACCAACCACAGTGCGCTGGGCACTGCCCCATCAATCATTAATTAAGAGAATGTCTTTCAGCTGGATATAAAGAAGGTATTTTTTTTTCAATTGAGGTTCTTTCATTTCAGATAACTCTAGTTTGTGTCGAGTTGACGTAAGGCTATCCAACACACAGGACAAATTGAACCCTTCTGAAATGGGAATTTCTATCTATCTCCTGTTGCCTTTTTCTGTTTCCACATAAATTACCTGAAATCTTGCTGGACTGTGTTGATACAAGTCTAGGGACAAACAAAGTCACCATGTAGAAAACGTAAAAGGATAGAGTAAGATATGTATAGATTAAAATTATAATAATATAGCCAGGTGTGTTGTCACACGCCTTTAATCCCAGCTCTTGGGAGGCAGAGGCAGGTGGATCACTGTGAGTTTGAGGCCAGCCTTGTCTATCGAGTGAGTCTGGGCCAACCAAGGCTACATAGAGAGACCCTGTCACAAAAAAACAAAAGAAAATATTATATTCATATGAGTCATATGAGATTAATACAGAAACGATAAATAAATGGATTGATGGATGGGTGGATGGATAGATGGATGGATGGATGCATGGGTGGAAGATATATTTAAAAGATAAAGAAACATGGTTATATACTGCTGGTTAAATGCAATCCCAGTTGAAATTCCAATCCCATTCTTAGACACAGAAAAAAAGCCATCTCAAATTTATATGGTAGCACAAAACTAAATAGAACCTGACAATACTTAAACAAACAACAAATACTGTAGGTATATCATTATGCTTGATTTCAAATTATACCATAAAGCCAGTAATAAAAGTAGCATGATACTGGCACACACACACACACACACACACACACACACACACACACACACACTGAGAGAGAGAGAGAGAGAGAGAGAGAGAGAGAGAGAGAGAGAGAGAGAGACAGAGACAGAGACAGAGACAGAGATAGACAGAGAGATCTGCATAATTATAGCTAGCTGATTTTTGATAATGACACCAAAAATTCACACTGGAAAAAGTATCTTCAACAATTGATAGTATTAAACTATGTTTTCAACACACAAAAATAAATAAATAAGTAAAACTGGACCTTTATCTTACCCACTGTATGAAACTCAATTCCAAATAGATCAAAGATCTCAATATAATACCTAATGCCCTCTAACTGCTAAAAGAAAAAATAGAGAATACACTATAACTTATGGGCATGCCTACAGACTTCCTGGATAAGTCTCTGCAAGTACAATAAATAAGACCAATAATTGCAAAATAAAATATCATGAGATTAAAAAGCTTCTGTACAAAACAACAACAACAACAACAAATGTCAATGAAGTAGAGTCAATTACCAGAATGAAAGAAAACCTTTGTCAGTTATATCTAAAGGAGTATTGATATCTAGAATATATAATTAACTAAAAAGACCTAAATATGAAAAAAAAGAAACAATTCAATTTTAAAAAGAACTTGTTTAACTTCTAAGTATTGTATTGTTGCATATCTCCCTTTCTGATAATAATTCAGAAAGTTCTAGTTTGATTCTATGGTGACCAGAAAGCATATTTTGTATGGTTCCTGTCATTCTTGTATTTGATAGGTTATATTTAATGACACTGATTATGTTCTACTTGGTAAATGTTCCATACGAGTTTGATAGATGTGCAATATGCTGTTTTTTTAAAAAAATATTTATTATATATACAATGTTGTGTCTGTATGTATACCTGAATGCCAGAAGAGAGCACTACATCTCATTATAGATGGTTGTGAGCTACTGTGTGGTTGCTGGGAATTGAATTCAGGACCTCTAGAAGAGCAGCCAGTGCTTTTAACCTCTGAGCCATTGTGGGCCGGATGGCCACAATATGCTGTTGTTAAGTGAAGTAGTCTACAAATGTCAATGAGATGCAGTTAACTGAGGGTTCTAACCAACTCAAGTGTGTCCTTATGAACTATTTTTGCTCTTGCAGTTTATTAGTTAAAGTGTGCTAAAACAGCCAACCGTAAATAAGTGAATTTCTTCTCATCTCCATGCACTGTGCCAGTTTTACCTCATGTATTTTGACTCTTGGGGGTGTAATTTGAAGATGGGTATATTTTCTTAAATTGAGTTCTTGTTAAAGCAATTGTACTGTACGATGATCCCTTTTATTGCTGATAAGTTTCCTTTGAAGACTATACCTGCTAAAATTAGCCAGGATTATCCCATTTTTTTCTCATAGGTATGAATTTACACTGCTTTAACCTTTTACTATTTGTAGTGAATATAAACATGTTTTTATTTTGATCCCAAGTGTGGGATGTGAAACAGACTTGTGTAAGGGTGTGTGGTGGTTTTTGTTGAGAACAGACTTGTGAGAGAACAGGTGATGTTGGTTCACTAGAAAAGGAACTGCCTCCTGTGGTGGCACAGCCCTGTCCAAAACAAAATGCAGAGCTTTTTTGGCCTTGGCTGTTCATCACTCCACTTTGAGACTCTCCTAGAGAGATCTATTCCAGTGAATGCTTTGAGGTTCCAGGCTCCAGCTGCTGCTCCAGGTTCCAGCTGCTGCTCTGGTTTCCAGATGATGCGGTTGCAATCATTGCTGTGGAATTGTTAGTTTAATGTTTAACGGGTCTGTTGGAGTCCTTCCCACTATGCCAGTGGAATCACTTCAAGGAACTGAGTCTAAAAAGGTCTACTTCTGTTTCCATTAGTCTCTTTTCTCTCCTATCTAGGGTAGGTGGGTTGGAAGGGACCTATAAGCATTAAAGAACCCCAACCAAAGTAGATTTGAAAAATTTCAAAGCCTACAACTATCCATACCTGAAAACTGTAGACAACCTATGTAAGTTATAGGCAATTAACTTTGGTAACATTAACATCTACCATATTTGCTTTTTTTTTTTTACCCATTCTTCCCCCCACCTTTCTCTCTGTTGTCTTTCTTCATTTCTGCCTCATCAGAATTAGACATTTTATGTAGTCTCACTTATCCATCGACATGTCTTATTATTTTTCTCAGGTAGTTTCACAAGTTTGTAAGTGTTTGCAACTATCCCAAGCCACAATTCTTAAAAACAGAAAACAAAACAACCACCACCAAAATACATAGTTTTTGACAGCTTATTCTGAGAGCAATTTAAAAAACAAAGTAATAAAAAAACCACATACACAAGTGATTCTCATTTCATTAAGTATGATGATTAAATCAAAAAAGGAAAATATACTCTCTTCTACAACTCCAGAACCATTGTCCTGAAAACACTCATATTTTCAAAGCAAAGGAGCGGGGACTGGAATCATAGCAATTACAGCTTCCTCACGATCAAGTAAATCCACAGTAGCAAATAAAGCATTTTTTCCTCAGGGATCAGCCTCCATCTCAACCTGTGCCTTTTATTTTTCAATTTTAAGGCTAAAGTAATAGAGATACAGTGGGATTTGCTGGTCTTTTTCCATACTGTGATTCCCAGTCTCAAGATGGACACAGATATCTGGTCTCTCTGTGTAAAACTGTGTGATTTTTTTCTTTGTGTGGCATAGTGAGGTTCTCATGATACAGGAACTGTTTAGAACACTGATAAAGGCACTTCACAGGGACAGTTTTGTAAATGAGAACATGACATTCTAGAGATATTTCTGAAAGATAGGTTCTGTTTCTGTTATGTTGGATGTACAAAAGGGATTCTTCAGTGAGAAATTCCAATAGGACCTTTGAAAAGAAAATTTAGGAAATTTTTAGGGTCTCCCCAACTATGGGTTCCCTGAGATGTTTGAATTTGTCAATTACTGGATTTATTTTCTTAAGCCAGTACTGGCTCTAACAACAATTGATGATTCTGAACCTTCCTAGAGCGTGTTATGGTTCCTTGTACTGGTCTGTCTGCCCCAGCTTAAGATGTGAGTATTTCTCTGAGCACTTAGATTTCCAGATGATCTAACAAACACTCTTTTTAAAAAAATTTTTTTATTAATTTATTCTTGTTACATCTCAATGGTTATCCCATCCCTTGTATCCTCCTATTCTTCCCTCCCTCCCATTTTCCCCTTATTCCCCTCCCCTATGACTGTTCCTGAGGGGGATTTCCTCCCCGTGTATATGCTCATAGGGTATCAAGTCTCTTCTTGGTAACCTGCTATCCTTCCTCTGAGTGCCACCAGGTCTCTCCCTCCAGGGGGCGTGGTCAAATGTGAGGCACCAGAGTACATGTGAAAGTCATACCCCACTCTCCACTCAACTGTGGAGAATGTTCTGCCCATTGGCTAGATCTGGGTAGGGGTTTGAAGTTTACTACCTGTATTGTCCTTGGCTGGTGCCATAGTTTGAGTGGGCCCCCTGTGCCCAAATCTGCCTATCATAATGTTCTACTTGAGTTTCAGATTGTGGTGTTCCGCGATGCTGATAAATGGGTAACCAAGCCTTTCCAATTTCCATATACCCTTCCTAGATACACATTTTGCTGTTCTTAACAATTGTTTTGTTTTGAGATCAGAGAAGACTCTCATGCTATTAATATTTCAGGAATGTTCTGTGTACTCTTTTTCCCCTGATTTACTTCAATAGTAACATCTTGTAAAATGGTGCCACTTCCATACCATGCACTCATCTGCTTGTATTGATTTGTATTTGTTTGTAAGCACAATTGGTTTTATGGATTTATATCACAGGTACGGTTTAGAATATTGACCATCTTAGTCATAACAACAGTACTTCTGATGTAATTATCATATGGCACTTCTATAACTACTCTCATCTTTCTCTCATGGCACTTAGAAGAGTTTCCATTTCTATAGCCTGTACATTTTTAAACTTTACTTATTGCTTTAAGATTTACTTATTTTTGTTTTATGAGTATTGGTATTCTGCCTGCACAAATGCCTATATAGATTGTGTATTAATAATACACAATGGAGGCCAGTAGGGGTCAGCAGATACCCTAGCACTGGAGTGAGAGATGGTTGTGAACTCTCACGTAGAAACTGAAAATCAAATGATGGTCCTCTGAAAGAGCAGTTAGTACTCTTAACCACTAAGCCATATCTCCAGCCCTATTCTTAATACATTAAATTTATATGTTCTACCCAAGGTAAACCATTCAGAATAATGCATAAGAACAAAAGAATGTACTTTCATACTACCATTTTATAAATAGAAACAAGTTCTTATTTTATATATATATATATTTTTTTTCTTTATTATACATGAAAGGAAGATATTTGCTGTAAATGGATGGTAATCTCATTGGCAGATCTCCTAGTATATAGTTCCTGAGAGGAAAATCTACTGATACCATTTATTACTATGGAATTCTCCTTCCTATTCCCGAATATAGAATTCTAATGGTTGAAGAAGAGACTAGATAATGTGAAAAAAATGGCCTCTCCCTGTGTGGTTAACAGCAGAGTCGCTCTATGACAGATCTTTCATGAGCAGGAGGGCACTTTCTTTCCTCAAAGTGAATCAAGATGAAAGCATTTCTAAAAGAGCGCTCTTGCAGCTGGAGGATGCAGAAGACACTAGACACCAGGTTAGAAATAAAATGTAGCACAACGTTGCAGGACACTGATGTTTGTTTGCTTTTCTAGAATTTCAACTTATTAATGAACATCAAATTTACTATTACCATGTAAAATTATATTACTTTAAAATTTCACATAATAACATGTCTCCATTGTTTTAATATATTTTGTACTGTATATTATAAATTGTAATTGCTTATATAGTACTAAAATTCATTTAAATAGGTTAATTTAATTGGAGGCATTTTCTGAAGCATTTTATCATGGAAAACCTTAGTGATCTCAGGCATGAATTTTTACCTGAACTGATCATCACATCTATCTCACTAAAACTAAACAAATCTTCAATTTATATATAAAAGATGGATGTGCAAACAGACAAATTTGAATTATTCAAAATATATGCAGATCAGATTAACAGCAACAGTGACAAGAAAAGCATTTTCTTTAGGATATAGTTCCTTCTTTCTAATTACATGTACAGAGAATAGACAGATGTTACAGAGGAAATCTGTGTTTAAATGTACTGAGTAACTGTACACTCAGTAACTAATCATTTCCTCTGAGAAAAAAAGTCTGCTAAATGTGACACAACATATTCCCTTACAAGCATTGATTGAATGCCAGAAAATCTGAAAGACTTTGGAATCTGAATACTTAGGAATCCTGAAAAGGAAGATGATTTCATTGGAACGTAGGACATAAGAGATAGAGCAAAAAATTGGCTTAATGATTATGCCTAGTAACTTTATAATCATTAAGGTCAATTTTTTGCTCTATCTTTTGTGTCCTAAGTTCCAATGAAATCACTATGTGGGAGGGGCTAAAGTTCATTCAATTATACTAATTCCAAAAAATTTTATATCTATGATAGTTTTCACTTACATATTATCTTTCCTTAAAATATATATGGGAGAGAGAATTCACACACACACACACACATATTAACAAAAATAGATCAAGTCTAATAAAAATGTTTATGATTAGCTTTTGGATCACAAGACAATTTTTTTTTGTAAAAAAAAAATCATTTTAAACTAGGAAAAGGCAAACCATGACACCAGTGAAATGTTTTCTTTATTTGACACTTCTCTTCTGAATTGTTTTTAATTGTCCTTGTAGGGACTCAGGTGATACCATTTATGCTAATTGATACAGGCATTTTAGGTGAAAAGAGACGTCTATGTAAAGGTAAGCATGGGATGAATCTCATACCTCCTGCCCTTATGTGTGTGATAAAAATAATTACTTTCAGACATATAATTACACTGGGCACAGTTGGTACATGGGACTCAGCCAGGTGTTGGATGTGACAGGAAATGTGTTGCCTGATTAGAAGGACTGGAGTCCATGTACAGCAACATTCCCTCTTAAATGAGATGAGGGGTGGGGATTTCGAGATGTCATTTAAATTTGCATCTGTGGCCAACACATGCCAGTGTTTCAAGATAATTTTGCTAACCACATGGGACTATTCAGTGCATGTGCTAATGAAAAGATAGAAACATGTTTTTTTCTCAAACAAAGCAAATGCTGTCCAACTCAGTCCTATTGCAATCAATTCAGTTGAAAAATTCATTTTCTTAGTTATGTTTCTCTTACGACTGTATAAACACACGTTGTTTCATTTGCTTCAATTTGAAGTTAAGTATTTTCTACACGCATACTATCTCACTGTGGCTTTTCATTGTGGCATTCCAGTCCTACCTGAACATTTTATGATCCTTAAAGCAGCCTGATACTCAAGAGTTCCTAGCCATGAAGTTAAAAGCCTTTTAAATTTGTTTACATAATCATTCAAATGTTTGGTTAACTCCTGACTTTTAAAAAGTTTATTTATTTTGTTTGTATATGGATGAGCATCTTCCCATGTATGTGGTGTATGTGTGTGAGTGTGTGTGTGTGTGTGTGTGTGTGTGTGTGTGTGTGTGTGTGTATGACGTGTAAATCTACTGCCAACATGGAAGCCAGAAAAAGGTGTCAGATCCCCTGAACTGGAGATAAAAAAAGCTATGAGCAGCCATGTGGGTGTTGGGAACTGAACTCAGGTCACCCTCCCGAGCAGCCAGGGCTCTTAATCAATGAGCCATCTCTTGAGCTCCATGATCGTTGACTCCTGACAGATAGGAGGAATTTCTAAGTATCTGTAAGAGTTGCTTTTTGTTGAAATAAACAATAGACCAAGCCTTGTCAAGAATTCCACATCCATTATTTGTGTGGTAAACATTTCAAATTGATACCATTGTTGCTATCGTCACTGATTAGAAAAGGACAGCCTAGTAGAGACATTTTGTAACCTATGTAGCTAGAAATTTTCTTTATTAATTTATTTGTTCATTCACTTTACATCCCATTCACAATTCCCCCACCTCCTCCCAGTCCCATCTTCTGTCCCGCTCCCCATCACCGATTCTTCAGGAAAGGGGAGCCCCTACTCACTCACCCTAGACTGAGTTCATCCTCTTCTCCTATGGCCTGGCAATGCAATTCCTCCAAGGAGACATCACAAAAAAGCAGGTAACAGAGCCCATGTTAAGAGAGTTCCTGCTCCCCTTACTATTGGACCCACATGAAGCCTGAGCTGCCTATCTGCTGCATCTATGTAGAGAATCTAGGTCCAGTCCATGCACAGTCCTTAGTCTGGTGCTTTAGACTCCACAGCCCTTCCCCCTCCCCTCCAACCCTGGGAACTGTTGGTCTTCTTGTGGAGTTCTTTTCACTTATAGGTCTTTTATCCTTCCCTCCACTTTTACACTGGACTCTCTATGCTTCACCCAATGTTTGGCTGTGAGCCTCAGCATCTATTTCTATCCACTGCTGGCTGGATCCTCTCAGATGACAGCTCTGACAGACAAGAATAGCAGCGTATCTTTAACAGTGTCAGGAGTCAGCTCTCTTCCATGGGTTAGTTAGGTCTTGGGTTGGGCCAGCATTGGCTGGACATTACCTCAATCTCTGCTCTCTATCTGTTCTGTCTTTACCCCTGCATGTCTTATAAGCAGAGTTAAGTATGGGATCAAAGTTTTGTGCGCAGGTTGGTGTTTTCCTCCCTCCACTTGGAGTCTTCTCCTAAGAGGAGAGTGTCTTCTTAGGTCTCCATGGCTCCTACTACTAGGAGTCTCAGTTATGGTCCCCCTTGTATCCTCCTAGAGGTATATTCTGAGTTAGGTCTCCAGCTTGTCACAGAGATGCCCCCATCCCACAGTTTCTCATTTCTCTGCAGTCCTTTTGTCATGCCACCCCCACTTTCCCCAGGTTTACTCAGCACCCTATTTCTCTCTGTGTTCCCTCTCCTACCCACTTCCTCCCTCTCTTCAAGCACCGCCTCTGTCTATTCTATGTCCTCTTCTGAATGAGATCCAACCTTTCCCCCTTGGATCCTCCTTGTTACTCATCTTCTTTGGGTTTGCATTATATGTGTATGCATTATATGCATACACATTATGTGCATTATATGTGTGTGTCTTTCTGGGTATAGGTTATGACACTCAGCATGATCTTTTCTAGTTCCATCCATTTGCCTGCAAATTTCATGATTTCCCTGTTTTTAATGGCTGATATTATTCCATTGTGTAAATGTACCAGACTTTCTTCATCCATTCTTCAGTTGAAGGACATCTAGGTTGCTTCCAGATTCTGGCTATCAAATAAAGCTGCTATGAACACAGATGAGCAAATTTCCTTGGTGTATGGTGGAGCATCTTTTAGGTATGTGCCCAGGAGTGGTATACTGGGTCTTGAAATAGAGCTATTCCCAGGTTTCTAAGAAAGTGCCAAATTGATATCTAAAGTAGTTGTACAAGTCAGCAATGGAGGAGTGTTCCCCTTTCTCCACATCCTCACCAGCATGTGGTTTATTTGAATTTTTTATCTTAGTCATTCTGACAGCCATAAGATAGAATCTCAGAGTCATTTCAATTTGTATTTCCCTGATGACTAAGGACCTTGAGCATTTCTTTAAGTGCTCCTTAGTGAATTAGGATTCTTCTATTGAGAATTCTCTGTTTAGTTCTGTGTTCCATTTTTAATTGGGTTATTTTGTTTGTTAGTGTTTAATTTTTTGAGTTTAAAAAAAAAAAGATTTGTTGATTTATTATTATGTATACAGTGCTCTGCCTGCATGTACACCTTCAAGCCAGAAGAGGGCATGAGATCTCATTATATATGGTTGTGAGGCAACATGTGGTTTCTGGGAAATGAACTCAGGATCTTTGGAAGAGCAGTCAGTGCTCTTAACCCCTGAGCTATCTCAGTTCTTGAACTGAGAACTGAGAACTCAAGAACTCCCTTGAGTTCTTCATATAGTTTGAATAGTAGCCCTTTACCTTACACAAGCTTTTCAGGCTTTTTTTAAAATTAATTTTACATATACATTTATACTTTTACACATATACAAAATAAACTACATACAATAAGAAGAACCACAAAACAATCAGGAATTATATTAATGTTACATTCATAATGTTTTGGCTATTTGTATTTGGCAACCTTGAAGAAAACATATTTCAAATCTCGGTAAGTAAAAATGGCCATCCTACCAAAAGCAATCTACAGATTCAAAATACCTACACAATTTTTTAAAGACATTGAAAGTTCAATTCTGAATTTCATATGGAAAAACAAAAAACCCAGAATAGCTAAAACAGTCTTGTACAATAAAAGGTGCTCCGGAGGAGTCTCCATACCTGATCTCAAACTGTACTATAAAGCAATAGTAATTAAAACAGCATGGTACTGGCACAGCAACAGGCTGGTTGATCAGTGGAATCGAATCGAAGACCCAGATATGAATCCACACACATATGGTCACTTGATTTTGGACAAAGAAGCCAAATCCATTCAATGGAAAAAGGATAGCATCTTCAACAAATGGTGCTGGTCTAACTGGATGTCTATGTGTAAAAAAATGCAACTGGACCCATATTTGTCACCTTGCACAAAACTCAAATCCAAGTGGATTAAAGATCTCAACATAAAACCAGAGACACTAAGTCACTTAGAAGAAAAAGTGGGGAAGAGCCTGGAACATATTGGCACAGGAGACAACTTCCTGAACAGAACACCAACAGCCCAGGCCTTAAAGTCAACAATTAATAAATGGGACCTCATGAGGCTGAGAAGCTTCTGTAAGGCAGGAGACACTGTCAAGAGAACAAAGCGACAACCTACAGACTGGGAAAAGATCTTCACCAACCCTACATCTGACAAAGGTCTAATATCCAAAATATATAAAGAACTCAAGAAATTAAACATCATGAAACCAAATAACCCAATTGAGAAATGGGGCTTGGAACTAAACAGAGAATTCTCAACAGAGGAATATCAAATGCCTGAGAAACACTGAAAGAAATGCTCAACCTCCTTAATCATCAGGGAAATGCAAATCAAAACAACTCTGAGATTCCATCTTACACCCATCAGAATGGCTAAGATAAAAAATTCAAGCGACACCATATGCTGGCGAGGATGTGGGGAGAGAGGAACACTCCTTCATTGCTGGTGGGAATGCAAACTAGTACAACCACTTTGGAAATCTATCTGGTGCTATCTCAGAAAAATGGGAATAGGGCTTCCTCAAGACCCAGCTATTCCACTCCTTGGAATATACCCAGAAGATGCTCCAGCACACAACAAGAAAATTTGCTCAACCATGTTCATAGCAGCCTTGTTCATAATAGCCAGAACATGGGAACAGTCTAAGTGTCCCTCAAGAGAAGAATGGATAAAGAAACTGTGGTACATATACACTATGGAATACTATTCAGCTATTAAAAACAAGGAATTCCCGAAATTTGTGGATAAATGGATTGAGCTAGAAATGATCATAATGAGTGAGTTAACCCAGAAGCAGAAAGACTCAAATGGTATATACTCACTTATATCTGCATATTAGCCCAAGGGGCAGGTCCCACGAAAGCCTTCACTTACCAGGAAACTGAGACAGAGGGGAGGACATTCTAGTGGGAGAATCATCAGAGAATGGCAAAGTAGAAGGATCCAGAGGGTGCTAGAAGCCTACAAGTAGAACATTATGATAGGCAGATTTGGGCACAGGGGTCCCGCTCAAACTAAGGCACCAGCCAAGGACAATACAGGCGGTAAACCTTAAACCCCTACCCAGATCTAGACAATGGACAGAACACTCTCCACAGTAGAGTGGAGAGTGGGATATTACTTTCTCACATACTCTGGTGCCTCACCTTTGACCATGTCCCCTGGAGGGGGAGACCTGTTGGCACTCAGAGGAAGGACAGCAGGTTACCAAGAAGAGACTTGATACCCTATGAACATATACCGGGGCAGGTAATTCCTTTCAGGAACAGTCATAGGGGAGGGTTTATTTCTGGGTCTTCCATTAGATTCCATTGTTCAACCAGTCTATTTATAGTCAAGTACCATGAAGTTTTTGTTATTTCAAGGTCTGTAAAGAATAGTGTTGGTAGTTTGATTGGCATTGCATTGAATCTGTGCATTGCTTTTGGTATGGTGGCCAGTTTTACAATGTTAATTCTACCCAACTTATGAGGATGGGAGAATTTTCCATCTTCTTCAATTTCTTTCTTCAGAGTCTTGAAGTTCTTGTCATATAAGTCTTTGACATGCTTGATTAGAGTTATCCAAAGTTTCTCTATATTATTTGGTGCTATTGTGGAGGATTTAGTTTCTCTAATTTCTTTCTCAGCCTGTTTGTCATTTGTATACAGGAGGGCTTCTGATTTTTAAAATTAATCTTGTATCTACTCACTTGGTTCAAGATGTTTATCAGCTATAGGAGTTCTCTGGTGAAAATGCTGGGGTCACTTACGTATATCATATCATCATCTGAGACTTCTCTCTTTCAGATTTGTATTCCTTTGATCTCCTTTATTTGTCTTATCACACTATCTAGAACTTCTAATGCTATATTGAAGAGATATGGAGAGAGTGAGCAGCCTTGTCTTGTCCCTGATTTTAGTGGGATTGCTTTGAGTGTCTCTCCATTTGATTTGACATTTGTTATAGGCTTGCTGTATATTGCATTTATTATGTTTAAGTTTGTATTTTCTATCCTTGATCTCTCCTAGACTTTCAACATGAAGGGACGTTGGATTTTGTCAAAGGTATTTTCTGCATCTAATGAGATAATCATGTGATTTTTTCTTTCAGTTTGTTTATATGGTGGATTATGTTGATAGATTTTCCTATATTGAACCATCCCTGCATCCCTAGGACGAATACTACTTGATCATGTTGGATGCTGTATTTGATGTGTTCTTGGATTCAGTTTGTGAATATTTAATATACATTAAAATAGATAGCACATTAAACAAATACAATAACAAGCATAGCTACCTTTTAGTTTATGAGCAAAACCATGCATAGAGGTTAAGAAAATGCAAAATATACAGCTATACATGGTGATATATGTCTACAGTATTAGCACATGAATAACATAAAAATGAAGCTGGGAAGCAGAGGCAGGAGGATTGCTCCAAATTCAACACTAATCTGATCTGTACAGCAAGGCTCAGGCCGGCCAGGGTTGCATCATGAGACACTCTTTCACAGTAGAACATGTAGTATTCTATTTGGAAAAAAATTAATTTTATAAAAAAGCTTCTATGTCAACATATGATTTATTATTGATAACTAAATATTAAGTAGATATTTTAAACTTTAACATCTATTTTTGTAAATATTGACAGATATATTCAAAATAAGCAATTATACTCAATAACTGTTCATTAAAATAGATTATAATACAAAACAACTAGCAGGTCCTCTCAAGAAATGTAACTTCTCTACCATCCCCAGCCTATGAGTCACACAGTAATGTCTGATTTTGCCTTTTTGTTCTTACTGAGTCATACCCTGGCCCTCCCACAGAGATAGTGGATGACTCTAATACACCATGGCTTTCAGATAGCCTGAATTTTCTTCACCAACCTCAGAATTTTGAACTATATTTAAAAGTGAATAAAGTAGCTTTGATATTTTCTAGGTTGGAAAACAACATACTTAGAGTTAAGCACGAAAGATGCTCTTCAAGTTTTGCTGTGTATGATGGCCTATCAGGGAGATGGTTTTGTGTGTTGTCTATGTTAAATGTCAGAAGCAGCAAAATGGCAAGGGGACTGCAACCATTCACAGTGTCTATCAAAAGAAATAAAGCACATTTCAGTGGTTGGATAGCATCACTTACAGTGGTTCTCAACCTTCTGAATGCTGTGGCCTTTAATAGAGTTCTTTGTGTACTTTGTTTGTACATTTTTGTTTTTTAATTTTTATTGCTACTTTATAACTCCAATTTTAGTACTGTTATGAATTGTAATATAAATATTTGTGTATTCTGATCTTAAAAGACCTTTGTGAATGAAACATTTGACTACCAAAGGAGTTGCAACCCACACATCAAGAGCCACTGACCTAGAAGCAGATACCAAATAGATACACAGAGTAGGAGTGGGGAGGTATGAACAAATTTCTGACTCTCCACACACTTTGCAGAGTTTTATAATTTTTTATTATTATAATTACCATAAAATTTATGACAGTAAAAAATCAAGTTGTAAATAAATAAGATAATTTATTTTCTTTTAAAATATATAAGCTAAATACAAAATTTGGAAAGTATATCATTACTAATTCTAAACAGCAAGTAGGAAATGTTTTTTGCAAATGTTTCCCCTATAATTTATACCCTATAGGAAAAAATATATTTCTTCATTGTTGTATCTTCTGGAATCTAAATATTTATTTGTTTTTATTTTATATGTACATATGATTCCGTATGTGAGTGTGTGTGCGTGTAGGTGCCTATGGAACCTGGAAGAGTGAGTCAGATCTCCTGGACTGGACTTATAGAGTGATAATTCACCAATGTAGGTGCTATTAACTGAACCCAGGTCCTTTTAATCTTAAACCTTCACAAAATCCAGGTCACTTGACATTTTGATCCAAATTTAGACAATTGTATTATTTAATTTTCTTTTCCTATAACAAAACACTTTGACCAAAAGTGACATATGGAAGTCTATTTTGGCTATGGTTTCAGATGAGTAAGAGGCCAGCATGGCAGGGCAGCATATTAACAAAAAAATGAGTGGAGGGCTAATATCCACTTATAAGTGAGTAGATAACATCCATGTCTTTCTGGGTCTGGGTTCCTCTGAGAGTCTTCACTTAGTGGGGAGTTGAGACACATGCTGGAACTTTCTATTGGAATCCAGGTGAGAGATATAGGGAAGAATGGGGAGATAGAAGGACCCAGATATAGGAGCCCTACAAGACGACCATCAAGTCCAAAAGGTGGACCTAGACCCAGGGTGGTCTGCGCAAACTGCTGTACCAACCAAGAGCAATGCATGCAGTAAACCTAGACCCCTTATTCAGATCTAGCCAATAAACAGCTCACTCTCCATGGCTGTGAGGAGAGCAGGGACTGCCTCTGACATAAACTCTGTGCCCCAATCTGACTACTTCCCCTTGGTGGGGAGGCCTGGTGGCACTCAGAGGAAGGTGAAGGAGGTTATCAGGATGAGACCTGATAAGCTGTGGCCATGTGGTGGAGGAGGAGGTCCCCTTCTGTCACAGGTCTAAAGAAGGGAATAGGGTGAAAGAGGGAGGGGGGTATGGGAAGAGACAAGTGGGAGGATAGCAATTGGGATGTAATCTGAATAAATTAGTTAGAAAATAAAAGAAAAATGAGTGGCGGGAGCTGAGTAGCTGAGTGATCACCACCTTTACCATAAGCAAGAAGCAGAGAAAGATAGATAGATAGATAGATAGATAGATAGATAGATAGATAGATAGAACTGGAAGTTCAGAACCACCTTCCACACTTTCTCACCCCTATGAGTGGCACACTTTCTCTAGTAATGGTGTGCTTTCTAAACCTTCTCCTACAGCACCATCAACTGGGGACCGTGTATGCAAAGTAGGAAGCCTGTGCTGGACATTTATCAATAAAAAACCCCCCAAAAAACAAAAACAAAAACAAAAACAAACAACAAAACCTCACCACAATAGTGAGGCAAACAAGACCCACACCAGAAAAAGAGAATGTTAGAGGAATTTTACTTAATGAATTTGTAAACAATTTACTTACTTAGCCATTATATTTTTAGTAACATCAAGTTGAATATAGCTATGCTCTTATGAATTGTTAGGAGGCAGAATGTCAGTGTATCCTTAAAATGTAGGGCCTGAAGTTGTTCCAGTGCAGAATTACAGCATTCAGTAAGTTTCCATCTGCACTAAGCTACTACGTGGTTCTGAACACCTTCTGCGACCAACAGAACCACTCAGGATGTTGAATGAGAAACATCAGAGGTATGTCACAGGTACACAGTATTTCTGTGTACCTGTGGTGCTGTCCCTGGATAACACAGAAACACAGTGGGTGTTTACCAGAATACTGCTTCAAAAAGTCTGAAATATAAAGCACTGTTGGGAACCCTTCAAAAAATGGAAATAATTAGTGTTAACATTTCTTTCTGATAATGTGAAGACTTTTGGTTTACCTTGCCCCTCTTGAAATTTCCAGCTGAGTAAAACCATACTCACCATCCTTTCCTTGCGCCAGGTGAACAGAAAATAGAAAACACGTTATTGAAATGAGAGACAATTGGAGAGTGCTGCGTCATGGGTTTCTATCGTAGGAGTTGTCCATCCAAGTGCCATATTATCTATTTATTGGGAGGCTTTGAGGGCCTGCGAGGGTCAGATGTCTTGAGTGACTGGGATAAATATGTCTTCCTTTAAATACATGAAGGATCAATGGACCAAATCTGCTAAAAATAGGCATATGTGTCACTATGTTGTAGGCCAGAAAAAAATTCATATACCAACATTTTAGAACAGTTTACAGTATACAGTATAGTAAACAAAAATCATATGCCCTTTAGGGTTGATGTTCACATATTTATTTATTAGCTTTTATTAAAATTGGTTATATTTCAATGAATAATAGTTACATAAAATCTACAATTTTAATGATTAATAAAGAAGTGAAAAAACTGCAATCTTGGTGTTATACAATAACAAATTTCATACTTAGCATAGATCAATAAATTTATGTTTAATCATAGATATAACATTGAGCTATGAAGAAGTGAATATATAAGAATATTATAAATATATTATTTTTCAACATGGATGTAGAGGGTTTGTTGCTTTTTTAATGAAAGAAACAATTAGTCATATCCTGAAGTGGAAATTTTTGGTTTCTTTTCAGACTCAGTTGTATAATTTGATGTTTTTCTAGGTGCTCTCTTGTGAGAGGGAATATGATGTTTTGCTGGGAGTCGACATATGGGAGGGTATATGATGTTTGGATGGAGTATAACTAGAGCCTCATGGACAGTAGAATGACACTTTCTGCATTGCTAAACTGCTATGCTGGTTGTTGGTCTTTGTTGGTCTTCACTTAACAGATAGAAAGTTCCAGCGAACTTCTCATGGTACTCTGGCTGATTCTGGCCACTTCTGCTGACTAGTGCTGATTCAGGAGAGCCTTGCTGTTTCTTCTGGATCGTGACACTGCTATACTCCTGTTGCTGTTTGGAGTTGCCTATTGGACTGGACTGCTGGAATCCTGATAACGCAGAGTGGAATTAGCCCAAGGAACTACGTCTAAACAGGTCCACAACTGCTTTTTCCTATTAACATTGTTTCTCTTCTTCCTCTGGTCAGTGGGTTAGAAATGAGGTTGAAGTATTCAAGAACCCTTAATAAAGAAGGTTTTGAAAAATATAAGCCTACAATATCCCACAAAAACTTCAATAGATTAACATGTTTCATGATAATTTTATTCTTTAAGAAGTATTCATGGAGAATCAAACCTCCTTAGCCATCTCTTACATTCTAGTGCTCTACATCAGTATTTAATTTTCTCCTCCATATTCAGGAGAATTTACATTTTTGAGAATTCACCTTTTTAAAGTAATAATCTTAATGTTTTGTGATTTCATATTACAGCAATTATGAATTCATATCATCTGTACCTATTGGCCCTGAGCCAACAAAGGCCAAGCTGTCTGGCAGTTAGCTATGGGTAGGGAAGGAACACTCAGTTGACACCATTTACTACCAAAATATTTGCAAGTAATAGATTCTGGATGATGGGGAGGCACTGTATTCATGTGTAATCATTGGCAAGTCCACCGGGCATTAAAGGTTCTCCCACTTAACTTCTGTCAGAAACAAAATTTAAAAAAAAAAGTCACTTTATAGTGAAGAAGGAAGACATTAAATAATGTTAATGAAATTAAAGTGACAGAGAACAAAAAGAAGGCATTGTAGAAAATGTATGAAAAATTTAAAGAACTCAACTTATTGATAATAATATCATCTTGGAACATCATGAGAGTTCATATGGCTGTATGACAAATTCCTTTAACAGTTTTCTTTGTAAATTGTTCATTTGAACACTTTTATAAAATTTAAACTACTTTCTTGCAGTGAGATTAAGGAACTTGTTAATTCTGTTGTCCATTTTAAATTCTATAAACCAGGGGAAAATAAACTAACTCTGAATCCAGTGACTTCATGAGTAAAATACATGTTTTTATCTTTTTTCAACTAATCTGTTGATGAATCAGCTTTGATGCTTTGTTTTTCAGCCAGGGTGTACTTAATTACATCTATAATATATAATGTAGGAGGCTCCAAGATGGCTGCGCTGAACATGCACTTATCTGATCTGCAGGATGGAGACTAGCGACCCAGCTGGGAGGTACAGACCACAAGACCTGGGAAGCTGTAAGTGAAAGGGGCCACACAGTGCATAGCACAGGTGGGCCCAGGCTTGAACCATCCATCTGGCCATGGAGGATGGGTACCCAGTTCGCAGCATCTGGATCTATACCCACCTGTGAGCTGCAGCCCTGCTCTACATCAAGGACTCGGTATCTGAGACTGAACTGTGGGTGGTGAAGCACCAGAGTCTGGATCTGCTGGCCTAGGGAGAACTCAGAAAAATGAGTGGATCTGATCTCAGACCGCCCCACCAGTCCACAGAAAGCCCCAGGGGCCTGCTGTGCAGAATCCAAAGCCCAGCACAGCATATCATGCCATGCTGTACCTGCACTCTTTCTCTCTCCTTCTCTGACAGATCTGTGGGCTACAGAGAAACAATGTCAGTGTCTGCTGGCCCGGGGGAGCTTAGAGTGTGGATCTTGGATAGATCTGACCTCCGATCATCTCACCACTCCATGGAGGGACACAGGGCCCACATGGGGGCCCAGGTGGCTTTGGACACGTTCTCCCTCTACAGCTCCATAGCAGTGCTCTCTGGTTGACTAATCTAAGGCATCATGGCCTGAACGGATTGGGCAGAAACCTAGTCAGCCACCCCAGCAGACTGTTCTCACACAAGTAGGCAGGACTGAACTGGCCTGAACGTAGCAGGCAGAACCCAAGCCATCCACACATGCCAGAGGGCAGTATCTGCTCTCTTAGGTAGGACTGAACCAAGGTGCCATGGTCTGAACATGCCAACTGCCACAAGCCAGCAAGGGTATCAGCACTCAAGGGTAGACTGGGCCCCCAAAGCCGCAGTGACTAAGGGCAGGGTTTTCAAAGCCCAGCCAAAGGCAGGATAACCAGCTATACCTACACTACATCGCACCGATCTTTGCACTGCAGAGCACCAGCACTGGCCTCTGCTGACCCAGTGGGGAGCCCAGGGTGTGGAGCAAAGTCCCCTGGAGCTGAAACCAGGTCACCTGCCTGATCCAGAGAAGGGTTTCCTAATCCCCATAGGTGAGGGTTTTTGACCTATAGACACTCACCAATGAACTGCTTTCAACAACCAGTGAATGACACCAAAACCCACCTCCCAACTTCAGAGACAGCAAGATGACTAAAATCCAGTGCAAAAACGTAAACATCAAAAACCCAAACAATATGATGTCTCCAGAACCCAGCTATCCCAAAGAATTCAACCCTGGTAACTCAAACACAACTGAAGTACAAGAAAATAACCCCAAATCTCTAGTAATGAATATGATAATGGAGGAAGTGAATAAAATCTATAAACTACAGGAAGATGCTGCCAAAAAGATTGGGGGATATTAAACAGGCCTATAGAGAAAATAAAGAAATAGTTTGAAGAAATTCACAAAAATACAAACAATAAGATGAGGGAAATCAGTAAAACATTCAAGATCTGAAAATGAAAATGGAAACAATGATAAAAGCACTGATAGAAGAAAGCCTAGAAAGAGAGAACTTAGAGAAAAAAGTAGGAAATGAAAAGGGAAGTTTCTCTAACAGAATTCAAGAGTTGGAGGAATGAATCTTGGGACTAGAAGATACAACTGAAGAACTTGATGCAACCATCAAAGAAAATGTTAAACCTGAGAAATTCCTGACACAAAACATCCAAGAAATCAAGGACACCATAAAAAGATGAAACCTGAGGATAATAGGAGTTAAGGAAAGAGAAGACACGCAGCTCCAAGGCCCAGAAAATATTTTCAACAAAATTATAGAAGAAAATTTCCCTAATTTAAAGAAGATGATGCATATAAACATACAAGACCACCTACAGAACACCAAATAGAAAAAGCCTGAAAAGAAAATCTTCCTGCTACACAATAATGAAAACACAAAATGTACAGAACAAAGAAAAATATTAAAAGCAGTAAGGGGAACAGGCCAAGTAATGTATAGTGGCAAACCTATCAGAATTACACCCAACTTCTCAGCAGAGACTATAAAAGTCAGGAGGGCCTAGACAGAGATCCTGCAAACCCCCCAAAACCACAGATGCCAGTCCAGATTACTATACCAAGTGAAAATTTCAATAACCATTGATGGAGAAAACAAGATATTCCATGATAAAAACAAATTCAAACCATACATACCCACAAACCTGGCCCTACAGAAGTTACTAGAAGGAAAACTCCAACCCAAAGTGACAAACTGCTACCAAAATAACACAGGAAATTTAAAGCTTCATACTTGTAAAACATAACCACACAAGCACTCTACTGCAACCAACATCAAAATCAAGGGACTTAATAGTCACTGGTCATTAATAGCTCTCAACATCAATAGTTAAAATTCTTGAATAAAAAGGCACAGACTACCTGAATGGATACATAAACAAGACCCAACATTTTTCTCCATTCAAGAAACACATATCCACTACAAGTATAGACATTACCTCAGGGTAAAAGGTTGGAGAAAGTTATTCCAAGCAAACAGATACAAGAAGCAAGCTAACATAGCCATTTTAATATCTAATAAAATAGCATTTCAACCAAAATTTATCAAAAGGGATGAGGAAGGACACTTCATACTCATCAAAGATAAAGTCAACAAAGATGACATTACAATTCTGAACAGCTATGACCCCAATACAAGGGCACCCACATTAGTAAAATAAATATTAATAATAAAATAATATTAATAAAGCTTAAACCACACATTGATCCACACACATTAATTGTGGAATGCTTCAGCACCCCACTTTCACCAAAGTAGAGGTCAATGAAACAGAAATTAAACTGAGAAATAATGACACTAACAAATGTCATAAATCAAACAGAACTTTTCACCCAAACACAAAAGATTAAACCTTCTCAGCAACTCATGGAAACTTCTCCAAAATTTGTCATATAATACATCACAAAATAAGCCTCAACAGCTATAAGAAGATTGAAATAATAACTTGTATCCTATCAGATCATCATGGACTAAAGCTGGACTTCAACAATAACACAAATAACCAAAAGCCTACACAACATGGAAACTAAACAACTCTGTACTTAATGAACCTGGGGCAAGGAAGAAATAAAGAAAGAAATTAAGGACTTCCTAAAATTCAATGAAAATGAATGTATAATATACTCAAATTTATGGGACACATTAAAAACAGTTCTAAGAGGAAAATATATGGAAATCCATCAATGTAATCTACCTTATAAACAAACTGAAGCCAAAAAACCCCACATGATCATCTCCTTAGATGCAGAAAAAGCATTTGACAAAATCTAACACCTATTCATGATTAAAGTTTTGGAGAGATCAGAGATCCAAGGCACATACCTAAATATAAGAAAGGCTATATACAGCAAGCCAATAGCCAACATCAAATTAAATTGGGAGAAACTGAAGGAAATTCCTCTAAAATCAGGGAACAGAAAGGCTGCTCACTTTCTCCATATCTCTTCAATATAGTTCCTAAAGTTCTAGCTAGAGCAATAAGACACCAAAAGGAAATCAAAGGGATCCAAATTTGAAATGAGGAGGTCAAATTATTCCTATTCTCAGATGATTTAGTAGTTTATATAAGTGATCCCAAAATTTTCACCAGAAAATTCCTACAGCTAATAAATACCTTCAGTATAGTGGCTGGATACAAAATTAACCTTAAAAAGCCAGTAGCCTTCCTGTAAATAAATGACATTCATGCTGAGAAAGAAATTAGGGGAAACTGTATTCTTTATGATAGCCATAAGTAATATAAGGTATCTAGGAATAACTCTAACCAACCATGTCAAAGATTCGTTTGAAAAAAAAACTTCAAGTCTCTGAAGAAGGAGATTGAAGATGACATCAGAAGATGGAAAGATCTCCCTTGCTAGTGGATCAGGAGAATTAACATAGTAAAATGGCCATCTTACCAAAATCAATTACAGATTCAATGCAATCCCTATCAAAATACCTACACAATTTTTAAAGACATTGAAAGATCAATTCTCAACGTCATATGGAAAAACAAAATAACCCAGAATAGCTAAAACAATCCTATACAATAAATGATACTCCGGAAGAATCTCCATATCTGATATCAAGCTGTACTATACAGCAACAGAAATTAAAACAGCATGTTACTGGCATAGTAATAGGGTGGTTGATCAGTGGAATCAAATCAAAGACCCAGAAATAAATCCACACACTTATGGACACTTGATTTTTTTTGACAAAAAAATCCAAATATATTCAGTGGAAAACAGATAGCATCTTCAACAAAAGATGCTCGTCCAACTGGGTGTCCACATGTAGAAAAATGCAAGTAGATCCATATTTATCACCATGTACAAAACTCAAGTCCAAGTGAAGACCTCAACATTAATAAATAGGACCTCATGAGGCTGAGAAGCTTCTGTAAGGCAGAAGACACTGTGGGCAGAACAAAGCAATAGCTTACAGACTGGGAAAAGATCTTCACCAACCTTACATCTGACAAAGGACTAATATCCAAAATATATAAAGAGCTTAAGAACTTAAACTCCACCAAACCAAATAACCCAATTAATAAATGGGCCTCAGAACTAAACAGAGAATTCTCAACAGAGGAATATCAAATGGCTGAGAAACACTTAAAGAAATGTTCAGTACTTTTAGTTATCAAAGAAACACAAATTAAAATGACTCTGAGATTCCATCTTACACCCATCAGAATTGCTAAGATAAAAAACTCAAGTGACAGCACATGTTGGTGAGGATGTGGAGAAAGGGGAACACTCCTTCATTGCTTGTGTGAGTGCAAACTTGCACAACCACTTTGTAAATCAATTTGGTGCTTACTCAGAAAACTGAGAATAGGGCTACGTCAAGACCCAGCTATTCCACTCCTTGGAATATACCCAGAAGATGCTCCACCACACAACAAGGACATATGCTCAACCATGTTCATAGCAAGCTTATTTGTAATAGCAAGAATCTGGAAAAAACCTCAATGTCCCCCAGGCAAAGAATGGATAAAGAAACTGGTACATTTACACTATGGAATACTACTTAGCTATTAAAATCAAGGAAATTCTGAAAATTTCAGGCCCATGGATAGAACTAGAAATGATCATTTTGAGTGATTCAACCCAGACCCAGAGAGATGCACATGGTATATACTCATTAATAACTGGACGCTAGCCCAATATACGTGTCTCCTGAAAGTCTTCACTTAGCAGGAGATTGGAATAGATGCTCAGTATTCCTATTGGTATTCCAGGTAAGAGAAGTATAGGAGAATGGGGAGATAGAAGGATCCAGAGGGTCTTAGAATCCTACAAGAAGACCATCAATCCTGGCAGATCTGCACCCCCGGGGTGGTCTTCTCAAACTACTGTACAAACCAAGGACAATGCATGCAGTAAACCTAGAAAATCTATTCAGATCTAGCCAAAGGACCACACATATTCTACAGTTGTGTGGAGAGTGGGGACTGACTCTGACATGAACACTGGTGCCCCCTATCAGAGCACTTCCCCTTGATGGGAAGCCTGGTGAAACTCAGAGGAACAGTAAGCAGGCTACCAGGATGAGACCTGATGGGCTGTGCTCATATAATGGGGGAGGAAGTCTCCTTCTGTCACATACCTTGTGGAGGTGAATAAGGTGAAAGAGGGAGGGAAGAGGGAAGATGAAGATACAAGTGAGGGGATATCAATTGAGATGTAATCTGAATAAATTGCTTAAATAAAAAAATATATAATGTATTTAAAGGAATACTTCTGCTAATCATGATGCCCCAAATGCTTATCCTTTTACAAACATGGCCCATTGTTAATAAACACTCATACATGCTAGTAAATGTCTCCTCTCTCATCTAGTGACTAAAAGTAAGACATTTTCACATTTTCCTTGAAGATAATACCTTGCTCCTTAGATGGAAGTATTTTAGTTATTCCTTTTAGTTCTTAACCTATGAGTAAAAACAAACATAAGGCCTTCAAGGTATTATTTCTTTGAAACCATAAATCTCTGTTTCACTTTTCTGACGTGTCCAATTTTCTCATCTATTTAAAGAGACAAAAAAAAAAAAAAAAAAAGATGTGACTAAATCCAAGGACCCAACTTCCAATTTTGTCTCCTGCCACTAATATATAATTACTTATCTCCTCAATAGTCTTAACAATGTGATCAACACCAAGCCCATTGAAAAGGGAAAGGTGAAAAGGGTGAAAGAACAGGAAATTGAGGAGAAGGGAAAAGACACTTTGAGAATAACTTTATTCTAATCTTCATAAACTAAAAAAGAAGGATCTGGCCATTCAAAACTTCTATTTCAATGCAACTACAGAAACACTGTAACAGACTTATCAGTTTGCTGTAATTCCACAAATGAATTATTTCACAAATATTTATAAAAGAGAAGCATGATAACCTGTAATTCCAATTAAAATAGATGTCAAATATAACTTCCAAAGGGAAGAATGTAAGAAAAACAGGGGTTTGTGTGAGAAGATTTCTTGCAAGGACCTAGAGTAGTGATCAATATTGTGATTGCAGAAAGATAGAAAGATGCTAATATATGTCATTCACTGAATGTAGAAACAAACAGGAGTTTCATCCAGAAAATGTTTGTATACAAATACCTATCATGATTATTATTGATCAGTATTTGCCCA
This sequence comes from Acomys minous, assembly GCF_964271855.1. Taxonomy (NCBI): domain Eukaryota; kingdom Metazoa; phylum Chordata; class Mammalia; order Rodentia; family Muridae; genus Acomys; species Acomys minous. The sequence continues at coordinate 179,862,951 of NC_140483.1, read as the reverse complement.
GTTCATCTTATATAACTTTTTTTCAGGTGGCAATTTCCTAATTTTTTGTTCTACTGTCACAACCTAGAAGGTTAGCAATGCTTGGTTTCAATATTCTCATCCTCAAGATGTAACATATGCTTCTAATTGGAAGCAGCAAAAATGAACAATATTTAAAAGGCACCAACAAGCCTTCATAATGGCAGTAGTTGTTCTGTGAGTTGTGCTGCTTGTGACTGAAGGGACCCAACCCCAGGGACTCCAGGGACCCCAAAACTCCCAACGTCCCCAGTTGCTTGACTAGACCAACTCCATGGCAGGATTCAGGTTTTCACTATGCCTAACTAGGCCAAGTTTCTGACAATTCCTGAAAAACCACAAGTTTTGAACAGTTTGCGGACAGCTCATGGGCAGCTAATCAGCTTATAGAACAAAATGACTAATACCATTTTTTTTTATTACTTCATGGCCTTGGTAAAGACCACAGCTGGCCCCATCCAATCGAATTAAAGGCCAACTCCCAAGTAAGAGCCAAAACTTCAGTGACTCAAAGACCCCAATAACCAAACAAACAGCCAGTCATGAATCCCCTTGTACACTCTGACTCAATTATGTCATCACAGATCCCTCCAACTATCTATAAATTAAGCCTGTGTTTTTATTTTTGGGCCACCCTCCAGAGGAGAGAGTTGATCTTAGCATGCTAGAATAAAAACACTTTGTTTTTGCATACTGCCTTGGGGTTTTTCTTCAGTAGATCACCCAAACCCTAACAGTGACCTTATCCTCAGTGTTTGTGACACTTTTCCTGAGAGACACCACACATGTACTAACCATGGCATTTGAAAAGAGCTGTTGCCCCAAAGTTAATAATCATGATCATGCTACCTACAGGAGCAGGGATGAAGTCAAAGTTGTTGCATTACCAAGTGACCCGTGCTAACATTGGTGATGACATACAAAATCTGTAACCCTGTGCCACTTTGAGGCAGCCCCACAAGTTCAAGAATCTCTTTTTGGCAAATGAGCTGTACATTGTATAGTATATAACACTTGCTTATTGCCTCTTGGGGAGGAGCATCTGTGAATCTTTTAACTTTCAGGTATTTTAGTCCTGTGAATTTATTTTTACTTCCTGAGTCTTAAGATCTTTTCCCATTTTTCTGGAGGAAATGTTTCAATTCAAAGGAAATTGATATGCAAGTATCCACTGGGTTAAACTGTGGTGCTCTTTCTTCCATACCCATAGCTAATATTATACATCTGATAGCTATCAACTTATCCAGTGGATTGAGTGTCTTTGAACAGTGTCTCTCATACAGTGTTTGCAAAGAATCTAGCGAATGTCTAATATCCTTGAATAAATTTTGTTCACATTTATACATGTTGCAAGAGATCTGGTAGATTGCATCTAAGATCTATGGCTTAAATAAGGGTTTTCCTAATCTCTTCGGAAAGCACATAGTCCATTTTCTGATCATCAACTGATCTTCCCTCACCTGTATAAATAATAAAAATAAATAAAAATCTCTGGTTTGATATCTTTTCTTCAACCCTCCTCTTTCTTGTCTTTATTATAGCCATCCATATTCAAGAATCTCTAAAGTTTATAACCTAAGATTTTCTAGGTACAATTAAAGAATGTTCTTCTCTAAATATAGAGGAAAAAGAAAAGGTCAATAATCACGCAGTTCCCAAACAAACAAGCACAGAGGTTATTAGATGTTTCATTTGTAGGCAAATACATAACAGTTACAGTATTCCCTGAGTATCCATGGAGATCAGTTGTAGAAATCCCTGTGGATACCTGAATCTTTGGATGTTCAATTCCCTCATATAAAACAGCCTAGTATTTTCATATGCCAATACACATCTTCCTGTATGCCCTAAATCATATCCAGATTACTTGAAGCATCTGAATTAATATAAATACTATGTAAATATTACACTGTATTTATTAGGGTAAAATTGCAGACATAGTGGCTCCTGTTTGTAATCCTAGCACTGAGAGGCAGAAGCAGCAGGCCTGATGTGAGTGCAAGGTGATTAATCACAAAGAGTGAACAGTCAACTCAGTTTCTTTTATTTATTTTTTATATTTTCAAACCATGTTTGATTTCTATCTGTAGATGCAAAATACATAGATGTTAAGAGTCAAATTCATATACTAAACAAATATTTATGGAGTATAAAATTATGATTATATATGAAAAGATCCCTTCCTCCAGTGCAGTTGGTTTGAAAACTTTGATGACAACTGGCAGTTCTGTTTTAGAAGGTTTGGTCGTCAGGATCCAAGTGTTAGACGCAAATCTATAAGATCATGGCCAGAGGGTAACTATCATCATTTGTTCTGAGCTCTCTTCTTTCTGATCCACTGCAATCAAACAAGTCATTGTGCAAGTTCCTTCTATGCCTGGTTAAGCCCCAGACACCATGCTAACCTGGCCATGAAACTATGAATTAAGATAATTTTTCCTTTCTTTAAATTGATTCATGAAAAGCATTTAATCTTGGTGATGAAAATGGTAACTAATACAGAAAACTGAACACGGTAAGATGTTTGCAGTTAACTGGGCCATACAATTCACAGGCCTTTGGAATTGGTTTGTGGAAGGAATGTGGCTTAACAGACCACTAAAGTGGAGGCTCAGAAGGCAGAATGGCAATAGGTAGGCAGAGAGTAGAGGGTAGGCTCATGAGATTTAAAAGAAAGCACAAGGAATTTTTGAAAATGGTACTCAAAGCCATTCTGGTAAGGAATATGACTTCATTTTTGTTAGGTTCCACAAAATTCCTTTTTCTGAAGTCTAGCATTTAGATAAAAGCCAGCAGTCCATTACAGGTTTAAGAAGATAGTTTCTACTTGCTAAGAGAAATTATTCTCCTTATCTCTGGTGAAAGGGATATATTGTTCTTTCATTAACTGAGCATCATCTGTGGTGCCTACTAACACGTAAAGATCTACTCTAGTGTCTAGGTTTCCTAATATCTTTGATTTCTTTAAAAACTCAGTTATAGGTTTTTTTTGTCTTAATTGCAAGTATGGAATATGGAACTGCATTAGTTTGTTCACAGCTGATAACTGCCTTGTGCAGCTCAGAGAGGGGTCTGGTCTTTACTAGCTGGAGTTAGTGGAATTCCAAGGACTCTGGAGAGTATAAATACCAGAGCCAGAGAGAGGAAGAGATTATATTTAAGGAGAAAGGGTAAACATAGCCCTTGGATAGTAACAAGGTGACTTAAGGATTATAGCCCACATAATGAAGGATTGAGATAGTAAAAACATTGATTCATTTATAAGGAAGAAGCGTGGAACGAGAATAACCATTCCTGCTTTAAATAATTCCCCTTGGGAAATGTTTTTCTAGATTGAGACGTCCAGTAATTCAAAGGCAGCTAGAGAAGTGGCAGAAGGTGGTTAGACTACATCTCAACACCAGATATTTGTTCTCAGCAACGTGAAAAGTAAGCAATGGCATCTTAGTTAAAGTTTTATTGCTGTGGAGAGACACACAACCATCACAACTCTTATAAAGAAAGATATTTAATTGGGGCTGTGTCAGAGGTTTAGTCCATTATCATCATGATAGGAAGCATGGTGGCGTACAGGCAGACAAGGTGCTGGAGAAGGAGCCAAGATTTCTACATCAGATTGGCAGGAGGCAGAAAGAGCGATCTACTGGGCCTGGCTTGGGTATATGAAACCCCAAAACTCACCTCCAGTGACACACTTCCCTCCCATAAATCCATGCTTACTCCAACAAGGCCTGATCTCCTAATAGTGCCACTTCTAGTCTACAGGGCCCATTTTTATTCAAACCACTACAAATAGTACACATATATATGTAGTAGTATGATTTGGATGTGGTTTATGGCACCTGATTATTCAGGTTCTGGTAGTTTCATGCTATTTACGCAAACACAGAGGATGAAAGAGTGATTAGGAGGATGTATGTCTATACCAAGGTTTCAGAAATCTCTTGACGCTGGACAACATGTAGAATAGGTTTCATATTTAAAACACCTTCATGAGATGTTCACGGAGGCTTAAAGATGAAGCCTAACTTACAGTGGAGAATTCATCACATTAACAATGATAGAAATATTAACTAAGAAAAAAATCCACCCATCAAATAGAGCTGATCAGGAGAGAGACCAATGTGGCATTTGAGGTGGAAGGTTCTTGTTTCTTTAAAGACTCAGTTGAGTCATGTGAATGTGTTTTTTGTTTTGGTCAAAAATATTGGATGTGGGAGTGTTTTTCCACCACTGAAAACACTCTTGTGACTTTAGCAGAGAACAGACTGTGAGAAGGCACATGATGTTTTGTTGGAAACTGTCTTGTGAGAGGGTATGTGATGTATCATGTGAGGGGTGTGGTTTTTGCCAGCTTTAAAAACCACCTTGTGTGGAATCTGAGAGAAGATAAACAGAAGCCCACAGACAGTGAGAGAATACTTTTGCATCATTACACCATATTTCTACTCTAATATGAGGTATTATATCCATATATCTCAATTATAATACAAGATTTACTTTGAATACTTTGAAATTTCTATTTTCAGGCTGTTTAGGATAAATAAGTTATAGAAATTAATTATTAGTTGATCCAATAATGGTCATATTAATTACTAATCTATTTTTATCACAATATACATCTTAGGTGCAACAAATAGATATCAATCTATAGAAAGATAAAGTAAAATAGATGAAGACTTCAAAAACCTCAGAGACATACAGAATATGGCATTTAGAAATGTTTTTATTGTTTTAAGATTCACTGACAATGAGATAGGTTAACTCCTGGCAACACTCAGCCTACCTCAAAGAGGATGATGAGCATCAAAGAGCCTCTTTATGGAGATAGCTTCAAATGTGACAAACAAGCCACTGGGCAAAATGTCCTCATTTCTACCACAGACAGAATTCTTCATAAAAATGGGCAAGCTTGGATGCAAGCAGAATCGACAGCCAAACTCTGTCAAGACAAGGTAAGCAAGTCTTCAATAGTTCCTGCATCACAAATATGTCTGTCAGATACACTGGGGTAGAAGGCTGAAGATAATGCTCTAATTTTATAGAGAGTTTTGTGTTACTAATCAGGTAGCAAACTGCCTCTGTCATCTTCTCATTTGGGAAGCTACTAACCTGCACTCCCAATATACTTAGGTAATCAATTTAATTCCTTTCTTAAGTTTTTGATGAGGTTGAAGACCAGATAGTTTAGTTTTACAATTAAGCTTAGTTGTTTGGGGGTTAAGATGTTTTTAAGTCTAGATAGATGTTTTAAATTGATAATGACAAGATATGATAGATATTGATTCACATTCAGAGTTTTAGACACACCAAAATAGGAAAGATGTTTTCTTCAAGCCTGCCAAATACAAATTGTAAAAACATTGTGAGTGCAACATTTATATAATTCCTGATTGCTCTTTTGTTCTTGTTATAGGTAGTTTATTGTGTATATATATATATATATATATATATATATATATATATATATATATGTAATAGTGTAAATGTATATGTAAAAAATAAAAAAATTAATAAAAATATTTTTAAAAGTACTTTTGGGCTATTTACATCTATCATTCTAGCTATGTAAAGGAGAAAACAAGGCTGAAAATTTATTGTCATAATTTATAGACCAATGAAATTATATCCACATTTCAAAATGTTTTCTGAGGAAAGCATATCTTGTCCATTCATTATATATATATATTCATTATATATGCATATATATCCAAAAATCAAAAAGAATTTTCAGTAACTAAAAGCTAATATCATGTCTAATAATTAAGTATTAAACATTTCTCTCTAAGAACATGTACAAGGAACATATTGTTCTCACCATTACTGTTCATTTTATCCAGGATATACTAGTAAAGATATGAAAAATAAATACAGTATAAGTATTTAAGTCTAAGACACCAGCTTCCTTCTTTGAAACATTTACTATGTTCCACACTGTTCATGCTTATTTTTTCTTCACCTTAAGATACTTTTCAGTAGCAGAAAATGCCTGTAATCAACTGAGCCTAGTTGAAAACATCAAGATAGTTTTTGAATTTGTGTTTGACCAATTCTTTTGCCAGAATCATGTTATTTATTTTCCACAATTTAGGGTATTAAAAGCATTCCTTATGTTACTAATTCATGGTCTCATATATATTTAAAATATAACCATTTTTTTAAACATTAAGAGTGGTTTGGGGACCCAATATATAGTCTGTCCTAATACTATTTTTACACTTAAGAACATTTTGTTTTTCACTCTGTCTTTACCTGAAAGTTTTATACTTTGACATTTCCAGGTTATTATTTAGTGTTCTTTCATTACAATCTAAATGACTCTTTATTGCACTTCTTTCATGATAAGTGTAGTGTTAATGATTTCTCTCCATATGATTTATTTGATGATGTGTTTCTATCCTCTTTGGAGAAGAAGGACAGATTTTCAGGCATAAAACTTTTAGTTGACAGTTTTCTAAAATAAAGCACAGGGAAAACACTCTCTTAACATTGCTTTTGACAATGACTTATATATTACTCTCGAAACACAACTAAAAACTGAAAAATAAACAAGTGAGACAATGTATCAAATGAAAAAGCTTTTGAACAATGGAAAAATAATTATAGAGAGAAATGGCAACCAAAAATATCAGAGAAAACACTTTTAAATTTCGCCTCTAAAATAAACTTAATATTCAAAATATAAAAGGAACAGGAGGTCTCAATAGCCAAAAAATAATTAAAACACAGTAAATGAATAAACAGCCTGGGAAAACTTGTATAGAAGATTTACATGTTTTGTGTGTGTACGTGCTTATGCTTAGCAAATGCTCATCAAAATCACAATGTCACACTGTTTAAACTGTTTGACTAACTGTAATAAAAACAGATTTGTGATGCAGTCATATAGTTATATAGTAAAGGAAGTCCATATATAGTTGGTAACGTATAAGCTGCACAACTGTTGTAGTAAAACAGAATGGACCTTCAAAATCTAGCAGTTCCAGTTTTGGATATTTCCAGTTGAAGTGAAATAAAAACTCACATAGATATTTTTACTCTTTCATTATCTGTAACATTGTTCAGAATAGCTAAGATTCAGAAACACCCCAACTATCTGACAGCAGACAATTATGACATATGCACATAACTGAATATTACTTAATGATGAAAGAACTTGGCCATTAGGGACATCCAAAATCAGAAGCTGGAGAAAAGAAAGCATCTTTAGCAAACGGTGCTAGGAGAAGTGAATGTTGAGTTGCAGAATGAAATTATATGCATATATATAAACTTTCACAAAAATTAGTTCCAAATGGATCAAAGATATAAATGTAAATTCTCAAGTGCTAAACCTACTCAAATAAAACATAAGCAACACCCTACCTTACATAGCTGTAGGAAAGGACCTCCTGAATAGGACTCCATTTGCCCAAGAATTAATGCCAACAATTACAAGTGATATTTCATAAAACTTAAAGTTCTCTAAATAGCTAAGAAAACAACCAAATGAAAAGAAAGCCCACATAATGCAGAAGAATGTTTTTCAGTTATACAGCTGAAAGTGGAATAATATTCAGAATATAAAAAGAACATACACACACACACACACACACACACACACACACACACACACACACACACACACACAAACAAACCCAAGGAATCAAGTAGCCAAATCACCAACTGAAAAAAATATGCCACGGACCTGAACAGAGAGTTCTCAAAAGAAAAAGAAATGGCTAAGATATATAACCCTCCCCTCCAAAATATCCATTATTCTTAGCAATCAGGGGGATGCAATCTAAAACAACTTTGAGAGTCCATGTTACTCCAGTTAGATGGCAAAGATCAACAAAACAGGCAACAACAAATGCTTGAAGTGGTGTGAGGTAGAGGTAGATGGATGCAACAACTATGCAAATCAGTGTGGAAAATTCCCGGACGTCTAAGAACATATGTACCCTGTGACCCAGCTTTGCTTCTCATTGACCAGTGCCTGAAAGACTTGACATCATCTACTCCACAGATAGTTGCTCAGCTATATTATGGCTGTTTTATTAAAAAAAAAAAAAAAGCAGAAAAAGGAAACAATGTAAATAAAAGCAAATGGGTATTTATAATCCAGTGCATATCCAATATGGAGCAGTATTTAGTTGTAAAAAAAAATGAAATAACAAAATTTGCTGTAAAATAGATGAAACTAGAACAGATGATGTTGAGTAAGCTCTCCTTGGAAGCTCCTATCTCCAAATCCTGAGTCCAGAGCCTGGAGTAAGTGTAGAAACCAGGAAACTGAAACAAAATCATTGACTGCATAGAAGGTTTGGGGAGCAAAAACGAGTGGAATGCAGAATACAAGTGATCTGATCAGGGAAATGAGGAGGCTCTTTAGAGAACAGGAGGGAGGGAAATACAGATGACGGTGAGATCACATAGGTGATCTCATAGGGTAAATGGGAAGGGGACAGGAGTTTAAAGGGGGAATAGCTGGGCTCAAGTGACCTGAAAGGGGTAATAGGGAAGTGGGGCCTCATTAGAGGAAGTTAAACACAGAAGAGAGAGAAGTATAACATAACAATAAAGATATCTTTTAAAAACCATAAGGCATCATACTGCTAACTGTAAAAAGAAAATCTGTAATACATGTAATTCTTTATATAAATATACATATATAGTTTTAATGAACATATTTAAGATAACAATGTTCTGTCCTAAAGCCAAAGACCACCAAAAGAAATCACAAATACAACATATGAGAAGCCATCTTTTTAGTTGGCCAGGACTTTCTGAGAGATTCGAAAAGCATACAGTTTATATTGCTCTTAGTTGCCTCCAGAGGTAGAGATAAGCCCACGTAGCTGAGGACACTACACAATTCATACACAGGGACCAGGGATCCTTGAGGTGGGACTGACATAATGCTTCTTAATACTTCTTCCACGAGGACTAGACTTTATAATAACAAATGGCTCTATGTAAACTTCCAGCAGTGCTTCTTAGCCATGACGTCTATGAACCATGTCAATGACCAGCATGGCAGGGTAACCATAAGGGGCAGAAGTGACATGCATACCATGGTGGTAACCAACAGCTCTCTAATTGAACATAACATCTGCTCAACAAGAGCAAAACAGTGCCTGGTGCTAGAAACCTAGCTACCGGTCCAGTGCTAGTGAAGACATGAGTGTTGGAGAAGATTCCATGAACACTCCTTTAGTAAGGCAACATAACCCATAACAACAGTTTAAATAGCCGTCCTTATACTTAACAGATTAGTATAGTCTTCACCCAGTTATTAAGGAAACTTCTCTTTTTACAACAGAAAGAGACCATTACAAAGAACTACAGCTAATCATATTGCAGAGCTAAACACCCAAGCCAACACCACTTTTGATTTTTTTAAAGAAAATAACGTTTTTGTTGTTGTTGTTGTTGTTGTTGTTGTTTTCAGAATGGAGCTGACTCTCAATGGATACATCTAAAAACCACTCTTGCAGCTAAGGCTTGGGGATCATTGCATAATAGGGAGTGGAAAGACTATAAGAGCAAAACTATCAGAACGCTTCTTGTAATGAGATTGTTACTCTAGGAACGTCAGAAGCTATACCCATGAATTCTCACCAACATGACTGCCCAAGAGTGACATGAACAAGAATAAAACCAACGGACAGGCCAAGGTGGACAGGTAAAAGCCCGCAAGGTCTCAGCCATACACAATGAACTACAAGCAGATAAGAAATTCTGGGAATGGGTAAAATCATCTTCCTCAGGGAATAGCACACCAACTAATTACCCAGTACACAATAGTCATCCATGAAAACATACACACAAGTAGCATTTTACAGATCGAACAGATCTCATTTAAGAATATACATGTATATACATACATATGTATGTATTCAATAACAATCCATCGAAAATGAGGCCATGAATTAGAAAGAGAACAAGGGAAGACATGTGAGAGGACATGGAGGAAAAAATGGGAAGGGGAAATATTGTAATTATATTTTAACCTCAAAATATAAAATAAAATAACACAGTAAAACAAACAAAGGAGAAACAATAAAATAATAAAGGAAAAAACAGAGGAAGGCATTTCTTAAAGTAAGATTGGGAAACCAACTAAAACAGTTAACTTCATTGCTTACTAAAGAAGAATAAATAGTTATTATAACAACAAACATTACATATGCAAAATTATAGGCTGAGAAGAATAAATATAGCAGGGGGCTTTTATCTATATTTTTATATTTGTCAGTGTAAGTATAAAATCGGGCAATTTATTTGGGGAAAAGTTTTGGAAATTTATTTTAAATTTAAACATGCAAATTATTACATGACCCAGAAATTTCTTTCAAAGATTTAGATTGGAATAATGAAAGCATATGCCCACAGAGAGATTTATAAAAATTGCCATACCAGCTTTATTTATAACAGTTCTATATAGGAAATGTCCAGGTGTCCCTGAAAATAGAAATAGGTAAATAAATAATACATCGAGTTCATTCATATGTGAAGTAATCCAATAATAAAAGGGTATAGGATATTGATGCACATAGCAAATAAGAAAATTTAAACATAATGCTTAGTGAACAATTTCTTGTACAAACGTTTATGCCATGTGATTTCACATACATGAAATTCTAGAACAGGAAAAACAATCTATAGTTAGAAAATGTGAAGCAGCACTTGCTTTTGCATTTAGAGTAGAAAGAAAGATTGCTTGGGAAAGCCTGTCAAAGATATTACTGGGCCAATCCCAGTGTAACATTCCATACTTGGGTGAAGGTATGTGGACATTGGTCAGTGCACATTATCAAACACTATATGCAAAAAATAGTTTATTCCTTTGTATAAAAGTTTTTAATCTGAAAGAAAAATTGCAAGTAACCTTAAGCAAACATTAAACTGTGGCTAGCAACATGGATGTAGGAGCACTGAAAGGCAGTATACATTGATCTCTGCATGGTACTTTGGCTCAGTGACAGAGAATCTTAGGAGGTAAATAAGGGAATAACCATATAGTACAACAAACACTGTAAAATTACTTGTGAAATATAGGCAGTGTTTGGGTATTTGCCATGGAGTTCTTTCACTTGCATGTTTGCAATTTTAAAGTATACACTCCTGGTGAAGGAACTGAAAATACAAAGAAGTCATTCAAATATTATACTATAATAAATGTTCAATAACATAATGTAAATCAAACACAGCAAGACTTTATTTTGTTTTTCAGCTTGCTACTAGATACATTTTTAACCATATTATAGTGATAAAAGCCATTGAAATACACCAGAAGTTTTAATTGACTGATCCTAATGGGGTATTGTGATGATTGGTTTTGATTTCCTTGAGCACACCTCATACACATTTTGAAGTTATACAATGTGGTGTTTCTTATGATTTTGGATGAGTCACTTTGCCTCTCACAATGGGAAATGAGCATTAGAACAATGTCGTATCTTGGGACTTAAAAGTCATTAATGACAATTTGTGAATTTTGTACTGCAAAAGTCATTAGAATTAATGGTAAAATGAAGGCTTATATTTATCTCTACCCTGGAATGGATCTCTTCTTAATCTGTAGACTTCCTTTTGTTAAGAAGCCACCTTTAAAATGTTTAAGTGTTAAGAGTAACAAACAACTCTCTATATATTGCCCTTAATGTATATTAGTATATGCAGATATGCATCCTACTATCAGGAGAGTTTAAAGAGGCCTTTTGTTTTATAGTGACAATATTAATGAACACAAGCAGAAATACATATGTTTGCAAACATTGAAGCCATACTAAAATAGAGTTATATATTCCTACAACTCATGAGGTAAGATACTCAGACAATGTCTTAAGACACAATGTAATTACATGTTCACATAACGAAGTACCTACTTGAAGACGCTCTTAATATTCCGATAGGTCACCTGCTTTTAGACTGCAGGTCTTAATTACTTTCTATTGGGCAGATGATAAATGAATGTGATGCAAAGGTTAACAAGTCTTTCAGCTTTCTCTGTTTTCTTTCCTCTGGGTTCCTGGAAAACAGCCGTAAGATAGGAGAATTCCTGTGCCTGAATTCAGCCTTTGCTGTGTTTCTAAGTGATTGCCATCAGCAGGTGGGAAAGTCTCTCTTTAGATATGCAACACTGTGTTCTCATATTCCCCAAAGTTTGATTAAAAATAAATTTAAGACTCTATATAAACTAAAGGAAGAAAAGAAATTGTGTAGTTATCATTAACTTTATGAACTTTTGAAAAAATATCATTAGAAAAAATAATTGTGTTTATACCATGCCTTAGAATATTTCTTTTTCAGGTTCCAGTGTGTTGGAGACTCACTTGAGGTTGAGTTGCAACACCGATGCCTGGTGTGGTGATGCATGCCTTTAATTCCAGCACTTTGATGGCAGAGGAAAGCCGTTCTTTAAGTTCAATACCTGTCTCCTCCTCCTCCTAACAAGCTTCAGGCTAGTCAAGTTTACATAGGGAAACTGTGTCTAAAATGCTTTGATTTGTCAAATGATTTTTTTCTACTTAAAATTATTTAACCTCATGATTATTTCTTACCTATAATTTTTGGAGACTTTCATACATGAGTACTATTTATATCATTTTTAATCCTCCTCCACAAAGCTCCTTTTTCTACCATACCCTTTCGGGCTCCCTTTCAAATCTTTAATTATTATTACATTTATATACACACTCTATAGAATTTATTTAGTGTTCTCATATGTACATATGATTAGAGCTGATCACTTAAGGCTCGTTCCTGGAGAAAACTGTTTCATCCTATCTCAGCAGCTCCTGGTTGTCTACAGCTCTTTATATAGTGGTGAGACCTTGTGGAATTTCCCCCATCTTTACTTGCATGTCCACTGTTATGATTATTATACAAGTCTTATTTTCATAGTCATTGAATTATTTGTGTGATGTTTGAAGCCAGGAATTCCTGAAGAAATCTAGGTTGGTAATGCATAAAACAAATTCAAGCTGTCCGTGTATGTGCACACACACTGGCAGAGAAAAGGTAAGATAAATGTGAGGTCCATGTTTAGAGTAAAGATCAGAAGATAAGGACAACAGAACTTGATCAGGGTTGTAATTATATTACTTCCTAATCACACAGCCCCAGACAAACTATTTACTATTTCCATGGCTCAAAATTGACAACGATCAAGATGTTTGACATCAACAGTGAGATAAATTGACAACACTTGTGCAAAATGCCTCATATCTGGCACATGGAAATTTTAATGTGTGACAGATGGTGATAAACACAGGGTGCGGATGTTGAATTTACTGAATATTTAGAAAAAATGACTGAAAGAAAAGTAAAAGAAACAGGAAAAATAGTAATAAGGAGTACCATTTAGTTGGAATGCTAAGTATTTCATGTGGGTAAAATCATCTAATTGTTGTAACAAGCCTAAGAGAACAGTCAATCATGGAAGCACCCAGGACTCAGAAAAAGAGACACAACTGGGTGTACTAAAGAGCAGTTAGAACATCTAGACAACATTAACAATTTACGACTTTTAAGACATAAATCTGAACAAATATCAATAATTTAGGAAATTGTAAATATACATATCTAAAATATAAATAATAGATAAGAATGAAGATATTAGCAAAACAAAGGAAAATATTAATGCCAAAGCATTGTTGTTGTTCTCAACATCAGAGAAACTTTTGTTGCTGCTAATGAAGCTAAAATTTGGTTGTAAAGTTGAAAGAGAAACAATCATATATTACCTAAGAACAACAAGGTGGTGTGTGCGTTTGTGTGTGTTTGTGTGTGTGTGTGTTTGTGTGTGCTTGTGTGTGTGTGTGTGATGACAGTAGAAACAGGACCATGAGAGAAAAGGAGAATCCTAAGGAAGAGAGATGGCAGAAAAGAGGCAGTGATGTAAGTGACATGAAGCTAGTTCTGGGAAGAGGAAAAGGACCTGAAAAAGTCAATGGAGAGGGAATAATGGGTGCAAATAATGAATAGAAATGCAATATATGTTTGATGAAGCCACAATATGATCCATTACTCTGTAGGAGAAATTAAAAGCCAGCACATGCATATATAACCACATACATGCTTATAAGGAGATATGGATTCTGTAGAGATCTTAGTGGAAAGCACAATTGGGAAATTAATTATGCTATATTTTATAAAATACAGCATTTGCTAGTGAAATAAATATGAGGCTTGCAAAATGTAAGGTTTGATATATAATATTAACATATAGTCGTTGTGCTTATATTACTAATGATTAACATGCAATCCCCTCCTCCCAGCATATAAAAACAGTCATTCAGTCTACTCCAAGCCATTCAAACCTCACTATGGAAATTAACCCTACTCTCATCGTTCCCTTAATAGGATCTAGAAATGTTTTACTCTTAAAAAATCTGTATGTATCAAGTCTCTTCTTGGTAGCCTGCTATCCTTCCTCTGAGTGCCACCAGGTCTCCCCCTCCAGGGGACATGGTCAAATATGAGGCACCAGAGTATGTGTGAAAGTCAGTCCTCACTCTTCACTCAACTGTGGAGAACGTCCTGTCCATTGGCTAGATCTGGGTAGGGGTTTGAAGTTTACTGCATGTATTATCCTTGGCTGGTGCCATAGTTTGGGCAGGACCCCTGGGCCCAGATCCTCCCATCATAATGATCTACTTGTCTAACTTGAGCATATACAGGGGGAGGAAGTCCTCTCAGGCACAGTTATAGGAGAGGGGAGTAAGGGAAAAATGGGAGGGAGTGAGGAATGGGAGGATACAAGGGATGATATAACCATTGAGATGTAACAAGAATAAATTAATAAAAAATAAAAATAAATCCATTTTAAAAATCTGTATGTAACCTGGAGACCTCTCTGTAACCTAAACGTCTGTTGGAACCTTCTCTTTCTCCTCATGTTTCATAGCTGCTGTGCAGTGAATGACCAAGTGTCAATAGCGTAGCTCAACACTGGTAACCTGCCAGAACTGCTTTGCGACCTCTGAGTACACTGCGATTATGTGCTTATGACACTGTTGGGTATTCAGAAGACTCTGACACAGCTTTGCTTATTTTTCAATGAAAACACATCATCTCATGCTATTTTGACATCCTTTGCAAATATACAATTATCTTCTTTGCCACAAGGTTAAATCAATTCAATTAGATGGTGATGATTTCCTGATTTTAATTTTCAAATGAGGTACCATCGTAAGATTTATTATGCAGGACCTGTGGTGTTTAGGGGTTCCCAGTTAAAGCAGTGCACTGAAAGACCACGAGCTGCTACAAAGATCGACTCCATCATAATAACTGTTTTCAGATCTGCTGGGTAACAGTTTTCATTTTATTTATGAGCCTCATATTTTATATTGATGCTCATGCTGGGCAATGTGTGAAATTATTTGACTGTGACCAGACTTATTTATAAATTCAATAAGAAGACTGACATATTTCATATGTTATTTGTATTTTAAATATATTGGAAATGGTACAATTAAAATATCTGTGTGAAGGGAAGAGATTCAGATCTAGCTAAGAAATAATGTTGAGAGCACACATATTTAAAAAGTTATAAAAGGAAAAGAAGCAATATGAACTACTTATCTCAGTGCCTGAAAATATGCAGGAAGCAAAAATAAGATCTGGTGAGGCTGGCATATGAAAAGGACTTCATGAAATGTTAACTTAACACATTTGAAATCTTATTATAATTAGTGTTGGGTGAACCACACAAAATGCTCCTAAAAACACCTAGAAGTTAATATTTTATTTTCACTCAAGTACTTCCTTACTCCAGTGTGCATGCGTCCTCCAAGCATTGGGATAAGGATTGTAATTGAAGATGACATTCTTGGAGAGAGTGCGTCTTGTTAAATGACAAAACATTAGAATCTCGGAGGCCTTTCTAGTCAGTTAGTGGGCAGTGAAAGGTCTGCAGTCAGGTTTGTGCATGGCATCCCACTCTCTTCCATTAACCTAGACCCAGAAAGGGCAAGTCTACCAACAAAGAAAGGACAATGTATCCAAAGGATTGTACAAGCTTATCTCATAAGCCTTGTGATTTTCGAAACATCTAGGAAAAGGGAATAATACTATAATTACCACCCAGAAAAATTCTAACAAGGTACACACATTTGTTCCTTTTTGTGTGACTCAAATTTCTGACTCAAATTTAGCATAATTCACTTCCTTTTAGTGAAAGTGTCAGTACTGTTCTTTTCAAAATATTCCTTCTTCAGAATTCCCCACTGCATTCAGAAATGACATGCAGTGGCAATAATAGCAATAATTATAGTAATAACAATACCTTGTATTTAGTGATTCAAGATGGAGTGATTGACGCTGAAGACAATTACTGCTAGGATATAGTAAAGAAAAACTGGTTTGTTAGTAGATAGACTCTTAAATACTTGGCAACTAGTAAAACGAGACCTATTTCCAGACACAACTGGTGGGAAGAAGGGAGCTGTTACTTGGCAGCTGCCAGAAAAATCCAAGGACTTTTCCTATGTGTTTATCATTTGTCTCCCTGATGGTCATGTAGTGGGCACTTCCTATAATTTATTTTATCAGTCGTGACTGTACACATGGTTTCTTTGTAAACAATGGAATTATATTTGAATTAGGATGTATTAAAATTCTAAAAACTAAATTGTTTAAATCAGAGGCAAAGAGGGAAGCAAGAACTCAGGCAATTTTAGCTACAGTCAAAGATCAAAATATGTCTTAGACAAACAGAAACAGAGTTGTAAATGCAGAAGCAAAACATAATAGCTGGAGAATCTAGTCTCACTGGCAGTTAAAACAAAATATAAACAAAGCTATGTGCCATGCTGTCACTAAAGAACCATTCCAAATGGTCCCCAAATCATTTTATGACTATACATCCATCCCAGGCTGGCCTTGCGCTTGCTATGTATTGATAATGACCTTGAACTTCTTAACCTCTTGCTGCACAGCACGTCTGTTTCTTTAGTGCTAGGATTACAAGTTAGGCTAGGTGGCCCTCTGGCCCTCAGGCTTGCAAGACAGCTTTATACACAGAACCACATTAGCAATCACTATTTTGTCAAGTTTCTATGCACTCTTAATTATATATAGCTTGAACTGTATCCCATTTTCTGATATTCTTGCTTCGCAAGCACAAAGTCCTGTGTTAGAATCTCAATACCACGTAAGTCTGACATTGTATAGTATAACACGGTCTGTGTTGATGGAGAAACCCTGCCCTTCTGTATAAGATGGAGAGTGAGACAGGAAGGTACCTGGCATGTGTTTCTAGCCTCCACATACATATGTATATACTTGAATACAAATTCACAAACTAATCTGTCTATATGCATGAACAGGCATGCAAACATGCATACTGCACAGACACATACAGAAGCAAAACTAAAATAAAAAATTTAGACAAACATACTGATTTTAAGCAAATGTATTATTTAAAAATATTTTGATATGAAAATAATATTAGTTTTGTTATTTCACAGTAGAAATTGGTATTCAGCTTAGTATTTCTAAGGCAATTTTCAGAAAAAAAAACCCCAAAATCTCTTCTGATAAACAGAATAATGACAAAGAAAACAATGTCACATGATATATGCACGTACAGTTCACCATTTATGTTCTGTCATATCTCTCTAGCCTTGATTAAACAGAATATAAAAAGCCCATTAATTGAATATTACTAGAGTTGTAAGTAATTTTAATGAGTCTCTACCCTGTTAAAATTCATGAATGCTGCCAACATAAGAAGGATGCTAACTTTTCACATTCATAGTTCAGAACTCTCATGAGATGCTTGTCAGTATCCTGACACTGACTAGAAGACAGTGAGCAAGTTCATTAGGTCACTGATCTATTTCCAACAAAGCAAAAGCCATCACGGAAAAGCTGATATATCTTTGCAACTGGTCCCTCGGCTAATACTTGAAATTTAATAAAATGAATATACATAGGTCTCTTAAACCTTAAAACTTTCCAATACATATACAGTTATAGTTAGACGTACATTAGCTGCATGCTTTTTTAACCTGACTTTCTTTGGTGGTCTACCCATCCTTTATTTAAAATTGTATATCTGATAGTTTCCTACTACCATTTCTTTAATTTCATAATTCAGGAATTAAGCAATGTCATAATTTTAAACTTTGAGGCAATAGTCTCTATAAAGATTATCTTTTATGTATTTCAGTGATAGGAACCATTAACATCACACATGCTAGGTAGATATTTAAAAAGCTAAATTATGTTGCCTGGCTCAGAAAATATAGATTACCTTCATTTCTCTTTACCCAAATAAATTCAAGTGCACCCAGCTGTAATATGTTAATGAGTATTATTACATTTTTAGTTTTCTTTTATGCAAATTATGGTAAAAACTTTACAATATAGAATGTTTTTCATCCTCACCAATTATAACTATATGGTACAATTGTGTTCACCATAGCACTCAATTGTGATCTCTAAAAGTTCACTTTGGAGGACTGATTCTCCATGCCCATTAAACAGAAAGTTGTCTTTCTGCCTCCAATCTCTGAAAGTTAACTATATTCATATGTGTCACAGAAGAATAGTGCAAAACTCTTTCTGTCTTACTCTCTATCTCTCTGTATATGCATGTGTATATGTCTGTTCATTTTACTCCCTTCATTTAGTATCATGCCCCCATGATATACTCATTTTGTAGTACATGATGAGATTTAATTATTATTATCATTGAATAAATACTATGATATATATCACATTTTCACCCAGTCATCCACCACTGGGAATGAACAGTCCATCAGCTACATCTGAACAGAGGGTCCAGGTTTTCTGCATGCATTGTCCTTAGGAGGTGCAGCAGTTTGTGCAGGGTCCACTGGGTCCACATTTACCTGACTTGATGGTCTCCTTGTGAGATCCTGGCCCCTCCACTCAGTGCCCAGACGCGAGTCCCAGCATCTGTCCCAATGTCCAACTGGGTGTAGGCTCTCAAAGGACATCTATGTTGGGCTAATATCCATTTATAAGTGAGTATATACCATGTGTGTCTTTCTGGGTCTAGGTTACCTCAATCTCTTCTAGTTCTACCCATTTGCCTGCAAATTTCAAGATTTAATTCTTTTTAAAAGCTGAGTAATGTTACATTGTGTAACTATACTGCAATTTCTGTATCCATTCTTTGCTAGAGGGACATCTAGGTTGTTTCCAGAATTGGGCTGTTATGAGTAAAGCTGCTATGAACATAGTTGAACAAATGTCCTTTTTTTGTATGGTGGAGAAAATTTTGGGTTTAAGGCAAAGAGTGGTATGACTGGATCTTGAGATAAAGTTATTTCCAGTTTTCTGAGAAAGTGCCAGATTGATTTCCAAAATGGTTGTACAAATTTTCTTTTTTTTTTTTAATACATTTTTATTAATTTATACATATTACATCTCAGTTGTTAGCCCATCCCATGTATCCTCCCATCCCTCCCTTCCTCCCACTTCCCCCCCCTACTCCCCTCCCCTATGTCTGTGTCTGAGGGGGATCTCCTCCCCCTGAATATGCTCCTACGGTATCAAGTCTCTCCTTGGTGACCTATTATCTTTCCTCTGAGTGCCACCAGGCATCTCCATCCAAGGGACATGATCAAATATGGGGCACCAGAGTTTGTGTGAGAGTTAGATCTTCTTCTCCACTCAACAGTGGAGAATGTCCATCGGCTAGTCCGGGTAGGGGTTCAAGGTTTTTACTGCCTATTTTTTCCTTGGCTGTTGCCACAGTTTGCGGAGGACCCCAGGGCCCAGACTAGCCTGTAGTTTTCCAGGACCCACTGGATCCTTCCACTCCCACCAGCAGTGAAGGAGTGTTCCCCTTTCTCTACATCCTCACCAATATGTGCTGTCACTGGAGTCTTTCATTTTAGCCATTTTGATAGGTCTAAGATGGATTCTCAGAGTCATTTTGATTTGCATTTCCCTGATAACTAAGGATTTTGAGCATTTATTTAAGTGTTTCTTAGTCATTTGATATTACTTTGTTGAGAATTCTCTGTTTAGCTCTGTACCCCATTTTTTAATTGTATTATTTGGTTTGGTGGTGTTTGGTTTTTTGAGTTCTTTATATATTTTGGAGATTAGCCCATAAGCTAATAGCCATTTGTAATAATTTTAATGTTAAAATGCTACTAATGGTTAGAATCACATGGAAATACTACATGTACTTTTCTATATTACCTACAACATTTCACATTCTCACTAACAATTGACAATGGTTCCAATCTCTTTGCATCCTTGCTAGTATTTATTTCTGACACTATTGTTTTTATTGTTGGGTATCTTTTTTATATTTAATTAATTTATTCAGATTACATGTAAATTTTTATCCCCTCACTTGTACCCTCCCGCTCTTCCATCCCTCCCTCTGTCACCCCATTCCCATCCCCTAGGTCTGTGACAGAAGGGGACCTCCTCCCCCCACCATATGCTCACAGCCTATCAGGTCTTATCCAGGTAGCCTGCTTATCCTATTTTTACAAAACCACAATTTCCTTGATAGCAAATGGTACAAAGCCTCACCAAAATATGAAAATTGTACAGTAATATCCCTTATGAACACAGATACAAAAATTCTCAACTAAATACTTAGAAATACAAATCAAGAACACATAAAAAACAATTATGCACCTGGATGATCAACTTGACTTCATCCCAGAGATGAAAAGATATTTCAATTTAAGTGAATTGGTAAACATAATTCTCCACATAAAGAGACTAATAAACAAAAACCACATGATTATCTCAGTAAACCTAGAAAAGACCTTTAAGAAATTCCAATATCCCTTCAAGTTAAAAGTATTAAAGAGAGTAGTAAAGGAAAGAACATATGCCAACACGATGCTGTTTATAGCAGGCCTATAGCCAACAACATCCTAAGCAGAAAGAGACTCCGAAGCATCACTAAAATCAGGAGAAACACTAGGATGGTGTCTTTCCTAAGGGTTTTATGAGTGTTGAAGAGACACCATGACCATAGCAACTCTTTTAATGGAAAAAATTTAACCAGGCTTGCTTACAGTTCAGAGGTTTAGTTCATTGTCATAATGGTAGCTTACTTACAGGCAGCTTACTTACATAGCTGCTTACAGGCAGACATGGTATTAGATAGTTGAGGGGTCTGCATCTGGAGTTGCAGAGAACATGAAGAGAGAGTTACACTGGACCTGTCTTGAGCTTCTGAAACCTTAAAACTCATTACTGTTATACCATTTCCTCCAATAAGACCACACATATTTCAACAAGGCCATACATCCTAATAGCACTATTCCTTATGAGCCTAGGGGGGCCATTTTCACTCAAGCCACAACAATGCCCAATCTTTCCACACCTATTCAATGTAAGGCTTGAAGTTTTAGCCAGACCAATAAGACAACTGAAGAGGGGAAAGGAGGTTTTTTTGGCATTTTAAATTTGGACTGAAAAAACCGTGGAGATCTCAGGGCTCAATGAGCTGTTCTGTGGGAGTTTGGTAGTTAAGAACATTGAGAGAAATGCATAAAATTAAGGCCTGCATTGCAAAGTTTCAGAAGGAAGCAAAATTGTGACCAGGACTATTTTTGTGATATTTTGTCTTGTTAATCCATGGTGTCTGCTTAGTTGGTGCTGAAGAAGTAACTCAGTTACTAGTTAATTGTAATGGTTAAGTGGCTGAGTTGTTACTTAAAGTGGTCAAATATGCTTTCCCAAACATGACACGATATTGCCAATGCTATCTATTATCTTCTATAATTTGATGGTAAGTCCCTATTTCTGAATACCAACTTACTTATGTTGTAAGAACACAAAGTCATGCTGGTGCTCAGCTAGAATCTTATACCTTATCAACTAGCATTCAAAGTCTTGGGATGTAGTGTATGTGCAGAAGAGGAAATTAAGCATTAATATCACATGTCTATAAATTGTTACCTACAACAGAGACCTGTTTGTGAGATATAATGGTTCAATAGCATAACCAATGCTAGGGTAAAAACTGTCGTGAGATGGAGCTCACAGCTGATAGTACTATTGTGCCAAAATCCTCACACTAAAAACATCATAGGCCGAGGGGAGGATACACTCCATTCAGTCTTCTAAATGAAAATAGCAATAAATGAGCCCTAACAATGTTTCACTATACCCAGAAATCAGCGCGTCAGGTCACCTGCCATCACAGAAGCTTCTCAATGGAGAAAATAGAATAATTAACACAGAGACCTGTAGTGGTTTGAATGAAAATGGCCCCCGTAGGCTCATAGGGAAATGGTATTATTAGAGGTGTGGCCTTGCTATAGTAGATGCAGTGCTGGGGTCCGTGTGAGAGGAACAGCAAAACAGCTCTAGAACTCATGAAATGAGGCTCACGAGTTAGCAAACCCATGATGGGTACGTCTCAGTGAGGCATAACCCTGAGAGCTACATATCCTGAGGACTTCATGCTGATATGGAGCATAGCTCTGTTGGCTAACCTTGTGGTCCTTATAATCCCCTTAATATGTGAATTGTGTGAGTACTATAAAGGTGACTTCCAGCTCCTCACTGGGCAGTATCATTGGCATACTAATAACAGTGCTTGATTCTTTCAGGCATTGCTGCTGGAGCAGATTAATGATTCAACCATCTCTGAAAACAACCTAGAGGTGTAGATTGCTAACACTGATCACTACCCTTAGAAAGAATTTGGAAAAATAGATTGTTCAAGAAGGTTAGGTAAAGACGTTTTGCTAGTGGCTCTGACGTAGAAAGTCTTAGGGAAAAATAGATTGTTTAGCAAAGTAAGGTAAAGATGTTTTTGCTGTTGGCCCTGACAACTAAAGTTAATAGAAAATACACTCTTATTAGTAAAGCTAGGGACTTTTTGAGGCTGGCAAAGCAAGAGCAGTGGCCCATTGCAGCATTGGCTGATGTGACTCTTTCAAGCTAGGCTGGTGACTGAGATGATGATTGATTTCCTTATTCTATTTTTCTGCCCTCAGCTTCCTAATAAGATTTAATAAAACATATTAATGAGTAGACGAGCACATTTAGCACTTTAAATAGACATGGCTGATTATTTTTATATAGCAGTTTAGATTTGTGATTCCTTTAAGATATTTGTAAGATTACTTCTTAATATTATTGATTCATTCTTTGTAACCACAAACTGTAGCCTGCCAGTAAGGAGAAGCTGGCTGAGAAATTACCTTGCTTGCTTATACTCTGTTAATATGTAACAAGTTGCTTATGTACAAATGTATGTGTGTTCTCAGAAATAACTTGTTATTCATGTTTTCTCCTTACCCATAATATGTAAAACACTTGGTCATATGAAGATATTGGGAAACATGATTTTTTTTACATATATCCATTGTAATCATTTATCTATAGAGAAATAGGATATAAACACATTGTGATTTTTGTACTGCTTGAAAGATCTTGTTGGGGCATTTAAACTGTGAGAAGAAGGGTAAAGGATAAGGATAAGAAAAAAAGATAAGAACACAGAAAAGAATAAGGAGGAGGATGAAAATAAAAAGATAATAATAAAAAGTATAAGCAGCTTGTTAAAACCTATCTGCAGGAGTCTGTCTTAGTTTGTCGTCTAGTGTAAGTGTGTGTGCATGTGTGTGTGTGTGTGTGTGTGTATGTGTGTGTGTGTGTGTGTGTGTGTGTGTGTGCATGTTTGTGCACGGGGTTCTTTTTTCTCCTTCTCTCCCTTTCTTTTTTAGACATTTGCCACTATCAGTGGAAGGCCCCCCTAGGAGCCACCAGCTCTAGCCCCCTCTTGCCAGCATCAGTGGAAGCTATTGCTGGCAACCATCAGTTCCGGCTTAGAAGGTTGCCCTTAGAGAAAGTCTACAGGGTCACTAGTCAGCCAGTCACAGGATTCACATCCCACCTCAGTTTTTCCCAGTTAATATGGAAGCTGGACTTCGATAATGTGGCCTTGTTGGAAGAAGTGTGTCACTGGATGTGGGCTTTGAAGTTTCATAAGATCAAGTAAGCCCTGTGTCCTTCTCTTCCTACTGCCTGTAGGTCCAGCTGTTGAACTCTTGGCTCCTTCTCCAGCACCATGTCTGCCTGCATGCCGCAGTGGTTACCATCTTGATGACAATGGGCTAAACTTCTGAACTGTAAGCCAGCCCCAAGTAAATATTTTCCTGTATAAGAATAGCTATGGCCATGGTGTCTCTTCACAGCAATAAAACTCAGCTAAGACAAGACCTATAACTGCAACTGTGCGGAGAGTGAGAGACTATGTAGCATTCAGTGTTAAGTGGGATATTCTTGTCAAACTACTACCCTCAAGGCTCACTGATTGATACAGAAGAGTAGATGTGAAGATTGTAAGATGGGTAAGTGATAAGCAATGCTAAGTAAAAAGTATCTTCTTGGCATAAGGCTGATGCATACATAATTTCACATAGACTGGAACAATACAGAGAAAACCTGTTTAAAATCAGATCAAACAAAATTCCTGGATAAATAATTGAAAGTAAACACAAAAGCCTATTCCTACCCAAGAATTTATGTGCACACAGTATCTGATGGGAGAGGAGGAAATCAGTATTCTGAAATGGGGTGCAACTGATGTATCAACAACATTTGTGAGCAGGTCCAGTGCTCAAGAGAGTTGGCCAAGACAAAATGGACTCCATTTTTTTGTTGTACGCTTTTGTGTGCATACATATGTTGTGGTTTTTTGTTGTTGTTTTGTATTTTGTTTTTGTTGTGGTAGTTATTGTCATTTAGTTTGATTTGGGGAAGTTTTTCTGAGAGAAAGAATGAACATGAAATCAGGTTAGGTAGGGAGCTGAGGAGATTTTTAGATGAATTGGGGAAGAAAAAGAATATGATAAAAAATTATATAACAATTTTAGAATGAATATAAATATTAACTGAAAGGGAACTTATTGAAACACTTTCCATCCTTGTATCTTTTGTGATGACTTTCCTATCCTCAGTAACATTAAGGTTTCCCATAAGAATTATTGATTCCAATATTCAAGGCTCTATGCTTTGTAGTATTAGTTGTCAAGTTGACGCTATCTAGAATAACCTAGGAATACAGCCTCAATCAAGAAATTTTCTAGATCAGGTGTGCTTATGGATATGTTTGTGGGAGATTGTCTTGACTATTAATTGATGTAGAGCGGCCAAGCCTACTGCGAGTGGCACTGTTTACTAAACTAAGCCTGGAACATTGAAGAATGAAGACCGTGAGCAAGCTGTCTTGACTGTGCAAGTGATGCTTTAAGTTCTTTGCTATAAGAACCTCAACTGGCATTGTAAGACAAATAAAATCTTTTCCTCTTTTATAAAGCAATGAGAAGTACAAAAAATTCCTTTAAGGTAAAATACAAAACTCACACTTTGTATGAAATGAAAGAGCAAATTCTGTGTTTCCAATACTCATGCATACCAGAATCATGTTCATTGTCAAATTCTAAGAAAGAGTATATGTTTTGACTTTTTGTATTTAGAACAACCTAGCATCAGTTTGACAGCATGAATATTTATATTCCTTATAAGCTTTCCTTAGGATCTGTTTATGTCTACACTGGAAACTGGAAGAAGTTGTTCTACTATCAGCAACAAGACAAATGAAGTTGAATTTGGCACTAAGATTGAGGGCAAACAAACAAACAAACAAGGCACTGTCCTTCTTTCATGTCTTTAATCTGGGTTGAGACTATAATGGGGCTTCATATATATGGGGGTGTCTTCCTCTTTCAAATGATCTGATCAATAAAAAAATCCCTCATATGAAAGCACCAGTGGTTTGTGTTAAGTTGAATTCAGACATAGTCAAGCTGACACCAATATTAAGCATCATACCAACACCTTCTTTTGGAAAGGATCATTCACAGTACATTTTAGTAGTCTAGGATTTACTCTAATGGAGAAAAATGATTTCCTGGGCTTAATGTGCATTTATTACATCCCCATCAGGACAGGGAAGTTGGCAAATCCATTACTTCTCATTTCCTTGTGTGCTCATACCAAGAGTAAATTCCGGTTAATCAGCTTTTATGTCTTGATAACAGGTGTTAGCATATGAGTAGTGAATAATCTTGACTCAGTGATACAAAATGCGAGTTGTGGAATTCAAACCTAATAGTAAAATTCAAGAACTCCTTTGTAGGTTAATGATTACTAGAGGTCTATACACACTCAACCTGTTATTTAAACAAAAAATGTGTCTGTGGTTAGAAATATAAGTGGAGAATTTTTAATTAGAGTGTGCTTTCCTTAAAGTAGGTTTGGCTGGTCTTCTAGACTTAATTATAGGAAATGTTGAATAGCTGACACAAAAGGCTGCTAAAAGGGATCAGAGTTGTTTACAGATCAACAAAAGATAATGTTTAACAAGCTAATGCTAGAGTCAATTTTATGAGCTTTTGTTGAATTCATTCTCTAACTTTTTTGGTTCATGTACAAATTGTTTAATGATATTTTGCATATGTTTTGCAAACTATAACCAGAGTCAATACTCAGAGAATTCTGAATCATAATTAAATTTGGAATCATTCCCTTTTTGAGCATTAATGTTCAATCCCCTACTGAACGGCTGAATTTACTGCATTGCGATACAATTACCTTGAGGGTTTCATAAAGAAGCGCTGCTTTCTGACGAGAACTTAGTCAGTCTTTTGATTAATATGATAGTTAGAAAAAACATGTTGAGAACAAGATTCAGTTCTGAGTCACTCTTGTTCCGTGGACTTATGATCTCATTACAGAAGACTTTCTTGTCTTGCTATTAGTGACTTGATTTTCTACTTATTCTATTCGTGACAGAACTAGCATTGTAGTAAATGGAAATGTAAATTTAGGAATTTCAGGTTATACCGTCTTATCTTTCACTGATCTTTAAAGTTACTGATTACAAAATTATCTATATTTTTTATTTAAAGTGATATTTTTGGACTGTAAAAATATCTACAGAGAAAAATAGGGTTTCAAGTTTGATTCAGGTGCTTTTACTCTAAATCTGTTTGTTAACATGAACAACATTATTAAATAACAAGCACCAATCTAAAAATGTGTATGTGTATGTGTATGTGTGTGTATATGTGTGTGTATGTATGTGTGTATGTGTGTGTGTGAAGCAATGCTTATACATATATATTCTTTCTCTCAACCCTGACTCTCACTCCAAAAGAGACTTCAAAACATGCCTTTTATAGTTATTTGGAGAAATGATAAAATGTGAAAAAAAGATATGGGAAGTCATCACTACCGTCTCCTCCTATCTGATCTTTATCTGAGTGTAAGCCAACCCTATCCTGATACCACACTTAGCTTCCTGTATTGGTTTTCTCTGCAGTGGTCCTGAGGATTTTTTAGTGATCCTCCCACCATTGCAGAAGACTAGCCAGTCTGTGCATGAATTTTCTAAGCTAACAACAAGATCAAACTTTAGTATTCTAGAATTTTAACTTTGAGAGCTTCAAGTCATCTCAATGAAGATGACTGAAAGTTAACTGAAAATTATCTATTTAAAATAAAAACTGGGCAGGGCATTGTGGCACACACTTTTAATCCCAGCACTCCAGAGGTAGAGGCAAGCAGATCTCTGTGAGTTCTTGGCCAACATGGTCTACAAAGTGAGTCCAGGACAGCCAGGACTACACAGAGAAACCATGTCTCAAAAAAAATCCTGAAAATAAAATATAAATAAATAAAATTGGACAATAGCCTGCATTTCCAAGGAGACCTGCAGGGTCCCAGAAATATCCAGCTCCATTGTCTGGCCGTTACACCTGTTGCTCCAGAAACAACCAGTCCAAGGCTCCATAACGAAGGGCTGATTTAACAGGAACATCAAGGCTAGGCCAGTCTTCCTGATACTTGCTACACCAGGAACATCCAGGGCCAGGTTAAGAACACAATCAACAAGAGCCCAGGACAATATGGCACCTTCAGAGCACAGCTGTCCTACTACAAGTGCTAGATATCCCTACAAAACTGAAGCAAAAGAAAATGACCTTAAACCCAATCTTATGAAGATGATAGAGGCCTTTAAAGAGGAAAATAATAAACCCCTTAAAGAAATACAGGAAAACAAAATTAAACAGGGGAAGGAAATGAATAAAATAGAAATGAATAGAAGAAATTTATATTAAATTTAACATAATGACTTGTTAAATCTAAAAAAAAAAAAATCTAAAAATTTCCTGACAAAACATCCAGGAACTCTAGGATACTATGAAAAGACCTAACCTAAGAATAATAGAACCTAGAAATAAAAGAAGGTCACGAGTCCCAACTTTAAGGATCAGAAAATATTTTCAACAAAATCATAGAAGAAAATTTTCTCAACCTAAAAAAGAGATTCCTACAAACTTACAAGAAGCATAAGGAACAACCATTAGATTGGACCAGAAAAGAAAATTCTCTCACCATATGATAATCAAAATACTAGATCTGTAGAACAAAGAAAGATGTTACAAGGGAAATAGGCCAAGTAACTTACGAAGGCAGACCTATCAGAATTACAGTTGACTTCTCAACAGAGACTCTAAAAGCTAGAAGGGCAAAGGTGTTATGGCCGCTAAGATACCACAGATGCCAACCTAGACTACTATACCCAGCAAAACTCTCAATCACCATTGATGGAGAAAACCAGATTTCCCAAGACAAAATGAAATATAAACAATATCTATCTGCAAAGCCAACCCTACAGAAAATACTAGAAGGAAAACCCCAACCCAAAGAGGTAAATTACATCAAGGAAAACACAGGAAACAAATAATTCCACACCAGGAAAATAAAATAAAAATTAGAGAAAATAATTCTTTTAAGAGTTTCCTGTTTGATTTCTCTGTATCAAAATCAAGATATGTAGCTCAATTGCTACTGTTTATATAGTAGAAACAAGTATAATAAGCTATCTAATTGTTCTGACTATGTATAAAACAATAATTGTTTTAACAGATATGCTTACTTAATAGTATCAATGAAAAATATAAATTTTTTTGAAGGATGACTTTTTTATTTTGTGACAAATCTCTCCAAGTTAGGTCAATATGTTTTTAAATATGTTTTATTAAGTAATATTTTCCATTTTCTTCTTTTATTTTATAGTTATTATTCAAATAATTCATATATGATTTAGCTTGAGTACAATAAGTATATTCTGGATTTACTAATTTCAGAATAATAAAGACAATTTAGCAGATTATACTTTCCTCTCACTACAAAAAAGTGGATATTGTTTATTTTATAGGCTCCAAATTAAATTGTTTTATCTGACTTTAAATTTACAAAAAAATTTAACTGAAGAAAATATTGAAAAGCCTATGCTTCAGATAGGCTATGTGGAAACTGATGAAAACTTAACCACCACTTCAGTGAAATATGTAGTGTATGGTTGACTCCTGTTTATTCAAATTATATAGAAGAATTGTTAGTCTGAATAGAAGAATTAAGAGATCTCAAAACCAAATGAAAATATATTATAATATGTAAAGAATTAATGAAATGCAAATGCAAGAGAACAGTGAAATAAAATAGATTTAACTGGTATTATAAGAGATGGTTTACTTAAATCAAAATGAATAATTAAATAAAGCACTATAAACAAATCCTTTGAGGAATTTAAATGTATATTATAGATTTATTTTGAGTTAATTAGAATTAATGAGTTAAAATTATTACAAGTCACTCTCCTGAAACAACATGGAATTGTGATCTCCAATGCCATACCTGCTGTTAAAATGTCATATTTTGTCCACAGTGATACAAGCATAAATTATATGAAGTTAAAACCATGCAATGTCCTTCTGTAAGAAAACCTAAAATAATATAGTTTAACTTCAAAATGAAGGGAAATTACATAGAAATAAAGACAACACAGGAATTCTAATCTATGGAGATGCAAAATCATTTTGCCTTTTAAAAGGAAACATGATGTAACAAATTTGCAAGCAAATCACAGGATTTGTGTCCAAGTGTATATTCAAAGGATTTATTTGTCCATGGAAGATTACTGTTGATGACTCTAGCAGAGCTATGTGATTTTTCCATGCTTAGGAAGCATGACAAGTATATATTACTTTTTCACCATTAAAAAAAGAAAATATAATTTCAAAACTTAAATATTAAATTCAAATTGAATATAACCAAGATAAAATATAATTTCAAATATACTGAGCTATGAAGAACAACTAGTCTAAACATAACAACTGTACACTAACTTTCAAACAGGTATAGATAAACAAATTTATGTATCGTGTATACGTCATTAGTAATAATCAAATTATTAAGAAGTCAGTTTCTGAAGATTATCTATAACTTCATTGTATATTTGTGTATATCCACTGACAACTGAATTCTGAAGGTTGGGGGAATGTAAATTACCAGGGTAAGTACCTATTATACTTAAAATAATGCATTTTAGATCTGAAAATAGACAAATGGTGAATAGAAAAAGAGCAAAATGTATTCCTGTGTGTTTTATGCTGTACTGCTATGCATTGGGCACTGAGAAGATTTTCAATACCTTATGTTAGATTTGACAAATATATTTAAAAATATCTCAAGAGCTTCAGAAGCATTTGCTTGTAATGAATCATACATGTACATGAAACACAGAACAAGTAGGCACATGAAAGAAGTCAGAAGATCCTCATATTTGTTGGTTATGAGAGGATTCTCAAAGAGGGAAAAACCAAAAATAACCACAAAACCCCTTAATGTTTCTGAATAAAAATAAATTAAATGAGACACTTGCAAAACAAATGAGTGCTGACAGGCACAGAAAGACATTCTTCAAGCCACTGAGAAAATTACGTACATCACGAGGGAGGTTTAAATTGGGTTTTCCCACCATTGACTCTTTTGGATAAACAACAATATATGAGGTAAAGTGAGCAATATCTGACTTCATGAAACAACTACACAAATAAAATATCTATTAGTCCAAATGTTATTACGGGTCATTTGGTAGATAAGCAGAACAGAGAGGCGGTCCCCCAGGAAAGGAAAGCCACTCCGCACCCTGACTCCAGCCATGAGACAACTTCTAGGACATAGCTCAAGAAAGGCAAAGGCTGAGCACTGCAGGCTCACTGAAGTGATAAGTCATTTATAGGTCAGGTGGCTCCTAATTAGAGTCTAGGAGAAAACACAGAAATAAGGAGGTTCTTCAGAGAGGGAACCTGCAGAGATACCTGCAGATAAATTCTGTGTCCTTGCCTAAGGAGTTGTTTCCAGATTTATATGGGGAGGTTTATAATCCTGGAGAAAAGAAAATATAAATATTCATTTTTTAAAACCAAAGAGTACTTATGGTTTAAAACCAAATGGTCCATTTAATTAACACTGCAGTGAAATATTTCATAATCATACCAGAAAGGAAACAAATTTCAAAGTTAAGCCAGACCTGGTGGCTTATGCATGAAATCATAGCACTTCCAAACACGAGGATGGGGGATTGTCACAAGTCTGATGCTGGTGTATGTCAGAGTAAAAAGTTGCCTGAAACAAAATAATGAATAAAAATGTTAGGGTAAGGAACCATAGTTTTGAATGCAAACATATTAGTGTCATGTTAGATGTAAGCAATCTATGTGCTGTTAAGTTTAAAATAAACTCATAGAGGTATGGATAAAACATTCTTAGTCATCAAGGAAATGAAAATCAAAATGACTGAGTTTACATCTTCCACCTATCAAAATGGCTAAATTCAAAAACTCAAGTGAACGCACATGCTGGTGAGGATGTGGAGAAAGGGAAACACTCCTCTGTTGCTGGTGGGAGAGCAAACTTGCACAGCCACTTTGGAAATCAATCTGGTGCTTTCTCAGAAAACTGGGAATAGTTCTACCTCAAGATCCAGCCGTACCACGCGTGGGCATATAGCTGAAAGTGACTCCACCATGAAACGAGGACATTAGCACGGCTATGTTCATACAAGCGTTGTTCATAATAGTCAGAAATGGAAAACAACCTAGATGTCCCTCAACTGAACAATGGATAAAGAAACTGTGGTACATCTACACCATGGAATATTATTCTATTAAAAACAAGGACATCATGAAATTTGCAGGCCAATGGATGGAGCTGGAAGAGATCATCCTGAGTGAAGTACCCCCGACCCTGAAGGACACTCACGGCATCTTATCGATTCACTTATAAGCAGTCTCACTTAGCCACTTGATACAGGATAATCATATTACAATCCACAGGCCTAAACAAGCCAAGGAACAAGGAGGACCCTAGGCTGGATGCGTAATTCTCATTCAGAAGGGCAAATAGAATTAGACACTGGAAGTGGTTGAAAAGGAAACAGGTCTGGAGCCTTCCGTAGATATCCTCTGAAAGACTCCACCCAGCAGGGGGAATCAAAGCAGAAGCTTCTTGGGCCAAACTTGGGCAGAGCATAGGAAACTTTTTTCTTTTTTTTTAGTTTTTAAAAAAATTTTATTAATTTATTCATATTACATCTCAATGGTTATCTCCTCCCTTGTATCCCCCCGTTTCTCCCTCCCTCCCATTTTCCCCTTACTCCCCTCCCCTATGACTGTGACTGAGGGGGACTTCCTCCCCCTGTATATGCTCATAGGGTATCAAGTCTCTTCTTGGTAGCCTGCTATCCTTCTCCTGAGTGCCACCAGCATAGGTATCTTATGGAAGAGTTGGGAGATAGAAGGACCCAGAAAGGACAGGAGCGCCACAAGAAGAACAACACTGCAGAGAAATCTGGGCCTAGGAGAGTCAGCAGAGACTGATGCACAAGTCCCATGCATGGAGAACATCTGGGCCCCCGGCTTGGATGTAACTCACAGGCAGATCAGTCTCCATATGGGTTTCCTAGTACGGGGAGCAGGGCCTGTCTCTGCCATGGACTCTGTTGCCTGCTCTTAGGTCACTTCCCACTGGCTGGGTAGCCTTGCCAGGCCACACAGGAAGGGGGTGCAGGCAGTCCTGATGAGACTATAGGGGCAGTTGGTAGAGGAGCAGGGCTCCCTGTCTCTGAGGACTAGGGGAGGGTCATAGGTGGGAAGAGGGTGGGGAGGGGGCTACGATTGAGATGTAAAGTGAACAAATTGTAAAAAAAATAAATTAAAAAATAAAAAGAAGTGAATTCTTCATAATCCTGCTAGTCCTAGTTTTGAAGTGCCTCCTAATAATCTCATTGTCAGGATCTTAACATGAGGAGACTAAAAAAATTAAAATATATATTTTAGTATATGTATATATATCTATACATATATTTATATGAATGTTCGTGTGTATACATATTATTTATTTGGCAGATTGTCTAAATAATTTACATAATATTTGGGAAATTGTAAAAAATGTGTTCATGTATCAAAATGAAAGATGTCAGTGAAATTCATGATTTTAAATATTTAAGCAACTGATGAATAAACTTTAAAGTTTAGTATTGCAATTTACAGATTAATGCATAGCCTGTCATAGTAGTTATGCACAATTGCACAAAGCCACAACAATAAAAGCCAATGTTATGTATATTTAACTGTAGTAAAAGTAGAAGTGTACATTGTAAAGATATTTCAGCCTACAGATAGGAGAAGTTTCTGAGGTGTTCAGGAAGCTGAAAGGAGCCCTAAGGCAGGACTTCATAGCCTCTATTTCAAATCTTCTTTGTATACACACACACACACACACACACACACACACACACACACACACGTATAATATACACATATATAAACAAATTAAAAGAAACATAAGTTTTAAAATATTTGGAATGTTTCATATTTTCATAGAAAACTAAGCTGATTTATTTTTGAAGTGTTTGATGATTTTAAAAGAAAAACCAAAATGGCAAGTGAGTTGATTTTATTCTTATATTTTCCCCAAATAAAACCTGTCATTGGTAATCAGGTTTGGGAAAAGAATATGACAATTAATATTTTATCAATAATTTTATGAACACCAAGGGTTCTTTTCCACTTTGTATTTGTCTATTGTTACTCATAACTGTTTTACTCATAACTGTTCCTGTCATTTAATTTTGAGCAGTTTATCATGTTATTTTACATTTTTTATTTCGTTTTCATTTGACCCATTTCAGATAATTTTGTTTATTTCTTTTCCATAAGATTTCTTAGTCTTTTTTATTCAATCTAAATTATCTTTTAGAGTTATACTATTTTAACTGTATGTATACTGAAATTATTTCCTGTGTTTGGCCATATTTTTGTTCAACATTCCTTCCCTTTGCTAGATTTATCTACTTAAAATATCATTTTATCATTCTTTTTGTCATGAAATGAAGTGACAAATTATTTGGGAAAGGTATATTAATGGGAGTTGTTCACAGACTTAGGATGATGAATACATTTTTTATAGTTATACCTGTCTAGGCTTTTCCAAACTCCTACTGTTAACTTCTAATTCCCCCAACATGAATCATCTCATTTAAATGCATTGTGATGAGTAATCTAGTAAATGGAACCATCAAAATCGCCTTCATTGTTCTACCTCCACTATAACACTCTGAGTCATTGTAATGGTAATTTTTACATATGAATGTCCAACACCTATAAAAATTACATAACTTCAATCCCCAACTCTTTGCTCTCTAAGTCCTGGATAAGAAATTACCTGTGGACAACTAATGAAACACCTGAGGAGTCAACACATAGATGGAACATACAGAGAGAACTGGATTTGAGAAGCACTTTCCCAGGCAACCTGACAAAAAATATTCATGACATCTGGCTACTTCAGCGAAATTTAGTAGGACAAGATCCATGTCTTTGTTATTATTTTTACACAGAACTTGACAACAATGGATAACTCACAATAAAAATTTTTTTAAATGAATAATATAAATTATGCATATTTTGCAATATTTCCTGAGGATATATGTACACATGGCTATTTGCCTTACATAGAGCACCAACACCAGGAAAATTAACAACATTTCAGCACAGTCAAGCTTGGTGGATAAATGAGTTTACTAGGGTTGAACATAAGAGCATGAATGAGAGGTTCCATAGAGAGCGTGGATGACCCAAAGGCACCTGCAACCCTCCAGGATGAGTAAAGACTCAAGAAAGCTCTATCTCTAGTGCTCCTTGTTCAAGTGTAGGCAGCTCCAGCAGACTGTCTTCTCTCTTCCATCAGGTGCTGAGCTTACTTCTGTTTGAGAACAGGCCTTGTGAAAATTGTAGCTTTTTCTGAATGTATTAATCTTGCAAGTTTTGATAGTTTTATCAGCCACTTATTTTCCTTAGCTTAGGCTTGGACTACCTCTCTGGGAGAAATGAGTCAAAACCACACAATATTAAAGTGCTAGAAATAAAATACTTTGACCTTCCCTGGCTGTGTAGACTCTCTGTATATGACAATAACTGTCTTCTTAAGTGGGGCTGCTAGAGTTCAAAATACAACAGACGTAAACTT
The DNA here is from genome assembly GCF_964271855.1 of Acomys minous. Classification (NCBI taxonomy): domain Eukaryota; kingdom Metazoa; phylum Chordata; class Mammalia; order Rodentia; family Muridae; genus Acomys; species Acomys minous. The sequence goes on along the minus strand of NC_140483.1, from coordinate 179,827,593 downwards.
TTCACACACAATGTAATCCTGTGCCATTGATCATCAAGAAGTTAGACCTTTATATTTGAGAAACGTATAAAGGAATGTTTCTATATAGTCATCAGATAAATTTAATATGTTCTAATTAGGGTTACGTTTTTAAAAGGTACAGAGTAATGCTTTGTGTGAGTAGTAATAGGACTAACAATCACAAATATGTTGTTTCTGTTAGTTCAACTTTATATTTCTCTTAATACAATAAATTATCTCCCCATAATTAATTTTTTATATAGTCCCATTGTTTTCCTTAACTGTCAAGTAGTCAGTCATTGCCAAATTACCTTAACTTAATTTAAGGCCAAGTCAGCTGTAAACACATGTTAGTGGCTTTACCATGCACATTCACTTATTGAAACTAAAATTTCAAAAAAAGCACATTAGTTATCCCAAACACAAATATAAATTATACAAACAAAAGACAGATACTATCGTCTAAGAGACATAATGCTTTGATGTAAAGTGAATTCCAAATAAAAGCTGTTAGAAGGTTAAAACTCATTTTTAGACAAATGTCAGCAAAAACGTTAGGAAACTTTAATAATGGAGAAAAAAAATCTCCTTAGTTGACACCGAATACAAAAAGAGAGTGGAATTCCAAATGACGTATTCTGTTCTAAGATGTGAATGGAAACCTTTGTGCACTTACAGATAAAATGGGAGGAGCTATACTTATTTTTCTGGGAAGAGAATATCGAGAAACTTTAGAGAATCGTGGGAGGAAAGCATTTGCGTTATTAAAGCATCCATTACCTGTATGTATATGACCTCCGGGCTGACTACTTTGTATTGGATAATCAATATAAATTCTCAAATAATATGGAATACTCCAGGAACTTATTTTTTTTTTCACTAAAGAGCAAATAAAATACACTAGTAAGGACTGTGGTCAGCTGCAGAGAGAAATATGTAAGTCCAAAAGGCAGAAGGAAAGGAAAAGTCTCTAAGTAGCGGCCGCAGTGGTAACACGATGACTCAACAATTATTTATGTAACACTTACATCAAACATTTTTAATATTTAACCATATTTTTCTGTCAACATGGAGAATTAATCTGCAACTATGACATCCCCTCCAAATAAAAATACTTTTTTTTTGCAAGCTGTCACTTTTTCCTTCTTCCAAATAGTCCATATTTTGTTGAAATATTCTGCCGTTTCAAATTCTGTTTTTATTATATTTTAAATATGCTGTTATTCACATTTATTTAAAATTTATTGATTGTCTTTGGGTTAACAACCACATGTCAAAGTTTTATATTTATTTAAGTACCAATTTTACTGATATCTTTTGTTTGTATTTGTTGTTATTTTTATTTTATAAGTTAAAGAGATCACCAATATTCCCACCCCCCAAAATTTGCTAGATTTCCTATGCAAGTTTGTGTCTTTGTTCAGCAAAGGAAAATTATTTAATTTCAGTGTCTTTTCTCCATTTCCCTTATTTTTTATTCCATAACTCCCAATAGGTATACATGTTGCTTAAATTCTATACATAGAATTTTTTTGTGTCACAGCCTCCTGTTTAGCTGGCCTAGAACTCTGCATATAGGCCAGGATAGCTTCAAACTTATGAAGAGCTGCTTGTTTTTCCCCTTGACTGCTGACATTAAAGACATGAACAGTTACTCCTAGATCACACCTTTCTCTTTTGTCGTTGCATCGTGGCACAGTTTACTAACACCACATACCTACAACTCAGTCTTCAGCTCTATCAACCCTAAGTTTTATTAGCCTGTGAAAGTTTTAGTGTTGACTAGTTTTTCACTCACCATATTTTATTGTCCCATACCTTAACAGTTTTATTTTTATATAATTATTTGTTTCTGAAATCCAGGTCCCTCTACATGTTCGACTTACGTGTTGACTCATCAGATGTTTCATAAGTCGTCCACAAGTAACTTATTATTGTTTTAAAGCAGTCCTTTAATCACAACGGTGTCTTTGTTGCTGTCATTGTTGTTGTCGTGTTTTAGTTTGGCTTTAGTTTTTGGAATACACTCTAATTCTCTGCACTCTTTAACTCTTGTTTGCTTGCTTGTTTAATTATTTGTTTTGTCTTCTTTTTATGGTGCTGATTTCCATGAAGACTTGGCAATGAATTTTCATGCTTCCATGTGTGATGATCAATTTAATTGCTACTTTAACAGAATCTAAATTCACATGGAGTCCTCCTCCCTCTCTTCCTCCTCCCTCTCCTCCTCCTCTCTCTCCTCCTCCTCCTCCCCCTCCCCCTCCCTCCTCCTCCTCCTCCTTCTGTCATTCAACTGAACTGGATTTGGTACTTTTTAAAACTTTATATATTTAGTTATTCACTTTACCACTTTACATCACAAACTGTAGTCCCTTCCTTCCTGTCTTCCTAGTTTCTCCTCTCCTTCCATCCAACTCTCTCTGTCTTCACATGCACTTGGAAAGTGACCTATGCTATAATTTAAATCTTTCATTTAAAAACAACGCTAACATAAAGCTCCAAAAACAATGAACCAATTATAAACATATGGATTCTTAAGCCACACATAGATAGCTTTGTGTGGTTTGTTTCTTTTATACTCCCTGCTACTTTTAATCCTAAATGTATTCTGTTTTTCTTTGGGAAAGATTCACCTGTGTTATTTTCATGGTCATTTCTATCAAGTGGGCAAAGATTCTGTTTACAGAAATCAAATAAAATCTGATCAGCAGTTACAAATTTTTAATATTATTCACACTGCTCCTCAGCTAATGGATCCACCATGGCCTTCCCCCAGTATAAATGTGGATTTTCCTCTATTTGTTCTAAATATTCAATAGTTTGTGGCAATAGCATGGATCAGAAAACTGAGTGACTGTGACCCTGCTTCCCTTGCTCTTCCCTTAAGGGAACCTGTAGGCAGAAATCAGGAGTCAGGGGTACAGGGCTAGGGAAGGCATACTGAAGGAAGGGCTGAGGTCGTTGTAGTTGCTGCTTTGTTAGTTTGCTTATTTGTGCTCATCACGAAGTCTATTTAGCTACTGAGAAAATGACTTATTGTAACTTTTTTGAATTGTCGATATTAGTTGTATGATATTCATCAGTAAATGTCATTTTCTTATGGTATTTATGAAATTCAGCCAATTATAATTTGTTATAACTTTAAGATGGTACTCATTTGATTTGTATAAATTTATGCTTATAAAGTAAATGAGGTCATTCATTTTAAAACTATATGTGTAATTTAGGACAATATTAAATTTACATTCATACAGTTTGACAAAAGTATCCATCTTTTATACTCTAGAACAGTAAATAAGTCATAGTAAGTGTATATTTCTTGAGATCTTCAGAGAGAGCAGTGAAATTGTCTCATTTTATGACTACTATTGACATAGTAATTAATAATTATTAATGTATAAAATATTAGATAAAGCTTTAGTAGTATAGAGAAGTTTAATTTTGCTTATAATATACCTTAAAATTGGAGGCTAACCTACTACATTTCATGTATCTTGGTTCTATGTAAATATGTTTAACTATTATTTTGTCCTAAATATGGAAATCAGTGTAATTATGAATAATAATGTATGAGTTATTATGTCACCATAAGCCTGGTTTATTAATTTATTAAATAATCTAGATTATTAATTTCATAAATTGTTAGATTAAAAATAGGTTACTTTGTGTGCCAAGATCAGAACTTTGGACTATGTTTATGTGGGTTTTTTTCTTTTAATAGTTTCTTCTTAATTTTTCTACTATGAAATTATTTGCATCACTAATATTTATTTTTCAATAGATTTAATTTAAATGTTTTATTATCCAAAATTTTTTTCCTCAATAAATATGATAAGAATGAACCTTTTAAAATTACTTTGTCTAATATGATAGTTTTGACATATTTAATATTACTTAACAGAACTATGATGGGATATACCCACTATCTCAGATTTTGAGATTAAGGTCTAATGGACAAAAATACAAGGCTGGCCTGAGCTACATTTAACAATTAAACATGTGAAAATTGTTTTTCCTTTTCTATAATTACCAATGGCCAAACATTTTTTTTTAATTTAAAAAATTTATATATACATTTATATTATTATGCATATATACAATAAACTACCTAGAGCAAGAAGAGCCACAAAACAATCGGAAATTATATAAATGTTACATTCATAGTGTTGTGGCTATGTGTATTTGGCATCCTTGAAGAAAACATCTTTCCTATCTTGGTGCCTGTAAATTTTTGAATGTAAATAAATATCTATCATATCTTGTCATTATCAATTTAAAACATCTATCTAGACCTAAAAACATCTTAATCCCTAAACAACTAAGCCTAGGTGTAAAACTAAACAATCTGGTTTTCAACCCCATCAGAGACTTGAGAAGGAATAACATTAATTACCTGAGTATACAGGGAATACAGGTTAGCAGATTTCAAAATAAGAAAATGACAGAGACAGTTTGTTGCCTGAACAGTCAACTAAAATTCTCTATAATATTGGAGTATCACCTTCAGCCTTGCCCAATATATCTGACATATATTTGTGAGGCAGGAACTACAGAGGACTTGCTTACCCTGTCTTGGCCATCGACTCTGCCTGCATCCAAGATCACCCATTTTTAGGCAGAATTCTGTCTGTTCTAGAAATGAGGATATTTTCCCCAGTGGCTTGTTTGCCACCTTTAAAGCCATCTCCATAAGAATGTCCTTTATCATCTTTTTTTGAGGTGGGCTGGATGTTGCCTGGAGTTAACCTGTCTCATTGTCAATGATTCTTTAAAATAATAAAAACATCTTTAAGTGTCATATTCTGTATGTCTCTGAGGTTTTTATCTAATTATTTTACCTTCTCTTTCTATAGACTAATATATATCTTTTGCACCTAAGATGTGTATTCTTGTGGTAAAAATAGACTAGTAATTGATATGAGCATGATTTGATTAACTAACAGTTAGCTTGTATAACTTACTTATCCCAAACAGCCTGCAACAGCACGTTCAAAGTATTGGAAGTAAACCTTGTATTATAATTCAGTTGTGTGGGTAACAATACCACATATTAGAGTAAAAATATATATAATGTGTATGAAGGTAATCTTAAATTTGAATTCTATATCAATATATCTAAAATTAAACTTATTTTGCATCTATATACAAAATTCTATACTAGTACCTTAAAAATAACCACTCTTGGGCATATACTCAAAAGTTGCTCCACTATACAACAAGAAAAATAGTTCAACTATGTTCATAGCAGCTTTATTCATAATAGCCAGAATCTGGAAACAACCTTGATGTCCCACAACTGAAGAATGGATAAATAAACTGTGGTACATTTACACCATGGAACATTGCTCAGCTATTAAAAATAAGAACATCTTGAAACTTGCAGGCAAATGGGTGGAACTAGAAAAGATCATCCTGAGTGAGGTAACCCAGACCTAGAAAGACATGCATGGTATATACTCACTCATAAGTGAATATATAGCCAATGTCTAATCTTAAAATACATCCCTTGACTGTGGTGTCACTTACTCTATAATACACATTTAGAGATCTCATCCCTGGAATTATTTTCCCAACAGCACACTGGAGAACAGAAAATTAGCTTTTTTGATAGTCATGACACCTGTGTTGAATTAGGGGAAATCCTGTAGTTTTAGAGTCTATGGTGCACTGAGGTGACCTGTGTGGTTCCTAAGAACTTTTGGAGTCTTAGCCTCTGAGCTTCTGAAACTTTCAATTCTTTATCTCACTTACTAGTTTTTCAGTGTTAACTTTCAGTTTTCAGTATTCTGCCTCATTTGAAAAAGAAAATCCTGGTTTTGTAAACAGAGCTAATCTTGCTCATGATGTTTTCCAGATTCACAGTATGCACTCTCAGGAAGGTAAACAGGCAGAGACGACGTTGACTGAAAGATGTCCCACATGTGAACTGCAGACTTTAGATAATATACATTTTTCTTATAAATTACTTGACTCTCTATAAAAAAAAATCTTTATACTAACTTGTGTGCCTTTTGTAAGAATTATTTGGCACAGCACTATGCAACAATTGAGGTCTTAAAATATTGAGTTTGAACCAAAACAATCAACACCAGGCACAAACGGGTCGAGCTTAGAAGAGAAAAACTGCACTGCCAGCTCAGGCAGGACCCAGGAGGCAAAGAACGAGCCATGTATGTGGGTCAGCCTTGGTGACTATTTTTGATGAAGTTCTTCAGCTCTTTTGACCTGAATTTCCATTTAGGTTGTCTCTTCTCCTGGGTTCATTGTTTTAAATATGCTGAAGTTTTAAAAGCACGTCCTAGACAAAAAAATAAAACATCTAAGGGAATCATTTTCCCTCTCATCATTCCAGTGCCCTCTTTGGAAGAAGAAAACTAATCAGTTTTCAATTTTTTACGTTTATTCATTTTTATTATTGTTTGTATGCATATATATGTGTAGTTGCCAGAGTATGTAGGTGACATGGCAAGGATGTGAAAACCAGTCTGATATAGGATTTTGTAGACCAACTTTCCTGCATCAATTTTCTCCTTTCATATACATTGTGCAGGTGCAATTCAGGTGATCAGGCTTGGGCAGCAAATGCTTTTGCCCATTGAATCACCTTTTGCACCCTCAACCAGTCATCGTTGTTAGAACAACAATGAAAAGGACTGTGAACCAATGATTAGAATTACCTATTTTTGTGTGGTAAGTATAGTTAATTACATAGTCATACTAGAACAATTGAAAATTTGCCATTTGGATTGTAGAACTGGTTCTCTACGGAGGCTGCAGAGAACACCCATTGCTCTTGCTGAAGACACAAATCCAATTCCAGCATCCACACTGGCAGGCTCACAACTGACCTTAATCCAGTTCCAAGGGCCCCAACACCCTCTTCTTGACTCTGAGGGTCCCTGCACTCATTTATATGTGCATACACACAAACAAACACACAGACACACAGACATAGACACACCACACACACACACACACACATACACACACACAGAGACAGAGAGAGAGAGAGACAGAGAGAGAGACAGAGACAGAGAAAGACAGAGAGAGAGAGAGAGAGAGAGAGAGAGAGAGAGAGAGACAGACAGAGAGAGAGAGAGAGACAGACAGACAGACAGACAGAGGGAGGAAGAGAGAGATCAGTAAAAATTAGCCCTCCAAGAAAAAGTTGATAGTAGGCACAGAGAGTGAAAAGACTAATATGTTCCTCAGACATGATGATTCATCTTAATTTCTCTTTCTTGCTCTTTTTTTTTTCCTTTAATGATCCTTGAACCACAGCCAAGCAGAGCCCAGCCAGCCCTTATAAAACAGGAGGAGGGAAAAATACTGTAGAGGATGTGAGTATTTCTAAATCTATTTTGAAAATAGAATTTATTACTTTAAAACTTAGTTTTATTATTTTAATTATACGTGTGTGTGTGTGTGTGTGTGTGTGTGTGTGTGTGTGTGTATGTGTGTGTATCTGTATCTGTATGTAAGCATGTGTACATCCAAGCAGGAACCTACAGAGCTTAAAGCGGTAGATGTCCCTGGAGCTGGAGTTATAGAAAGTTTTGAACTGCTCCCTATAGATGATGGGTACTAAATAACAGCTCTCTGCAAGAACAGTATGAGCTTTTAAATGCTGAGTTACTTCTCTAGCTCAGGTTTAATGTTTGAAAAACTCTCAAGAAATTATGTTCCTAGGACATGTTATTTCATGCCTAATTATATTAAGCTTCTAAGAATATTTCTCATATTAAAAATAGTTTGAGAACTAGAAAATAAAACATCTAAAATTTTTATATAAATTCAAATGCAATTGTAGCACCAGCGTGTGGCACATATGAGAACTTCAGACTGGTAAACTTCATGTCCACATGTCCACAGAACAAAATAATGAAGTAGCCCATAGATATGCATAGTCACAATAGAAGTTTAACGTAAGGATGAAAAGCTGCTTTAACATTTAAAACCAAAGCAACAAATGTGCATAAATAATTTGACAAAACTCAGAATGTAGTAGAGTAAGATCAAAATACAGACAGAATTTCCTCTTGAGAAAACATTAAGGCAGCATCATAATTAACAGGGAAAATTTTATGTGCTTCTCAAACAAGGAGCTGTTATACACTTTCTTGGTTTGTAATCAGTATTGCATTAGAGATTCCGGACAGTTTAACCACGAGTAAACAATGTGCATACGTAAACAAACTCTGATCACTCACGTTGTTCAACATTGTTTATGTAGAAACCCCTAAAGCTTCTTTAAAAACACTAGAACCAGGCCTCAAAAATTATCAAGATGTCACTTTTCCCAGAATGTGTGTACACTTTCAGCTCCGGACTAGATTACTAATAGTTATTTGATGATAATGATCCATGATGTAACCAAAATAGTAATAAACATGATCTATCATATACATAACAGAGTTGAGAAAAGATGAGAAATTTCAGGTGATTGTGCTACTAAATCACAGGTTTATTGTAAATATATGATAGTATCATGTTGATAAAAGGTAGAAAAAGTGGAACAGTGGACAAATAGAGGACAGACATGGACAAAACATAAATTGCATTTGGTCAAAGAGCGAGATATCTAAATGGAAAAATATGCAAGTCTGACCTGAAGTAACATTGGGCCTACTAGGTGAAATTAAAAAAAATAAAAATAAACCAAAAAAGTCAATGTATCCGTAAACAATATGAAATTACTTCAAGATGCATCTAAGATATATAAAGCTAAAAATACAAAACTTCTAGAATAATGAAGATTTTTAATTCATGTGTCATATGGAAGAGGCAAAAGCTAATTAGCTAAAATAATGGAAATAATCCTTATAAATTAAATGTCATAAAATTTAATTTTAATATTTAGAAACAAAATTCAAGCCATAAGTTAGGAGAAAATTTGTAATTATACAAATGTATGGTAAAGTATTTGCTATTAAAATGTAGACTGTGTGTGTGTGTGTGAAACTTTATCCTAAACAAACAAAACAAAATAAAAACCAATACAAAGTGAAGAAAAACAAGGCTGAAAATGTCAAATTTGAACATGTTTGTGGATGAATGAGAAATCCTGTCTTATGGTCATTTAATACTTGTGAATGTCTTTATGAATCTGGGGAAATGGATTAGTTCTACTTAAATGGAGCCAATAATTAAGCCAGTAATTATGGCCTTTTATTAATTTTCTGACATTTTATTCAGTATTTATTTATTCTGAGAAGAACTACATTTTATAATTATAATTTAATTTGTGTTACACAAAGGAAATACAGAAAGTATATTTCGATGTAATAAGAAGACAGGCATCCTACTGAAAGTAAGCAAAAGTTTGAAAAGATGTGTTATAAAAGAAGGTACATGAATAGTGAGTGGCCATGGGTATATGCCAAGAATCTTAATATGTAATGAAATCAGGTATGCTTCTTTACCTACTACCATAAAGAAGACTAAAAGTATTGAGAACACCACATGGTGAACATAGAGAGCAGCCAGGCTGCCATCCAATGATCATACGAGTGTAAAGTGGCACATTCTTAGTGACAAACTTCATGGAATCTCTCTTAAAATTAAATACACAACTATTCCTTTGACTGCAATTTCACTTTAGGAGAAATGAAATACATGCCCATGAGCTAATTATGCAAAAATATGTTTAGCTACTAACTCACAATAATTCAAACTGGAAGCAGCTTAAATGTTCGCTGACAGAGAATGGATAAACAGATTGTAGCATACTCACAAAACAAAACAATACTAACTGACAAAAATAGTGAAGGGAATACTGGTACAACAGAGACGGCGATTAAAGACCCATAGTAAACAGACCCGTATAGATGGACACGAAAGAAGGCAGACGGAATAGTTCCATGCCCATGAAGCTCAGGCCTGAGGCAACATTATCTAAGACAACGGAAGCAGAAACTGACAGAAAGGGACTAGCCAGGCTATTTGGGAAATTGGGAACAAATTTCCATGTTTTTGCGGCACGTCTGTCAAAATATATACGACACATGCTAAATTGGTCTTATAAGTCTATGAGATGAGATAAATCAATGAAAAAGAAAATGTGGATGAAGTGAGAGCTGCAGTTGAATCTGTAGATACCGATATGAATATTTGGGCAAAGAAGGACATGTCTGTAATTAGACTGCAAAGAAGGGCAGGGGAGCAGTAGAAAGGATTTTCTACAAATAGAGTCGTGGGGAACGAGGAACTACTACCAAAGGTTGCAGTTGGTAGAGGATTTGATCTCATAGTGGCCATCACAGGTGTCCCAAAACACTCTTGTTTCAATCATTTTTAAACTGAAAGAACAGGGGTATTATTGAAAGAAAATGCCACTAATGATTTAATGATGAAAGCACCTTAAAATTCACTTTCTTAAAGAGTATTCTGCTGTATAGCATACATATGACACAACAACTAATTTTATTTCCATTTCATTTTTACATAGTCATGATGACTATCCAACTTATTTGTATAAAATAGCATTAAATACCTAAAATTAGCATTCAGTTATATAGTGAAAATTACTTTATATTTCTCTAACTTAATAAAATTCATCTTATTCAGCATAGGTAAATAAGCCATGTTTGTCAGTCTTGAACATTATCTGATGTCTTATTTATAGTGGAATGTCAGAACATTCAGTAATTACTCTGAAATGGCATGTAAACATTCTGGCACTGGGTTTTTAGCCTAAATTGCTCTCTGTCATCAGTAAGTTTCATTCAACAATCCCAACTTCCACCATTCTCCCCTTTGTTTTCTCTTCTGCTTGTTTACTTTTTAAAAAGGCAAGTAAGATTAAGTTCAACAATCATAAGATCTTCCTCAATCTTCCATTACTGTCTCTCTTCTTACAGCATAATATGAACCTTTTTCCCACTCCTGTGTCCCCAGTTACCAGTATTTCTCTTTAGATCAAACCTTATTCTTGTGTAATGATCTTATTCCTTCTAAATACGCAGTAGCATCATATCATAACTTTTCCATTTTCTGCATCTTTAATTCTCCCCCAAATGACATGGATATACTGCTGGATTTTGTATGATGTCACCTCTCTCAAATCTGTTTTCTTTGTTGATTATTTTGTTTCCCAGTATACCAAATTCTTGAAGCATATCTACTTAGTCTTTTTTACCTCTGCCTTTCTGTTGACTGTTAATTTGACTCTACCCAAGCTTTCTCTGTGCATCTACAGAAGAACATTTGTTTTTTTCTGAAAACAATTAATGAATTTAATATTGTGAATCTCAAACTATATCCTCAGTTTATCAGTGAAATTTGATAGTGTAGGCTGATCATTTATTTCTACATTGAAATACATTCCCCCTTCCTTCTTCTGGGATAACTGATATTTTTTTCCTGTTCTTTTCCTTGGGTAACACTAAAAATTATCCTGGCCTCCACCAGAAATGAGCATACCTTGGATCACTTCCTTTTCTTCATTCAGATCTTTAGGCAGAAGTTCCTTTCTTAGCGAAGCCCAGTGTAGCGCCAACGCCCTGGACTCAGATTTAAAGCAACAGCTTTCTGCTACAGTTATTCCCAATTTTACTTTCTGTGCTCTAATTTTTTGTTTTATTATTTCCCTCCTTCTATGAGAATATAAAACTCCACAAAGTAAGGGGTCCTTTGTTTTATTTTTGTTCTTGTGTTATGGATGTACTACCAATGCCGGTAAGACTTCTTCATATATGGTAAACAAGCTTAATAAACATTACTAAATTTCGTAGGACATGCCCCTTGGACTAATATGCAGATATAAGTGAGCATATACCATTTGAGCCTTTCTGCTTCTGGGTTAACTCACTCATTATGATCATTTCTAGCTCAATCCATTTATCCACAAATTTTGGGAATTCCTTGTTTTTAATAGCTGAATAGTATTCCATGGTGTATATGTACCACAGTTTCTTTATCCATTCTTCTACTGAGGGACACTTAGGCTGTTTCCATGTTCTGGCTATTATGAATAAGGCTGACACAGAGGGGAGGACATCCTATTGGGACTCTAGATGAGAGAAGCATGGGAGAATAGCAAAGTAGAAGGATCCAGAGGGTCCTAGAAACCTACAAGTAGAACATTATGATAGGCAGATTTGGGCCCAGGGGTCCCGCTCAAACTAAGGCACCAGCCAAGGACAATACAGGCGGTAAACCTTAAACCCCTACCCAGATCTAGCCAATGGTCAGAACAGTCTCCACAGTAGAGTGGAGAGTGGGATATTACTTTCTCACATACTCTGGTGCCTCATCTTTGACCATGTCCCCTGGAGGGGGAGACCTGGTGGCACTCAGAGGAAGGACAGCAGGTTACCAAGAAGAGACTTGATACCCTATGAGCATATACAGGGGGAGGTAATCCCCCTCAGGAACAGTCATAAGGGAGGGGAATAAGGGGGAAATGGGAGGGAGGGAAGAATGGGAGGATACAAGGGATGGGATAACCATTAAGATATAACAAGAATAAATTAATAAAGGAAAAAAATTGCTAAATTTAAATGTTTTCAGATGTTAAAGCCATGAAAATGGAAAGGAATTGTTTGATCCTTCATTGATTGCACATTCACATTGCTCTTCCCCATGCCAATAGTCTTCTCTAAGGCAAATTTTCCTTTTATGTACAAGACCCGTCTGAATACACACACCAGAATTTCTCCAAGAAAGGAAAGGAAAGCTGAGTATATCTTGTTTGTTCAATGGATATTGCTTATTCTTTGATCTTTATTCCCCATGAATTAAGCTTTAAAAGTTAATAGTTATAGATAAATAGTTAATGGTTAAGGTTAAATATGTTATTTTATGTCTGGTCTAAATATCACAGCCATTTTTTATTGATCCTTCTGGACCTTTGGCAGAGAATATTTGAATGGTTTCACGAAAAAGCTAATAAAATTTCACAGCAGGTGTGGAGGCTTTACTGACTATCACATCCTCAGATAGTCTGATTTGAACATTGGTCTCTAATTGGTGGCTCTGTGGCTCAGGAGGCACGGCCTTCCTAGGGGAAGCATGTTGTTGAAGCGAGTCTTTGACGTTTCTGTGCCTGGCATCCTTTCCAGCTTGCTATCCCTGCTTCTTATCAGCAGCTCAAGATGCAAGCTCTCAGCACTCAGTTCCTGTCTCCAGACCTGCTGCTCACTGCTGCCCTTTACTGGCAGGGTGGACTCCGATCCCTCTGGAACCATTAGACAAATAAATTGCTCCTTCTGGAAGTTGCTTTGGCCATGCTGTTTTGTCACAGCAATAGAAGAGTAACAAAAACAGGAGTAAAAAAGTGTCAAAACAAAACAGCTATATCATTTCTTTGTAAGATATCTAATATGTTAGTGACCGCACAGTGTCACCTGTTGCTTTGATTAATTTCCTCTTGTGGTTTATTAATACTTTGAAAGGTTTAATATATTAAAAAGGTTTCAAAATAATATTTGAATAGCTTTTATTTTCTGATTGACCATGGCTATGACAAATCCTCAAGTTAAACATCTTGGTCCTTTTTGATAGTCTATTCAAAAGTGAGTGTGCAGACGCCTTTAGATGATATAGCTAAGCAGAAGTAACTATCTGCACACGTAGTTATTTTAACTTCAATTTTAAATCCTTAAAAACTTATTGCTTTGCCATGACAAAAAGATTAGCTTAAAATGTTATTTTACATGAACCCTGTTTATTTTAAGAGTTATTTATAAGTGAAAATGTTTTTGATATTTAGAGTGAAGGGTCACAGTGACTTCACAGCAGCTATTAAAGTATGCTGAAATGTCAGCCTTAGTGTGTGTATTGCTTGACACTGGAAAGAAAGTGATAGAGAAAGTTATTTTACTCTTGTCAGAGTGATGAATTTGAGCAATAAAAAGAAAATATAAAAATTGACATGGGGAATACTATAATTGGAATTTTTAGCAATTTAGTTATAGATACTTATTGACCTTTCTCAGCTCCAGTTTTATATCTGAGTCAAAAGGAAAAGCCATATTTTCATTCTAATCAATTATACCACTTAAAAATAGTTCAGCTGTATTGTGTAAAATAATTTTCCAAAGGATTATGTATCTTAAAAGCTAAGCTTCTTGCTTTTAAGATTTATATATATTATCCTAATATATCTATATATATCCTATCTATATATATATATCCTATCTATATATTATCCTAATATATATATATATATATATATCCTAAATATCTCATAATTTGAATGGCTTTTGCCTAAAATAAAGGATCTGTGATTTTTCTGGTAGATTTATGAGGCTAAATCAACATTACACCACAAGCATAATATATATAGTTTAAATTATTTTTCACAACTATTTATCAAACATATGAAGCAATGACTTATATTGACTTGCTGAAAGTGGTCTGCTAGACTCTTAATTTTAAATTACTTTTGCTTTGACATAGGTTTCCAAATACTGTGAACAAGATAGAGTTTTGTTTTTTTGTTTTGTTTTTCTTTTTTTTCTCCTTTATTAATTTATTCGTGTTACATCTCAATGGTTATCCTATCCCTTGTATCCTCCCATTCTTCCCTCCCTCTCATTTTGCCCTTATTCCCCTCCCCTATAAAAATATTTTTCCAACAGAAATTCATGAGTAAATCAAAGAATTCATGTCATATTTATTCAACAGAAATGTATGAGTCTATAAGTCTGGCAGTTCCTTTTTCCTATTGGTTACACTGCATGATTATTTAGTCTATTTTCTGTCTTGCTAAGCACTTCATTGAGGGTGAAAAATCTGCTCCTATATAACTTTATGTCTGATTCATGCCATTATCCATAGTAAGATTTTCCCTACTTTATGAAAGGAACATAAAATCTTTGCCCATTGATTGTGTACTTGTTTTTGCCTTATGAAAGTTTCATATATTTTCTTGTATCATATATAAATCTATTCCAGCCAGATTTTCAATGAAAGTGGTGTAGACATGTTTTCATTGGGTCATTTAACCCCCAGTAAAATGGGCTCAGTGAAATCATAAGCTATAGGTCCATAAGAGCAAGTTCAGTATGATCATTTCAGTTATCCCATACCCTTGTTGTGTTGAGAGCTACGAGCTGGGAGCTGAAGTAATCCTGGGAAGAAAGATCTCTATGTGATTATCAGGCGTTGTTAGCTGACATTGCTCAGTCAGTGACCAGCTTTCTCTATCTAAAATTGAATGGAGCCTGAATTATACATTTGGGTAGAGACTGGTCTTCTTCACCGCTACTGCCTTTTGCTGCAGAGAGCACCTGTACTAGTGAGATCATCAATTCTTCACAGGAAATATGGACATGCTGTGATTCAAAGCACGTAAGCTGCATTTGACTGATAGCTCTGCCACCCAGGAACTTTGAGTGTGAGATACAATTCTTCAGCCCAAGTACAGGTCTCAGCAGGTATCAATACCCCTCACAGGTTTCACTTGTTATTTATCTGTTGGTAACTGTGTATGTGGTCATGTACTTACATGCCATACAGCACGTAGAGAGAGAATGGGAATTTTAAAGGTGGGATTTAGGGAGGGACAGGGAGGGAGTTAGGCATAGTGAGGAATGAGATATGAAGAAAATAAAATACTATCATATGGGAATTTTTAAAAGAAGAAGAGGAGGAAGTAGAGAAGGAGTCTTCTGGGAGACAAAGATTTAAATCCTTCCAGTGAAGGTCCAACAGTCTCAATGAGGAAGCACTGAGCATAGTCACCCAGCACAAAGACAATTAGGGGAATGGGAAGAAATAGGAAAAGTTCAAACAATCAACATGGTGGGGAAGATATTTCTTGCATAACTGAAGCTAATAATGCAGCACACATGTAGACATGCATTCATTGACACAGCACATGTGAAAGAGATAAATCTAATGATGCAGCACAGCTGAGCACATGCATTCAATAACTTAGCACAAGTGTAAGCATACATTTGGTTCTGTGAGGTACTTGCAATGCCAGTGTTGAGTTAGGGAAGCCCCGTGGCACTGTTTATTTGGGTTGAATTTTTCACACTGAGGTACTTTAAAGATAAACTAACATATGCTATCTGTTTTGAATAACTGGACATTTATATAGAATCATGATTATTAGTTAAACTTGCCTGAGTTCTGTTGCCCTACCTATTCCTGTTCAGAAAGATCTCATAGGATCCTTTCTGGTCTCCTCGTCCCTACCCGCATCAATTTAACATATACATATAAGTTCAAAGCGTGGATCAACATATGAGGAGCATGCTATATTTATCTTTATGACATTAGATTGCATACTATAATATTTCCAGTTCTACCCATTTCCCTACACATTTTATAAGTTCATTCTTCATTGCTACTAAATAAAATACCTAGGTGTATTACACACATAAACACAAGTATATATAGTTTTATTATCTACTAATATGTTAAAGGACATGCATGAAAATAAAAAGTCTTCATTTTGAGATTCTATCTTGCCCAGGTCAAATGAATATCTTCAAGAAAACAAATAAAAATCTTTGAGAAAACAAGTGACAACAAATTTTGGCCAAATGTGGAAAAAATAACCTTTATTTTTTACATGAGAAATAAGGTAAAAATATGAATTTATAACATACAAAATATGTGTATATGTTTAAAATAAATTTATAGGTATATGTACATCTGTAATTTATATGTGCATAAAACTATATAGTTTCTCGCTTGTGTAAAAAAAAAAAAAAGACTGAAAAGCAGAACTAGGAAGCAGAACTACAAATGTATGAGATCAGATCTCCAGAGAAGGTGAAAATAGAACTGTGTTGAAAATGATCTGTAGAGTAAAATAGAAAGAATTGTTTCAGAAGTAGCACAGTTGATGTGTGCTGTAAGATTTAAAACCTGAGTGCTTTTTATATAAGTGTCTCTGACCATTTATTTGTTGCTTTGAAAGAAATAATTCTTTATGGAAAGGTTTATACAATATAGGCTAAGAGATTTTTTTTGGATTATCAGTGGCTTTAATGCTATCCTTAATAATCAAGGATGTGTCCTCTGGGGATATAAATGTACAAGAAAGTATTTCAAAGCCAGAAGTCACCTTCTTCAAAGCTAGACATATTTTTATTTCTCTATTTTCTGCAGAATTTAATTTTCCACATTTTTTCATATCTGCAACTGTAAATTGGTTATATTATGGTTCAATTTACTAAATGTATTTCATAAAACTACAAGCGCTTAAATGTTTGGCTGAATGGGAGAAAATTCTATTTAAACAGTTTTCTCCTGACATAATCTCCCAAGGTCTAGTAACAGGAAAGGATAGATAGTTTCTGAAGTTGAGTCTAAAAAGAAAAAAAAAAGGTGGGGGAGATTTTTAAAAATGCTGCTTACATTACTTTTATTCTAGATAAAGGAGGTCAAATTCTTTAGGGAAAAGTCATCTCTAAATAAAGACCACTATGCCAATGGAGGGAAAGTTAGAAGACTAACTTTGAGCCATTTTTCTTCCTTAGGCTTAAAAATCAAGCCATTCAAATTAACAGTTGCGCTGTTAACAGTGAATGCCTGTTACAATGAAGCAGTTAATCACCAGGAAGGGCATATTAAAACTGTTAATTTGTAGGTTTGAAACTTCCTTTTAATTAGAGCTGTAGGGAAAGTGTCCTGTTCAAAGCAGAACTGGTGTCTCATGGCTCCCTGACACCCTTGTGAAATAGAACAAAGAAAAATCCTTTTAGAAAGGAGACTCAGGGTGAAGAGGGGAAATTGAAATGCTTAGTTTGGGAGGATTAATTATATCTTCACCTCTGCTCCCCACCCCCAGTCTTTGATATGTTTGATTTCTGGCAAAGATGGAAGCCACACCTGACTGTAGACTAACTTGAGTTTTTTCATAGATAATGTATATATTTTTAGAGGGAAAGTAATGTAGGATATACTTAAAGAAAGACAGTCTAAAAAGATATGATTGAACAATTAGAAAAGGTATTTATATGCTTATATGTGGATATTGGCTGTTAAGTAAATGACAGCCAATCTGTAGAACCACAAAAGTTAGCTACAGAGTAAGAAACTAAAGGACATGTATATCTTATTATAAAAAAGAAAATAGAATATATGTTATGGATTGATAGATGGACGGACAGAAAAACTGGATGGATAAATGGATGAATGGATGGGGCATAAGTAGATCATGTTGAGAGCAGGAGAGTAGAGGAGGCAAAGGAGAGAGATAAAAGTAAGGACCATTTGAAGGATAGAAGGGAAACTTAATACGACAGAAGCTTCCTAAAAGATATACTAAGTCAATATGACTGACATTGCCACATAAAGGGCTAGTGGGGAGAGTCCCGACTGGCCATCTCTTGTCACCAAAGGATATTTAAGCCCAGGAGTTGGGTTACATTTAATTTAGCTCTTGGACAAAGGGATACGGTGGGAATCCCCCAAGCAATGCAGGATGTAGTTCTCCACAAACTGACAACAAATCCCCAATGCTGAAGACACCTACACAACTTGCTGAATATGGGAAAGTGGAGCTGGTGCCAATGTAGAGCCTTCATCTTTTTGGTGTAGCACCTTCGGTACAGAATTGTACTCTGCGCTACCAAAAGATGAATGTAAATACCAATCTAACCACAAAACATTCTACTGACAATTATATCCTAGTACAATGGTGGTAAAAAGCTAATGCGAGTAAGCAACCAATGTCTGATTTGACTTAAGACACACTCCGCAGGATGGAATCCATACCCAACACCATGTGCATGACCAAGCGCATGAGACCAGGTACATAGAGTCCAAAGGTAATATCAACTACTAATAATCCAAAAATAGAAAAGTGGCAATAAAATGATTCCTAATGGCATTCTGCTATTCTCATAGGCCAGCACCTTACTCAGTGTTCAACAGAGTATTTTTTTCCTCCTACAGCCGGTGGAGACAAATATAAAGACCCACAGCCAGACATTATTCAGAGAGATATTTGGAACATGGAGCCAGCCCTAAATGGTTTATTTCTATCAAATCCTTCTCTTCAGTGCTCAGGGAACTCTACGGAAATGGAGACAGAAATAGTGCAAGAATAAGAGGGCATGGAGGACACCAAGAAAACAAGGTGCTCTAAATCATCATGACCAAAGCTCATATGTATTCACAGAGACTGAAGCAGCAAGCGCAGGGCCTGCACAAGTCTGTACTAGGTCATTTGGGACTATATTATTGCTTTCAGTATAGTATGTTTATGGAATGTCTGAGTGTGAAAATGAGTGGGTCTGTTACTTGTGCCTTCTCATGTTCTTTTCATCCCTGTTTGTCCTTTCCAACTTCAATGTGTTAGCTTTTGTTTTATCTTTATTATATTATATTATTATATTATACTATAATTAATTATTATCCCCAAAAGTCTCTTTTTTTATTATCCCTAGAAGTCTAATGAGAGACAGAAAAGGAGTAGATCTGGATAAGACAGGAGAACTCAGAGGAGTAGAAGGAGAGGAATCCATAGTATATATTATGTGAGAAATATACTTTCAATAAGAGGGGAAAAAAGAAAAAATAGAAATAAAGAAAGAAAAAACAAGGAAGAAAGGATGGAAGGAAGGAGGGAAGGTATAGACCTTCTTTATTTTGTTTTGTTTTGTTTTTGTTTTTTCCTGACTATCCTAGAGGCTGGCCTAGAACTCAGAGATCTACTGGTCTTTGCCTCCCACATGCTAGAATAAAAGGAGTCCACCCATCAGGCAATCTGAGTATGTTTTATGATATTGGGCTAAAACCCACGCGCATCATCTTAGACCAGTGTCTCTGGCTCTATAACTATTTATGGGAGGTTCATAAAATGCAGATTCATTGGACATTACATGTAAAGATTCTGAGTTGGTAGTTTGAGGCACCTTAGGACTATAGATGACCTGGTGTAAGTACTTTAAGAATTGGTTATGAAGGGGCTTAAGTCACTGACTTTGTCATATATTTTCTTTGACTCATATAGTCATTTGGTTTTTGTCTCTGAGTTCTCTATGTCAATGAGGAGAATAAGCATCAAGCTGCCTCTAGAAATAAATGACTGCTACAGATATGATATAATTTTTATGCTTGGGAGCTGAAAATAACAAATATTAAACAGGTTTGAATGTGGGTATATTTAAATCAACTACCTAAATACACACAGGCTGTGAAGGCAAATAAAATATTAATGCAGCAACCACTAAGAGTTAAAGAAGAATGTTTTCATGACTTTTAATTCTATTTACAAATTAAGAAAATTAAGTAGCCAGACTTGCTTAGTTTCTTACTATGTCTCAAACACGGATGAGAAAATACTACAGATGAACAGTAAATTCCATTAACCAAAAAGTGTTACAAGGAATCTTCCATTACTATTGCAATTTTCCAAATATTAAAAACTGTCTGAAAAACCACAACCCAAACAAAGAAGTAGGGATCTCCAATGCACTATTCCTAGGTCACATAGTCATCATTTGGTGAATTGAAATGACCAGAAATAAAATGTATTTTAAAGCAGAATAAAGACATTTTGTGCACATACATATTGAACACTTATCTTATTCTTTGTCTGGTCACAGATGTTTTTCTAGGTTCTTATATCTGGTTAAATGTATGGAACATATATATATGGTAAATGTTTCATGAATGTGAACAATTTTTACTGATTTTCCATTATTTAACATGTTTCCACATGCTGAAGTACAGCTAAAATACCAAAGTACAAGTCATCCCCCTAGACCAAGCTTTCAATGTGAATTAAAGATTAGTCTCTGCATCCACAGTATTAATTGCTTATATTTAACATCTTGTGAGATCATACAATTACCTCTCTTTGTCTAAGTACCTTAGATTACGGTGTAGGATAACAATGAAACTACCTCAAATCATGTTTTATAGATTGAATTAGTGCTGTGTCACATGTTTAAAAATATGTTATGTACTGGTAAAGATTTATATATAGTGAAATCTCTATTTAATAAGAAATCCTTAACAATTCAATCTTAAATACTCAGACTATTATTTTAATAGGTTTCCAGTGTAAATATCAACAGGTCAATTTATGCTACTTTACTTTAATATATGATGAGAAAAATTAAGGACACAGCATATTTCACTGCTAGGAACAGCAAAAGAAACACATTTGTGAATGCTACAGGAATTCTTAAAACACCATAATGTATATTTAATCAAATATAACATTCACGTACATGTTTACCTGTCCAAATACCTGTATATCTCAATATGCATCTATTTACAGTTTCACAATATAATGTAATAACTAAAGTGGGTGACTGCTTACAGGTAATATACTTTGTATATTCAAATTTTGCATAGTAATTTTTATATCATTTCTAATTCAAGCTTTAAATGATCTATATTTCTTTTATTATGTCTTTAAAAAATATCTCATAAATATGGAAATGTTTGTTTTTATTTTGTTTTATTATTTTTTATTTTTGAGACTTCTATTTTTCTTCACTCTATCTTCATTCACCCATGGTGATGAGTTAAAATTAGTTACATATATTTGGTGCTTCTAATATTGTTTTTATTTCAAATACTTTATTAGAATTAAATACTTTCTAGGAATAACATGTTCTGTCTCAGAAGATTGTTTTCTACACACTTGAATGGAAGGGAAGGAGGATGTGGCTGACTGGGGAAACTCTGCATGAGGAACATTTTCAATTTTGTTGTGGGCACATTTGTTGGCCATTAAAATTACAATGTCTATTTGATAAAATTAACAACTAATAGTATTTCACTTTCATTAATATATTATATATACTTCTAAGTTTAAAGTTTCCCTTTTAATGATTTATCAGTATTATTCCAGTGCTGTCTAACTTGCATTATTTCTGATTAGAAGTATGATATAATTCTTCTTTTAGTTTTTATTTTATTTTATTTATTTATTTTTGAGACAGGGTTCCTTTGTGTAGCCTTGGCCATCCTGGAATCACTATGTAGACTAGGCTGGCATCAAACTCAGAGATCCATCTGCCTCTGCCTTACAAGTAAAATGTCACTTTTGGCTATTTTTAATGTTTTTCTTCAACAATGTTTTATAAATATTTAATTATTGTATATCTTGAAGGATTCTTCTGATTTTTTCTGTTTCATTTTAATTTATTATCCTGCATTCTAGTTTAAAATCTACTGTCTCTTTTAACTGTTAATTCTTTCTGACACTACTGCAGAATACTTTCAGATATGTATTCTGTTATTACACTTCATATACAAAAATTTCGACTCTAGTTATCCTAGAGTTTTATTTATATCCAAAAATTTATGTTACCATTCAGATAGCTGAACCTACAATGTGTATATAGTAGAAATACATTAATGTCTGTAGGTAATAAGTCAAACATCTTTCACTTTCAGTTTCTTCATTTTCTGCACAGTGATTGATGGTATATTTCTCTTAACCCATATGTATAGCCATTTTAATTGGCTGTTAGTCATGAATGTTCTTTTATTGACTATAAATATGGCTGTTGAATGTCTTTAAACTTTATTGTCTTTTTTTCTGGCACGTAGTTATCTATAACTTACTACCTAATGAAATACTTTTTTGTCTTCTCATGATCAAACTTAGCCTTCGAAAATGCTAATGTTTAGAAAATGGTGGGTGTGGAAATGTTTATGTATTAACTCTTTTGTTTATTGACATTGAATTACTTACATCTTATCCCTAGAGATAAGGCTTAATTTTGTCTGGAACTGGACCATGATAATCATTCTGTAAATGTACTTACCTCTCTCCTTTTGCTTCCAATTTTTTGCCTATAAAGTGCTTTTTCTGGATTTAGCTAGTTTGGAATTTTGCATGTATGTCAACATATCACACACACAGTGTTCATATATGTAATATGCAATGTATGGATCATGGTACGGTGGAGAGGATTAGATGAGATTAAAGTGGATGCTCAGTCTATGTCATCACTGCCACCAGCACAGCGTCACAGGTCAGCCATCAACAGCCTATGTATATTGTATCTGAGGGTTTCCTCATTTGTAAAGTGCAGGTAGTGAATGATGAGCAATAGCATGAATGTATATTGATGGGACAGAAATAGTAAAAACCTCTAATGGCCAAAGAATCTTCATCAGAAAAGGCAGAATTGAGTATAGTCCCAAGTCAAAGGAGATGGAAAAGCCCAGCCTCACCTCTACATGGCTGTGGGTGTCATAGACCCTGCTGCAATAGTGACGATTCCTTTAGCCTTTACGTGTTAAAATAAAGAAGATATCATCAAATGGGAAATCACCAAATTTTGCTTTGGATTAGAATTAATTCATCATCCCTTCTTTACAAGGCCTTAGTGTAGGGTCCCACTTAGATTTTTATATAGTTACTGAACATTCTTTACTGTGCCTTGCAGCAACAAAACTTATCATCAGTTCTCTGTTTTCCATAAAGCACCTTCATTGACTGTTTCCCCCTCACACATTATTGTTATGCAACACAGTTGGATTTTATCTCTACTTATACAGATTTATAACCAGTTGGGTATTCTAGGTACTTCCATGCAGAGTTCCCAGCCTTATCACCAAGTCCAACCTCTACTTTGTGAATGAATAAAAGAAGACAATAACTTTAATGATTTATTCTAGTCATCAGGTGGCTTATTATCATATCATTAAAGCTGTTGGAGAAAAAGTGATATTTTGAATTAATTTACCTCAAGGCAAAAGAACAAAGTACTTATTTATAGAAGATCAAAAATATCTTTTCCACTTTAACATGGGGGCACATTTTAAATTTAATTAGTAAACAGCAATAGGAAGGAATTGTTGTTCTGGAAGACTGGTAAATTTTGACCCATTATGTTAAATGACTGTTTATAGAATTAATTAACATAGAATCAGTTGACAGAAATAAGCAACAAACTGTTGTAAAAACTTCCAAGATGCACTAAACTTTTAGATTAGGAATTTTCGTAGTACATTATTTTATAAAGTACTCAAATGGCATAAATGTACATTATAGCTAAAGGATCTTGACTTAAAAAGCAGAGTATATCTTTTGTATCATCTTGCATCAAGAATAAGAAAATACAGTTTTTTCAACAACTTTAAAAGAAATTTTAGGTATAATATGATTTGCGTATACATGAAACTTCAAAGTAAAGTTAGAACATGATTAAAAATTGTTGCACTGATTATTCTCAATTGCCTGGAAAACACATCTCATAAATGTCTAAATTATTTCACTCCAACAGAAGATAGATTATTTTGCTTTATAATAGATAATTTTATTGTAATAGTTCTCGTGTCCTGAAGAATATAAATGCAAAATAACACATATCAGACTATACTGGTCCTAACTTGATATTTAATTTAGTTAAATACTGTAAATCACATTAATTTTGATCATGATGAAGATGAAAAAACCATCAAATGCAATGAACGACCATTGAAATTGCTTGTGCCAATTGCTGCACAAATACTGAAGAGACCTAGTTTATGAATAACTGCTTTGACTACTCACTGACAGTAATAATTGAAGGTTTACTAAAAATATCTTAGGAACTTAAGATATGTCTCAGCAGTTAAGAGCACTTGATACCATTCCAGGGACCCTGGGCATGGTTAACAGAACCTATATCGCCACGTCATTACATGCATGCAGGGAAAACATCCATCCACATAAGAAAAATAATAAATAAACAAAATTTAATTTAAAGGATTCTTTAAATAAGAATAATTTATTTACAACTAATAAAGTATTAGTTTTCTCTACAAAGGTATGTGTTACTGATATAAAATTCTTAGTGTTTCATTCTCTTATACCTTTAAATGGAATCCATATTCCCTCAAAGTGTCTCATTTACTCAATTTCTTATCGAGTTTTCTCATCTACATGCCAGATAAAATACCGGTGTGACCTTAGAAATGAACAGTAGCAATGAGTCTCAACTTTCTGAGATGAAGCTTTTCAATTTACTTTAATATTCTTGTTTCCGTTAATGATTTTCTACCTCTTATAACTGAGGCTCTATCATGAATAAGCAAATACTATCATATAAAGACACAAAGACAATTAAGTAGAGGTAAGTCTAGGCAGAAATATTGGTGGAAGCCTTAATATCTTTTACAATATTAAAAAAGTTACACGAACTAAGTTTTTACTTATTTGTAATCTTAATTCTAACAGATTGTAAATACAGTAAGCATAGCATATATACAGTAATAAAATTAGAATCTCAGTACGTTACTAAGCTAAATGCATAAATTAGGTAACTATCATAAAATTCAAACAACACATAAGGACGCAGATACCTTTCCTGGAGAATTCAAGGACACCTCTGCCTAAATTTTGAATTAAGAAAAATCAGCACCACGGAGAGCTCCCATCCGAAGACAGCTTTTTTTTTTTCCTTTCTTTCTTTCTTTCTTTCTTTCTTTCTTTCTTTCTTTCTTTCTGGTCAATACTTTTCTTTTTTAAAAATATTTTATTAATGTATTCATATTACCCTTGGCTGGTGCCTTAGTTTGAGCCGGGACCCCTGAGCCCAAATCTGCCTATCATAATGTTCTACTTGTAGGTCTAGGACCCTCTGGATCCTTTTACTTTGCCATTCTCCCATGCTTCTCTCATCTAGAGTCCCAATAGGATGTACTCCCCTCTGTCCCAGTTTCCTGGTAAGTGAAGACTTTCATGGGACATGCCCCTTGGGCTAGTATGCAGATATAAGTGAGTACCTGGAGGGGAAGACCTGGTGGCACTCAGAGGAAGGATAGCAGGTTACCAAGAAGAGACTTGATACCCTGTGAGCATATACAGGGGGAGAAAATCCCCCTCAGGAACAGTAATAGGGGAGGGGAATAAAGGGAAAATGGGAGGGAGGGAAGAATGGCAGGATACAAGGAATGGGATAACCATTGAGATGTAACAAGAATAAATTAATAAAAAAATTTAAAAAATGTATTCGTATTACATCTCGATTGTTAGTCCATCCCTTGTATCCTCCCATTCCTCCCTCCCTCCCACTTCCCCCTCTACTCCCCTCCCCTATGTCTGTGACTGAGGGGGAGCTCCTCCCCCTGTATATGCTCATAGGGTATTGAGTCTCTTCTTGGTGACCTGTTATCCTTCCTCTGAGTGCCACCAGGCCTCCCCATCAAGGGGACATGGTCAGAAATGGGGCCCCAGAGTTTGTATGAAAGTCAGACCTTACTTACCACTCAACGGTGGAGAATGGCCTGTCCATCGGCTAGGTTTGGGTAGAGGTTCGAAGTTTGCTGCCTATATTTTCCTTGGCTGGAGCCATAGTTTGAGCAGGACCCCAGGACACAGATCTACCCATCATAATGCTCTCCTTGTAGGTTTCCAGGACCCTCTGGATCCTTTTATTTCCCCATTCCCCCCTGCTTCTCTCACCTAAAGTCCCAATAGGATGTCCTCCCCTCTGACCCACTTTGCTAGTAAGTAAAGTCTTTCATGGGACATACCCCTTGGGCTATTGTCTCGATATAAGAGAGTATATACCATTTGTCTCTTTTTGCTTCAGGGTTAACTCACTCCTTATGATAATTTCTAGTTCAATCCATTTATCCACAAATTTTGGGAATTCCTAATTCTTAATAGCTGAATAATATTCCATAGTGTAAATTCTCAACTTCATATGGAGAAACAAAAAGCCCAGAACAGCAAAAACAATCCTCTGGAGGAATCCACATACCTGATCTCAATCTGTACTATAGAGCACCAGTAATTAAAACAGCATGGTACTGTGGCACAGCAATAGGCTGGTGGATCAATGGAATCGAATTGAAGACCCAGAGATGAATCCACACACATGTGGTCTCTCAAAGGCAGCCTTAAAGCTCTTCAAGGTTTATTCAGCTACCTCAATGTTATGCAGCATCTTTCTTCATTTTGAAAGAATGTCATGGAGGCTGGAGAGATGGCTTGGCACTTCTTGATTTGCAGATAACAAGGTTTTGGTTCCCAACACCCACATCGTGCCTTACAATCATCTGTAACTCCAGTTTCATCACACAATGAACATTCATATAAGCAGACAACATAATCATGCATACAAAATAAAAATAGATTAAAAAGTAAAAAAGTTAGTATGAATTTTGGGGATTCTGGGGCTCATTATCATTTCTCCCCCTTGATATATAGACAAGCTTTTCCAAGGTACAGTGATCCCTGAGGCAAGAGTTTTTATTTATCCATGGTAACATAGTATTTCTTGAATGATGTGCTATTTTGCCAGTGTACAGTCTGGTTACTCACTATTACAAAATATTTCAGCTAGCTAGGATACATAAAAGCTAATAATCTCAGTGCAGATTTATGTGTTTTATGTAGGAACTTCTTATCCTTAGGACATGCATTAACATTTCTCCTATTTGTTCTGTACCAGGAGTGTGTCTTTTCTAATAGATGTATTTTCTTTTGTTATCCTCCAAATGATCACATTTGTCATGACTCCTACAGATTTTATAAGTTATCAGAATTCCACAAAGGAGGATATTTTCTTAAAAACCATATAAGAATTTTATATTTCAGTCAATTGCATGATAATAGTTTCTGCAGTATATGCAATTGACACTAATTAAAATAGCAATCATTAAAGTGGGCCTTGTGTATTTTCTAGTTTTAAGCATACTTAAGAAGAAAAAGACACCTAATAGAATTTCATAGAGTGAGAAAAAATGTTCACTATAATTTGCCACATGATGAGAGTGATGAATAATTTATAACATTAAAACTAACAGGC
The DNA here is from genome assembly GCF_964271855.1 of Acomys minous. Classification (NCBI taxonomy): domain Eukaryota; kingdom Metazoa; phylum Chordata; class Mammalia; order Rodentia; family Muridae; genus Acomys; species Acomys minous. Next base: position 179,799,919 of record NC_140483.1, on the reverse strand, counting down.
AAATGTTATTTTAAGAACGCATCCCAAATTTTTTCTCATGGCAGGGAAATTTGTCTGGTTTTGGATGTGCTTCAGTGGGACTATTTGTTGTGATGTTAATATGTTCTGAGCATCCTGGAAGGATGATGGTGAGTAAATATCTAGATAGTTACAGTGTGACAAACGAGATGAAATGATATTTCAGGCTGATACTTTGTATACTATATATGCAAAGATTACCTACTTAAAGGGTTTAAGGAAAATCATGGCATAGAAATGTTAAGAAACATGAATTCATGATATTAATCACATTAATGTGTGACATGTCTGACAATGTGATGTCATGTGTGTAACATCAAAGAATCATTAAATAATCCCTTCATCTGAATCTTGAATTACTTCTTTTTATAAAGGAAAAAACTCAGCTTAAAAAAAAGGATTTAAAAATGTAGTACAGGTTAGAGATAATTTTAAACATAATTATAGGAAATAAGCACAACTACACATGGATTACAGAAAAAAATCCTAGAAAAAGAAAGTGCTCTGCCTTTGTAGATAAAAGAAGTACAGATGCTATAAAAATATCAGATTTTTCCCTTCAAAAGGGTGAGTCCATTTTCAGAAAAATTACTAAACACTGATATTCCTGATTAAAATAAAATGTACACTATAAAATATTGGCAAACACATACAGATGTGCACACTCACTTAATTTAAAAAAGAGGCTAATAATTAGAAAGAGAGCAAATAGGGATATAGAGGAAGATTTAGAGGGAAGAAAGGGACAGGGAAATTTATATAATAATAATTATAATCTCATTTTCATTTCCAATAATGTTTCTTTCATTTGTATGTTTTGTCCTTCCCTATATTCAAGTGTTGGAAGTTAATTCTCAAAATGATAATGGCAAAGTACAGCCTGACACAAATTGTTTTTATGAGGCCTCTGTACTTGTGGTTGTATTAATGCTAAATTACAAAAACATTGGCTTATTTATTTGATTCTATTTTAAAACACTGTCTTAGAAGTAGAGACTAGACCATAATTACCATTGGGTAGACATAAACCCAATCTTCTTTTGAGTTGGGACTTCACAGATCTTAGATCTGGGAAAAAATAATTCTGGAGTTTTCTTCTATTACCAGCAGCAAATAAATGAAATATAATATGACCTACAAAAAATTTCATACTTAATTCTATAATATAAGCACATCAATTTATTTATTAAAATTTTCCATTAATTTTAAGTTCTATAGTAAAAAGTCATGGGGAGGGACTAGGAAGACAGCTTATAAAATATTTGTTGCACACATATGAGGAGTTGAGTTTTGAAACCCAAACTCATATAAACAGCTGGACATAGCCAGGCAGTGTTGGCTCATGCCTTTAATCCCATAAACTGGGAGGCAGAGGCAGGTGAATCTCTGTGAGTTAGAGGCCAGCCTGGTCTACAAAGTGAGTTCCAGAATATCCAGGTCTACACACAGAGAAACTTTGCTTATAAAAGATTTTAAAAGCAGGAGGAGGAAAAGGAGAAGGAGGAGGAGGAGGAGGAGGAGGAGGAGGAGGAGGAGGAGGAAAAGGAGTAGGAGAAGGAGGAGGAGGAGGAGGAGGAGGAGGAGGAGAAAGAGCTGGGCATGGAGATATGCCTCTCTAATCCCAGTGCTGTAGAGCAGAAGGTAGGAAAATACCTAAAGTGAATTGTCTAGACAGGTTAGTGAAATTTATATGCTCCAAATTCAAGGAGCATTTGTCTCTCAATACAAGGTGGAGATTTGTAAAAACAAAAAAAAAAAAAGATAACCAATGCAGATATCTGATCTCTACACATTTACAAACACACATGCATGTACAACATGTACGCATACTCATGCATGCATGCACATGCACACAACAAGGCATCATTCTGAAAATAATTTGAGAACACAGAGTAATAGTTAATGTTTCATTAATGTGACAAACATCTCAAGAAAACAATTTAGGAGCCAGAACATTTATATTGACTGACATTTCAGAGGTTTCAGTCCATTGCTTGTGGAGTATGTTGAAGCAGATCAGTAGTCAGGAATATATAGCCAAGGCAATGTTGTATACCTTGTGGTATCCAGGAAGTAGAGAGAAAGCTAAAGGAAGGAGTCTTGGATGCAAATTTCCAAGGCATGCCCAAGAGACTTATTTCTAATCAGACCCTGCCTACCATTTTCACCATCTTCCAAGATTTTAATCATACTATAACTCAGAAGAGACAAATCTGTTACTAAAATCAGAGCTCTTGTGATCAGATTACCTATCAACAACTCACAAAATGGTGATCATACACTCAACATTCAAATATTCTAATAAATGCTTTATTATTTATTATTATAATCCATAATATGACTTCAAAAATATAAATCTTTGGAGTCAAGTGAAAACACAACCACTGCTTTTACAGGTGTATCTGTTCTTGGTATTCAGGAACAAATGTTGTGATGAGTTGGGTAATAAATATCCCTGCACTATTTACACAGAATCTAAGCCCATTAAAATTGAGCTTGATGCTTTGGACAAAGGTGTTATAACTCACACACACACAAAAAAACCTTCACAATTATAACAGTTTTAAAATAAAACAACTTTAAGAGCTTATGCTAAGATTAAAACTTTTTATTTTCACTCAGTAATGAGTGAGTGATCATGATACATGATCCCACTTTGTAGCTCAGCCTGGACTTGAACCGGCTGTATAAGCCAGGTCTGCCTCCCTTTGACTGATAGCTGCATGGATTATCAGCTCACACTACCATCTCATCTTTGTTAAGATTTAAATTTAATGTCTAAAGCTGATCTTGACTCTCCTTGATTCCCAAACGCTTTCACCTCTTCTCTAGTTTAAAATTTTACGAGTGTCACTGTACAGACATCCGATAAGCTGTTAGACATTGTCTAGCCCTCTCTACTGCTCTCCTCATCTCTTTTTCATCTCCATGTAAGGGAGTTATCAAGTACAGAAAGATTTCTTCTTTTTTCCTTTTTAAAATGCTATCTCTTACTTTCTTGGTGCCTTCCGTCTGTCCCCACAGTTCACGCTCTTCATCAGCATGTTAGAGCACTGAGGTAGGGCTGCTAATCCCCTCCAGTGTGTTCTTTACCTTCTTGCCTGTGAGGTTGGACAAGGCCTCATAAAGATTAGATCCATGAGTCTCACAACCAAGCTTAGTTGATTAGGGGACAAGATCATCTTAGATGAAGTTAAAGAAGTTAAGCTATTAGAGTTGAAATAAGATAGATATTGAATCTCATTCAGAAATTTAGACCCAACAAGACAAGAAAGACACTTCAAATGGGATGAATGCAGATGGCCAATTCACTATAAATGTAACATGTATAGAACTCATTATTCTCATGATGGTCACATGGTTCCCCCTGCTGTATGTAGTTTGTTTTATACATGTGTAATAAAATAAAAGTATTGAAAAAAAGATTAGATCTATGCTAATAGTCACCAGGCTATCATTTTAACATCATTACATAATACTTACACAAATATCCTTTATAAAGCTAAATGTATCAGAATTTTGTCGTGCAAAGGAGAACTGATTTATTCGTTCATCTTGCTTCCTTGAATATTTCTTTCTTCTGTTACATGAATTACTCACTTTTAAACACAGAGTTAGCTTGCCAGTGTCACTTTAGAAAAATAGAATTTTGGCTCGTAAACCAATTAGCCCTTTTTTATAGTTATTCACTTTGAATGTATCTTAATCTTCACAATTGATATCATGAATTATTAAGTGTTTTCTGTCAATCCATCAAACATTGAAAAAGAGTGAGTGAGATGGAGGTAAAGTCCTACATTATGTTATAGGCCTACGTATTAATCCCCCAAAATGGTCTGAATATTTTCATAGATAGTCAGAATACATAGATATTGGTATTTAGGTTAGGGTTTTTGTTTGTTTGTTTGTTTGTTTTTTGTTTTGTTTTGTTTTTTAAGCATTGATGCTGCTTTACAATTTGACACAAGCTAGAGTCTTGGGAAGAAGGGAATCTCATTTCAGAAATGTCTCTGCCAAGTTGGAGTATAGACCAGTCTGTGCTGTGTTTCTTTAACTGGTGATTGATTTGGGAGGGTACAGTACATTGTTTGTAGTATTATCCATGGACAGCTGGTCCAGGTTTGTATAACAAAACAGATGAGCAAGCCTTAAAGAGCAAGCCAGAAAGAAATGTTCTCCCATGGCCTCTGATTTGGTTCCTGCATTCAGTTTCTTGCTTTGAGTTCCTGCCCTGCCTTTCTTCAGTGATAACCTGTAATCTGAAAATACAAAGTGAAATAAGTCTTTCCTTCCCAACATGTTTTTGATCATAGTGTGTTTCCATAAGAAACCCTAACTAAGACAGTTGTTGTCTGGGAGAATAATTAATAGCTTCATGCTGGAAGTGCACATTAAAGAGAAAAATGGTTAAATATATTTGCAGAGTCAATAGAGTACTGTAGACTAAGAATATTCCCAAAGAAGACTGAAGCAACATAGCAGATTGTATTGGGGAACATTTGCAACTGACTAAAAATTTACCTTCAAGGGGCTTAGGGAAATCACTGAAACCATTATATGTAATGAAGATACAGGTAATAAATAGAAGTTTAACTCATTATTCAGTAGTCAGAGTCCAGGGGGAAGTTAGGATTTGACTTAAAAATGAAAAGAGAGAAATATAACAAATAACAGTTCAAAAACCATTCAATAATTGTGATCGAGTTAAAAATAAACTCAAAGGCAACTAAATACAGAAAATGGTCTTAAATTAGAAACGAAGGAACTTCAGTTTCTTGCCTTGAGCTCTGACTCTGACTTTCTACAGTGCTGACCTGTTACCTGGGAGTGTAATGTGAAATAAGCTCCTTTCTCCCCTAAAGAGAAGGAAGAATACAGAAGGTGACAAATAGGGTAGTGGTTTGGGTGACTGATCCTCAGATAGTAATGTTGTTTCAGAAGCTTGTGTAGTTCATTTAGGAGGTAGAATGTCACTGAAGTGAGTGGGTCAGGGGAATGCCTCTTGAGCTTTCAGTTTAGCCACACACTTCCTCTTCCCTTCTGCTGATGCAGCATAACGATCTGCCTCCTGCTACTTTGCCTTCCCTTCTGTAGTGGAACCAATACCCTTCAACTGTAAGCTAAAATTACATTTTCATCCTAAGTTGCTTCCTTAAAGCTACTTTGTTATCCAACAAAAAAGTAACACATTGTAGCAGGAGGGATGAAAATAAGGGCAAATAATTTTTTTCGAGGTAGTTGAAATACTTGGAGAGAATAATGTTTATGAGTTTTAAGATGATCCGAACTTTGAACAGAAAAAGGAAGGAAAGCAGAAATTTACAGCAATGCAAAAGATTATGGCCACAAGAAATTTTAACCTAACATAGTTAAAGCCACGTAATTTAAAGATGGGGCCCAGAGAACTATCTTCAACAAACAGTCTAACTTGTGGCTGCAGTAAGAATTGGTAGATATTGTCTACCACCCATGCCAGGGTCTGATGTGATGTGTCATTGCAAATTAGGAGTTTGGTAATGAAAACACCATGTTTGTGGAACAATTCCCCCATGTGTAGGAAATTTTTTAGCAGAAACGTAAATGTTACGTCTCAAATACACACCATTTTTGCTGAGGTATACAAAAATGGAAAAAATTTCAGCTACTAAACCATGTAGCATCAGATCAGATACCTTCTTTGGCCTTCATGAATGGTTTTAGCTGTCTAAGGACACTCCATGGAAGGAAAGATGTCAGTTATGGCGTTTTACACAAATCAAGTGATAAAAAGCAGAACCACAGTGCTGTGTACAGTTTATTTTTCTTGGTTATCCATTACTTTAAAAAGTGAAGTTGTCTATGAGTCAATAAAAAGATACACTTGCAAGTCAAAATATTTATTATTTTGACATTTCTTATCTCTCTTTTGCTTCCTTGAGCCTTTGGCAAATCTTTTTCTTTTCTAATACATTAGTGCGCACAATAAAAAGAAAGCTTATGAGAGTATTTGGTCATAAGTTTGTAAAGAAAACATATTACTGTGAGATAACATAATGTATAAGTATAGAATAAAAAGAGTTTCAAATACAAATCTTTAATATGTGGTAATACATTATGCCATCAGCAGTTGGACACATCAGGAGTTTAAGTTCCTGTTGTCATGTTAACAGACACTCATTTTTCATAAGTGACTCAAATGTAATGTAGGCACATTCATAATGTAAAAATGGATGGGTAAAGATTATAGTAGTTATAAAGCTAATATGCAAGATCGTCATGTCAGGCTGAAATAAAATGCAAGCCAAATGTGTAATATGATGAAATTGAAAAAAATGAATATCTAATGCTGTACTGAAAAGAAATTCATTTTAACATGTAAAACATTTCAAAGAAGCTACAAATGATTCCTTCAAACTGTTAAGCTTTCAAATACATTTGATTTTATAAACTGTATTTTCAGTTTGGGCTCCTAGTTTGTTTGATTTCTAGTTATATGCTATTGAGGTAATCATTTCTTCAAACTTTAGCCTTAGATATACTTATTTTTTTATTGGAGGATTTAACAATATTTGATTGAAGCAAATCTTTCATTTATTTTATTAGACATCTTAAACACACTGTAGCATATACAACACTTCAAAATACTATGGTTAAGCCTTTCTTTTATGAAATGTCACATATTTATTCATCTATATCAGTGCCTTTCACTCAGTTTTTTGTCTATTACGAATCTAACATAATAATATTGGTGGCAATTGTTCAATATGTCTTTCAGTAATTAAGCTTTTTAAATAAAAAAATCTTGTTCTTCAGTGGGTATGTGTATTCCAGTTATACTTATTGTGATGATATACTTATGTTTTCTAATTATTTTCCTGACTTTATATGATATATTTATTCTTAGAGTTATTTTATTTTTATTTACGTGTATATTTGCATCTTCTAAGTGAATGCCATATGTGTTCAACTACCCAAGGAGATCAAAGAAGAGCGTCAGGTACGTGGAGCTAGACTGATAGGTAGCTGGGAGACACTTAGCATAGATTCTTGAAACTGAACTTCCTGTGCAAAAGCATTAAGAACTCTTAACCACTGAGTTATCTCTCCAGCCCCAATATTTACCCTTTTACAATTACATTATCCCTGTTAATGCAAATACTGTTTATAACAACACATGCTTATTCTTTTGCAAATACTGTTTATTTGCTTATTCTTTTATTGATACTGATTTGAAAATTAATTTAAGAAATAAATTATAGGGCTGGAAAGTTGGCTCAAAGATTAAGAGAGCGCTGCTTCCGCTTCCAAAGGTCTTGAGTTCACTTCCCAGCACCCACATGGTAGCTCACAACCATCTATAATAAGATCTGGTACCCATACATGCGGATAAATTACTGTGCACATAATAAATAACTAAATCTTTAAAAAAAGAAATAAGTTATAAATTACATCGTGATTTTTAATATCAACTTGGGCAATTTGCCTAACAATTTGTTGTCATTCAATATTTTAATTAATTTAATTAATTTTGACAATTTATCTTACTATGTTATATTATTTTGTGACACAATGTCTGACTGTATAACACAGGTAAGCTTAAAGTAACAGCCTTGGTCTCATGATTGCTGGAATTATAGAAATGTGCCTCTTTCACCATATGGTACCCAGAAAAATACTATTACAAACAACACATTTTGTAAATTTTTAAAATGTATTTATTAACAGTTGATAAATTCAGAAAACAGCTAATACAAAACAGTCAGTTGAATTTGTCAAATTCCATTGCTTTGTGTCTTTGTTTGACTCTATACATTTTCATCCATTACACTATCCAAGCACTAATTTTTTCCTACAAAAAACACTTAATAATATTTATTTAGGGAGATCCAAGATGGCTGCCACTATTGTGGATGTTGTGTAAGTAGGACTGCAGTGACTGTAGAGCAAACAAGAGGTCATACTGGGGACTCCAAACCACCAGCATCTGTGTTTGTGTTTATCATGAGAAAGTAGAGCCCACAGGTTCTGGGAATTAGTGGTTCTAGCCTCTGGCCAGCCGAAAAGCTCCCAGTTCTGGGGACACTTGGTTCTAGTCACTCTGTTCTAGCTTCTCGGCACCCTGCTATTCCCACAATCCAGAGGAAAGCTCCCAGATTTTCAGGGTGAGCAGGTCCAGCTTCTAGCCACCCAACTGTTTCCCTAAGGAGGTCAGACAGATATCAGGAGCATACAGTACCTCACTCCAACAGTGTTTGGTAAGCTGAGCTCAAAGACCATGGAGCAAGTGAGCTATGTATTCTGGGAGTTCCTCCAAGTGAGAGGACACCTTCTGGGTTCTTGAGGAGACCCACTGGTCCTCAGGATCATACAGACTCCCACTCCAATCTCCTTCCTGTGGGCCTAACTGGGACACAGCCACCTGAGGAGAATGACAGGCTATTCCATAAGATCGATCAACCAGTACACAACCATACCTACCACCCCAAGGAAGGCTGCTCCAGGAACATCCAGCCTCCTGCCCAGGGCTCTTCCTGCATGTTGGATAAATCCACCAGGCACCGGGAAAAACCAGATAAATCCAGAGACAACCAGATGGCTAAAGGCCTGCCTAAGAGCACAATCAACAAAGCCAGAGCAATATGGCACCACCAAAACCCAGTTATTCCACTTAAAGCAGCCCTGGATATCCTAACACAGCTGAAACACAAGAAAATGACTTTAAATCTATGATTATGATGATCATAGAGGCCTTTAAAGAGGAAATGAATAAATCCCATAAAGAAATACAGGAAAACAAAATCAAACAGAGACATTTAAAGAGGAAATGAATAAGTCACTTAAATAAATACAGGAAAATACGAAAAATTGGTGAAGGAAATGAACAAAACAGTTCAAGACCTGAAAATGGAAACAGAAACAGTAAAGAAAACACAAACTGAGGAAATCTTGGAGATGGAAAACTTAGAGAAGAAACCAGGAACTACGGAGGTAAGTAGTAATAATAAAACACAAGAGGTGGAAGAGAGAATATCAGGTGGAGAAGATATAATTGAAGTAATTATGCATCTGTCAAAGAAAATGTTAAATTGAAAAAATTCCTGACAAAAACATCTAAGAAATGCAGGACAATATGGAAAGATAAAGCCTAAAAATAATAGGAATAGAAGAAAGAGTATTCCCAACTCCAAGGCCCAGAAAATAATTTCAGCAAAATCACAGAAGAAAACTTCCCAAACCTGAAGAAAGAGATACCTATAAACATACAAGAGACCTACAGAATACCATGTAGATTAGACCAGAAAAGAAAATTTTCCTGCCACATAATAACCAAATCCTAAATGTATAGAACAAAGGAAAATATTAAATGCTGCAAAGGGAAAGGGCCAAGTAATATATAATGGCAAACCTATCAGCATTATAACTGACTTCTCAACAGAGATTCTATAAGCCAGAAGGTTCTGGACAGATGCCAGCCCAGGCTACTATACCCAGCAAAACTTTATATGACCAAACATGGAGAAAACAAGATTTGCCATGACAAAGCAATTAAGTGTTCTCTGTACATCACCTAGCCCATGAATGACAGCTATTTTTGCATGTGGAATCTGGGGTTCTACATCTTAACTTCTTCAGCATTAGGTTTTCAGAATTATGGTAGCCTAGTCAATGCATCTGAAATAATCGAATTTTTAAAAAAAATTCACATATTATCCTTTTAAGTTAGAGGAACCATGGAAATTCAATTCTAATTAATTTAACTTAATGAATATAATGATGCATTATATAATATCTTGAGCAGACTACAGTGATAAGCTTTCCTATTTACCTCAAGATAGCAATCATCTATGATATGAACTTGCATATAAATAAAACATTGCCTTGGGCAAGTCATGGTAACAAAGCATCAGAAACTAGGTGGTTTAAACATTAAACACCTACATATCACCATTAAAGGGATTGGGAAGTCCAACATTTAATGGCCAGCAAGTACTCTTTCTCTTCTTCACAGATAGTGGTGTCTCGTCATGGCCTCATTTAGTAGACAGAGCTACAGCGTCTCTTCTAAGAAGGCACTAATGTCACTCACAGCACATAGACTCTCACACACCCATGAGGGTGCAGCCTCTAACAATATCACTTTAGAGTTTTAATAAAGGGATTTAATGAAGATAAAAATAACCAATCTCATAAAAACCATATGTGAGGAAACAGTAGATTATTTATAGGCACTTATAGCTATAAACAACTGCAAGTCAATGAATTCTGCCAATAATCAAATTTGCTTGGATCCAGAGAACGTTGAGCCTGAGTGAGCTGGAGGCCCAAGCCAATACTATGATTGAAGCTTGTGAGTCCATGAGCTGTGGAATCAAGTTCAATTGTGTCCATGCTTCTGGCTTAAAAAAAGAAATGCACTACAAAGTACATAATATTTTAAACCATCTCTTGTATATTCATATTTATAAATAGAAATATCCTATAGTAAACAGAAAATTTCACTTAAAACCCTGTTTCATTTATTCATTGATGTATTTATCCATTCATTTATTTACTTGTGACAAGGCATCATAAAACACAGGTTGTCCTCATACTTGCTCTGTTTCTAAGGATGACTTTAATTTTCTGATCTTCCTGCCTTCACCTTACAAGTACTGGGATCACAGGCGCATGCCAGTTTTATGTAATACTGAGAACTGAACATAACTCTCTGCGTGGTCAGTAAGCCCTCTATGAAGTTATATCCCTAGTCTCACACTTTACTTCTCAAAGCTATGGTTGGCCCCAGCATGTCCTATGGCTGAATAAGATACTGTTTCCTTCAGAAGTTCTCTGATTGCTATTATTGCATTATAGTGATGATGATGATGATGATGATGATGACGACGACGATGATGATAATCTTTAGAACAACAATGCATCACACAGCACTACAACACCACATAATGCAAAGTCTTCACTATTCTCTTCACAGCAACCCACTAACCTATCAAAGAAATCTTGCTGAGAATTCAGGTAAAAATAAGTGAAATTATAAATAAATACACTGTTAGGCATTAAAACTTTTCAATTCAGATTTACTTGAGTTAACACTAATTCAGCAGGGTAAAACCAAAACAGAACAAAAAAAATCATGTACATTGAAAATAATATCTATAACAGGCCCAGACTACCCAAAGCGTTTGGAAAAATAAAAATAGCCACAGTAAACTTAAATTCACCTTATTCATGAAATGGGTCATCTACTGATGGCATCAGCAAATGGAACACATGTACATTTCTTGGTAAAGACAGATGTGGGGCTAACAGTAATCATCTCTTTAGCTTATGATGCTGCAGAAGTGAATACATTTAAATGTCCTGTCTCTGAAGATAGTGCCACTTAATGGCTGTAATCACAGCACACATAGTCTTGCCTCAGTTCATATATGTGTATGTAATACTCACACTTGAGCCCACAGACATATTCCTTCTGTTCACCCCTTCACTAGAGCTCCCTCACCAGAAACATACATGGCAGTACTGGGGTGAGGTATGTAACCGTATACATGGAACATACATGGCAGTATTGGGGTGAGGTATGTAACCATATACATGAAACATACATGGCAGTACTGGGGTGAGGTATGTAACCGTATACATGAACGTTACTGCCATTCTTGTATTTCATTCTTTATTTACTGATTGTTTAAAAACAAATCTGCCTTTTATGATGTAGAGGTATGTGCACAAGAACAATTGTAATGTTTAATTAAACTGAGTTGTCATCAACAGACACTGTCTTTCAACAGCCACACCAGGAGCTTTGTTGGAAATTAACTGTAAGACTGGCTTGACTTTTAAAGGCAGTGTGTGAGTTTCTCATTAGCCTTATTATCATTTTTGAATCATAAATATGTAAATGATGAGTTTCACACGGGAGATTTAATTCTGCACTCTTATTTCTGATTAGCTGGAGATACACTCTGGCTCTGTCAGATAATTGGTAACACTGCACACCAATAAGGCATTTTCCTACGCTTCATCAGGGGCAGTCAGAATTAGAGAAGGCAGGGCTGTTACACTTTTGACAGTTTTGTAACACCAACTTGTTAAAGTTCTAACTCAGCCATTAATATAATCCATGAATTATTAATATAATTTTTATGTCAAGGTTCTTTTTAAAGTTGAGATCTGAGACTAAACTAAAATGCTTTAAGAATGAGAATGTTTTCTCTCTTTTTTTGCTTATATTTTCAAAAATATGCTAAACAACAAACACCAATGTTCTTTAAGTACAAACTAAAAACAAACAAAAAAAAAAGCATAAACTATTTTGACCAGTTGCTAAGAGTCATTTACTCCCTAGCACATAATGCCAAAATATTTGCAAGCCTTTAGATGTTTAAGGATGGGTGAGCCTTTATTACATTAATTTATGTTTTACAGTGCACATGTAAAGTTTAATTTCTCTATTAGTAGAAAGTACACATGAAGAAATTTCTATGACAGATTTTTTTCAACTTGGCTGAACCTAGAAATGAGCAAAGTTCAATTAACTTTGGCCTAAAGCACTCTCAGCACTTCTTACTCTTCCTTTCACTAGGTGATACTTGGACTTCCAATCAGTTAGTTAGTAACTCTCTATCTGAAATCTGTCACCCACCTTAGTCTAAGCAATGGTGGTCACTGGAAATTTATTTAATATATTAATTACCACCAAAATGAAAAAAATAATTCCAAGCATTATGTCACATTTAGTCATTGGCTTTGTGTCTCTTCACATTATTAACTAAAATGTATTTTGATTTTAAAAAGATGCTAATGTATAATAACTGGTGATGTTTAAGTCTATTGAAATGACTGAAATTAGTAGCGACATTTGGTTGGTTGAAATTTCTTATTTTCGTAACCCAATTGAGAAATGGGGCTCAGAACTAAATAGAGAATTCTCAACAGAGGAATGTGGAATGGCTGAGAAACACTTAAAGAAATGTTCAACGTCTTTAGTCATCAGAGAAATGCAAATCAAAACAACTCTGAGATTCCATCTTACACCCATCAGAATGGCTAAGATCAAAAATTCAAGCGACACCACATGCTGGCGAGGATGTGGAGAAGGAGGAACACTCCTTCATTGCTGGAGGGAATGTAAACTTGTATAACCACTTTAGAAATCCATCTGGCGCTACCTCAGAAAACTAGGAATAAGGCTTCCTCAAGACCCAGCTATACCACTCCTTGGAATATACCCAGAAGATGCTCCAGCACACAACAAGGACATATGCTTAACCATGTTCATAGTGGCCTTATTCATAATAGCTAGAAAATGGAAACAGCCTAAGTGTCCCTCAGTAGAAGAATAGATAAAGAAACTGTGGTACATTTACACTATGGAATACTACTCACTATTAAAAACAATGAATTCCATAAATTTGTGGACAAATAGATTGAACTAGAAATAATCATAATGAGTGAGTTAACCCTGAAGCAGAAAGACTCAAATGGTATGTACTCACTTATAACTAGACAGTTGCCCAAGGGGCATGTCCCATGAAAGTCTTCACCTACCGGGAAAGTGGGATAGATGTGAGGATATCCTATTGGGACCCTAGGTGAGAGAAATATGAGAGAGTGGGGAAATAGAAGGATCCAGAGGGTCTTAGAAACCTACAAGAAGAATATTATGATGGGTAGATCTGGGCCCTGGGGTTCTTTTGAAACTATGGCACCAACCAAGGACAATACGTGCAATAAACATCAAACCCCTACCCAAATCTAGCCAATGGATGGGACATTCACCACAGTTGAGTGGAGAGTAGGGACTGACTTTCACACGAACTTTGGTGCCCCGTATTTGACCACATCCCCTTTATGTGGAGGCCTGGTGGCACTCAGGGGAAGAATAGCAAGCTCCCAAGAAGAGACTTGATAAACTATGATCATATATACAAGAGGCGGAGGTCCCCCTCAGTCATAGTCATAGGGGAGGGAAATAGGGGGAAAGCGGGAGGGAGGGAGAAATGGGAGGATACATGGGATGGGATAACAATTGAGATGAAATATGAATGAATTAAAAAAAGAAATTTCTTATTTTTGTTTCTAAAACTTTGTTAATGTCAGAACAGTCACATGCTGAATATAAGGTTTTTCAAAATAATTCTTAATTTGTTAGTTTTATTTCCTTTAAAGTTTTCCTATAAGATAAATTGGATCCTTTATTCTTGCCTTAACTTTATAAAGAAAGAAATCAAATGTAGACTGATTTATATGCGTAGACTAGAAAGGGCTCTGTAGTATCTGCTACCCACAGGAAGCTTTTCTCATTACTGTAGACATTTGTTCACTCACCGTCACACCTGTTCATGATGTTTTCAGTTTTCACTGTTTTTCCCCAAAGCATTCACTACTCAGTGTCCCTTCACTGAGGATTGAGGTCTTAAATCTATGCTTTAAAAAAAAAAACTGATTTTTTAAAAACCAATGCTTATTTTCCTATAGTGAATCTTAGTTTTCAAGAAAGCCATTTATTTTTAAAAACTTATGGACATATTTAGTGTTTAGCGAACAGTTGTGAGTAACATTGACACATTCCTTTCCTTTCCATGGGCCTTGTTCCTTCCTCTCCTTAGGCCTTGTTCATTTATACTTTCTTATTCTCAACCTACGTAAAGTTTCTGTGAAACAGAAAAGTGAGTTATTAGATGGAAAGCAGATTTTGTGCAAAACTTAATTCTAATCGTCCCCACAGAGTTGACTAGAGTACACTAACCACAATCAATCTTGCACTTACATGTTTCTGCACGTTTATTTGAGTCTATGGTAAGTTATGAAAGAAAATAAAAAAGCAGAAAATGTGCTGAGTTTTATATAACTGATTGATGCGGAAACATGCAGAATGCTGTGTCTGAGACATTTTAATCAATCATATAAACACTGTAGAAAAGGAATGATAGCCAAACCAGGTGATAGAATTTCCACTGAGATAGTTGCATGGCTGTTAGATATAAAGGAATAGTTCTCTGACCATAAAATATGATAGCAGAAATTCTTGCTAATTAGAAATGAATGAAGACTGCTGATCTGAAAACTGAGCTCAGGTGCGCTTATCTTCACATGTGAAACAGCCATATAACATAGAGGAAAATGAGAAATGAGCCATCAATTCCCAACTTAATTATCAGCCACTGTGAGCTGAAAAGGAAGGCAGCAGAGGACCACATTAACCATATGGATGATGGGCCCACATATGTCTAAGTTCAAACTCTGGCTTTGCCTTTTCATGGCCATAATACTTTTGGTCCTGCATTCTCATTAGTAAAAATAGAATGAATAAGTGTTATTTAACATATTGTTAGTATAATTAAATAAGATAATGAAAGAATATTATTAAGCACACTTAGGAGAAAGCTTTAATTTTTTAAAATGTTCTTAATTACAAAGAAATACATTCAAAACTCAAATACAAAATCTTTTCCTTACATATAAATATGAGTATATATGTGTATATTTAGAAATATTACATAAATATGTAGGTGTGTACATATATTGTAATTAGCTTAAAATCATGCTTTCAAGAAATTAATATTGACAATTTTGTGTATAATCTCCCAGGCTTATTTTTTCACACAGAGTGAAATAGATGATTCATTTTTTGACTACATTGATTTGGAAAACTACATGACTGAAAGAAGTTATCAGTGTTGGGGTTTGAATGGATTAAAAAATAATGCTGCATTTTATATGAAAATGACTGACTTTAATGAGTAAATAAACCAAAAGATCAAACCACGAACACGTGCACGCACACCCCCAATATATCACTGTGTTAAGTCTAAGGTTATTCTGTTGGCTTGCCAGAGATTGTCATCAACTATGTTTGGAAGGTTAATGATTAGCAATTATTAATTCTGGCACCCTTCTTTATTTTCAAATCTCCCAGCATGAACAACAAGATGCTAAAGTTTGTATTGAAGTCTGTCACTTAGCTTATGGGCAGCTTTCGCTTTCTAATTAGAGAGCCTATCATTAGATAGAAATGGTTGTTTCTGACAGGCTGCATCACCACAGGCCTTCCTAAGGAGTGACCTTACCCCAAGGAGGATACAGCAAACAGAGGCTGGCCAAAATATTCCTGTTGCCCTAGTTCTGAAGGGAAAGGAGCTATGTGATGCATGCCTCAGACATTTCCCTGGTACCTGATGATAACGCCACCCACATCTATAGGGAAGGAGTAAGAGCCAGCACAGGACAAGGCAA
This sequence comes from Acomys minous, assembly GCF_964271855.1. NCBI lineage: Eukaryota > Metazoa > Chordata > Mammalia > Rodentia > Muridae > Acomys > Acomys minous. The sequence continues at coordinate 179,783,686 of NC_140483.1, read as the reverse complement.
CTTATTACAGAACGGCAATCGATGTAGAATCACCAGTTGTGGAATAGATTATTTGTTTTCCTGTTCTCCTGAGCAGAATCTGTCTTTCAGTCTTGGACATCACTCAGTAAAATTTGTAAAAAGGTCAACTATTGACTCTTATCGTATTATAAATTGTGATTCAGGTTTTCATCACTTTATTTGTTAAAGAAAGAGAAAACATAAATATGTTAAGTGAAACATATTTATAAATACTAACAGATCTTTACAGCCTTTTATTAGCGTGCTTGTAGACAAAAGAAAGCATAAATATGCGTAACCCCTCCTTATTTAGAACTGTCTGATGATTTGTTTGTGGAGAGCCTTTGGCAATTAAAGGAACTTACTGCATTACGACAAAATCCCAAAACTGAGAGCATGAGCATGACACTATGGACAGTGACAAGTTCCTCGAAACTTTCGAGTTATGATATCTGTGAGGTCTTTTTACACAGAGGAATGACCGTTAGTCATGTCCCATTCAAGAAGCTCTAACTAGCTTGAGGAGTAACTATAACTGTAGCCCAGGATACCCACCTCTGTTGCCTACCTCTTTACCCCACCTAAAAGGAAGCCATCCAAATCCAACCATCCTCAACTGTTGGAACTATGAAGGGCTGTAGTACAAAGTGAATGTGATACTCCAAATCCAAGCCATGGACAACTGGATCCCACTACATTGCAGAGTTTGTTTGTGTTGGCACTTTACTACTTTGCACTTAAATACGATGGCTTCATCACGATGTACATGAAATCTCAACTCTATAAGCATCAGTTTAGCTGTGTTGATCTCACAGGGCTGATATTGATATGGACCAGACAATATGTTAGTGTTGTGATCTCAGAAGCTAGGTTTTCCTTATACAACTCTCTGTTCCTCTGCTGAGCAGCTAGATCCCAAGAAGACAAAAGAATAAGCTTCCTCAACTTGCAATATTTGTATGAGGGGCTCTGTGACATTCCTTAGCATTTAAAGGCCTATTGCTAACAGAAAAACCATCTCTATTTCTTGTTCAGAGAAGTTAGTGTATCTATAAGGAAGGAAGATAATCTCGCTGTTGAGAGGAGAGAATCTTTAGTCTCCAGGTGAACACAGTTTGCAGTTGTTTTCTTCTTTTATTTCTATATTTTATTTAATTGTTATAAGACAATTAACGCTGGGTCTACCTCTCATCCAAACTTTAAGTATTGGACAGGTGTGGTTACACATACCCTTAAGCCTTGTACTCATAAGGCAGAGGTAGCTGGATTCAAGATCAAGGCCAGCCTTCTTTACATAGTCTGCTCCAAGACACATAGGGTTACTTAATGATACTCAGTCTCAAAAGAACAGAAACAAGCAAAACAAAAATGAGAGCAGAAAACTAATGACACTAAGAACAACACACCGTTTTGTGTACACGGCATCGCTGTGGAGGGCCCTGGGCTGACCAATGACACTAAGAACAGCACACCGTTTTGTGTACGCGGCATCGCTGTGGAGGGCCCTGGGCTGACTAATGACACTAAGAACAACACAGCGTTTTGTGTACACGGCATCGCTGTGCAGGGTCCTGGGTTGACTGCAATATCTCTAGAACTAGAACTAGCATGACTGCCTTGACTAACATTTGATGCTCACTGCACTACGTGTATGCTTGATGCCCACAGAGGCCAGAAAAAAGACACAGGAGCCTCGGAAACAGAAGTTACAGAGTCCAATGTGGGTGTCAGGACCAGACCCACATTCTCTGCAAGAACAACTACTTCTGTTGTCTTTCCAGACCTTCTATGTGGAAAATGTTGCTGATATATATATATATATATATATATATATATATATATATATATATATATATATATATATATATATAGAGAGAGAGAGAGAGAGAGAGAGAGATGGCAAATTACCTATATAACACTCCTCCCACACGCCACCCCAGCAGTAGGCTGCCTTTCTTTGCTTCAAGAGCAAGCCAGCAGCACTCTGCCCTCCTCAATGTCCTCAGTAAAGAAACTGAACTGTCACTGTGTAAAAGGATTTGAATGAGCGATGTCTCCCATAAGTTCCAGCTCCTGAACACTTGTTCCTTAGCTGGTGATGCTGCTCAGAGGCTGCAGCTTCCCTGAGAAAAGGCATCACTGGCTTTGAGAGTGTGAAACTCCCCAACACTTCTGGTTTCATATCTGCTTCCTTTTGCATTTTAAAATGTAACCAACCTCTCTGTGTTCTGCTAGTGTCGCTCCAGCCTGTGGCTTTCTGCCATCCTTCCCTGACGTGATGAACTCATACGCACCTTGAACCATAAGCTCAAATAAATTACTTCTACTATAAATTGCCTTACTCATAGTATTTTATCACAGCAACACAAAAATAACTAAGACACTGTCCTTATCCTATGTCATGAATTCTATCACAAGTTTTCCATATATATATCATAACTAAATCCTTCCTCTTGTCAGACTGGGCTTGTTCATTATTTGAGCAAAATTCAGAAGCTAGTTTGTAAGACAACAGTATGCTAACTGCATAGGAAGCAAAGTTGGGGTACATATATTGTCTGTCATTTGTGGACAAAGACAGATGTTCCTGTGTCTCCCACAGTACAAAAGATCTTTGACTCATGATTTGAATCTCTTTTCTTTTTCTTTCTTTTTAAAATTTATGTTAGTATCAAAGAAATATGTGTTCAATAGAAACTTTCCTTCAACTTTCAAACTTTGGTCTTTTCTCAGTCTAGCTACTTTTGAACCATAAATTCTTAAATGCTACTTAGCCGTGTTCAGTCACCTCCCCCAGACATCCACATGACCACAGGTGCAAACAACAGAAACTATGCAGCACTGTTTGAAAGCTTAATGTATTCTGAACATTATGTATAGGTGATATCTTTTCAGTTTACTATTGCTCATCAAGATATGACACAATTGAAAGCTGAAATGCATCTGCATCTCCCCTGAATGCAGTAAGAGCAATTTGAAAATCTTAGTCAATACCAAATTAAGTAATGGGCAGGAGAAAAATAGCCCACTCGCAAATCAGTTTCAGAAGATGGCAGAATGATCTTTTCTAAAAGAAGTAATTTCAAAGAGTGTTTTCAATCTTGTACTGACATGACTAAGCCCACATAATACTTAAATGTTTTTTCCAATGGGTATTTTTATCTCCTCCAGTATAATTATTAGACACCACAGACATGAGTAAGAGAAGATTTGCTTTCATCTTCTATTGTTTTCATTTAGGAATCACAAAGCATCAGGAGACCTTTCTTTCTGTGTTGCAGGCTGGATGCTTCTATCCCCTGCTGCTACAAGTCCCAAGGAGAGACATGTGAAGTTTCTATAAATGACTTTGTCAATTTTATTTAGAAATCCAAAGTTTCAAACTGACACCAAATGAGGCGAACTCCAAATTCTATTGAACTTCACCCTCAAATGTATACCTTCAGGGGAATTTTCTTACACAAAGAAAAGGAAGCAGGCACACAGAATTGTTTTCTAAACCATAAAATGATTTCCCTTGCTTCTGGTGTCACCTGTGTAATAACAACAATTTCAAAACAGATATTTGAACTTTTCCATTTTGCTTTTGTTAAATCAGTTCTCAGAAGAAATAGTTTTCCAATTTGTTAGATAAAATAATCTTCCTTTATTGCTTTACCCATTGGACTTTATTGCTTAATATCTGAAAGGGCTGCCTCACTGTACTGATCATGGAGAAGATTAAAATTTAGAAGTGTATATTTAATGGATAACAGTATAAATAAACAACTTGTGTCAGTGTTAAGTAAGTGGACTTGTTTGCACAATAGTATAAGCAAGAATGTGGCTAAAATTTTAATAAGCAACAATTTATAGAAAAGGTGACAGGAAGAGAAACAAATATGCAGCAAAAAGAATGACAGGAAGTCTTCAAGTTAAAAAAGAAAACACAGAGTAGAAATATAAACCTGAGAAGCATCCAGGGCTTCTAAAATAGTAGCACCTCTAGAAGATACTGGGGATTGAAAACAAGTGATTCAAGCAAGCTTAATGACAGAGGAGAGACCTCAAGTTTCCTTCTGAAACATTTTAATGTGCTCATTCCCATTGACAATATTTGTCACCTGCTGAGATTTAAGTGTCCATGAAGAGAAAATCAGAATAGGTAATCTCATAATATCTCACAGTAGTACGTCACTTTTCAAGCAAGCATCAGCAGCCCTCCCTAGTGTTTATTTTAGTCCTGCTCTCACTGAAACTCTAATGGATTTAATAGATCTATCTCATAATTTTAGGAGTCTACATCCAGATCATCCTGTTTCTGAGCTTGTCCTTTCTTGGTCTATAATTGGGCATGTGCCTGAGACACCAACTTTCCGTACCAAGTTCCCTGTCTTCTTTTCCTACCTCAGTTTCTCTTTCTGTTACTAAAGAATCTCTCTATTTTGTTTTAGGGTGGTGTTCTGCCTTGCTCATGACTGTCTTCTATCATGGAGAGGCAAGATGGCCTCCTCTGTCTTGAGCCAAGTGAGCCAACACTGCTACTTTCTGGGAGTCTAAACTCTGCGTTGTTTGCACTGTGGCCACCAAATTTCCCTGGTCTGTTTTGTCCACTTTCTTGTCATGCTGCACAGCTAGGTTATGGCTAAGAAAGCTTTCCTGAGCTAAGAAACAACAAACATACCACTTTCTTTAAAGTTCTTTTTTTTTTTTTTTAATTAATGGTATGTTTAACCTTAGAGAATCCCACACGTAGGAAACACTACTGATCTCTTGTTGCTATTGTTTCACCATAAGGTTATTGCAAAGGAAGCAAAGTATCTATTAAACGTTGAATGTCTCACCAAACTTCTAGCATAAGAGTTTTATAAGGGAAATATAGCGAGAGTCAGCCTTTGTTATTGTTATTATTAATAGCAATTTTACATGTTCTTTATACATATTAGCTCATGTCTTTCTTGATGCAAATTTAGTGAATGGAGTTATTTTTCTACCTTCCTGGAAAATAGTGAAAATGAGGAACAGAGAGGTTGTTGATTTGGGAAATCTTTTGTGTCATGAGTCCACAAAGCTAAAAGCCAAGTTAGGACATGTGACAACAACATTGTATGAGGTATATTCCTTCTAAACTCTAAGACCTCTTCAAGTGACCAAATGTCCTTATTCTTTGCCAAAGTCTGTTTTATATCCACCCCCTGTCACTTTTTACATAATCCACTTTTTATTCATATAGTATCTAACATGGCATACTTTATAGAAATTTGAGAATTTGCATTTAAAGAGTAAATAATAACCTCAAAAGTATCTTTTTTAGAGGTACTTGACAGTCTGTTAGTGACAGACAGGAACGGGCTCATTAGACTCTGCTCTTGATGATTATTTATGCATATTTGGGCGTTATTGGGACAAAGAAAAAACTAATAGCAATTCCTACTTCCTATGTTTCTGAACTTGGGACTACCAACAAATGAGCAATACTCACAATTCACAGAGTAAGAATCTAGCCCAGTTTTAGTCATAACTATTCTCCAGAATCATTTGTGATGGGCCGCTGTGGCTGGATCACACAGTTTATGCTGATGCAGCAGGTGTTATTCCTCACCAGGCATACTTCAACTCACAATTTTAATCGTTTTTCCTATCACATCAAAAACACAGATCTAAGCCATTTTCAGATTCAAGGCCTCTGTGACAGAGGTAGAAGGAAAAGTCTGTTTAACAGGTGAAAAGATAAAGACCTGAAAGCCCTAAATAACTGACTTAAGTTTAGCACAGAAGCAAAATCAGATTGTGTGTAGGCCAAGTATGTCTGACAACATGGGTTTATTACAATACCCTAGAATAAATTTGGGTGCCAAGTTTTTAGACTCTTGTTACTTTGTGTTAGTTTGCTAACATACTTTTAAATCTCTTAACTGAACCAATATTACAAAACCAAACAAAAATGAAGTATAGCCTCTTGACCACAAGGGGTGTAAGCCCCATCATGTCATAAATTGTTTCGTGGACTCTGCAGGTCTTCCACTTTTTGTTACATTTGTGGTTTATGAAACAGGGGGAGGGGGTCGCTCTGGGAAAGCATGGAGTTAATCCAGAGGGCTTTGTGTATCAAAGGTCACCATCCCTTTGAACTACACCTGATGGTAAACGTGTGCGTTTGGGTTATAAAACCTGATTGAGGACTGACAGAATGTGATAAAAAGAAATCAAAGAAATGGAACCTCTACTTTCTCTACACCATTTTCAGCATTATAAAATTTGAAAGAATCTGTCAGAAGAGTTAGCCACAAGGGTTCTTAAGGTATTGATTCAGGGAGGAAAATTCATCTTGATAGACAATCTGCGTTTTAATGATGAGCACTTCCAAATGGGATCTGGTAAGCCATCATGTCAAGTCATGCAAAATCCAAGGAGGAGTAGGGTCCACATCCAGGATAAAGCACATTGTGGATTCCCTTGCAGAGCTTTGCTTCTGAAAGTGCTGTTTGTATAGCTAGAAATTATTTGAAAGCTTGTTTCCTCAGAGAAATAACGTAACTATTGTCCTATCCCTTGGTCAGTTTTGTTTGAATCTTTCCGTTCATGCAGATTGTCAGCGTGCTCCACAATTATGAAGAGTCTCTGATTGTAAAATAAAATAATAAAAAGAGAAATCAGTAGGAGAGTGCCTGGGGTGAATTTATAATGCATTTAAAGTGTGAAGCTGTCCATTTAACCCTTAACAATATTCATTTTCTTCACAGTGTGCAAACCTTGTCAGTAGTTTGAAAAGCTATGAATTTAAATAACCTTAAGCAGCCTGAAAAATGAATAATTTGATAGGTATATCTGGCAGATGGTTGAAATGGCTAAGTTTTTTTTTCCTGAGTATATGCTACAGGGTTTCTTCCAAACTTAGGTTGTAAGGGAAAAAAACTCAAACAATAAATGTTTTATATTTGTGAAATATCAGCACTAAGGTAACAGCTAAGGAGAAGAGTTGCCAGTCCCTCCTCCCCTGGGCTTTAGTAGGGTGACCTGATCAGCAAGGGCTTTGCTTGTTACTGTTTTTAATGATTTGTTTTACCTCGTCAGAGATAAATATTGAATCTGAGATTAAAAATCAATGGCTGTCCTGTGCCTCTCCATTGTGCCTTTTTATTTTGTAAAGCTTAATATTTATTTCAGTATTAATATGGGTTCCAACAAGTAGACTAACATTTTGATTGGCATCTCATTGAAGGGACACTAATGATAAGCAGTACATTTCTTTTTCCCTCAGGCTATTGTTATATGTGCAGATGCACACCTTATCTTTTGCAAATACCTGGGAAACATAGCTAAAAACAATATTGTAGGACCAGACCAATACAAACCTGTGGCAGAATCCATTTTTTAAAGACCAGTGTCATGACCAGTGGTATAGGTTGAATTTAAATAAATGTCCCAATACTTCCTGTTGTTCTAATAGATGATATATACATGCCTAGGAATGGATGGGTTGATTCAAACAACAAGTATTATATGCCCAGGGATCCTAAAACAACCAACTAAACAAAAATAGCAATGTCAAGTTTAAGAAAGATATTTTAATTAAGAACCAAGAGTAACTAAGGATGCCAAGATATTTCAATAAATACAATAAATAAAATTAAAGAAAACTTACCAAATTCAGTGGTGTGCACTTGTAATCTCAACACACACTCTTACAGTGATATAGGAGGCAGAAACCAAAGAAGCCCCTGGAAGCTCACAAGCCAGCTATGATAGGATACACAGCAAGGCTGAAACAAGAAAGATATGTCTCAGCAAGGTGAAAGGAACAAGTCAGCTCACCTCCCCAGAGTTGTCCTTTGACATACACACACCCTCAAACACACAAACACACACACACACACACACACACACACGTACGCACACACCTGCACACAGGCATGCATGATATGCATGCAAGTGCACATTACACACATGCACATACAGGCTCACAATGCACATGTTCAATCATGTACCCATGCACACACACACAGATTTAAAAATAACTTTTAAAAACACACTAAATGTAATAATATAAATCCTCATTAAATTATTAACTCTAAGTTCTATTGGCCATCAAAGGATATGTACAAAGGAGATATATTTAAGGATGCTTTACAACACAAAATTCCTATTGAATCTTAACAATAGTTAACCTTTCTTAAATACACTAGAGTTGAGATAGTCATGATATTAATAAATATAGATATGAAATTCTTAAAAGTCAAAGTAATTAATCTATATGATTTATTCAAACTTTATATTCTAACCATCAGGTTATGAAAATGATAAGTCACACAAATAGTAATGAAATTGAAACATAACCCTTCTGATTTAAATTTTCATTTTATCATTTCAAATCATGTGTGTGCAGGAGTGAGAGAATGTGTGTGTGTGTGATTTTCTCTATGTACACAACTACCAGCACCCACAAAGTTAGAGGCATTGGATTTGAGGTTACAGCTGGTGTGAGCTGCCTGACATTGGTGCCAGGAATCAAATTTGGGTCCTCTGAAAGAGTAATACGCACAGTACTCAGCTCTGTCTCAGCTTACTTTTATAATTTCCCCTTTTATTAGAAATAGATTCTCCTTTCATACAATATCCTGATTCCAGTTGTCCTTCCCTCTACTCCCCCCAGTTTCTCCCCACCTCCTGCCCTGTCTGTAACCATTTCTTTTCTTTCTCTCATTAGACAAGAACTGGTTTCTAAGAGATAACCACAACATTTAACAAAATAGAGTAAGAAAAACCAAAAACCATCACATTTAAGTTTGACATGGCAATTTAACTAAAGAAAGAAACCCCCAAGAGATGACATAATAATAAAAAACTCACTCTTTCACAGACTCAAGAGTCCAGTGCCTTTTTCCACATGAAGTTCCAATGTACTATAAAAGACATTATGAACATTTTAGCAAAGAATAAATTTTGCCTATATATACATTCATAGAATTAAAAAATATAAAATGTATTATTTTTAAAGTACGAGAAAATCAGTAGAAATTAATTGACACATTTTATTTTTATTCTCTTCATTATTAATGTCTTTAGTTTAAGTTCAATATTTCAAGGCACTCCCTTTGGTTGAAATGGCAATTTTTGAGAATCTACATTTAGAGACTGTGAATCTCTCACTCTGTACCTTGATAAAGCATTTATTCTGTCAATATATAGACAGCATTAGGATAGCTGCTTGACCAGCACTCAGTTACATGATTCAAATACTGCAAGGCATTTTCAGAAGACCTAACAGGTTTCCTGGGAATATTAAAGAAAAGGGTGAGATAATATTTTGCTTCTATTTGAAATTTATTTTTGTTTTATTAAAAAAACAAAGTAAGTATAAAAAAAGAGCGGGGCTTAGCAAATGCAACACCATATGAAAAGCCATGAAGATATTTTAAAGGGGCTAAACATATGTGAAGAATTTCAATTAGGGTCAATGATTTACAGTCCATAGGATAAAGGGGAAGAAATTCAAGAGTTCAGCTATACACAGTAGATGTGAACCAGATTATGTACATTTTATAATGAGAAATGGATTCTCTTCCTTATACTAGAGACATGTTTTATGTAAAGAACAAACAGTACAAATTTCATGTCTTATACGCTATGCACTAACTTAATCTTCTATTCTTAGATCTAGGATTTCTTTTAGCCACACTCAGCGGTCAATGTATGTTTTTGTAACTTCTCTATTGTTCCAATGAGACACCATGACCAAGGCAACTTATAGAAGAAGGCGTTTATTGGGAACTTAAAGTTTCGGAGGTTAGGGCTGTGACCATCATGTCAGGGAGTGTGTATTCAGTATTGAGCATGTATTCAATATCCAGGCCAACTTGGCATTGAAGCAGTAGCTGAGAGCTTATATTCTCATCCTCAAATAAGAGGCAGAGATAATTAACTTGGAATAGTATGGGCTTTGAGGTTTCATACTTCAGTGACATACCTCCTCCAACAATGCCGCACCTCCTAATCCACCCAAACATTTCCGCCAACTGAAGATAAATCATTCAAATATATGAGCCTATGTGAGTCACTCTGGTTTGAATCACCACAATGTTTAATTTATTTTTTATCATATTTCCATTACTTCTACCCTTGCCTAAAATTATCTACATTTAATGTTTAATAGCATATGTTCAGAAATATAAGCAATATGTTTATTTGAAGTCACTTCCCACACCTATGGTTCCGTATACAATGGAGGCAAGAGTATTACTGTAATAACTCATCTGCACAGCATTTTAACCTGGGAAGCATGTGTTTGCAAATACAAAACAGCTAGGAAGACATTGAAAACTCAGAAAATAAAGACCAAGGAGTGGATTAACATGAATGCCTGGGTTCCTGGGTTTCTCCTGGCGCTCAAATCACTAAGAGAAAAAGATAAAAAAAAAAAAACAGACATAATCATGTGCTTGCATACATATCAATGCTCCTGTGACATTTGATTACCTACTCTGTGACCAAGCATCTGATAAAAACAACTTCAATTAAGAACAATTTGTTTTGTCACATAGTTTCATGTGACATAGACATTCTGGGCTGTGTGGCTCCATTGCTGAGGGCATGAAATGAAGCAGAATGTGGTGAACAGATCATAGTGGATCAAAACTACTAATTTTATGAAGGACCCAGAATAAAGTATACCGTTTGAAGACATAGCTGCAATGATCCACTCCCTCCAGTAAGGCCTCATCTTCCACAGTTTTTTACCCCTTACAGAGTCCATTAAGTTATAAATACAGCAATGATTAGGGCATGAGACAAACAGTTCCCTGCTGCCACCTGTGGACACTGCACTGGGGACCCAAGCTTCAACCCGTGAGCTTTTAGGGAATATTTTACTCTTTTATATCCAAATTACACTACTCTGGCCCTGACACCCAAAGTCTTGTGTTCATATTATTAAGGAGAATATATTTTGTCTAAGTGCGAGTCCCCTGGGATCTTAAAATTCCTAGAGCTTTAAGTCCAAGTTCGAAGACTACACTGAGACTCAAGACAAAGCTATCTGTGGGATCCTTTAAAACGCATGGAGTAAATCACATACTTCTAATAGACAGTGATGGAGAGTGAACATTTCTAATCCAATATAGAAAGATGGGAAAGTATCAAGAAGTTAGCAAGACCAGAGGACAACTGGGCAAACATTAACTCGCCTAACTCTGACTTTCATCTATGGAACACAGTTGCATGATGTGAAATCCCCTAACTCTGACTTTCATCTATGGAACACAGCTGCATGATGTGAAATCCTAAGGGCTTTGGCAGCCCACATAGCATCCTGTATCTCCTCTTCTTTAGACGTCTCTGATAACTGCTGTAACTTCCCACAACAGTCTTCATTGTGGGTGTTTCTAACCTCCTGGAATCTGTGTTGAAGCTTCAACATCATGGTCAAGGCATTACTCACTATTGACTCTTCTGGATAGGTTGTTGTTGTTGTTGTTGTTGTTTTCATTGATTTGGAAACATGACACAAACTAGAGTCTTTGGAAAAGAGAAACTTCAATTAAAGAATTGTATCCATCACATTATCCTGTGGGCATCTGTGAAATATTTTCTTAATAAATAGTATGAAGTGAAGAACTCAGGCCACATTGGATAGTGATACCCCTGGACAATGGGTACCGGGCTGCACAAGAGAGGCAGCTTATAAAGGCACGCCAGTAGACAGACAGTATTTGAATTTTGCCTCCAGGTTCCTAATTGGGTTCCTAGTCTGTCTTCCCTCAATTGATGGACTGCGATAAGAAAATGTAAGCCAAATCAACCCTTTCTTACCTCAAGTTATTTTGGTCCATGTTTTATAACAACAACAGGAAGTCAAATATAATAATATTTTTAAAGAATTCCTTTTAGGAACTTGAACTCTTACACAATTCCTAGCCTCCCAAGCTATCCTTTGAGATCTTTGAATGGTGAAACTCTTTATGACACTATTACTCTTGTATTCTGCATATCTGTAAAACCAGCATCATATTGATGATGTCAAGGTCTGCAGCCTACTTAGGAAGGAGCTGGACTCTCCTAGTTCTTGCATGCATGGCCTCTGAATAACTACATAGCTCAGAACAATGTAGCAAATTCTGAAAACAAACTGCATAGACATCCTTGTGCAGAGTACCTCCATGGAAGCATTTTATTTTCTACAGAAAAAGTTACAAATGAATTTATACTTACAAAGTTTTAAACAGCTCAGGCACTAAGATCAACAATTAGTAAATGGGAGCTCATGAAACTTAAGCCATTTTACACTGTCAATAGGACAAAATGGCAGCCTAAAGAATGGGAAAAGATCTTCACCAACCCTACATCCTACAGAGGGATAATGCCCAAAATATATAAAGGACTCAAGAAAGTAAACACCAACAAACCAAATAATCCAATTGAAAATGGGGCATAGAGATAATACTCAACAGAAGAATCTCTAGTGATGGTTAAGCAATTAAAGACATATTCTTAGACATCAGGGAAATGCAAATAAAATGACTCTGAGATTCTAAGACTCTTCAGAATGGCGAAGATCAGAAACACAAAACATGGCACATGCTGGCGAGGATGAGGAACAAGGGGAACACTCCTCCATTGGTAGTGGGAGTGAAAACTTGAATAACCACTTTGGGAATCAATCTGGCACTTTCTCAGAAAATTGAGAACAGTGCTACCTCAACACCCTGCTGTACCACTCCTGGCCATATATCCAAAAGATGCTCCACCATAACACAAAGACACTAGCTCAACTATGATCATAGCCTCTTTATTCATAATAGCCAGAATCTGGAAACAACCTATATATCCCTCAATCAAAGAACAGATAAAGAAACTTCGATACATTTATACGATGGAATACTACTCAGCTATTAAGACAATGACATGACGCAACTTGCAGGCAAGTAGATGGAACTAGAAAATATCATCCTAAGTGAGGTAACCCAGACCCAGAGAGATACACATGGTATGTACTCACTTATAAGTGGATAGTAACCATAAAGTACAGAATATTCATGCTGTGGGCATGGAGGACCCCAGGGAAGATTTTTGAATCTCAGTCAGAAGAAGAAATAAAATAGACATCTGACATAGGTGAAGGGAGGGAACAGGGTAGGAGAAGGGAGGAGAATCATGTATATGGAGAGAACGGATATTGGCTGGGGGTATCTCTGGGACAGAGGAGGCCCCTGAGAGTCTATAGAGGTGACCCCAGTTGAGATTCTTAGTAGTGGGAGTTAAGGAGCCTCCACTTACAATAGCCAAGTGGGACTTCAAGTGGAGGGAGGGGGACACCAACCCACTCATAAAACTTTCAACCCAAAATTTGTCTTGCCTACAAGAAGTATAGGGGTTAAATTGCAGGGAATGACAAATCAATGACTGGCCCAACTTAAGACCCACCCAATTGGAGAGAGCCAACCCCTCAACCCCTGTCACTTTTCATGATTCTCTGCTATGCTTGCAGACAGGGGCCAAGCTAACTGTCTTCTGAGAGGCTTCATCCAGCAGCTGTTGGGAGCAGATGCAGAGACTCACAGCCAAACAATAGGCCAAGGTCTGGAGTTTCATGAAAGAGTGGGAAGAAGGCTATAGGGAGCCAGGTGTGTCAAGGACACCACAAAAAGACCTTCAGAGTTAGCTAACATTATCACATGGTACACACAGATTCTGAACCACTATCTAAAATGCGTGTATGAGCTGGACCTAGAGCCTCCTACACACAAGTAGCAGATGTGCGACTTGCTCAACATATGGGTCCCCAAAAGAGTAGGGACTGTCTCTCTGACCCTGCTGCCTGCCTTTGGACACCTTTCCCCTAGCTGGGCTTCCTTGTCAGGTCTCAGTGAGAGAGAACGTACTTAGACCCGCTGGGCCTTGAAGTGCGAGGGTAAGTTGGTATCTCTTGGGGGCTTCCCCATCTCTTTAAAGAAGGAGATGGGAAGAGAGGAGGGGACTTGAGAATGGGACTGGGAGAGAGGTGGAAGGGGCTGTGATCAGGCTCTGAAGTTATTTTTAAAAACCTTTAAACAGATATTAGATGAGATTTTGTTGACTTTGACTTGCCTCCAGGGTACCTTTTCTGTTGTCCTGGTACAAAGAATGGCTTGACTTACTTTGAAATATGTGTGTATGTGTGTTGGTGCATGTATCCAAGTGAAAGGATAACTTTCAAAAGTCATTTCTTTCTTTCCACCCTCTTCTGGGGATCAAACTCAGATAAGAAAGCTGGGCAGGAAGCACCATTATCTCCTGAACCATCTTGCTCTGCTTTGACTTATTTTCGTGGCACTAAAGCTTTTAGAGTTCATATTTTCCTTAAACTTTCATTTAATTCCTGGAAAAAGTACATATTTTTTCAAATCTTTCCATTTTTCCTCATTTTTCTCAGTGTATAACTGGCTAAAAGCAGACACTGATATCTATACCACAAGCTCAGTAGCTTCATAAGTTCCCCCACAAGATAAATCCATTGCATCACCTTTAAAGTCAGCCCTACACAAAGTCTCACAAGTTCCTAGTACAATTCCAAGAATAGCCAATGAAGCTTCACAAAAATGGCCTTTGTTCTCGAGATTCTGGCTGTTGTTGTTGTTGTTGTTGTTGTTGTTGTTTTATAAGATTAAGCAGTCAAGATGTCAGAGGGGTAAACCAAGGCAACATAGAAAGAGAGAAATCATGGAGACATGGATATGAGAAAAAGGAGAAGCCCCTCAGCCTAGGAGCATAAGTTGTGGCACAATTAGCATTTGCTGTAAAGGCTGCTGACAGAATTAGAGTTCCTTCCGATCGATACATATTCTCTGTTGATGAAATGAGCCAATTCAATCTAAATTGAAGTATAAAAGCAGGTTTATTGGGGGCAGTTCTTAGGCGGGTTCACTGGCTGTAAGGCAAGAGGTCAGGGAAGTCTGTCACCATGCATACTGGGAGACAGAGAAGGGAGGGAGGAAAAAGAAAGAATGTGCAGGCAGAAAGAAAGAGAAGGAGAGAAAGAGGAGAGCCCACACTGTCTGGATTATATAGGGAAGAGCTTCTTGTGGAGGGAAGGGCAGAGGGCAGGGTATGCCAGCTGTGCCATGTAACAGGTAGAGTCTCAAGGATGCTAGAAGAACCTGGAGGTTAGGTCTGCTTTGATATGTTAAATGGGCAGCTCAGCTACTTGTCCTCTGTAGCTAGTACAAAACCCAACCCCATTCATAAAAGAGAGAAGATGGAAGGAGGGAAAGAAGGAGTCATGCGAACACATCACTTAGATTAGAAAGGACCCTTTTATGTACAATTATGTTTTAGTTATCAGTATCCAAAGAGTCAAAATGAATTATTTCAGTTGAAAAGTTCTTCTCTACCTCATTTAACAACTGAAGAATTAAAGTTTTTCTGCTCGAATAATGAGACTTTAAAAAACATTCTGCTGGCTGTAACTGTATGGATAAAGTGACAGGGTGTTCCCAGTGCTTGCTTGGATGCCTTACACATGAATTGAGCCTCAGTTAAAAAGATAATAATATATGTTTTGCATCATTTAACAATCACCATTAGAAAGAATAAAAAAAAAACGATGTAAAATAGCCTTGACATCCCTTCTTATCTACAATTTTTTTCTAGGAAAACAAAACAAAACTACACACACACACACACACACACACACACACACACACACACATACATACACACACACACACACACACACACACACACACACACACACACACACCCCAAATAAAGAGCAGGTTTCTTGTAACTTATGAGTAAGTGGTTAAGGAGAAAAGGAGAAAGGAGAATTATGTTGGCTACCAGTTTCACTTTTCTCAATTACTTGTTTATTTTTTTCCCACTTCGGTGGGTGTTGAAAGAGTCACAAATCTAAGTTGCATTTTCTAACATGAGAAGAGCGCTTCTTTTGTGTTAGTTTAATACTTGAGAACAATACGTGTTGTATGGAGACCTTGTAAAGTAGTGTGACATGTGAAACTTTGATCTGTAAAAAATATCAAGATCAAAGTTTTCTATGCTTTAGACATAAATCTCAGCTAACGTAAAGTGATAATAGTCTAGTCAAGAAAAAAATAACCTGTTACAAATGCTTTTGAATTGGTGTTACTATACGTGGTTTTTGCACTACTGAATTAATTAACCATTTCTTTGAACTTCGATATTCTGCTGTCACTAGGTTAGGAATAAATGCCAATCACTGTTAATGCAGTTAAAATTTATTTCCAGCTCTAAAATTTGTAAAGAAAAAGAAAAAGAGTAAAACTTTGTAACTATAGGAACACCATGTGGAGAAGGCCATGGCGTAACAAAATGGACATGTGGGACTGGCATCCCTACGCTTTTGAACTGAAAAGTGGTTGTCTGAAACAGAAATCTGATTGAATTTGTGGTTGATATCTTATAAGTTAATTTACATGCCATCTTCTCTAATTAGTGTGGTTATTAATGTGAAGTCAATCTGAAATTGCATCACAGATCCTCCAGGTACCAGACTGTTGAACTTGAGCCAGTTACATGACCTGCATCCCAGAGGCGTTCCACTTACAAAATGAGGCTGGGAATGGCAGCCATGATTTGAGCTTATCATAAATACTGATAACAGTTGTAAATTATTTCCCTCAGTGATTGATTGTGCAAGACTCTTTATCATAATTTATTAGTATACCACTTGTATTTTAAAACTATTTATCAAGGGCGAGAGTTTTGAAGCTTGTTCTGGGGAAGAGTTGTAAATCTATGGAAGAGCTAATAACATGCAGGGTTTGGTGTAGGATCACCTACTTTCTATTTCAAAAAAGGCAATTCTCTCTCTCTCTCTCTCTCTCTCTCTCTCTGTCTCTCTCTGTCTTTCTCTCTCTCTCCCTCTCTCTCTCTCTCTCTGTCTCTCTCTCTCTCTCTGTCTCTCTCTCTCTGTCTCTCTCTCTCTGTCTGTCTCTCTCTCTCTCTCCCTTTTTCTCTCTCTGTCTCTCTGTCTCTGTCTCTGTCTCTCTGTCTCTGTCTCTCTGTCTCTGTCTCTGTCTCTCTCTCTCTCTCTCTCTCTCTCTCTCTCTCTCTCTCATTTAGGTTGGCCCAAACTCACCATCCTTCTGCCTCTGTGGCCCTAGTATTTCAATTACGACCATTCTACCACGAATGTTTTATCTACTGACTTATTGGAGAGTTATAACATATCTAAAATTATTGAGAATATTATAATATGCCTCCAAATAGCCATCATTTGATTTCATGACTACATAATCAGTGTTTTATATTGTGTTTTCTTCATAAGATTTGACTTAGAAAAGACTGCTTTGATTAAATGAACTTTAAAATTATTGGCTCAAAAGCTATGAACATGAACAGAAACATGTATTTCTTCTGTATCTGTTCAACTTTAAACACATCAATGGATTCTATCTACAAAAAAGGTATATCTCTGTGTTCAGTCTCTGCAATGTCATCTGAGTCATGGTTCTAAGTGCATCAATAGGTTTTCTGGGTATCACTAACCTCTCCATCTACATAGAACCAATGGATATAAAAAGTGTTTCTCAACCTATGGGTAGTGACACTTTTGGGCAGTTGAATGACTTTTTCACAGCGGTCTCCACAGACCTTTGAAAAACATAGCTATTCACACTATGATTCATAACAGTGGCAAAACTACAGTTATGAAGTAGCAATCTGGTTTGGGGTCACCCTAACATAAGGAACTGTACTAAAGGGTCGTAGCATTAGGAAGACTGAGAACCACTGATACAGACTAAGCAGTTGCACACAAAATGTACAAGTCAACTTTACATTTTTCTCATCCATCCCTTGCTTTAGGTTCCTCATCTTAGTAAAAGACCATGACATCAAGTTATATAGGCAAAACTACAATTATTGTTTTCACTCTTTCCTCCTTCTCTGATTAGAAATGCCAAATATTTAACTAAAAACATGTCTGAGGTATACCATATCCATTGCTATGATCCTGCCTCTCTTGCTCATTTCTAACTCATTCTTCATCCACAAAGATATATTTTTAAAATGTAGACAACAGTGTTCATAATCTTCCAAATAAATTACATTGTCCCCTGAAGACAATCAAAATTCCTCACAAAGACTTACGTTGCCTAAACTCCATCTCCTCTGTCTCTTTTCCCAACACCAACTGAACTTGGCTTTATCATTACCACCTCTGCACTGTGCATAATCCCCACTGATCTCACTTCCATCTCAAGCCTTTGGGTTGCTCACTTCTCTTCTGAAGCCCTGTCAATCATACTTACGCTCATTATAAAGTCTTCATACGCTCCATACATATTACATCCTCTGAATATCATTTCTTCACATTCTAATCCCAGGTAGTAGGTCACCCCTCAGGGTCACACTCAAGGGGATGGCCATGTTGTGATGTCTTTGCTGTGCCTGTCACAATCTGAAGCA
Source organism: Acomys minous (assembly GCF_964271855.1). Lineage (NCBI taxonomy): Eukaryota > Metazoa > Chordata > Mammalia > Rodentia > Muridae > Acomys > Acomys minous. The sequence goes on along the minus strand of NC_140483.1, from coordinate 179,765,284 downwards.
GTCCTTCTCTTTTTAATCACTTTTATTGTTTGTTTTCTAATTTTCGGTCCTGTAATTGTAATGACAACATGGAATCTGACTGTCTGCTTAAGTAAACTTTTCCGCCACTGACAAAGCATTGACTGGCACAATAAATATTCATTCTGATAGTAGAATAAATACCATAAACAGTGGGGTTTGGTTCACTGTCTTATCATAGGCTGAAGACTTCACCTTAGTCAAACATGCTATTTGCTTCATTGTGGGGACACTATGGTTTTGGTTTTTGTTCTTTTTTAGTTGGATAAGATGACATAATGTCACATACAGCTCTTGTTCCGTTTGCCTGATTTTCATACCAGATCCATTCCGTGCCTTAGTTAACTGCTCTTGTGGTGTTACTGCCAGACTTGACGTGCAATACATAGATCTATTACTACCTAAACTTGTCTGTGAGATCTGTAGGGCAATCATTCCTTCTTTCTCTCCTACCATCCCACATTTTTCCCAATTGACATGGCAGCTTCAAAATGTTGGATGTTCTCCCTCTCCAGCCCCGGCTGTTATCAGGCACTGGTACTGTGTTTCCTCCTGGCTTTGTCAAGAGTCCTATCATCTTCCCACAAGGGTTAGTGTCTGCATACGTCATTGCTCATACCTTCCTAAATAGCTCTTTACCTCAATAAATTTAATTAAATCCTGTAAGATGGCTATTTGTTTTCCATCAGAATATGGCTGATACACACACACACACACACACATACACACACACACACACACACACTATATGCAGACATTTTCTGGCTGCATAACAATATCTTATTTTAACCAATTTTAACATCAGTTTTATAGTGGGTACTACATATTAGGACCTAAAATTATTGTAAAACTTACCTGGCAATGAAATAATTTAAACTAAATATAAAAACTTTAGGAATAATTTTAATTCAAAATAAAAGACTGCCACATTATACTACTGGCTAAAATATCAAGAAGAAATTACGTTCTGATATGCAGTAGTTTCCTTTGTTGCTAACACCTCTGTTGATCTAGAAACATATAATCAACACATAAAATACATATAGACACATACAGGAGCAAACATAGATAGTGGACTTGCTTGTGCTTGTTTTATTTTAGCTCATCAAACTTGAGGAATGAATTAACAATCAGGAAGCTATCATTTTACTGCAGTACTTAATCAAATGAGAAAGCCCTAATACATGATCATTTTCTTTTACTTCATCATGTAGAACTCTGTAATGGCCAGCTGTCTGCAGGTCTTAAGTTCGTAAACACCAATGGAAGTCCAGCTTCCAACCTTGATCCTTAAAGGTTCTGACTCCCAGAAAGAATTCTTGGGTTTAAAATCTAGATTGATGTTTTACAAGCTCTTTCACCTTGAACAAAGACTTCAAACTTCAATTTGAACCTTCATGCTCAGTACCTATAACAAATAGCTACAAAGAAATAGCTATGCTGATCTCATGAAAGCATCATGCAAACAAACTGAAAAAAAAACATGTAAAAAATGTTAACAATGGTGATTACTCAGGACACAGTGGGCTTATTAGTGATGGGCCAGGGCTTGGGTAAAGTCCTGAGATATTTAGATACATAAAATGGGTAGTCCCCATGTACATGACTCCTGAATCATTCCTTCGAATTTTTTTCATTCTTTTCTTCATTTCTCCCCCTTTCTGTCTGTTCATCTGTCTGTCTATCCCCATTCTCTCTCTCTCTCTCTCTCTCTCTCTCTCTCTCTCTCTCTCTCTCTGAGACAGGATCTCACTATGTAACACTGACTTGCTTTGAAATACTATGTAGACAAGGCTGGTTTTGAACACACAGAGGTCCATATATTGACCAGCCTCTACCTCTTGAATGCTGGTATTAGCTGTGTGCACCACCTTTCATAGCTTTTCATAGCTTCTATACATCAAATCCTATAAGAAATGTTCTAAGTGAGAGCTTGGAACGTAGTTCAGTGATAGAGCGACTTGCTTGGTATGGGTGAAGCCTTGGTTTTGATCCCCTGCAAAATTTAAAAATAAAGAAGTATATATAATTCAAAATATTTCTAAATATTTATTTTTCTGTGGTGTTTTTTGAGGAGGGGTGGGCCTTATACCCCATAGTGTATTCGAAGGTCAGAAGATGCCTTGCAGAAGTTGGTTCTCTCCTTGCACCCAGTAGGTCCCAGGGATTGAAGTTGGGTCATCAGGCTTGGAGGTATGTGCCCTTACAGCTAGGCAACCTGGACACCCAAAGAAATGCATCTATTCTAGACTACAGAAACATACATGTGCATTTCCCTTCTCAAAATAAGAGTCTCAGTTCACCAGACCTACTGTATGCTGGCTCTGAAGCAGCCCACAACATTAGCTGGGATCCACAGCCCTCAATCCATCCAACTAAAAGCCTAAAGTAATAGAAAGGCAAGAACATTGATATAGGAGTAAGGTTAAGTTTGCCTTTCTCTGAAATCATCAGGAAACTTTAGCAAACTTCTGTTCTGAGATCTCAGTACCTCCTTCCTCATTTTAAAACAAAAGACTTAAAGCAGACTTTGTGCTTCTCAATGAGTTGTCCATCAAACACTTGTTTAGGAATTAACTGGTGTCTTTCTTTCTCTACCACGCACATCTATTGAGTATGAATCTTAGAGAAAAGGAAAAAGTTACTGAAGGTTCCTCTTCTAAACAAGGATCTCAGATAATTCTTAGGTATGCTCAGTCCTGAATGCTACTAGGACAGAAGACAGGCTAAACAGTATCATCCAATTTTGACTTTTTCTGATGTCAAACTGATGAGTACCAACATGGATAACTGTGAAAATTGACACTGGTCTAAAATATACAGAGGTTTCTAAGTTGAAACTTGCCATTTGAAACTGCTGGTTTTGTATCACCACAATTTTGACATCTACAAAAAGTATAGCCTTAATGGACTGTGAATTGGTGAGCCAATCACAAAAGCAACACAAAATTCAATCACAGACACCTGCAACTCATTACAAATTTAGCAGTACAAATGCCAGCAGCTGTAATGGGTCTCAGATAGTCTCTAAAGCTCTGCCAATATTCACCTATAATTTGGGCTTGACATTTACAAAAAAGACAACATTTACAAAAAAGTAAAGGGCAAAGAGTTTTACCAAATAGTCCCACTCTTTCAACTCCCCTCTCCCTGCCAAGACACTGCAGGGAAAAAAATCAATTCTAAATAGGGTGGTATTTGTATTCTTTCTGGGGTGCTTATGAAACTAAATTAATTGATGAAGACTCTAAAACAATATTCACTAAGGGCTTTGAAGGAATGATAGTTTGTCCCCAGAATATAACATTCTGCAGAAGTGCTCCTAGTGTTAAAAACACAAGAGTAAAAGAGAGAAAAAGGCAGAGTAAATGGAAATGAAAAATAATCTTAGTTTTATTTTTAGGTTTCCTTTCTATTTTTATGTAAGGGATAGGTATATGAGTAAATGCCATCTTGAAATTTCCGAATGAAAACTGTCACATTTGCAAATATGGAATGTTATGGTTGTCACCACGTTGAGGGGAAAAAGAAAGGAGATGGAAAAAAACCCACCCAAACTCAGGCACCCAGAGAGCAGAGTTTCTGCTCTGATTATATTTGACCTTGGAGAAGTTGCTTAACACCCTGAACTTTATCTCCTTCATACACACTTAAAGAGGGCAGCCCTGCCTGGTGTCTCCACACAGTACCTTCTCTTTCTGTAAAAGAGCTTCCAGAAGCTATATGGCTGGGACTTGCCTTTTCTTCCCCATACTTCCTTCAAAATGTATACTCTTCTTTATTTTTCATAGGATAAGTGTGATATTTGGTCAGGATCATTTGGAAGAGTGCTTCATGGTAATGTGCTTACTATCTTAAGGAAAAGTTTAGCTTTTTTTTTCTCATAATTTTTGTCCGTTCCTGGTCTCTCAGAACATTTTGGAAGTTGCTTCCTTTCAATGCTATTTCATTTAAATTGAGAAAAGCAAATGCACTGCAATATTTTCAATACAAACAGCAAGTGTTCTATTAATAACCAAATGGAAAAGAAATAAAATATTTAATGTTATTCTTGGCTTGGTAGCTAATCATTTATAATAATTATTTATACTTTTCTAAGCAACTTCCTCTTGTTTCCTACAAATGTGCAACTTCCCAATTGAAGCCTATTTTCTTTCTTACTGGTGCTATTTTTTCCCATTTGTTCATGCTTCAAGGAGCAAATTTCCTTAAAGTCAACAGAGCAGTTCCTGCCCTAATTCTACCACCAATTGTACTGCAAAAAGGAAAGATCATGACCACCTATGACTTAGAAATCTAATTTTCATATTTATTTATTTACTTATTCTTATGCGTATGTTAGCATGTTTGTGTGTACAAGTGTGCAGAAGAATGCTGGTGCCCTCAGAGGCTGAAGTGTCAGCTATTCTTGCACTAGCACTTGCATTGTGGCCACTTGTGAGAAACTTGATATGAGCACTGGGAACGAAATTCAGGTCCTCTGGAAAAGCCGTGAGTGCAGTTAACCACTGAGCAATCTCTCTTGTCCTTCATTCTCTTATTTTAGATGACATGTCAAACTTCCAAACAACATACAGAGTAGGATTTCTTAAACTTTCTACTTTGAGAATCAGTTTCACCTGAACAGAAATATATATAAGTGAGTATATACCATTTGAGTCTTTCTGCTTCTGGGTTAACTCAAGAAAGTCTTCACTTACCAGGAAAGTGGGACAGAGGAAAAGACTTCCTATGGGACTCTCGCTGAGAGAATCAAGGGAGAATGGGGAAATAGAAGGACCCAGAGGGTCCTAGAAACCTACAAGTAGATCATTATGATGGGAGGATCTGGGCCCAGGGCTCCTGCTCAAACTATTTCACCAACCAAGGACAATACATGTAGTAAACTACAAACCCCTACCCAGATCTACCCAATGGACAGGACATTCTTCACAGTTGAGTGGAGAGTGGGATATGACTTTCTCACGTACTCTGGTGTCTCACATTTGACCATGTCCCCTGGAGGGGGAGACCTCGTGGCACTCAGAGGAAGGACAGCAGGTTACCAAGAAGAGACTTGATACCCTATGAGCATATACAGGGGGAGGAAATCTCCCTCAGGAACAGTCATAGGAGAGGGGAATAAGGGGAAAATGGGAAGGAGGGAAGAATGGGAGGATACAAGGGATGGAATAACCATTGAGATGTAACAAGAATAAATTAATAATAAAAATTTTTTAAAAAAGCATTTCTGTTCCATAATTAAGCTATTAAACTTTTATGAGAGGATAAATATTAGACACATATATAGCAAAAACAATGTGACTAATAACATAGAACAGACTCAGTTCTGATTCGAGGCATTTCTGACACATTTTATGACTATCTTTGCATTACACTTCACATAAAGTGTGCTTTATGAAGCTGAGATGTAGATGATTAGCAAACATCATTTTCACAGAAGTTTTGAAATTTTTTAAATTTCACAGTTTGAGAGTTTATTCTTTCTGAGAAGAGAAGGCATTCAGTATTAGAGCATCCAGGAGAAGGTGACAGTGTCCGGTGAGGAAAAGTAAAAACAGAAAGTTTGAGATGTCAACAAAGGATGTCTAGAAGTTGTATATGGTCAAGAGACACTCATTTTCTCAGAGTCTTATAAAAGGGAAAAACGTTCAGTGGCCTCTCCTCACAGCCTGCTGCCTTTTCTCTGTATTCTTAAACAGTATAAACTCCACCACCCCCAATGTGACTTTTTTTTTGAGGCAATTCCAACAAAAACATTTGCCATCAAAAGATCTCATTTCCACGTATAGTTATATTTAGGGTTAAGAGTGCAACATATAAATTTTAGAGGACACAATTTCATCAGTAGCAATATAGTAAAAGATAGTAAGGAAAGAATATAATAAAAACTCACCTTAGAGTTAGGCATAGTGGTGCATGCCTTTAATCCCGGCTCTCTGGAAGCAGAGGCAGGCTGACCCTGTCTCAAACAAACAAACGAAAGATGCCTTGAACTGATATAAGACTTTTCCAACCATACAGGGTAATGTCAGGAATAGATAGCCACAGAAAGTGCTTAGAAATACATGTTTGAGATATTTAAGGTAATTGCTTCTATGTGTTTCAATTTCACATGAGCTCTAATTCACTTTCATTTTTATTCACATGACTTCTTCTCCCTAGGAAAATAGCCTGCCACTTTTTGCTGTGATTTATAATCCTCTGGCTCAGGTCACTTTAAGTGAAGCCATTCCTCTGTTCCAATGAACTTTCAACCTCAAAATGCTTTCACAGGTTCTCCTGGAGTGTAAATTATGAGATTATTCCTAACCCTGTCAGGCTCCATGACATACTACCTACTATGATATAATAGAAGCAATTCATAAAATACTCTTTCACCTCAACCAGTGTCAACTTCTGCGGCTCTGCAGCTGCCATTGTTCTTGTTCAGCCCTCAACATTTAATACAAAGGGCGCCTTATAGTACAAGACAGACACGTGAGAGTTCATTTTACTTGCTAATTCTCTGTTGTTGCTCTAGCACTAAGGTGGTGTCCTCAGGATGCAGAGACGTCTGATGAGACTCTTCAGTCTTCCGGTTGGTGTTCAATGAGTGCTTCCAAGGCGCGATGGTCACTAAGCTTCTTTATCCAGGTGGGGCCTGAAGCAGACATAAAGCCTGAAGTGTTTCCAGGAGCTTCATCAACGACGTCCAGAGTAGAATAAAAAAAATATCTTCCAATCATTACAGAAAGCATGCAGCATAATCCAAGGGCAGCACTTGCTGGATCTCAGAGACGCACACAGAAAAGCCTTAACCTCAGAATCTCCATCAAATAAGGCAGTAAAAGTAAAAGAAATATAGTTTTGCCTCGAGGAAACATCATTTGGGCTCAGGTACAGAAGACCGAAACAGAGCATGGACACTCGGAGAAACTTTCCATATTACTGTGAAACTCAGAGCTGATGAACTATTTGATGGCATCCAAAGTTGCTTCATTTATTATTTCTGGAACATTTGCTGTTTCTAAAACCTTGATATCTATGCTTGCCATAGCATTAAAAAATTGAGAAGCAGCAAATTAATCAAATACCTTTTTTGTTTTCATCATCTGAATTCAACTCTGTTATGCAAACTTAAGTAAAAAAAAAAAGAAGAAGATTTAGGTGTTTGATAGTAAAATAAAAATCATTGAATATGGAGAGCCCCACTTGGCTTCCTATTTGACTTATAGTCTTATCTACAGAATGTTTAAAATTCAATTTATTTAGTACTTCCTTTGCTGCTAAGCTGAGTGTGCTGGTGCACATTTCTCTAAGATGCTGCCTGGCTATTTCCTTAGCTACATAATATGCTGGATGACAGCTAATCCCATCATCCAGCCAAAAGACCTTGAAGACTATTTACTGTCCACTCTACTAATTAGGAAGGTATAGTTGACCCTATTAATCTCTTCAGAGGAACAGGAATACATTTTCTGAAACAACATTCTCTGAATGGAAATTTATATGTGAGTGTGTGTGTGTGTGTGTGTGTGTGTGTGTGTGTGTGTGTGCACTGACATGCACATGAGGAACGTGTGCTGTGTACATACATGTGGAAGCCAGAGAAGGAAGTGTTAATCCTAAAGATAGGAGAAGAAAGACCACAAACTCAAATCATGGCCAAATTAATTAAAGCAAGCAATTAATTAAAGCTAAAGCAAGCTTTTTTATTTATGTACTTGGATTGCCTCCCCCTAAGGCAGGGTTCTAGAGGTCACATTGGGTATGAGGAATACAAAGCTTTTATAGCTCAGGGGTAAGAGATTTCCAAATTGGAGGTGGGTAACTAGCAAAATAGGCGGGGTTACAGGAGCAGAACTTATGCATAACAAGTTAGCCCTAAAGACGTCCAGAAGCAAAGGCATGGTTGCAAGGTGGGCAGAACAAAGTAGTCATAACAACAAGTGCTCATAACAGGGTAGTCATAACAACAGGTGCTCATAACAGGGTAGTCATAACAACAGGGTGCTTATAACAGGGCAGTCATAACAACAGGTGCTCATAACAGGGTAGTCATAGGTGGTCCTATAATCTTTTGAAAAAAAGGTGGTGTTCGGAGGTGATTATAGACAACTTTTTAACACAAAGACATGATTAACATTCCCGGAACAGGCAGTACAGAACCATTTGTAGTTAAGGTTATAGGTGGGGCATAGTCCAATCCTTGAGAGACAGAGATTTATTTAATCATAAATAGAAATGTACTTAGTCTTTCTTTACCACAAAATGCCTTCTAAGCCTGCAAGAGAGGCAGGCTGGCTCTTTAGAAGGTCCAGATCTTCCTCTATCACTTTCAACCCTCTTGAGATAGGGTCTCACACTGACCCCAAAGCCCAACAAGTTGGCCAGGGTGGCTAGCCAGAGAGTTTTGGGTATCTAACTGACTCATCTCTTACTCTAGGGTCACAGGCATACAGTCGTGCTTGGCCTCTTAAGTGGTTGATGGGAATTAAGGCTCAGGTCCTCATGCTTACACTATGTGGAGTCTTGCTCTTAAGGTTGAAGTCTGGCATTCCTGGGTAGTCTCTCAGCTTGGTATAAGACAATGGATTTCCTTTCTCACTGTTGTTCCCTCTCTGCCTGATCTGGGGAACTCTAGAACCTCTAAAGAGCATCTCATAGCCTTTAGGGAGATTGCAAACCGAACACTTTCCCAACAAGAAACCCGTTCAACAAGCACCTGGGGATTCATGGAAACACCAACCCTATGCTAATAAGATGTCTTAGTGTCTTGGCTTTCAACCAATGACCTTTAACTGTCCCAGGAGTTCTTCCCCCACCCAAATTATTTAAGCACTGCTTTCTCCCTCTTGTGATAAGGCTGTTTTGTTACAAGTAGATCAAGTCTTCCTGGCATCCCTAGCCCCAGTGATGGCCCCAGTGAATCAAATGCCGTTACCCTCGAAATCCCTCCCACTGCCAAAGGTTTATAATGTCCCTTTCTTCCACCGACTGTGTAAGATTTGTCATTTACTTTGGGGAAGGAAGGGCTCCCCTCCTCCCTAAAGGCTGTCTGAGCTTCTGGACTCCACCCCTAACCCCACCCCACCCCTGGGCTTCTATGCTACTCTCTCCTGGCCATTGCAAAGTGTGTCATGGTCAGGCAGCTGCTGAAGCCAGCCCCACGGCCATGAGCTTAGTGCGCGGCAGACTTTCATACCACCGGAAATGCTTATCACCAGACCTGCCCTCTGGTTAGGTTTGGGATTTTGCCGCACTCCTGTCGTTAGTATGGAGGCTTAACTGAAGGGTTGTAACACTGTGGTATCATCACGTGCTTTAGGAACATGCAAGTTTCAAGTGCTGTCTGGTACTAGTAACCTAATTTTAAAGGATCTAACCATAACACCCAGTGGAAATGGGTGATACTAGGAGCCTTGCCTAGCACACGAGCCTCACTCTGGGTGCTCAAATTGTTCCTGAGTGAAACAGAAGCTCTGATCCCTGGGGTTCCTCTATTCCCGTTTCGAAGCAGACAGCACCTGGACAGGCCTGGGGGAGAAAAGAGCACATCCGTTTTTTGGCCTGGCAGCCTGACAGTGGAAATGCAGTACACCGCTGTGCCCCGAGACAGCCAAGGCTACAGCCAGGTGCAGAGCGACATACAAGAGTTCTTACCTATTGAGCGATCTTCCCTGCCTGTCACATGTCATATTTAATCTAGAGATTCTTTATCTCTGAAGTAACAGAACAAACTTCAGGGTGCTTTTGAAGATGATTACGTAGTTAAATACATAACATATAAATATAGTCCTTTTATTACGTCTCTGTCTCTCTCTTTCTCTCTGCCTCTTTTTGTCTCTTTCTGTCTGTCTCTCACACATGAGACAAAAACAAAAACCCAGCACTATTATTTACAGTTCATCATGACATAGCTGTATTACCAATTAGTACAGAAAATAAACACTATGAGTATTAAATATTGTGTAATAATTTTCCTGATTAAAAGATAACAACCCATGACTGTTAAAAGACTAATCATATTTTCCTCCCAAACCCAAATTCAAATACATTGGATTTCTGTTTTTATATTTTCACAATTTAAGTAATCAATGAAAGGTAATGATGAAGAAATGAAATTAAGAGCAAACCAAATGTCCAGTGATCACTCTTAATTCTTCGTGCAACACATATTAGTAGCTATTTAATCCAGACGGAAAGGCTGGCTTCAACCTGTTATTGCCAAATGTATCTAGTCTTGGCTGCCGTGCCGCAGAGGAAATACTAAGGATGCTTTTTTTGCTAAGCCAATTTGTTTGTCTGTTTGTCTTTTTCTCCCCTACTAGGTCTGCATTAACATTTTCTTTCTTTTATGAAAAAAATATTCCAGTGCAAAGAGGAAGCAAACACTTAATCCACTCTAGTAGGTCTGTGAGACATATGGCCTGTGGAGTAATTTAATCCAGCCCACCATGGAATCTGAAAATTGCTTCTTCCATCCCCCGCTGAAGCTGAATCTGAATGCAGGAAGAACAGTCTCAAAACAAGAGCTCCTGAGTGCTGCTTCTAAGGGGCAGGGCCACGGAAGTGTGGAACAGTGGGGGGTTATGAATTCAATTTACCCATATTCAGAACAGTGGAAGAGCAATGACTGTAGTTCTACTCTCTCACAGAGCTCTGGTTAGAATAAAAAGAAATGAATTCATTGCTTCTGACTCATTTAGAGGGATCACAAGTCAGTTTGAGTTTGGAACAGAAGAGAAATTTCCAGAAACTCATACCTTGAATAGTCAGACAAAAAAGATAAACAAAACCGATGCTATCGCCTTTCAATAAAAAATGGTGCTTTGTGCAATGGCGACCTCCAAAACACTGTAAGAGATGCCTATTATGGTAGTTCTTCACTGTTTAGGGAAAATCTCCTTTAAAAGATTCTTGGATATTTGAGTATATTCAATTTAAATACTTAATGGTGTTTCTTTGCAAAAATGAAAGCCTCTTCATTTCAAATAGTTAGATCTTCTGTAATAGTCTCATTAATTTGTTCTTCCGTAATGCCTATTCCAATTTATTCTGTTGTATTATTTTTCTTTATTTCAGATTTCTTAGTGAGCCTTTGTAATCCACAGGGTTGAAATCTATTATATAGGAACATCACAGTTACATTAGCACAGTGGCCAATTAATGTAATTCTTCATAAAGTATCAAGCATATCAAAAGTCAAATTAGTGAGTAGAGACAGTTTCAAGAGTTTAAAGAGTTTGCTGTGTGCACTGTTATCAATAATACACGTCAGGGAATAGCGTGACACTGTAGAGAGCACATACATTTCCTGGTTGCATTCATGGCTGAATTGGGATCTCAGAATATGTTGTTTCAATTTGGGACTGTCTGATACAGCTATCCACTTAGTTATTCAGTTAATAGATACCTTAAACATTTTTCTCACTCTAGCATATGTGTCACAGACAAAGATGAAAATCCATAGTCTTTGGACAGTAATTTAATAAAGTGACCATCTTTAGTTGTCTCTGTGCATGGCCAATACTCTTAAATGTCCTGACTTCCAGGTATTGCTTTTACTGTGAGGATGCTGTTAGTTCCAAAATCAGGACAAATGGCTAACTGAGATGCCTATTTAGCATATCAAAATGGACCTGGCTGCCAGGTTCTCCCAGCATTTCTCAGTACCCATGGAAGAGTCATCCTGGCCGGTATACTTTGCCACCTACTCTAAGGTCCACAGCTCAGAGACTGGACTGCTTGTCTTCTTCTACTAGCTTCTCTTGATTATATAACCCATCAATTTGGGATATTCTGATGTCTTCGTCTCCTGGTTCCCTTCCAGCTTCCTGGCTCCTGGTTTCTTCCTCTCCCACTATCGACCTCCTTCTCTCCTCTCCAGTTTAGTCTGGACTCTTCCAGATACCGTTGACTCTTTCCTCCTCCATATCTACAATAAACAATCTCATTCGTACCTAGGAATGCCATGTCCTCATTTCATAGTTTAGTTCACCTGGTGCTGAAACCACAGGAGTGGCATACATGAGTCCCCTTTCAAGGGACTCAGCCCCTCCAAAACTAGCTGCTGGTTTGACTCTACTAATGTATGTATTCATCATTTGTTTCTGCTGGCCTCTGCTACCCACCAAATTTAACTCCAAATTCTGGAGTCCACTTCCCTCATCCCACTTTCTAACCATTCATGTCTCATTGTCTATTCCATAAATCTCTCTCTCAGCTCTGGCCTACTACAACTTTATAGGGCATCTCTCTATCCCTCCACATGGGCATATCTCTTTATTAAGGACACTTTCTCATCTATGATGCTTTGTGATTCTGTTCCCTCTCAGCTCCTTCCTGCAATATACTTTGACTCTTTTTTTTATCTCCTAGGAGGTACCTGTAATCCCACAACTTCCTTAGGCCCTATCTTTCTAGCTCACTGGAACCCTTTCCCTCACTTTCTTCTGGGAGCTCCATTTCTCTTTCTTCTTTAAACCCTCCAGGGCCACTCTGCTCTCTCTCATCTCCCTCTTGGAATTTATAGGAAGCCTCTGAACTCGTGAAGTTTTGTTTGGAGACCTTCTCTCTTCTCCTTGGAGTACAAACAGGTTGGCCTCAGTACAAATCAATGGCTAAAAAATCAGCATGCTTGATTTTCAAATTCTTTCACATGGTAACATCTTCTGCCTCTGCACAAACAAATGGTCCTCAAATCTCTTGTATCTAAACTTACTCTGCTCTACACTTCCAAAAGTCCCTTATCTTTCAGGTTTTTCTACTTACCTGTATACATAGACAATTTTAATTTGCTCCAACTTGCTATCTATGTGAGTCATCTCAAGTATATGTAACTTGAAATCAAACTGTTTAAAAATCAATCTACTAGGAAAATTAATATTTTAAATAACAACCATGCAACTTCCCTCTAGCTTGGCTAATTACTTAAGTCGTCAAGATGGAAGCAACTGGATAACTGGCAGCCATCTTAGTAAAGTGAGAATACATGCAACTTCGCCACCATTTGATTACAATGACTACATGGTATAAACCAACAAAGGCAGTACTTATAAAGATTCTTAGTCCTGCTGAGCCCTCTGTTTATGATTATATATCCTTTTAGACTAAGGAGATGACAGCAGGTCTCAAACTATTTTAGATTACTATGGATTTTTATATGATGGTAAATTTCTAAGGTTATAAAGATTACTCACATTAACAGAAACTAACTTAGAGATGTATATCTAAGTACTTATGTCTTTTCTAACCATTCAACACCAGACTTCTAGATAATTTAAATAAAGAACAACATATATTTAATAAATAATATATATTTATGAGTTCCTAACATCTACTCAAGTTAACAAAAGCTTATTTGAAGATTTATACCTAACCACAAATGCTTTTGCTGTGTTCCACACCAGGCGTCTAAGAATTTTAAAGAAGGAAGAACATATGTTTAATAAATAGTGTTTATAAATTTTTAAGGCTATCAATGTGTACTCAAATTCACAGAAATTGACTTAGACATGTATGTCTAGTTACTTCTATTTTTGATAACTGCTCAACATCAGGCTTCTAGGAAAATTTAGGTAAGTAACAACATAAGTTTGAATAAGGTATGCTTAATAAATAAGGTTTATAAACCCGTATGGTCTACTCAGGTTAACAGTTACTGACTTTAAGAGGTATGTCTGTCTAGACTGAGAAATACAATTTATAACTTCTCCTTTTTGCAATCATTCTGTAATGACCTCTGTATGTCCAGTATGGTGAATTTACCTTTCTTTCTCATTCTGGAAGGAGGAGGAGGAGGAAGAGGACAGCAACAGAAGAGGAGGAGGATGACGACAAAAGGAGGAGGCAGAGGAGGAAGAGAAGGAAAAGGAAAAGGAAAAGAAGGAGAAGCTCCAGATCATGAAAACAATTATCTGTCTAAATTTTCAGCATCTCACTTTAACTCTAAATTCCACTTTTTACATACTTAGTTTAATGGTAGAATGACAGATTTTCCCAGACAAGTCTACCCGTAACTGTGATCAAGTTCCATGACTTTGCTTCTCATCTTTAAAGGAGGTATAATTATAAAGTCAATAAATTATCTACCCTATGATAAACTATGGTAATTATAAAATAATTGTTGTGCATATCTTAACAATGGAGAAATGGCTCATAGCATATACACAGGCTATATATACTGAAAATGGCACCTGTCTTTTTCTTCACCAAAACATGTAACCAATGTCTAATTATAACACCAGAGACATTCCATTTAATTAACATCATATAAAACATCTGATAAATGTCACTGAGTTTTAGAAACAGGAAAAAAAAATGGATGATTGCTACATCCAAGAAAAGCCTGGGTGTGGTTCTGAAACAATAACAACAAAAGGCTACCAGGAGGAGTAGAATCAGAAAACAGCATGGACTTTAATTATCAATAATAGTTGATAGAAGTCTATGAACTTTTAATATGCATCATACAATATAAGTTCCTACTAAGAGGAAAAATTCGATGTGATCTAAATGAGGTTTTTTTCCTATAATTTTCACTGTTTCCTATCAATTACTTTTTAAAAAACAAACTTTATTTTTAATAATCCCAATGACTAGAAAAGTTGTCTAGAAGAAAGTGGACTTGCAAATTGTAGTAAATATAATTTCATTTAAAAACATAATTTTGTGCCTCATTCTTCTGTGTCACAAACGAGAATGGCCAGGACAGTGGGTCTGTGGAGCTGAAGTAAGCAAGAGCCAAGGGAAAGGAGCTGGTTAACTGCAGCTGGACACAAGTCCTTCCTGGAAGTAAGCGGAGCTGCAAATTCATCACAGGTGCATAGACTTAATTCCAGTCTGTGTGACCCACTTTAGGAAAAGAGACTCTAAGCCTTTGAGAGTAAACAGGTTTTCACTTTCTTGTTTTTTTCTCATAGTAATGGAAAGCTGATGGCTAATATCTTTGGGAGAGAGAGAGGGAGAGAGAAAGAGAGAGAGAGAGAGAGAGAGAGAGAGAGAGAGAGAGAGAGAGAGGTGCTTTAGGGACAGCTGTGACATTTGGCACAGTCAGGTGCTAATTGAAGGTGATTATCAAGTGCAAATCTATGGCGGAGTGTAAACAAGGCAAAGATAAGTGTGCTCTGCACTTGCCCTTTTACCAAGGCTCAAGGAGACTTCTTTAAAAATTTCTCTGTGGTCAACTTGCCAAGTCATCTCAAGGAAAATGAAGATCAGAAACTCATTACCAACTCTAAGGGTTGTGGATTCAGACATTTACAGTAGACTACAGGGGAACCCTACTTGATCTCAATATGAAAGCGTTTCCCAAAGTGTCTGAAGCATTATTAAACAGAAGGGATTAGGAGAGGGGCATCTAATATTCTTCTTTAAAAAAAAAACAGCTCTGTTAGAAAGTTCCCAGAGCTCTTAAACATATGAATCATGCATTTGCTCACATAAGACGTTCTATCTAGTCTGACACAGTTACATAACACAGAATAAATTAATAACATCTTTGGTAAATCTCAAGCCTTCTAGTATCATCTCTTGGAGCTGCAAAGATGGAAAAGAGGGCAGGATAGGAAGAAAAGGAAATGACTTTGGTATATTTCATTTCATTGTCATATTTTCATAAATTATCAGGGAAAGATACTTAGACAAAATTTAAACTAAATTAATTATTTAATAAACATATGCCAAGTACAAATGCATAATTCATTACTGCTATGCATGAGCTAACTTAAGTATACCAAAGTTTTTCTTCTTGTGCTAGACTGAAATATTCCCACATATAACCTAGTGCACTGAGGGAAAAGTGAGTACTGCCACACTCAACCAATGAACCACTCTTCAATTTAGTCTAGCCTATGCTTACACAACATAGAAATGTTCCTGTGTGTTTGGAAAGATGCGAAATTGATCAAGGACACAGGATTTAACGAAGTAATGTTTAAGCACTGACAGCTGTTTTCAGGTTTGTGTTTAAAATGGTCACTTTGCATAGATTATTGTATCTTGGTCATCTTCCCACCACTGTAGGACTTGAGTTACACTTCCCCAGTTCTCACTCGGAACACATCTCCCTTGTTGAAAAGCTCAGGATTACTTCTCCAAGTCTTCAGCCACTGAGTATACTTACTTATTACATTTCATATATTTGCTATGGAAAAATTTTTATTATAGGAATTGGAGATGTAGCTCTTTTAAAAGGCTATTCTTAACATTGATAGAGTTCTTTTAATCTCTAAAAGTAAAATAATAAAAATGAAATTAAAAAAACGTAAAAGATATTGTAAGCCTTATGATGTACGTGGTGATTATGGTTTAGCTGAAAGTGTCTAATAGCCCATTGTGGTCGCTTTGGGAAGTGTCCATTCTACTTGGGAAATGGACAAGGTACTAATCATTAAAGAATAAATGTGGAGGGGAAAAAAACCTAAAAAGGTAAGAATACATGCATAATAATCTGAAGAACACTTACATTTTATTATACATCATTCTATGCCTCAGTTTCTTCTTCTTTAAGGAAAATTTCATGATATAACTTATGTGCTAACATTGTTATAATATGGGATTGAATTTAAATATAAATTACTTCACTGAGTGGTCTGGTACTCAATCAAGAGTTAAATCTCAAAAAGGAACAATACTAACAAGAGATAAGGTCTCAAAAGCACAATGGTGATTCACAATGTGCGATTTGATTTGAGCTTCTTTTTCCATGATGTAGACATATACTTCCAGAATCCTAGGCCTTTCTTTTTTATTTGAGAAAGGTGGGAGACATTTTGCCATTAAAGGTCCTATATACTGAACACAGAGATTGCCATTATATGTTTAGCTATGTGGTGTTTTAATAATTTTATTGTAACAGGTACTGACAATGAAGATAGACCTGGGGCTTTTGAGCAGTGTTAGTCATTGAAAGGTTATTAGAGCCTCTGATGTTGGAGTAGGACTCTCCCTTGTTCCTGGGGGTTGTTGCCCACTGGTCCTGAGGACCAAAGAAACAGAAGCAGTCAACTGCGGATTTGGTGGCCCATGAGCAAAAAATGGAAATAACCTTCTGGAATGGGGGAAGGCAGATCAATTTTACTCAGGGTGAAGGAGACTTATATAGAACTTTTGGAAGGTGTTAAGAATATCCAGAGCAAAGGTCACTCGATGAAGGGCTAAGGTACTGAGATACCTCATTAGCATGGAGAGGCATTCCAGCAACCTCAGGTGCTTGCTGTATAGGTTCTATCAGGAGAAAGGGAATTGGATCTTTAATGTCCCTTGCCATGTTGAACCCTATTCCTTTTCAAATTGTTATCCAAAATAACTCACTCTGAAGTTGCTCCTTTATATCTATAAAGATATTTGGTGACAGAGATGAGAAATGTAGTAACATAGTATCTGAGTACTATAGATTACCAAGTTGGCAAAAAATTGATCATCACCTATCCCCAAACAAATGCACAGTAGGGAGATGCATGCTATGACCCAATGTCAGGCCAGTCCAGGTTGCATGATGCTGAGCTTTCAGCTACTTTGAGTGTGTGGCTCTATGCATATGCTATTACATCGTTGTACATTGAATTCTTGTAGCAAAGTTGAAAAGATACCACACACCTTCCTGGAATACACTGTGATGTGTGCAACTATTAATTTAGTCTAAATGATTACTTCTTTTTGAAAAGTTCCATCATCTGGCTACAAATTGGTTCTCATGATCATCTCACTCGCTATGTCAGAATGGCATTTAAAAGGAATTGAGTCTGGGAATTTAGTATATTTTGACTAGCTTGTACAGAGGCCTGGGCTTGATTCCCAGGTCCTTAAATGAAACAGTAGCAATAAGTTATAATTTTGAATGCATTCCTGAGAGTTGCATGACCTCCTTTCCATATTTTATCCATTTCAAGGAAAGATAGCACCTCTACGGATATCTGTGGAATCTCAAGCCTTTTTTAGATGATTCACCTAATTATAAAAAACATTCACAAACATGATAAACAAAATGTTTATAAAGAAAAACAAGGCAGAACTCCTTTATAGTTCTTTTTTAAAGTCTAATCTTATGGTTTTTATTCTCTCCTTTGTGAAGTTTTTATATCTCCTTTGTATGGTATTGCACAATATAAAACAAACACATCTTGATCTTCTTATATGTCAAAATTTTCAGTTTTCAAATGTCAAAAGAATAAAACATATTCTATATAAATAACAAAAAGACATTTAAAGAATCAATATTTTATTTATTTTTAAATTTTATTTTGTTTAGTATTATGCATGTGAGTGTTTTGCGGCTATCTGCGTCATAGGCATGCTTGGTGCCTGCAGAGGTCACAAGAAAGCATTAATTGCCATGGAACTGGAGTTACAATGGTTATAGACCATCTCTCCAGTACTTCAAATTCAATAATTCATGTTATGCTAATCATATTCAAAAAGACTATTGTAGACTTCATCAGGCCAATGTGAGACCAACTGTATAGACACAAAACATGCAAAAGAGTGATTGATCTTTTCTGTCAAAAATAAGGAAAAATGGTGGAAGAAATAGAGGAGTAATTGGAGAGGATAGAGACAAGACGGACATGATCAAATCACATTATATTCATATGTAAATATTAAGTGAAGTATTTTAAATGAAAAAATATTTTTCCAATAATATAAGTTAAACAGCAGGTTATTAGGCATCGTAATTTGGCCACTCATACTAAAAAGTTAAAAATGGACACAACCATGCAGATTTAAGTGAACTAAATAAATGGTATGAATGAAATACAAAGAAGGAGGATTTTCAAAGTTTAGTTATGTAGGTATTCTTGCAGATATTCTTTATATCTCAAGGATTTGTGGCTGAGAGAACATGGTAATCTAGGCAGCTTTGTAATTTTTTTTGTTTTGATTTGTCTTGTTTTGTTTTCATCAATCTAGACTCTTACCTTATCTCACATAGACCCTACATAGAATTAAGTTGTCAGCATATTAGGCGATTTTTCCCCCCTCATCATTAGGAGTTTATTATCATTGAAGTGGCTCATTTTCTCCAGACCAGGATCTACATGATGTCACATTTTGCAGGTACCCTGGGTGACTTTCTGTTGGAGGGTAGTCTGATGCTGTGTATTTTGATGCTAATTACTGGCACAGGATCTATTTGCTGCCCTGAACTTTGCTTCCCTAATTCTCCAAATAAAAGGCCTACACCTGGGCAAGGCAGAACGAAGGAGCAGAGCAAAGGCTTGTGGGCTTTGAGCAGAGAGCATCTTGGGAAGGGAAAGCTGACCAGAGGGAGGAGGAAGAAGAAGGAGAATCCCCTTTGGATAGGAAGGAGCCATGTGGGCCCAGAGGAGGAACTCTGAAGTACCACATGAAAGAAGTGGCCCAAATGAACAACCTTGGCAAGGACTTGGGGATTACGGATGGGAGGTAAGTCAAATAGATATTATTAGAAAAGATGGCACGGGACGGAGGCTGGGATATAAATGAAGATAGCTTAGTAGGTAATGTCTGCCTTGCCCAAGGTGAAAATAGGCTCTTCCAAAATGCATCAAGTGTGTATGTCTTTATTGATTGTAAAAGCAGGTTAGATAATACTGCCGTAATAATTATAAGCCTAATAAAAAATTAGGCCATACTATTGAACAAACATCAACAACTTCCACTGGCTTTAAATGTCTATCGGTGCTTCCAGATTATTGCCATTTACTCCTCTCACCTCCTTACCTAGTATGTAACCTACTTTTAACACAAAGTTTGATATTTTGAACTATTTTGTATCCGTCAGCTTGATTTCTGCTCAGTGCCCCTTAGTAAAACACAAACACTTCTTAAAGGTCTTTCTGACAACACATCAAGCTTTGTCTAACAGTGCTGACAGATCTGTACTTCCTCCAAGACCAAGTTTCTAGAGCTGTCACTTGCTAGGCTCAATTGATGTGTTATGGTACTGATACAGCCAGCATAGACACACTGCCAGAATACGTAATGCAGCCAATGACTCATAATTCTAGAACATATGCAACAGGAGGAAATGAAGCAACACGGCTACACCATCTTGAGTATGTTCTAGTGTCACTTACTGAGCCAGCAGGAGAAAGCATCACCTTCAGCTTTTAGCAGTTCACAACCTAAAGGAGATGCTATTCCTTCCTAGGAATGTAAAGAATTGGGGATATTTGAATAGAATACTGAAGCTCACCGAACTCACACTATTACAATTATTTCTCCAGTTTACACTTAAACTGTACATTATAAATTCTTACTGTGCTCCTCTCCGAAATGCCTGTTCTTAAAACATGTAATAGTAAGCATATTCTATTTTAATAAGTGCAGTGAATTACATGGGATCGACAGAATATCATATGTCTTTCCTATTTTGCTCTAACACTATGAAAATTTTCCTTTAATAACCTTGGAAATGGACAATAATAAGGGTCTTGTAAGAATCAGGAATTCTAGGTTCTTTATGTGTGTCAACACAATTCATTGCAATGTGGATCTAACAAAACATTACAACAATTATTAAACAGTGAAAAAACATGGTTTGACTTAATCAAACCAATTTAGAATTTTTTAAAACAGTAGAAATAGAAGACTCATTGCTTAAATCCACAGCTACGTGAATTTAAAATGACTCCCTTTAGGTTGTCCTTTAAGGACAATGTCCGCCTATAACTAAACCTCTAAACAGCAGGCATCCCTGGTAATCCTAAGGGCATTCTCTGTGGCCATGATGAAATTGTTATACTTTCACCAGTATTCCTATATGTGATATTTTGTGTTCCCTATTTTCTTCATTTTCTATAAAATTTCTACCAAGTTTAAGAAACAAGCTTAGTCAGGCTGTTTCTACATCATGTCCAAATAATCCCTCAAATGTTTGAAGTACTTAGTGTGTATCTACTGAATAAAAAAAGAAACTTAAAAGGACTTTTAAATACTCACATGTCTCACTATATTAGAAATCCAACAATTAATAGTAATTTTAGTTAAAGTAATTTCTACATTTCTGTGCTTCTTCTACTTCTTTTCTTATTAAAGAGCCCCAACTTTTGACAACTATATCACGACATTGTCATCTACAAATTCTTTCTTGAGTCCCATATAGCTGAGTTTCAAAGAAAACCAAAACAATATTGCAAATGCTCCAGTCTGTTTAAAATAAGTCCACAATTTGACTTTGAGCTCCATTGATAGCAATCAATGCTCACATGTGGCATACAGGTCACAGGTTAGATATGCCTGCAAAGTGAGAAATTTAAAATACAATTAAAAAATAAAATACTATTAAAATAGATTTACTTAATTACCACCATCAATTGCCACAAGTATCCATTTTATATTTAGAATTTTATCATAAAATATAACTGAGTATAACTGAGTACATTCTTCCCTCTTTGGACTTAACATTTGTTTTCATTAACATAACAGAAGGGGGAATTTTTCTGTCCTTTGTGCTGTTGAACTTTAGGAGATCCCCATTATGTGTGTCTTTTGAGTTATCATCCACATCTCTCTTTGACAGCAATGAGACTAATGCTCATACATACTATCTCTCCAGTCATAATCGTTGTGTGTAGTGTGCAGGCAGACGCAGGAAGCTCAAATGAGTTTTGGCTGTCATCCGTTTTTGCTCCTTGCTAATTTCCATGTTGGAATGCAGCTTTCATTTCATTAGCACTGTGCACTTTTCTCTTCCTACACTGAGCTTTATTTCTTCCTTTTATTCTGCTTCCTTTGATAGCCTAACAGTTGGATATTAAAAGAATGTCACTTTTATTCTCTCTTTTTTCTTTTTGACTGAAGGAAGAGAAATTATCATGCTGATCATAATCACATGGGTAGTACATACCAACACACTAGAACTTTCCCAGGCCTCTCTGTCATTGTTGCGAAGCTTACAGGCTGACACAACTGTGCTCTGACTCAGTTTCCACCTCTGCTCCATGGGGGCACACAGTGGAAAACAAAATGGACCCTTTAGCCTGTTCTTATTCCAGCTGAGGAAAAGAGGTCTGATTTGTTCGTTTATAAAAAGATAAGCTAAACAAACAAACAAACAAAAAGATAAACAAGGCAGGAATTAAAATAAATATGCACTGTATTTCAAAGCAATAGAACAGTGTTTACATGGAAGTTAAGGTTAATTTGTATGGAAGAACAAGTTCTCAGGTGTATCACAAGGGGAGATTCATCCAATCAAGATATCATTGAAAAAGCTATATCCAATGACTGGCAGTAAATTAAATATATAGCAATTAATAAATCTAATATTAAAATAAAGGCAGGGGTGCATTTGGAAGAACACTGTGTATATTCTATTTTGCAATAAAGAAATAATATAGGTTTTTAAGTGGGAGACAAGAAAGAGAATAAGGAGAATTGAATAAATTTAGTAATTGCCTTATAGGTGCTAAGATGTCACTTAAAATTGAGACGATACTTTGCTCAAACACATGATCCTGCCTTACTGGCTTAAACTAGCAATTGTTGTGCTCTTAAAAGGTAAGGTATATTCTCCTGAATGGTTCTACCAGTTTTAGTTTTTCTCATGGTCACATCTAAGTGTTAACTAGAAAAACTAAACTAGGAGTTTTAAAAAGGCACTTTGAGTTCATTCTCCTGTTCCCAATCTTCATCCTGAGCCATCTGGTCATCGAGACATGCTTTTATCATGGAAAGGGAGAGATGCAGCAAAGCTCATAGAAACACAGGAGACCTCTCAAAACCCAGGCTTAAAATTGGTACATGTTTTTGTCTGATATCAAATAAAACCATATAGTCAAACTGAAAGTGAAATATCAGATAAGAGTTCAAGATTACAAAGCCAGTATGAAATTACTAAGAACTGCACAGCAAAGAACAGGATCACAAAGCAGCTAGCCTATCAAACAGAGCAACAGTGTAGCCATAAAAACAAAGCAGAAGGCTAGTATAGAGAAAAAGAAGCTGAATTCCTTATAGTCATTACTGTGAAAATAAAAGTATAATGAAATTTAAAAGTTCATGAATAGTGAAATAAATATAAAATAAAAATAAATGAAATCAAGAACGATAGCTGTATTAGAGTTCTCTGCAGGACAGAATTATTAGAATTATTATGTATCATAAAAGGGGATTTCTAAGACCAGGTTACATAATAAGGGATGAATAGTCTAATAATGACTGTCTATAACATGGAGTCTATGAGATCTCATAGCTATTTAGTTCACAAGTCTGGATACTGTAGAGGAATTTTAATACAGCAACATGGCTGCTCTGGTAAAGGATCACACGCAAAGACTATGTAGGTCTATGTGATCTGGCTGGAATGCAAACACATTCTGGATTACAATATGATCTGCCTAGAATATTGACAAGCCTTTTGTGCAGACCTCTAATCTGAACAAACGAAGGTAAGTTAGTTTGTAGAAGGCAGCAGCCATGTTTGAAAATGATGTCCAAATGAGCAGCAGACCAAGTGGTGAATCAGAGAAAAATTTGTCAGAATGAGTCAGGATTAGATACTAGGACAGTCCAACTCTCATGAGAACAGACAGAAAAGGGGATGACTTAAGAGAGCAACGGGGGGCGGGGGGGGAGAGATTTACTGAGAGAGGTTGAAGAGAGAACAAATCTCACATAGGTGAAGGCAGAATGAGATAGAGAATGAGAAGGAGCCAGAAGATTAGAACAGATTGCTACAGTTAGTTTGAGGCCAACCAGAGCAGTTCAGACAGAAGCTGAAAGAGCTGAAAGAAGCTGGATTGAATCAGTCAGCACGGACAGGAGTTTTGATCCAGAACAGCTGAGTTGAGCCAGCCAGCTGCAACTAGAAAAAAGTCAGATATTCACCTTAGCCTCTTAGGTGACAATTACACCAGGTGAATAAAAGACACTTTTGCAGAGTGCTGCAGCAGTTTCAATCTGGTGCTGGGCTTTGTAGGATCCCTGCAATTTTGCCTCCCTTCAGTACACATGGTAAGGACAAAGGAGCCGAGCTCTTCTAGCAGAGCAGGTGCCCACAGAGCAGGATGGACACACCAAACAGCAAGTAGTGTAGGCAGGTGTGCCAGCTGCATGTTTTTCCTGGGATTTCTTTCTATCTACAGTACCCCTGGGAGTGCTGCCCACTCCGAAGAGGGTATTCTCCCAACAGTTAACCTTCCTGGAACCACTCAGAATGTGTCTCTAATTTGACTCCAGAACCAATTGAGTAGATAATGAAGAAAGAGTAACCATTTCAAAACCAAGCATTAGAATGAGACAAAATAAACATTTTATGTGTACTAATTTTAACTTAAAGTAGTGTAATCTATGATTAAAATTATCAATCTTTTACTCAGCAAAATAAAATGAGCTTACATGGCTAGAGAAATAATTTTGTAGTTTAATTTGTCTTCAGGAAGTAGGAGAAAGTAAATGGAGGTTAATGGCAACAACGAAATGTACTCAGTGCTGACATGAGGTGGAACTGAGAAATTTTGGTCAATATTTGTCCCAGCATAATGCTATCACTGCCTCACAGGGTGTTGCTGTAATTGGTGGTACTGTTGTGTGAAATTTAGTCAAGTTCACTGTGCCGTGTTTTCTATGAAAATACCTCACTGGTGTGGATGGCAGGAGGTTAGCCCTGTCGTTTTGGAAGAATAGATAAAGAAACTGTGGTACATATACACTATGGAATACTACTCAGCTATTAAAAACAAGGAATTCCCAAAAATTTGTGGATAAATGGATTGAGCTAGAAATGATCATAATGAGTGAGTTAACCCAGAAGCAGAAAGACTCAAATGGTATATACTCACTTATATCTGCATATTAGCCCAAGGGGCATGTCCCACGAAAGCCTTCACTTACCAGGAAACTGAGACAGAGGGGAGGACATTCTAGTGGGACTCTAGATGAGAGAAGCATGGGAGAATGGCAAAGTAGAAGGATCCAGAGGGTCCTAGAAACCTACAAGTAGAACATTATGATAGGCAGATTCGGGTCCAGGGGTCCCGCTCAATAAGGCACCAGCCAAGGACAATACAGGCGGTAAGCCTTAAACCCCTACCCAGATCTAGCCAATGGACAGAACATTCTCCACAGTAGAGTGGAGAGTGGGATATGACTTTCTCACGTACTCTGGTGTCTCACCTTTGACCACGTCCCCTGGAGGGGGAGACCTGGTGGCACTCAGAGGAAGGACAGCAGGTTACCAAGAAAAGACTTGATACCCTATGAGCATATACAGGGGGAGGTAATCCCCCTCAGGAACAATCATAGGGGAGGGGACTAAGGGGAAAATGGGAGGGAAGGAAGAATGGGAGGACACAAGGGATGGGATAACCATTGAGATCTAACAGGAATAAATTAATAACGGAAAAAATGAGAAAAAAGAAAAGAAAATACCTATCACACTTTTCAAGGTGGACATTTTAAAGATATGTTGATAATTTCTTTGATATTCACCAATTATGGTTTAATTGTTTCTTTGTGTCTGTCTTATAGACAGTAACACACTTAGTCAATATATTTAGCAGAAATAATGAGCTGTGGCTTTTCAGATTAAATTGTGTAAAGGGTATTGCTTCCATTATGGTCTCCAGTTTCCCTCTTCTTCCCTGTCTGCATTTCTGTGATAACTCATTCTGAGGGAGCCAGATGCTAAGATTTGGGATGCTTATAAAAAGTTGTCATGCGGTTGGCAGCAGATGATCAATGTGAAGTGAGCATGCTTTTTTAAGAACCATACCCATGACCTTGGAAGAGAACCCCTCCACTCCAGTGATGTTGACAGATGCCTCAAGTTCTCTTAACACCTTGGTTGCAACCTCAGGAGAACACCTGAGTCAGAGTGACCCAGTGTAGATGCTCAGTACACCTACACACTGAAACATGATACTTCTAAGTGTATGATACTTCTAAGCCACATTTAAGGTTGTGAGTAATTTATTAGATAGAAATCAATTACTGAAATAGTTAATGTTTCATAAAGAAAAGAAACTTCATTAATAAAAAGTAATGTAACAGTATTGGCTAAGTGACTAAGGAGACAACAGCAAAAGCAGCATCTGGCCCTCAGTTCTGTGGCATACACATGATTGGGTAGAAGTGTCAGAGATAGAACTAGTCGTTATTTCTCAGTGGTGATATGGCTATTCGGTTATGTAAGAAGGCATGCCATTTAGACAACACAAGCTGAGTGAAATACTTAGGGATTTAGTGATTTCAAGATTGAGATAAGTATCACCTGGGGTTTATGTATTGAAAGTCTGGGAAGAAAGCTGCTATGGCTGCCATGTCCAAGTCCAAAAACTAAGCTTGGGACGTTTAAGAGGCAAAGCCCAAGAGGAGGAGTCACTGTATACCATTGTAGTGGATGTTAGGATGTTCTCTGTCTTGTTTCTGACCAACGTGAAACAGCCTCTGTAGTGGAAAACTAACACACGTGACATAATGACTCTACATCTAGCTGTTAAGCAGCGTTGTAAAACAGAAAACTTGTAATATATGTACATATATTCATGGAGAGAAAAATATTGCAGTTTGACAACTGACTAAGCTAAATTATTTGGTATATAAAAGTTATTCTTTTTTTAAAAGATGTATTTATTTATTATGTATACAGTTCACATTAGATCACATAGATGGTTGTGAGCCATGATGTGTTTGTTGGGAATTGAACTCAGGACCTCTAGAAGAATGAACAGTGCTCTTACTGCTGAGCCATCTCCACAACCCCATAAAAGTCATTCGTTAACCCTTGAAATATTCAAGCATTTCCCTAGAAATTCCATGATAAACAAATTGAAATTTCATTTTACGATATTCGGTGGAGAAAACTTGTATGAAATTCCCTGAAAAAAAGGTGTTTGCCGTATGTATTAGAGACTTAGAGATGATCAAATCATTTTGGATAGTAACTACTATCTTTGGAATGTAACTCAAGGAAAAGCAACGTGGCATTTAAAAACTATTTATGTTATTTTATGTGGCTTGTTTTGCCTGTGTGTGTGTGTCGTGCCTGGAGGCCAGGATCTCCGGAACTACAGCTGCAGATGTTGTGCGTCACTACGTGGATGCTGGGAATTGAACCCCTGTCTTCTGGAAGATCACCCAGTGTTCTCAACCACTGACTGAGCCATCTCTGAAACTCTTGGCTTAACTTTTAAAAGTGCAAAATTTATGATCCAGATTGTTTTACTACATGTTTTGAGATTATAATGTAATTACATCATTACTCCCTTCCATTTCCTCCTTCCACCCTTTCCTTGTCCTCATCTTGGTCTCTCAAATTCATAGCCTGTTTTTCTTAATTGTTGTTATAGTATATTAATATATGTGTGTGCATGTGTGTGTGTGTTTGTATGTGTGTGTGTGTGTGTGTGTGTGTGTGTGTGTGTAAACACAATCTGCTAAGTCAATTAGGTCATACTTGTATGTGATTTCAGGCCTGGCCATTTTATATTGGCTAAGCAGTTGGTGCACTATTCCTCGGGGAAGACTATTTCTCCCTCTCTCAAAATTCCTTAGCAGCCTGCAGATCTTTGTCTAAGGCTTGGGCCTTGTGAGCTTCCCTCCTCCCCTGTCACTATGTCTATTGGTATTATCATTGTTCAGGTCCTCTTTCAGCAACACTTTTGCTGAGACTCCATCAGTGTAGCTTCTCTGACCTTTCTAGGAGACATAATGTCACTACAAAATTCCTGCTCCTTTGGGTCTTGCAATGTTTTTGTGTCCTCTCCTGCAGTGATCACTGAGTCTTAGCTATAACAGTTATGTTGTAGGTTATCAGTTGGGACAGAGTTCTACAGATGTTTTTAATTGGGTGTAGTTTTCCACAATGGTCTCTGTCTGCTACAAAGGGAAGTTTCCTTGTTGAGGGCTGAGAACTATACTTACCTGTGAATATAAGGACAAATATTGAAAATGTAGTGTAGAGATCGTGTTGACTGAATGTTTTCCTCCAAGGATCACGACATGAATTCACTCATGGAATAGTATTTTCCCCGATGGCTAAAATAATAAATTGACATATTTGATAGCACAATGAGTTTATTTTCTTTGAATAACAGATGTAACTGGTGGCTAGAAAATTCACAGTAGCTCTTTAAATCTATACAGATTTTATGTGCTTGTATTTTCCCTTTTATTTATCCTCAGAGAAGACATATCATAAACTAATGGATATTTTCCATGGTTAATAGAAACATAATGGGTATACATTAATATTTATACAATTAAGCACATTTTTCTA